>NC_041732.1:39304289-39929289 GCF_004115215.2 Ornithorhynchus anatinus | reverse complement strand
GAAGCAGAGTGGCTCAGTGGAAAGAGCCCGGGCTTGGGAGTCGGAGGCCATGGGTTCTAATCCCGGCTCTGTCACTTGTCAGCTGTGTGACCTTGGGCAAGTCACTTCACTTCTCTGTGCCTCAGTTCCCTCATCTGTAAAATGGGGATTAAGACTGTGAGCCCCACGTGGGACAACCTGACTCCCCTGTGTCTACCCCAGCGCTTAGAACAGTGCTCGGCACATAGTAAGCGCTTAACAAATACCAACATTATTATTATTCTCTGGGCCTCAGTGACCTCATTTAGAAAATGGGGATGAAGACTGTGAGCCCCACGTGGGACAATCTAATTCCCTTGTATCTACCCCAGCGCTTAGAACAGTGCCTGGCACAGAGTAAGCGCTTAACAAATACCAACATTATTATTACCCCAATGCAGAGCACACTGCTTGACATACTGAAGCACATAATAAATGAATTAACTACCCTGTCCCTCTCTTTCTGAAATCTTATTCAATCAATCCATAGTAACTGAGGACTTGTGAACAGAGCACTGTACTAAGCACTTGGTAGAGTACAATAAAATTGACTTGGTAGACACATTCCTTATCCATAGGGAGCTTATAGCCCTTAGGGGGAGTGAGACACTTAAATTCTGGTCAGCTATATGAGTGTTGTGAGGCTAAGGGTGGGGGTGAATAGCAAGTACTTAAAGGGGACAGATTCAAGTGCACAGGAAATTAGGCACTTGGATCTTCATTACACATTACAGCGTGGCTCAGTGGAAAGAGCACAGGCTTGGGAGTCAGAGGTCATGGGTTCGAATCCCAGCTCTGCCACTTGCAGCTGTGTGACTGTGGGCAAGTCACTTATCTTCTCTATACCTCAGTTACCTCATCTGTAAAATGGGGATTAAGACTGTGAGCCTTAAGTGGGACAACCTGATTACCCTGTATCTACCTCAGTGCTTAGAGAAGTACTCTACACCTAAGTGCTTAACAAATACCAACATTATTATTACAGTGCTTACAGAGGTACTTCCTGATGTAATAAGAATTTTGGAAATGTGGCAGAAAGACTTCATTTCCTTCCTTTTATTTCTCACTGGCACCCGGGGAGACTTCATGAGTTAACTCAGTAAACCAAAGCTAAAGTCATTTGAGATAGTCATCAATGGTATTTATTTAGCACTCATTATGTGCAGAGCACAGTAGTAAGAGCTTGGGGGAGAACAATACAAAGTTGTAGACCCCATTTCCTGTCCACGATGAGCTTAGACTTGAAATGAGAAATGACAAAACATTCCATCTTTTCCAGACACACTATCTGCCACAAAAGGTCTAGAATTATTCAAAAAACCTGTTCGGCCACTAGAAGTTGTTACAGATTAACAGCTGAGAAGTTACCTCATCTGTAAAATGGCAATTAAGACTCTGAGCCCCACATGGGGCAACCTGATTAGGCTGTATCTACCCCAGCACTTAGAATAGTGTTTGGCACATAGTAAGCACTTAACAAATACCATTATTATTAATGAAAGATGAAAATATGGAGTCTCTCCCATGTGCTCTTGCAAGTATGCAAAACTAAGTCACTTCAAAATGTGTCCTGCTGATGCTTAGAAGCAGCATGGCCTAGTGGAAAGAGCCTGATCTTGAGAATCAGAGAACCTGGATTCTAATTCCAGCTCCACCAATTACCTGCTGGGTGACTTTGGGCAAGTCACTTCACTTGTACCTGTTTTCTCATTTGTAAACTACCTATTCTCCCTCCTACTTAGACTTCAAGCTCCATATGAGAAGAGGACTCTGATTTGATTAACTTGCAACTATCCTTGTGCTGAGGACAGTCACTGGCCCATAGTAAGTGCTTAACAACTACTGGTATTATTATTTGGGGGATCTGAGATATTAGAAATGCCCTCATTCCATATCATCCACAATGCTCACCAGGCTCAGCTTATTTCTCCCAAATGCATCAATCTGCTTTGAAGGCTTTCAAATGCAGGTGGTTTTCAGGCTTAAATACTTTATTCCAAGTATTTTTTAAATGATTTGAATTTGAACTCCCTTCCTCAACCCTCAGAAATGCAGCACACCCTAAATGCTCTTCACATTTGCAAACTACTGAAGTAGCTCTCCATGGGCCTAGCAGAAAAATGGGCTCAGGTAGCTGCTTTGGGTACAAAAGGGAAGCTCTTTTTTTTTCTTGAGTAACTTGATGGGAAGGTTGAGGGTGGTGGGGGAAGAGATTATTATCAACAATAATGGCGATAGTTAGACACTATGTTCTTAGCACTGGGGGAGATTCAAGATTCAATTATAAAAGTAAAGTATAGGGGAATGTTAGGCTGGACTGAATATTAATTAGTTCTTCACATGTGCAAATTACTGAAGTAGTTCTCTAGTGGCCTAGCAGAGAAACAGGCTCAAGTAGTTGCTTTGGTTACAAAAATGGAATCTCTCCTTCTAATGCCTGTGTCTTTTTTACTTTTTTTTTTTTGCTTCGAGTAACCTGAAGGGAAGGTGGCAGGGTGGTGATTACTATCAACAATAATGGCAATTGTTGGACACTATATGCTTAGCGCTGGGGTAGATTCAAGATTCATTTATGAAAGTATTGAGTGTTAGGCTGGACTGAATATTAATTAGCTCAGAGGTGACAGGAAAAGCCTTTGTCTTCTTACAAACAAGAGCTAGATGGGGACAGAACAGGGAGGGGAGAGAAAGAGAGAAAGAGTATGGGATGAAAAGCAGAACATACTCCGATTAGGAAGAAGGAAAACCAAGTAAAAAATATCAGAACGGGATGTAAGCAATCTGAAGTGAGGTGGAAAGAGCCAGAACAAAGGGCTTTCAGAAGATGAAAGTAAACACATTAAAAAAAATAGAGTTTAACAAGTTAGAGGAGGGTTCAACTAGCAAGGCTATAAGTTGGAATGAGATCAGAATTCCAAAACCAAAGGCTTTTGGAGAGTCACAGTCTAAGTTTGCAATAGGAGTTGGAGGTAGAGTAAATGGGTTAAGTCATGCCCTCTTTAACAGAGTCAGTCCTTTAAACAGACAGGATGAACACTTACCAAATTGGGGGATTTTCACACCTTTTGGATGTCAAGCTTGATAATCCTGGAAAAGCAAGAACAACAAGTAAACTAAACTTAGACAACAAAAAAAAACAGGAAACCAAGACAAAATCAGACTTCTAATGGCCAGATGTCACTAGACTGGAAACTCCTTGAGGACAGGGATCAATGTCTACCAACACTACTGCATTGAATTCTCCCAAGTGCTTAGCACAGTGCTCTGTACCCGGTTAGCCTGCAATCAGAGGGTTGACTGATAATAGAAAGAAATGTGCAGTTTTGAGGGTGCTTTTGGTTCTACTCTGTGATATCTCCTTGTGGGGAGAATGCATGTAGATCAAACTAGTAAACGTGCATATACAGACACTATACTGCCACAGCATGATGAAGAATGAAGGAACATGGTCTATCGGTTTAAAGAGGTTTTCATAATAAAATCCTCACACCTTTCCCCCAGTAAACCAACAGAATTTCCTGAGCCATTACTGTGTGCAGAGAGCTGTACTTAAGCACTAGGGAGAGTACAATATATCAGAGTTGGCAGACACATTCCGCACCCTCAGTTAGTTTACAGTCTAGAAGGGTACATAGTAAAATTAATTTCAGATAGGACAGATGGAGTATGAGCACTGCAATCCTAGGCTCTGTGCAGATTCTAACAATAAATGGCATGTCCTCAGAGTTCCTTACCCTCCTGGCCGTCCGTAAAACAGCTTCCTTCTGAATGGGACTGCAAAAGATCTACCGGGAATATTTTATTCTGAACACTGAACGTAAAGACCAATCTAAATAAGACTCACCCTAACTGGATTAAAACAATAATCTGTCCATTTTGGCAAGCTGTCTTCAACAGTGACAATCAATGGCATCTATTGAGCGCGTACTGTGTGCAGAGCACTGCATGAAGCACAAAGGAGAGTGCAATCCAACAGAGTTGATAAGAGGATTAATTTGATAGTTGCCTTCTCTGACAACCATCCTAATAATTGGGTACCCAACCCTCTATCAATCAATCGGCTGTATTTATTGAGTGCTTTACTAAGCACTTGGGACAGTATATCACATTCCCTGCCCAAAATGAGCTTCTCTAGGCCATGAGCTCACTGTGGCTCTTTCTAGAAGACAATTGATGAACACCCCTTCCCCCATCCCCAATTCATTAATTTATCCAAATCCTTCAGGAACGTAATGTTTTCAGCCTGCACAACTTCCCCGCCTTATAAACTGCTGGGTGAAAAAGTGTTTCATGCATAAAAATGGGGATAAAATACCCGTTCTCCCTCCCTCTTGGATTTGAGACCTATATGGACCAGGGACTGGGTCTAATCTGATAATCTTGAAATTACCCAGTGCTTGGTCTATAGAAAGGATAGAAGAAATACCACAGTTATCAATCAACTGTATTTATTGAGTGCTTATTCTGTGCAGAGCACTGTATTAAGCACATGGGAAAGTACAACAGATTTGGCAGACACGATCCCTGTCCATAGCGAATTTACAGTTTCCAGTCATTATTTTATCCTGGACCTACTGTTTTCAATGGGTTTTCCTTGCCCAGGAATTACGGGAGATGCAGGTGTTCACCACCTCTCAGGTATCCAAAAAAATTCCTTAGTTTGGCCTCAACCATCCTGAACCGTTCTAAGTTTCCTTTACCAAGCAGAAGTTTTCTAAGCATTCTCGGTCTGGCTTGAAATTTTCTCTATGACGATGACAAACTCGGTTTGTGTATTTCACACCTGCATCTGTTAGGCTCTTAACTTAAAACAGGTTTTATGTGCCACTTAGACAAGCCCACAAGTGTATACAGTGAACAAAAAGGCTAAATTAAGAGCTGGGGTATGTTTCATCAGCCAGGAAAGACTACAACTACCAGTTCAGGTCTCCCAAAATTCCTTCCTTCCTCCTTGTGCAATCAGCCACAAAGAGGTCGATTAATTAATAATTAATACTCAGTCCAGTCTAACACTCTATACTTTCATAAATGAATCTTGACTCTATTGGTTAGAAGTGTTAATCCAGCACAGAGGAGACCCCAAAATCTGGAAGGAAGGGGCTGGACCGAAAGCCCATCAAAAAGAGAAGTGAGCTGCACAGAAATAAACACAAGAAAAACCATCTCATCTGAAACAACCCCAAAATGGATATTGTTCCTTCCTCCACTATGCCCCTTTTATTCTTACATTGTGAGCCCCTAGAGGGACAGAGATTGGGTCAAATTTTTTTTTTAAGTATTTGTTAAGCACCTATGTACCAGGCACTGCCTTAAGCGCTGGGGCAGATATGAGATAAGCAGGTTGGACACAGTCTCTGTCCCACATGGGGCTCACAAGCTTAATCCCCATTTTACAGAAGAAGTAACTGAGGCAAAGAGAACTTAAGTGACTTACCCAAGGTCACACAGCAGACAAATGATAGAGGCAGGATTAGAACCCAGGTCCTTCTGATTCCCAGGCCCGCACTCTATCCCCTAAGTCTCACGTATATTTTGCCCAGCACTACAGTGCTTTATAAATTCCTACTATTACTACTACTATTATGTATTTCACTTGGACACCAAAGATACAGTGCAACTTCATCAAGAAAAACTCGTCATCCACTAATGATATTTACTGAGAGCTTACTGGGTGCATTCAGTGCTTGGGAGAGCACGAGAGTAGGTAGAGATAATTCTTTCCCTGGAGGAAGATGGACATTAAAATTAATTACAGATAGGGGAAGGAGCAGAGTACAGACATATTACAAATAAAATACTTAAGTATTGAGGATGGGGGAAAAAACACATAAGTACTAATATTTCCAGAGACTTCTATCTCAAAACTGAAAATGTTACTCAAATATCACTAGCAGGAATCCTGGAGTGAATTTTTTTTTCAGCACATTGTATTTAAGATCCATTTAGGAGATGAGAAGCAAAGTGGTCTAATCGACAGAGCGTGGGCCTAGGAGTCAGAAGGACATGGGTTCTAATTCCAGCTCTGCCGCTTGTCTGCTGTGTGATTGGGCAAGTCACTTAACTTCTCTGGGCCTCAGCTACCTTGTATGTAAAGTGGGGATTACAACTGTGAGCCCCACATGGGATGCGGACTGCGTCCATCTGATTAGCTTGTAGCTACCCCAGTGCTTAGTAGAGTGCCTGGCACATAGTAAGTGCTTAACAAATACCATTAAAAAAAATTGAAAAGGAGAAATGGGAAGCTAAAGAACAGTACGCAAAAGGCAGCAAACTCAATAGGCAGCATTTCTCGTTCCTCACCCTTCTATACTTCGACAGCATACAGTACCTCCTCATAGTCGCTGAGGGCAAAGGAAAACTCCTGTCCATAGATTCAAAGCTCTCCATCTCATAGATCATTTGCTTTCTCTCCCAATCCTCCTGCAGGTTCTGTTTAGTCCAATCCAATACCCTCAAAGGACTCTCCAAATCATTGAACATTTGACCTGGAATACTCTCCTGCTTCTTTCTGGCCAAAATATAGCCCTCCCCTTTCAAATCCTACTAAAATCCTGCATTAAGGTTTCCAGCTCTAGTAGTCCAGAGAATGGGCCTTAGTCACCCTATCTTTCACTCAATCAAATTTATTAAGCAATTACTGTGTGCAGAGCACTGTACTAAGCACTTGGGAAAGTACAACAATTAACAGTGACATTCCCTGCCCACAACAAGCTCACAGTCTGGGTGGCGGGGAGACAGACATAAATACAAATAAATAAAATTATAGATATGTAAGTGCTGTGGGGCTGGGAGGAAGGCGGGACAGCAAAGGGAGCAAGTCAGCGTGACACAGAAGGGAGTGGGAGATGATGAGGAAGAGTGGGAAGGCCTCTTGAAGGGGATGTACCTTCAGTAAGGCTTTGATGGTGGGGAGAGTAACTGTCTGTTGGATTTGAGGGAGGGTGATTCCAGGCCAGAGGCACGATGTGGGCCAGGGGTTGGCAGCAAGAAAGGCGAGATGGAGGCACAGTGCCAAGGTTAGCACCGGAGGAGTGAAATATGCGGGCTGGGTTGTAGAAGGAGAGAAGCGAGGTGAGGTAGGAGGGGGCAGGGTGATGGAGTGCTTTAAAGTCAATGGTGAGGAGTTTCTGTCTGATATGGAGGTGGATGGGCAACCACTGGAAACTTTTGAGGACTGGGGGCGGTGACATGTCCTGAACATTTCTGTAGAAAGATGATCCGAGCAGCGGGGTGAAGTATGGACTGGAGGGGGGAGAGGCAGGAGGTTGGAAGGTCAGCAAGGAGGCTGATGCAGTAATCTAAGTGGGATAGGATGAGTGACTGAGCATGGTAGCAGTTTGGATGGAGAGGAAAGGGCAGAGTTTAGCGATGTTGTGTAGGTGGGCCTGACAGAATTTGGTGACAGATTGAATATGTGGGTTGAATGAGAGAGAGGAGTCAAGGATAATGCCAAGGTTACGGGCTCATGAGATGGGAAGGATGGTGGTGCCGTCTACAGTGATGGGAAAGTCAGGGAGAGTTCAGGGTTAAGTTGGGAAGATAAAAAGCTGATATGAAACATATTAAAGATATGTTAAGTAATGGGAAGTGATGGGAGGACATCCAAGTAGAGATGTCGAAGGCAGAAGGAGATGTGAGTCTGGAGAGAGGGAGAGAGATCAGGGGAGGAGATACAGAATTGGGTATCACCTGCGTAGAGATGGTAGTTGAAGCCACGGGAGCAAATGAATTATCCAAAGGAATGAGTGTAGATGGAGAATAGAAGGGAACCCAGAACTGAACCTTGAAGGACCCCCACAGTTAGGGGATGGGAGGCAGAGGAGAAGGCTGCAAAAGAGACTGAGAAAAAGCCAGAGAGATAAGAGGAGAACCAGGAGAAGGAGGAGAACCAGAAGACAGAATCAGTGAAGCCAAGGTTGGTTAATGTTTCCAGAAGAAGGGGGTGGTCCAATGTAGAAGGCAGCTGAGAGTTCAAGGAGAATTAGGATGGAGTACAGGCCACTGGATTTGGGAAAAAGATCACTGGAGACCTGTGAGAGGGCGGTTTCTGTTAAGTGAGGGGGACAGAAGCCCGACTGGACACCAGTTGCCTCAGCTTTTAAATATATGTTCATGCTCTTTGGGTATATACTCAAAATTTTTTTTTTCCCCTTGGATTTTGGGCTTTTATTGAATTGCATAATTTAGTTCCTTTGCTCCTTAGATTGGGAATGCCTTGAGGGCTGTGCTTTTTTCTTCTTTTGTTATTCTTTTTTGTCACTGTGAGGCAATGTGACCTAGTGGAAAGAGCCCGGGGCCTGAGAATCAGGATTTCTTAGTCTAATCCTAGCTCTGCCATTTGTCTGCCAAGTGACCTTCTGACAAATCACAACTTCTCTTTACCTCAGTTTCCTCAATGTCACCCTAACTTGCTCCCTTTATTCATCCCCTGTCCCAGCCCCACAGCATTTATGTACATATCTGTAATTTATTTATTTATATTAATGTCTTGTCTCCCCCTCTAGATTATAAACTCACTGCAGGCAGGGAATGTATCTGTTCACTGTACTATGGGGTGGTGGCCAGAGCACGGGACTGGGAGTCTGAAGGTCATAGGTTCTAATCCCAGCTCATAGGTTCTAATCCCAGCTCTACCACGTCTGCTGTGTGACCTTGGGCAAGTCACTTCACTTCTCTGTGCCTCATTTACCTCATCTGAAAAATGGGGATTGAAGCTGTGAGCCCCATGAGGGATAAGGACTGTGTCCAACCCGATTTGCTGATATCCTCCCTAGCGCTTAGTCATAATAATAATAATGTTGGTATTTGTTAAGCGCTTACTATGTGCAGAGCACTGTTCTAAGCACTGGGGTAGATACAGGGTATTCAGGTTGTCCCACATGAGGCTCAGAGTTAATCTCTATTTTACAGATGAGGTAACTGAGGCACCGAGAAGTTAAGTGACTTGCCCACAGTCACACAGCTGACAAGTGGCAGAGCCGGGAGTCGAACCCATGACCTCTGACTCCCAAGCCCGGGCTCTTGCCACTGAGCCACGCTGCTTCTTAATACAATGCTTCTTAGCGCTTCTTAGTACAATGCTTGGCACACAGTAAGCGCTTAACAAATACCATTATTATTATTGTACTCTCCCAAGTGCTTAGCACAGTGTACTGCACACAGTAAGTGCTCAGCAAATACGACTGACTGAATGAACAAATCTATAAGATGGTGATTCAATCCTACTCTACTCCCTCAGACTGTGAGCCCCATGTGGGACAGGGACTGTCCAACCTGATTACCTAGCATCTCTCACAGTGCTTGGTATTCATTCAATCATATTTATTGAACACTTACTGTGTGCAGAGCACTGTACTAAACGTTTGGGAAAGTACAACAATAAACAGATACATTCCCTCCCCACAACGAGCTTTCAGTATTAGGGAGAGGGTCCAGGGAGGGAGTCCTCTGAACACAGTAAGTACTTACAGTTATTATAATTACTCTTTTCAAGACCCAGTACAGTGCTCGGCACAAAAGAGCTATTCAAATATACTGATGGTGTTGAAGACAACAAGGAAGAAAAGCACCTTATAAGATTTCAATCTCAGCCAGGATTGTGGGAGGAGCCAAAATCTTCTTCAGATCCGCAGTGAGTGGGCTAAAGTGATTCAAGGAAAAATCAGTACTTTTCTCCAGTGAACATGGGGATGGTATGATCCTATTCCTCGGGCAAGAGAAGCAAAGTGGTCTAGTGGAAAGAGTAGCTTGTCTCCTTCTACCTCACCTCATTTCTCTCCTTCCACAACCCAGCCTGCAAGCTACACTCTTCTAGGGCTAACTTTCTCCACATGCCTTGATCTTGCCTGTCTCGCCGCCGAACACTTGCCCACATCCTGCCTCTGGCCTGGAATGCCTTCCCTCCTCAAATAATAATAATGAATAGTTACGGCATTTAAGCGCTTACTATGTGCCAGGCACTGTACTAAGAGATGGGGTGAATACAAGCAAATCAGATTGAACACAGTCCCTGTCCCACGTGGGGTTCACAGTCCTAATCCCCGTTTTACAGATGAGGTCACTGAGGCACAGAGAAGTGAAGTGACTTGCCTCAGGTCACGCAGCAGACAGGTGGGATTAGAACCCATGACCTTCTGACTCCCAGGCCCTTCAAAGTCTCATTGAAGGCCTATCGCCTTCAAGAGGCCTTCCCAGACTGAGCCCTACTCTTACTCATCTCCCACTCCCTTCTGCATTGCCCTGACTTGCTCCCTTTGCTCCTTCCCTCTTCCCAGCCCCACAGCATTTATGTACATAAGTGCACATATCTGTAACTTTATTTGTGTTGATGTCTCTCTCCCCGCTTCTAGACTGTAAGCTTGTTGTGGGCAGGGAATGTTACTGTTGATTATACTGTACTTTTCCAAGCACTTAGTACACTGCTCTACATACAGTAAGTGCTTTATAAAAACGACTGAATAAATGAATGTGTTAGAGGACCTGGGTTCTAATTCCAGCTCTGCCACTTGTCTGCTGGGTGACTTTGGGCAAGTCACTTCACTTCTCTAGGCCTCAGTTACCTCATCTGCAAAATGGGGATTGAGACTGTGAGTCCCACATGAGATTGGGACTTCGTCCATCCGATTTTCTTGTACCCACCCCGGTGCTTCATACAATGCTTAGCACATAGTAAGTGCTTAACAAATACCATTATTATTATTATTATTATTATTATTATTATGTCTGCTGTGTGACCTTGGGCAAGCCACCTAACTTCTCTTTGCCTCACTTACCTCATCTGTAAAATGGGGATTAAGACTGTGAGGCCCATGTGGGACACAGATTGTGTCCAACCTGATTAGTTTGTACCTACCCTAAAGTTTAGTACAGTGCCTAGCACATAATAATGATGGCATTTGTTAAGCACTTACTATGTGCCAAGCACTGTTCTAAGCACTGAGATAGTACGCATTTAACAAATACCATTTAAATTTTTTTAAAAAAGGGTCATATTAGTGGCCAGGCTGGAATCCAGGAATGCACTCACAGGAACACCAGAAAAACTGCCTCTGGAAATTAGCCCAACTCAAATTCCCTCACGGAGAAATAAATGTGCAACCTCCGGGGACAATGATTGACTTAGTGGTAGTCAGCTGGTTAATGGTGTTTCCAAAAGCTGCATTTTCACAGCAGTCATTGTACTTGGGCCATGATTGTACATGGGCCATGAGCTCATCTTCTCCCTTTGGAGAGGGGGCCTAAAATAGACATTCCCTCCTACCTTCCAATATTGCATAACAATAGGCTCTATAGGCTTTATCATCATCACACACACTCACACCTCTCTTAAAAAAGTTCAAAGCATTTATCTTATAGATATGACTTTCACCCGTTTGTTCGTTAACACCCCATGAGAAGAGGGAGAGCAAACATTTCACATACGGGGTAACTAAAACCAGACAAAAGTGAACTGCTCAAGGTCAGATTACAAAGGCCCAGGTATTTAGACAGTTAAATCTACCAGGCCATCCTGATTGTAAATGAAGTTCACCTTCAGATGGAGCAGGACAAGACAGTTGGAAGGGAGGAATAATAATAATACTAATTATGGCACTTTTAAGCACCTACTTTGTGCCAAGCACTGGGGCAGATACAAGTTAATAAGGATGGACACAATCCCTGTCCCACACGGGGCTCACACTCTTAATCCCCATTTTACAGATGAGGTAACTGAGGCCCAGAGAAAGTGAAGTGACTTGACCAAGGTCACCCAGCAGACACGTTGAGGAGCCAGGATTACGATCCAAGTCCTTCTGCCTCCCAGGCCCGTGCTCTATCCACTAAATCACGCTGCTGCTGCCGGAAGGGTGACGAGGAAACTAGACTAGCGCTGCTGCAGATCCTGAATGCTTAGTACAGTGCTCTGCACACAGTAAGCACTCAGTAAATACCACTGAATTATGCATAAGGCCTCTCCCTTCCTAGACCTACAGTACTTTCTGGCTACAAACAGCACTCTCCAAATGACACCCAACACTAACAGCAACTCTAGTATCTGTGCTCACTATATGTCAACCACTGTACAAAGCACTGGGTTAAATACAAGACAATCCGATTGGACACAGTCCCTGTCCCACGTAGGGCTCACAGACTATGGAGGAGGGAGAACAGGAATTTAAGCCTCATTTTACAGATGAAGAAACTGAGGCACACAGAAGTTAAGTGACTTGCCCTCATTCCCACAACACTTATGCCTGTATCTGTAATTTACTTAATTTATATTAACATCTGACTCCTCCTGTAGACTGCACGCTCGTTATGGGCAAGGAATGTTTCTACCAAGTCTTATTCCGTACTCCCCCAAACACTTAGTACAGTGCTCTGCACACAGTAAGCACTCAATAAATACAACTGATTGATTTTTGGAGGTGGCAGAGGCAGGAGCAGAACCCAGGTCCTCTGACTTCCAGGCCCGTGCTCTTTCCATTAGGCCATGCTTTTTTTTTCTTTTTTTTTTTTTTACAGCACTAACCACGTTGGCCAGAAGGACCCTGCAGGCTGCCACGTTCTGGGAAATCATCAGTGAAAGCAAATTATCGGTGAAAGGAACAAGTTCCTCAGATGAGCACACTGGATATACCCAAGGGGGAAAAGGCACAGGTGACAGGCGGAGAGACCCATCCTGTGGGTTGGAAAAGAACCTAGCTTTAAACTCGGCCAGGGATGGAAATCCTCCAACCTATAAAAATCATTCAAGCTGGAAATATCCCCCTTCCCCAATATGCCAGCCCACAAAATGAGAAAGAACCAAATGACTCTCAGCTAGGGGCTCCCCCTCTTACCCAGCAGCGTGGCTAGAGCATGGCCCTGGGAGTCGGAAGTTCACGGGTTCTAATCCTGCTCCCCCACTAGTCTGCTGTGTGACCCGGGGCACATCGTTTCACTTCTCTGTGCCTCAGTGACCTCATCTGTAAAATGGGGATTGAGACTGTAAGCCCCATGTGGCACAGGGACTGTGACCAACCCGATTGGTTTGTATTCACTCCAGGGCTTAAAACACTGCCTGGCACAAAACCAGGTGTTTAATAACACAATTATTATTATTACCCTGGGAGATGCAAAAGAAGAAGGGGGTGGGAGGGAGAGTTAGGAAGCGTTAGGGATCAGAAGGGGATGATGATGATGGCAATTGTTAAGCGCTTACTATGTGTCAAGCACTGTTCTACGCACTGGGGTAGATACAAGGTAATCAGGTTGCCCCATGTGGGACTCAGTCTTAATCCCCATTTTACAGATGAGGTAACTGAGGTCCAGAATAGTGAAGTGAGTTACCCAAGGTCATACAGCAGACAAGTGGCAGAGCCGAGATTAGAATCCATGACCTCTGACTCCCAGGTCCGGGTTTCTTCCACTATGCCACGTTGCTTCTCTGCACCCTCTTCCTCCTGCCTGGCCCTTGCAGTGGGATTTGCCCCTTTTATTCCCCCCGCCAGCCTCACAGGGCTTTAAGTCCATGATCCGCAACTGACTGATTTCTGCTGATGCCCGGCTCTCCCTCTAGACTGGAAGCTCCTCGTGGGCAGGGAACGTGTCTAATAATAATAATGATAATAATGGTATTTGTTAAGTGCTTATTATGTGCTTATTATTATGTTCTAACCACTGGATAATAATAATAATGATAATAATTGTGGTATTTAAGTGCTTACTATGTGCCAAGCACTGTTCTAAGCACTGGGCCAGGGGAGGGGGGAATACAAGGTAATCAGGTTGTCCCATGTGGGGCTCACAGTCTTAATCCCCATTTTACAGATGAGGGAACTGAGGTCCAGAAAAGCAAAGTGACTTGCCTAAAGTCACACAACTGACAAGTGGCGGAGCCGGGATTAGAACCCATGACCTGTGACACCCAAGCCAGGGCTCTTTCCACTGAGCCACACTGCTTCGAGTCTAATAATAATAATAATAATAATGTTGGTATTTGTAAGCACTTACTATGTGCCAAGCACTGTTTTAAGTGCTGGGATGGATACAAGATAACCAGGTAGCCATTTGAGGCTCACAGTCTTAATCCCCATTTAACAGATAAGGGGACTGAGGCCCAGAGAAGTGAAGTGACTTGCCCAAAGTCACCCAGCTGACAAGGGGAGGAGCGGGGATTCGAACCCATGACCTCTGACTCCCCAGCCTGGCCTCTTTCCACTGAGCCACGCTGCTTCTCAAGGTAATGAGGTCGTCCCATGTGGGGCGCATATTATTATTGTTAATCCCCATTTTACAAGTGAAGGAACTGAGGCCCAGAGAAGTGAAGTGCCTTGCCCCAAGTCACCCAGCTGACAAGGGGCGGAGCGGCATTAGAACCCATGACCTCTTTCCACTGAGCCACGCTGCTTCTCAAGGAAATCAGGATGTCCCACGTGGGGCTCGTATTATTATTTTTATTAATCCCCATTTTACAGATGAGGGAACTGAGGTCGAGAAAAATAAAGTGACTTGTACCAAGTCACCCAGCTGACATGGGGCCGAGCGGGGATTAGAACCCACGACCTCTGACTCGCAGGTCCAGGCTCTTTCCACTGAGCCACGCTGCTTCGAGTCAACGGAGCCTACCGCACTCCTTTGCAGGGCGATCGGGACAGTGCCATGATCCCTCCCCCATAGGTGCTCAGTAGATAGCAATGATTGTTTGACTACTCCATCCATTCATTCATTCATTCAATCATATTTATTGAGCGCTGACTATGTGCAGAGCACTGTACTAAGCGCTTGGAATGAACAATTCGGCCACATAGAGAGACCATCCCTGCCCAACGACGAGCTCACAGTCTAAACGGGGGAGACAGCAGAGCAAAACAAGACATCATCATCAAGCTAAATAGAATCAAGGGGATGCACACCTCATTAACAAAATAAATAGGGTAATAAATAATATATACTCCATGTGACGATGTTCTCTTGTTTTTGTTTCGTTCTCTTTTGCTCTGCTGTCCGTCTCCCCCCATTTAATAATAATAATAATGTTGGTATTTGTTTAGCGCTATGTGCAGAGCACTGTTCTAAGTGCTGGGGAGATAGAAGGTAATCAGGTTGTCCCATGTGAGGCTCACAATTAATCCCCATTTTACAGATGAGGTAACTGAGGCACAGAGAAGTGACTTGCCCACAGTCACACAGCTGACAGGTGGCAGAGCCGGAGTTCGAACCCATGACCTCTGACTCCCAAGCCCGGGCTCTTTCCACTGAGCCACGCTGCTTCTCCCATCATTGGACAGGGATGGTCTCTCTCTGTGGCCCAATTATATATTCCAAGCGCTTAGCAAGCGCTTAGTCCAGTGCTCTGCACACAGTAGCCACTCAATAAATACTACTGAATTAACAAAATAGAGCACATGGTAAACGCTCAATAAATAGAAATAAATGTTTTATTTTGTTCTGTTTTGCTCTCTCCCCCCCCTTTTAGACTGTGAGCCTGTCGCTGGGCAGGAATGATCTCTCTGTGGCCCAATTGTATATTCCCAGCGATTAGTCCAGTGCTCTGCACATAGTCAGCGCTCAATAAATACTACTGAATGAAAATAAATAGTGCACATGGTAAGCGCTCAATAAATAGAAATAAATGCTTTATTTTGTTCTGTTTTGCTGTCTGTCTCCCCCGATTAGACTATGAGCCCGTTGTTGGGCAGGAATGGTCTCTCTGTGGCCCAAGTGTATATTCCCAGAGCTTAGTCCACTGCTCCGCACATAGTCAGCGCTCAGTAAATACTACTGAATGAATGAAAATAAACAGAGCACATGGTAAGCGCTCAATAAATAGAAATAAATGTTTTGTTTTGTTTTGTTCTGTTAGGCTCTGTCTCCCCCGTTTAGACTGTGGGCCCATCGTTGGGCAGGGATGGTCTCTCTCTGGGGCCCAACTGTATATTCCCAGCGCTTAGCCCAGTGCTCTGCACATAGTCAGCACTCAATAAATACGATTGAATGAACGAATGAATGAAAACAGAGCACACGGTAAGCGCTCAATAAATACAAATGTTTTGCTTTGTTCCCCCGTTCAGACTGTGGGCCCGTCGTTGGGCAGGGATGGTCTCTCTGTGGTCCAACTGTCCATTCCAAGCGCTTAGCTCAGTGCTCTGCACATGGTCAGCGCTCAATAAATACTACTGAGTGAATGAAAATAAACAGACCACATGGTGAACGCTCAATAAATACCACTGAAGTGAATGAAAATAAATAGACCACATGGTGAGCGCTCAATAAATACCAATAAATGTTTTGTTCTGTTTGGCTCTGTCTCCCCCAATTAGACTGTGAGCCCGTCGTTGGGCAGGGATGGTCTCTCTGTGGCCCAACTGTCCATTCCAAGCGCTTAGCCCAGTGCTCTGCACATGGTGGGCGCTCAATACATACGCTTGAATGCCCTTGATTCTCTTTATTTGCAATTGTTTTAATGAGATGTGCATCCCCTTGATTCTATTGATTGCCATCGTTCTTGTCTGTCCGTCTCCCCCGATGAGCCTGTGAGCCCGTCAAAGGGCAGGGACTGTCTCTATCTGTTGCTGATCTGTCCATTCCAAGCGCTTAGTACAGTGCTGTGCACATAGTCAGCGCTCAATCAATACTATTGAATGAATGAAGGGGGGGGGAGGGGGAGCCATTCTTGGAAAGGCAAGGAGGAGGAAGAGCCCATTGTGGGGAAGCCCGGGGGGGGGGGCCCGGGGCAGCTCAATCCGCGAGGGGGCCGGAATGTTCCATTCTGAGAACGGGGGGGGGGGAGGCATTCTCCCCCCAGGCCGGGGAGGGGGGGGCGGGAGGAAGGGACGGGGTGGCGGGGATCGCCGGCCTCTCCCCGCTCCCTGTCCGGCCGCTCGGCCCCGGTCGGGCTGCCGGTCCCCCGGAGGGCGGGAGGGAGGGAAAGGCTCCGTCACTCACCATCGGCGCCGCACCGGGCTCCGCTCCCGCCGCTCCCCGGCCCGCCCCCGCCGCCGGCCCGGGGCGCGCGGACGTCGGCGGACGCAGCGTGCGCGCGCCCGCCCTTTGTCGACGTCGCCCCGAACGGGGCCCCGCCCACCGCGGCCGGGCCTTCCAGCGCCCCCTGGAGGCCGGTGGGCACGGCGCATCGCGGCCCCAATCGTAACGCTATTCCTTCATTCATCCATCGTAATAATAATAATAATAATAATAATGTTGGTATTTGTTAAGCGCTTACTATGTGCCGAGCACTGTTCTGAGCGCTGGGGTAGACCCAGGGGAATCAGGATGTCCCACGTGGGGCTCACAGTCTTAATCCCCATTTTACAGATGAGGGAACTGAGGCCCAGAGAAGTTAAGTGACTTGCCCACAGTCACACAGCTGACAAGTGGCAGAGCAGAGATTCGAACTCATGACCTCTGACTCCAAAGCCCGTGCTCTTTCCACTGAGCCACGCAGCTTCTCTAATAATAATAATCATGTTGGTATTTGTTAAGCGCTTACTCTGCGCACAGCACTGTTCTAAGCGCTGGGGTGATAACAAAATAATGTTGGTATTTGTTAAGCGCTTACTCTGTGCAGAGCACTGTTCCAAGCGCTGGGGTAATAACAATAATAATGTTGGTATTTGTTAAGCGCTTACTCTGTGCAGAGCACTGTTCTAAGCGCTGGGGTAATAACAATAATAATAATAATGTTGGTATTTGTTAAGCGCTTACTCTGCGCAGAGCACTGTTCTAAGCGCTGGGGGAGATACAGGGTCATCAGGTTGTCCCACGTGATGCTCACAGTTAATCCCCATTTTACAGATGAGGTAACTGAGGCACAGAGAAGTGAAGTGACTTGCCCACAGTCACACAGCTGACAAGTGGCAGAGCCGGGAGTCGAACCCATGACCTCTGACTCCGAAGCCCAGGCTCTATAAGGGGTCATCAGGTTGTCCCACCTGAGGCTCACAGTTAAACCTCATTTTACAGATGAGGCCCAGAGAAGTGAAGTGACTTGCCCACAGCCACCCAGCTGATGTGGCGGAATTCGAACCCATGACCTCTGACTCCCAAGCCCGGGCTCTTGCCACTGAGCCACGCTGCTCAGTGGAATCAGCTCAATCGTATTTATTGGGCGCTTCCTGTGTGCAGAGCACTGTACTAAGCGCTTGGAATGGTCAATTCGGCTACAGAGAGAGACCATCCCTGTCCAACAACGGGCTCCCAGTCTAAAAGAGAAGTAGCATGGCTCAGTGGAAAGAGCCTGGACTGGGGAGTCAGAGGTCATGGGTTCTAATCCCTGTTCCGCCACTTGTCAGCTGGGTGACTTTGGGTAAGTCACTTCACTTCTCTGGGTCTTAGTTACCTCATGTGTAACATGGTTCAGTGGAAAGAGCATGGCCTGGGGAGTCAGAGGTTATGGGTTCTAATGCCTACTTGGCCACTTGACAGCTGGGTGATTTTAGGCAAGTTGCTTCACTTCTCTGGGTCGCAGTTACCTCATCTGTAATGTGGCTCAGTGAAAAGAGCATGGCCTGGGGATTCAGAGGTCATGGATTCTAATCCCTGTTCCGCCGCTTGTCAGCTGGGTGACTTTGGGCAAGTCGCTTCACTTCACTGGGCCTCAGTTACCTCATCTGTAACGTGCCTCAGTGGAAAGAGCATGGCCTGGGGATTCAGAGGTCATGGATTCTAATCCCTGTTCCGCCGCTTGTCAGCTGGGTGACCTTGGGCAAGTCACTTCGCTTCTCTGTGCTTCAGTTATCTCATCTATAAAATGGGGATGAAGATTGTGAGCCCTATGGGGGACAACTTGATTACCTTGTATCAAGGTAAGACTGACCTGCCGGAGGAAGGAGGCCCCACAGCAGCAACAGAACCGTATGGTGAATGACCGCCAAGGACATACCGCCTCGCGACTCTTGGGGCCCCAGAGATATCTGGAAGGGAGCATCGAGCCGGGTGGCCGATGTCTCCCTCCCCTCTGCCCATACAGGGCCCCCTTTGTTCTTGGCACACCAGAGGGGGGATATAAGGCAGTGCACGCCAGCCGCCACGGACTGTTCTGTGGGTAAGCCCCCTCCGCGTTCCACTCTAAATAAACTATCAACCTGGACTTATCCACCTCTTTCTTTGGTATTCCGTTATTATCGATATACGGGGGACAGGTAGTCTGTGCAGGCTCCGGTCCCGCCCAATACAGGTTGTCCCACATGGGGCAGAGAAGTGACATGACTTACCCAAGGCCACAAAGCAGACAAGCGAAGACAGTGAAGCAGCGTGGCTTAGCGGAGAGAGCACGGACTTGGGAGTCAGAGGTTGTGGGTTCTAATCCCGGCTCCACCACTTATCGGCTGTGTGACTTTGGTCAAGTCACTTCACTTCTCTGTGCCTCAGTAACCTCATCTGTAAAATGGGGATTAAGACTGTGAGCCCCACGTGGGACAACCTGATTATCTTGTATTTACCCCAGCCCTTAGAAAAGTGCTTTGCACATAGTAAGTGCTTAACAAATACCATCATTATTATTATTAAGTGGAGGAGCCGGCATTAGAACCCAGGTCTTCTGACTCCTAAACCCGTGCTCTTTCAACTAAGCCGTATTGTTTCTCTTTCCCCCATCCACTTCTACCCGTTTCCCCCATTCTTCACCGGGAAGCAAATCCTAGTCCAAAACCCTGATAATTATGTGTTTTTATTAAACTGATTTTAGTACAATGAACTCCATGAATGACACCACCCCAAATTCCAGGTGGATGAATACAGCAGAATGGCAGAGAAAGGACGTTCCAGTACAACAGAATGGCAGAGGAAGGACATTCCGATTGGCATCGGTAAGGAATAACTAATTAAACCCTGGAACCTGGAAATGTAGTCTATGCCCTTCAGATCATTAGCCTGCGATCGGTATGCATGCATAGACAAGTAGGATTGTTTTTCCGGTGGCTACTAAAACCGCAGATCTTGACCACAGATCTTCCTCCACCTAAGTCACCTGTGAGCAAACAGAATCATTTTTTGGAACATTCACTCTCTTTATTCACCAATTTGGGGAAGTGGGAGTAGTAGGAAATTTAAAAATTTGTTGGGTTAGGGGTACGTTATTAGGAAACCCCCAAGTATTCACCATTGATGGTGGCAAGAAAAACCAATTTTTAATGGTATTTTACTGAGCCTTTACTTTGTTAGAACACCTTGGGAGAATACTGTAGAGTAGACAGACACTACTCCTTTCCTCAGGAATTTACAATCTAGGAGGGGGAGGCAGACAATAAAACAATAAAACAAGTTACACAGGTAAGGGAAGCAACAGATGCCAATATAAGAAGTGTGGGGATAGCCGGTGGGGTGAGCACGGAATTACGGAGGGAGGGAAATAAGGTAGGGAGAGGAGAGATTAGACAGGAAGGCTTCTCCTGGGGCATGTGATTTTAGTAGGGCTTTGAATATGGCTAGAGTGCTGGTCTGTCAAATATGGAGAGGGAGGGAGTCCCAGGCCAGAGGAAGGGTGTGAGCAAGAAGCAGCGTGGCTCAGTGGAAAGAGCATGGGCTTGGGAGTCAGAGGTCACGAGTTCGAATCCCAGCTCTTCCACTTGTCACCTGTGTGACTGTGGGCAAGTCACTTCACTTCTCTGTGCCTCAGTTACCTCATCTGTCAAATGGGGATTAAGACTGTGAGCCTCACGTGGGACAACCTGATGACCCTGTATCTACCCCAGCGCTTAGCACAGGGCTCTGCACATAGTAAACGCTTAACAAATACCAACATTCTTATTATGGGACTGAGGCACAGTAAGTACGATGGTATGAGAGGAGCAAAGTGTGCAGGCTGGGTTGTAGAGGGAGAAGTTGGAAGATAGGTAAGAGGGAGGACAGCTGATTGAGACAGCTTTAAAATCGATAGTGAAGAGTTGCTGTTTGATGTGGTGGTGATGGATAGGCTACTGTGGGGAGTTTTTGAGGAATGAGGAGATGTGTGCAGAGATATGTTTTAGAAAAGTGGCTGGGCAGGGGAATGAAATTTGGACTGGAGAGGGGAGAGTCTGGAGGAAGGGAGATGACATGAAGGCTCAGGATAAAGCAGAGTTTGAGGCATTTACCCCTTTGTTTGGAGACAAGGAAGAGAGGTTCTTTAGCACCCCAAAACAACAAAAGAAACTAGCCTTGGTGGCCCTGTTTTGGGGTTTTAATTACCTTGTCTGCTGCTTTCCATCTTCCCTGCCAAAATATCATCATGATGGCATTTTTTAAGCGCTTACTATGTGTAAAGCACTGTTCTAAGTGCTGGGGGATACAAGGTGACCAGGTTGTCTCACGTGGGGCTCACAGTCTTCATTCCCATTTTACAGATGAGGGAACCGAGGCCCAGAGAAGTGAAGTGACTTGCCCAAAGTCACACAGCTGACAAGTGGCAGAGCCGGGATTAGAACCCATGACCTCTGACTCCCAAGCCCGGCCTCTTGCCAGGTGATTGGCAATGTTCTTTTCTGGAGCCGGGAACCAAGGGATAGGCGATGGAGCCAGACAGAGCCAGGATGGGGAAGTGCCCAGGAATCCTCGTATTTCTTCAGTTCCATGGTTCAGAGGGCCCTTGCACATCCATCTCCAGGTTTTAGAAGCCACTATTCCACCTGTTTTTTCACCCCACAACTTTTCCTTTCCAACCCTTTTCCCATGTCATCCCCCTCCATTTACAGCAGACCTCCACTCTCCCCACCTTCAAAGCATTATTAAGGTCCACCACATGTCCTCCAAGAGGCATTCTCTTACTAAGCCCTCTTTTCCCCGGCTCCCTCTCCCTTCTACGTTGTCTATGTACTTGGATCTGTGACCTTTGGCTATTCGATATTCATCCCATCCTCAATCCCACATCACTTACGTACCTACCTTTAAATTATATATTATAAATTATTTACATTAACATCTGCCTCCCCCTCTAGTCTGCGAACTTGTTATAGGCAGGGAACGTGCCTGCTAACTCTGTTGTATCAATGTTTTTTGATGAGTGTTTACTATGTGCAGACCACCGTTCTGAAAGCGCTTACTGTCCCTAAGTGCTTCGTACATTGTTCTACACATAGTAAGTGCTCAATAAATACCAATGATTGATTGATTCCTCTCCTTCTTAACTGCTATAGGCTGGTCCAGGCACTTCTCCTATCCCCACTTGACAAATGCGTCACCCTTCTCACTGGTCTCCCTCTGTCTCCAGGCTCTCCACTCTTGAGGCCAAACTTCATTATGCTGCTCAGATCATTTTCTAAAATGTTGTTCGGTAGGCATCTGTCTACTCCTCAAATAAATCAAATAGTTGCCCATTCCTTGTACAACATAAAACTGAAATTCCTAAACATTAAAAGGTTAAAAGCTTTCTTTTCTCCCACCAGCAGCCACTTGCTCTCCCTTTCCCTTCAGATTCAACAGAATACAGCTCCCCCTGTTTTCAATACTGCTGAGAGTCAGGGGTCCTGGGTTCTAATCTTCGCTCTGCCACTGGCCTGCTCTATGACCTCGGGCAAATCGATTTATCTGTGCCCGTTACTTCATCTGTAAAATGGAGAAAAAATACCCCTCTTAGACTGTGAGGCTCATGTGGAACAGGAACTCTGGCTGCAATGATTGTACTGTATCTAACCCACGGTTCAGTGCTGTGCTGGGCACATAGTAAGTGTTCAACACGTATCGCAGTTATTGCTATCATCACCCTTCTGAAATTTCCTCCAGGAGGCCTTCCCTGAATCATTTCCAACCTCCTCAGTTTACATCTTCCCATATGCCACGGCAGCACTTCTGAAGAAGCACCTGTACCTCAGGATGTATAACCTCTTGCAGCCCTTGTGTACATATCGCATGCACCACATCACTTAAGCATATGCAGATATATATCTGTGTAAACATTTCCTCTCTTCTAGCTCCCCTTATCTGTAATTATTTTCATTTCTGTCTCCCCTGGCAGATTGTAAACTTCTTGGGGGCAGGGATCGTGTCTACTAATCCTTTATTATTCTCCCAAGTGTTTATTTAGTACAGTGCTCTATACTCTTTAGGCACTCGTTAAATACCATTACTCGGCTGAACCAAAATGTGAACCAATTCCGTTGGCAGAGAATGCCTCAAAGAATACAGCTGACAGCAGGTACACCTAAGGGGCCTGGCTGCCTTGGGTGACACACACCTTACCTACTCCTGTAATACGGTAACAGAAGTAGCACCACCCACATTCACAATGACCAATGATTCCAGACATTCCTTAGGTAATTATGCACTTAGTTTTCCATGACACCACAAAAATGCTTTTCTCATACAAACAGGATTACCAAACAACTGCTCCCACTGTGTAAACTCTGACTCCCACTTGGATCCAGTGAGAAGTTTTGAATAGGCTTTCTGACTAGGGGCCTTCTCCCTTACTGTTCCACGGGCTTCCCACACCTCATCCACCCATTCCACTTTCATCATCCTGGACTTGGGATATCATGAGCTGGAGAGCTTATCATTTCACCAGCTGATTTTGGCCAACAGCTAATCACTGGTAGCAGAGCTAACAGATTTTACATTCCATGAGAAAAGTTTTCTTAGGAAAGGTGCCTTTCTCGCCCCAGTGGAGTTGGGCTCAAATATTATGAGACTGGGAGAGGGAGGAAACTGAGGTGGTAATTTATTTTAGTAGGAGACTGTAAGCTTATTTTTTAAAAAATTTGATGGTGCCTGTTACGTGCTTACTATGTGCCAGGTAAGCACTTACTGCCAGGTACTATACTAAGCATTGGAGTAGATACAAGATATTCAGTTTGTTGTGGGCAGGGAATGTGCCTATCAACTCTGTTGTACCCTCTCAAGAGCTTACGAGAGTGTTCTGCACACAGTACATGCTCAATTAATGCCACTGATTGATTGATTGATTGATTGATTGATAGGAGGTCCTAAACCTAGCAATGAGGAAAATCTAACTTTATTTACAACGCTCTTGAGGCTCTTGTCTCCTTATCTGGCCTCATCTTGGCTCTTGTCAATAGTGACATTGAAACTTGGTAGTTGCTAGAGAGTAAGAATGATCCCTAAAGATGTGTCAGTAGACTGGCATTCAGAAGCACCCTGACTGACCTCGCAGTAAAAGAAAGGCTGCAGGTAGATACACCGACTGGACAGGTTGTTCTCTCACTCAGATTCCACAAGTGGCTGCATTCATATGTCCCCCATTTTCACAACTGGCACGCATGGCAGAGGAAGCAGGCCGAGGATCAGAAAGTACCAAATTTTATTAAAGTATGTACAAATGTGAACGCTAATCTCTAGGGGCAGGAGATGTTTCTTCCAGAAACGTCTGTGCACCACGGCGATTCTCAAACTACCGATGGGCTGGGCACACTGGCTGTGATTTCCGAATTCCAGTTCTTAGTGCGGTAGTTACCGGCATCAGATGAGTTACAGAAAAAGTATATTAAATAATTTACAATAAAAAATAAATTAGCCTGCAGCATTCTTAGGAGGAACCAAAGGTGGAGGAACAGTTACAACATGCTTTTCAGAAGCAGCAGCGGCAGGTAAATGAACTCTTTGGAGGGGAGAGAAGAAAGAAGTGAGCCAAAACCCCCTCGTGTCCTCAGGACCTGAATCAGGAAAGAGTTGGGTAGGGTGTGAAGTATACCGCTAATGCCCTGTCCCTTTTCCTTGCATCCAGAACCACTATGTGCCAGGCGGCTTACTTAGTTAAAAAGGCATTTTTATTTGAAGCATTTTGCCTCTCCGTCTCCCCCTCTTCCTCCTGAAATCACTCTTAGGCTATAGCAGGAGTGGTACCTCCTAAAAGGCAGCTTTACCTTCAGAAGCAATCCCCTGTAGCCAAACCTGGCCTCGGGGGAGGCAGATTCAATCATTTGACTACTGGAGAACCTGCCACACACTTCAGGGCTTCTCTCACTCGGTTCCTGTGGGAGACCTGAAGCAGATTGGTTTTGGATCCCTTAAGCACTATGATACCCCAGTTGCACAGCACTTATTTATATACCTTTTTTTTGTTATTTGTTAAGCATTTACTATGTGCCAGGCACTGTACTAAGTGCTGGGGCAGATACAAACTAATCAGGTTGGACACAGTCCATGTCCCATATGGGGCTCACAGCCTTAATCCCCATTTTGCAGATGTCCTGAGGCACAGAAAAGTGAAGTGATTTACCCAAGGGCACACAGCAAACAAGTGGCGGAGCCAGGATTAGAAGCCAGCTCCTTCTGCCTCCCAAGTCCGTGTTCTCTCCACTAGGCCCCGTTGCTTCTCTTCATGTTCTTATACTCTACTTATACTTATATTCCTTATACTTGACTATTTCCCCAGATATTTTAATGTCTGTCTCCCCTTGTAGACTATAATAATTATGTCTGTGTCTACCAACTCTACTGAATCGTGATTTTCCAAGTTATTAGTACAGTACTCTGCACGCTCAATAAAGTTCTCAATAAATACCACTGATTGACGGAATGATTGATAGAGGATTTCAAAGCAACAGCTGAATAGCCCAAGCCCACTTCATTCATTCAATCGAATTTATTGAGTGCTTACTGTGTGCAGAGCACTGTACCAAGCGCTTGGGAAAGTACAATACAGCAAGAGAGAGAGACATTCCCTGACCACAATGAGCTCCCTAGGCAGGGAATAAATACTCTGCCTCATTTGGTCAGTCTGCATGAATGGTGGGGAGGCAAGGACACCATCCTCCCACCCCTGGTTTTTATAACGGCACTTGTAAACCGCTTATTATTTGCCAGGCACTGTATTGAGCCCTGGGGTAGATATAAGGTGATTGGGTTTTTCATTCATTCATTCAATCATATTTATCGTTGTCCCACAGTCTTACTCCCCATTTTAGGGATGAGCTAACCAAAGCCTGGAGAAGTTAGGTGCCTTGCCCAAGGTCACCCAGCAGGCAAAGTGGCAGAGCCGGGATTGGAACTCAGGTTCCCTGACCGCCAGGTCCGTGCTCTCCAGATAAGGCTGGCGGCGATGAGGCCCCGCAGGATGGGGGATGCTCGCTGGCCAGGGTTCACCAATAGGGCCCCAAAGCCGGCCAGCCAAGGGGCACCAGTTGATAATTGCGGCCCTGGTTATTGTCCCAGTAGAGGTGTCGGTTGCATTGAAAGGCGATGCAGAACTGGATGGAGCCTCGTGGAGCCGGGGGTCCCGGGGGCAGCGTCACCTGGAAGGCGAAGGATTTGTGTCCGACGGGGGCAGGACCGGCCGGGTCAGGGTCGGCGGTGCAGGGCAGGTCTCGGAAGGAGGCCCAGGCGTCGAAGGTGATGCGCACCCACACGGCCTTGTGCGCGGCCAGGTCCCGCACGGCCACGGTGCCCCTCAGGAGTCCGGCCCGCACGGAGCACCGCTCCAGGCACACGGCCTGGGCCCGCAGCCGGTCCCGGAACCCCCACCTGTCTGATGCCGGCTGCGGGAAGCCCAGATCGTAGCCCCCCTGCGGAGGGGTGGCCCACTGCCCTTCCTCCTCCTCCTCCTCCTCCTCCTCCTCCTCCAGGCCGCCGCCCCCTCGGGGAAAGTGGTGGACGGTCATCAGCCTCAGCCCCCGCGCGTCCGCGAACACCACGCGCTTCTTGGGCCGCCGGGGCTCCGGGCGTGGGCACAGGCAGGGCCGGGGCAGGGACAGGGGCCGGAGCCGGCCGGGGGGTGCGGAGGGGCTCCGACAGAGGCGCGGCCTGATGTCTACAGTGGACATTGCCGGGCCGTCGCACCTGCGAGGGCTGGAGAGGAGCGGGAAGGGATGGGTGAGTCTGGGTCGTCCCCTCCCGTGGTTCCGAGGCCAGTGGGCAGTGGAGGGTGATGATGATGGTATTTGTTAAGTGCTTACTATGTGCCAAGCGCTATTCTAAGCACTGGGGGAGATACAAGGTAATCAGGTTGTCCCACGTGGGGCTCACGGTCTTAATCCCTCTTGTGGTCCCGGAAGCAGTGGGCAGTGGGCAGGGGAGGGTGATGATGATGGTATTTGTTAAGCGCCTACTATGTGCCAAGCACTGTTCTAAGTACTGGGGGAGATACAAGGTAATCAGCTTGTCCCTCTTGAGGCTCACGCTTTTAATCCCCAATTTACAGATGAGGTCACTGAGGCCCAGAGAAGTTATACACAGTTATACACAGATGATAAGTGGCTGAGCTGGAATTAGAGCCCACGACCTCTGACTCCCAATCCCAGGCTCTTGCCACTGAGCCACGCTGCTTCTCTGGGGTGCCAACTGACCTGGGCTCAGCTCGGGTCCGGGCAGCGCCTCGGCTCCACTCCTTCTGCCCAGCGTGGCAGCCACACGCCACGATCCGGTCTGGTCTGGTCCTGTTTGGTCCCGTCCGGTCTGGTCCTGTCCGGTCCTGTCCGGTCCTGTCCTGTCCGGTCCTGTGCAGTTCTGTCTGGTCCTATCTTGTCCGGTCTGGTCCTGTCCGGCCTGGTCCTGTCCTGTCCCGGTCTGGTCCTGTCCGGTCTTGTCCTGTCTGGTCCTGTCCTTCCTGTCTTGTCTGGCCTGGTCCTGTCCGGCCTGGTCCTGTCCGGTCCTGTCCTGTCTAGTCCTGTCCTTCCTGTCTTGTCCGGTCTGGTCCTTGTCCGGTCTGGTCCTGTCCAGTCCTGTCCTTCCTGTCTTGTCCGGTCTGGTCCTGTCCTGTCCTTTCCAGTCCTGTCTTGCCCAATCTGGTTCTGTCCGATCTAGTCCTGTCCTGTCTGGTCTGGTCCTGTTCTGTCCAGTCCGGTTCTGTCCGGTCTGGTACTGTCCTGTCCTGTCTTGTCCGGTCTGGTCCTGTCCTGTCTTGTCCGGTCTGGTCCTGTCCGGTCCTGACTTGTCCTGTCTTGTCCGGTCTGGTCCTGTTCTGTCCGGTCCTGTCCTGTCCGGTCTGGTCCTGACCTGTCCTGTCTTGTCCGGTCTGGTCCTGTTCTGTCCAGTCCGGTCCTGTCCGGTCTGGTCCTGTTCTGTCCTGTCCTGTCCTGTCTTGTCCGGTCTGGTCCTGTCCTGTCCTGTCTTGTCCGGTCTGGTCCTGTCCGGTCCTGTCCTGTTCTGTCCTGTCTTGTCCGGTCTGGTCCTGTCCTGTCCAGTCCTGTCCGGTCTGGTCCTGTCCGGTCCTGTCCTGTCCGGTCCTGTCCTGTCCTGTCCTGTCCGGTCCTGTCTTGTCCTGTCCGGTCCTGTCCTGTCCTGTCGTGTCCGGTCCGGTCCGGTCGGGTCCTGTGGGGCCCATTTCAGCCCATCCCAGAGGTCTGGGAAATAGCCGCTTGGGGCCCCCGGCCCCGGCCCCCCGGCAGCCAGCCAATCAGCATCGCCGCCGCCGCCGCCGCCAGCCAATCACAGAGCGGCGGCACCCGAAGCCACGGAGTCGCCGGGGCAGCCGCGCCCCGCCCGCCCCCCCCCCCCACCCGATGCTCTCGTCATTCATTCACTCACTCATTCAATCATTCAACAATAATCATAATGATGGAGTTGGCATTTGTTAAGCGCTTACTGTGTGCCAAGCACTGTTCCGAGCGCTGGGGAGGACACAAGGGGATCAGCTTGTCCCACGTGGGGCTCACAGTCTTCATCCCCATTTTGCAGATGGGGTAACTGAGGCACAGAGAAGTTTAAGTAATAATAATAATAAAGATGGCATTTGTGAAGTCCTTACTATATGCCAAGCACTGTTCTAAGCGCTGGGGAGGATACAAGGGGATCAGCTTGTCCCACGTGGGGCTCACGTCTTCATCCCCATTTTATAGATAGGGTAACTGAGGCACAGAGAAGTTAAGTGACTTGCCCAAAGTCACACGGCTGACAAGTGGCTGAGGCGGGATTTGAACCCACGACCTCTGACTTCCAAGCCCGTGCTCTTTCCACCGAGCCAGGCAAATCATATTTATTGAGCTCTTACTGTGTGCAGAGCATTGCAACTAAGCATCTGGGAGAACACAATGTAACAAAAAACAGACACAGTCCCTGCCCACAACGAGCTTACGGTCTCGGGACTCGCTTCCTCTGGGGTGTCCTCTTATAGATGGTTCTTACATCCAAGAGGGAAGTCTAAGAAAAGGGTGCCCACAACTCCCACATTGCAATTTTTTTTTAATGATACTTGTTAAGCGCTGTAAGCCAGGCACTGTACTAAACACTGGGGTAGATAGAAGATAATCAGGTTGGACGCAGTGCGTGTCCCACGTGGTGCTCACAGTCTTCATCCCCGTTTTACAGATGAGGTAAATGAGCGACAGAGAAGTGAAGTGACTTCCCTGAGATCACACAGCAGATGAGTGGCTGAGCCGGGATCGGAACCCCTTTCTGCTCTTCTTTAGAAAAAAATAACAGAAAGGCAGAAGTGTAAAGTGAAAAATCGCTTCTGCTATATTCTGAGATGCTCTGCACAGGGTAAGTGCTTAATAAATAGTGCTGATGGATTGATTCACAAGCCACTTCCACTTCCACTTCCCAGCCTACTTATTTGCTCTTGGGGGAAAGGACTCCCTTCTCCTCCAGTGACTACTGGAGAAGCAGCGTGGCTCAGTGGAAAGAGCGCGGGCTTGGGAGTTAGAGATCATGGGTTCTAATCCCCGCTCTGCTGCTAGTCAGCTGTGTGACCTTGGGCAAGTCACTTAACATCTCTGTGCCTCAGTTACCTCATCTGTCAATTGGGGATAAAAAAAACTGTGAGCACCACGTGGGACAACCTGATCACCTTGTATCCCTCAGCGCTTAGAACAGTGCTTTGCACATAGTAAGCGCTTAACAAATACCACAGTTATTATTACTACTGAGAAACACTCATTCCTATCTAAGGCTTCAGACGGGCACCCTTCTTTGGCTGCCCTCATTAATTCTCAGGGTGAAAAACCCAGAAAGTTCAGTTTCTACTGAAACTTTTCTGCCTACAAATCAAAAGCAGAATCTTAAGGCCGTCGATTAATTCACATGTACTTCCCTTCCCTTAAACAAATAAGATTAAAACATTTAATTTTAATATTCAGGAGAAGTGGGAGATCTGGGTAATTTTCTGGTAAATTTGCTCCCTGGAGTCCCATTCAGACCCTCCCCCCAAAAACTCAGTTTTGAACCCTGAATACCACCGATTGATTGCCCAATCAATTTGAACTATCTTTATAGGCAATGACCATGGACTCACAATGACAATCAGCAAAGTAGTCCCCTAATTTGAAATAACAGCTGCAGCAACAGGGAAGGATGAAGGAGAAGAGGGAGGAGATGAAATCCAGCAGTGAGTTTCGCCCTTGAATGCCACTCTTTTCTCAGTGTTTCTCTAAATTTCTGAGCCTGGCTGTCTCTGTATTTCTCTTTGGATGAAAAGTATAGTTATAACTGGTAATTCCAACACATGTCAAAAATGAATTAAAATACACATGACTGTAAACTCCTTGTGGGCAGGGAATGTATCTGTTCTACTGTACTCTCCCAAACTCTTAGTACACAGTGAGCACTCAGTCAACTGTAGTTGACTGAATAAATAAAATAAATATATTATTAGTGGTATTTGTAAGTGCTTATTGAGTATCAAGCGCAATTCTAAACCCTGGGGAAGATACGAGTAAATCAGGTCAGACTCAGTCCCTGTCCCACACAGGGCTCCCAGACTAAGTAGGAGGAGTAACAGGTATTTGAATCCCCATTTTACAGATGAGGTGACTGAGGCACAGAGACGTTAAGTGACTTACCCTAGGTCTCACAGTAGGCATGTGGCAAAGCTGGGATTAGAACCCTGGTCCTCTACCTGCCAGGCCTGTGCTCTTTCCACTAGGGCACACTGCTCCTCACTATATTCTGAAGTGTTAAGGGTGATAGTTGAAATGATATGACATAAAGATGTTGGATTAGGAAATATTTCTTGGAAGAAGAAGGTTTTCTGGAGGGCTTTGAAGATGAGAAAGCACATGGTCTGGTGGATTAGAAGGGGGAAGATGTTCCAGCCGGAGAGAGTGGTGAACAGTAGGCATTTATTAAGCACCTACTGTGTGCAGAGCAGTGTACTAAGCACTAGGAAAGAGTGTACAAGTGGGAATAAAACATGGACCCTGTCCCTCAAAGGGCCTGCAATGCACTTAAGATCCCTAAATATTTATTCTAATCCACAAGGGCCTCTCAACCCCAAATTTATCTATAATGCTTTTTAAAACTCTTGATGTTTTCTGTTTGCACAACTTCCTGTGGAATAGTTATCTTGATATGCTTATCAGCTGCTGTGTGAATCAAACAATTGTATTTATGGAGCACTTACTGTGTGCACAGCACTGTAGTAAGAGCTTGGGAGCATACAATATAACAGAGTTGGCAGACCTGTTCCTTGCCCATATCAAACTTACATAGGTCCAAAGCTATAGGTCATGAGCACCCCAGTGTCCCCTCGCCTCCCCACTCCCCCCTACCTCTACCTCCACACTCTTATTCCTCTCTGCAATCTCTAAAAAGGAGATCTCCTCCTTCTCCTAAAAATCTATCCACTCCATCTGTGCCTCTGACCTCAGCCTTTCTCAAGTTTTTAAAAACGCTCCAGCCTCTCTTCTTCCCTTCCTAGCTGCCATTTTCAACCATTCACTCTCTGAAGGGTCTTTTCTCCTCTGCCTTCCACCATGCCCATAATCTCCCTTAGCCTAAATACCCATTCTGAATCCCACTTCACCCTCCAGCTATTGACCCATCTCCCTTCTATCTCTGTCCTCGCCACTGCCTCCAACTTCCTCTCCTCCAACTCCCTTCTTGACCCTCTCCAGTCAGAATCCCACCATCTTCACGTCACCAAGACCCCCTTTCACCAAGGCCACCAATGAATGACCTACCCACCAAATCTAACAGATTCTCTCCTAATTCTCCTCGACTCTTCAGCACCTTGGACACCACGTACCAGCCTGTTCTCGAGTTTTGCTGACACAGTTCTCTCCTTGTTCTCTTACCTCTCTGGTCATTTCTTCTCTGACCCTTTCTCCAACTCTTTATCTTCACCTTTAACCGTGGGTGTTCCTGAAGGGTTCAGATTTGTCTGCATCCCCTTCTCTTCTGTTCTCACTTTACACTCAGTCCTTTAAGAAGCTCATCCACCCCCATGGCTTCTACTACTATCACTTTGTGGATGACTCCCAAATCTACGTCATTAGCCCTGTCCTCCCCTCTATAATCTCACATTTCTTGACCTGAGGATATCTCTACTTGGAGGTTCCAGCAGCCTGTCCAAGTCACTGTGCCTCAAACTGAATTTTTCATCTTCCTTCCCAAATTCTCTCCTCCTTCTAACTTAAATATCACAGTTGACATCACCACCATCATCGCCTCTGAGATCCGCAACCCTCTCTCTCCACCCTCATATTCAGCCTGAGAAGCAGTGTGGCTTTTTGGATATAGCATGGACCTGGGAGTTGGGAGGACCCGTGTTCTAATTGTGGCTCTGCCGCTTGTCTTCTGTGTGACCTTGGGTAAATCGCTAAACTTCTCTGTGCCTGTTACCTCATCTGTGTAATGGGGATTAAGACTGTGAGCCCATATGGGACATGGACTGTGTCCAACCTGATTAGCTTGTATCTTCCCCAGCGCTTACTACAGTGCTTGGCACATAGTAAGTGCTTAACAAATACCTTATAAAAAAATCCCATTGACGGTTCATCCACTCTGTTGGAGTCTGCCATTTCTTCTCCAGATGGCCACTAGGTCAGTCCGGGCATTCGTTGTATTACGACTAGATTGCTGTCAGAGAATCTAGAGGTGTCCATGAGCTCCAAGAGCTTTGAAATCAGCATGCTGGTAGAGGAGATGGTAGATCCATCCATCTAAGGTCACTTTCAGAGGTCGAGAGCGACATACACATGGTCCTTGTCCTTGGCTGATAAGCAGTGAGGGGTGCAGAGGAAGCTTCCCCATCCCACTCATCAGCCTTCGAGCAGCGCTGGCAGTCCATACTGCCCAAGGTCCAGTCTTCCACCTCCTCTACGCAACCTCAAGGCTCCAGGGAAGCCTGTTCCACTTGTATTCTTGGAATATTTTAAAGAAAACAGGCAGGAATAGGGAGAGATGGGGGCGGTACCTATTCCCCCACCAGCTCTGACCAGAAAAGGGCATTCTTTCAAAGGGTCAGTTAGATTGGCCGGAGAATCATTTTGGAACACTGTTGTTTTCCCAGGCACCTTTTTTTCCACAAGGACGCTTTCCCCAGCCGTCAGACTGGGCGGGGGCCAGGCAATCCCTCCTTCTGTTCAATTAATGGGAAATGGGTAACCAATATCTCTGCAGTCCAAAAATGGTAACAGAAGCAATAAGGTGGAGCCCTTACTATTGTGAAGTGTGGAGAACAGTGAGAGAAGCTGAACAGAGGGTGGATTTTTAAGTTGTCCCAGCAGAGCCTCCACTTGGTAGATTTAAACTTTCAGTGGTACTTGAGGGCTGTAAACCCACTGAATTAACTTTCTTTGTCTAGTTTAGCTTCAGAGAAGGCTCTCCATACACCACCCTCTCGGCTACATTTCGTGAATTCCATTGAGTTCCACAGCGCGGGGGCTAGTTTCCAGACAAACCCCACCCTGAGGAAAACACGCTTAGGGGAAACATGCCTAGACCCACGCCCTACAAAAGCGCAAAACTGCTTCCTTTGACATCTCATTACACTCCGATACCGACAATTGGGGTATTTGTTAAGTGCTAACTCCAGGCCAAGTGCTGTATTAAGCGCTGGGGTAGAATTAGGTCAAACACAGTCCTTGTCCCACACGGGGCTCAGTCAGATTAGGAGGGAGAATGGGTATTGAATCCCCATTTTACTGCTCAGGACACCGAGACACAGAGAAGTGACTTTCCCAAGGTCACAGAGCAGACAAGTGGCAAAGCCAGGACTAGAAACATCTGGAGAACATTCCCTAATTCCCCAGGTTTTATCCAAAACGTGTAATCAAAGCATGCATTATGAAGAAATGGGGTGTATCTTAGGAAAAAGATGAATTTCGAGTTTTTAAACTATTTAACAGGGAGCTCTTCTTGGCCATCCTGTTTTTATGGGCTGATCATCAGAAAGCTAATGTGGGAACAAGCTGGGAGAGAGCCCAGGGATCTAAAAGACCTGTTATTAAAATGTGAGCAGCTAACTTTGAAAACAAAATGAGCTGATTTATCATTGTATCCATCATTCTTGTGGCATGAGGGAAGAAAATAAAGACAGGGATCCTGTTAGGTGGCCCATTCCAGAACAAAGAACAGGGTGTGTGTAGGGGGGTGGGGAGGGGGAAGAGGTGTGTAGGTGTGTGTGTCAAAGAAAGGTTTGTAAAATGACTAGAAGCAGTATGCTTTTCTGTTCAGGTGGATTAAGAGTTGAGACAGGGTGCAGAGCAACCAGCAGAAGAAACATCTCTAGGGTGACGACTGGGTCCTCGTTCACTGGGGATTGCTGGGAAAAGCGGCCCAAAGGACATGAGTTCACCACAAGGTCACAGCAGCCAATACTTTGCTCAAGTGGCGGGGACACAAGCTGCCCGACCCGTGAACCCTCTACAGGAGAGGCAGGCCCAGTGAGAACCACCACCTGGTTGAGGAATCCAGTGGGGCACTGGGGTCTTGGGATGAGAAGTAAATGCTTCTTTTCGGAAGACGTCTTCAGGAGATGATGAGATCCTTCCGAGAAAATGAGGGGGACGGTCGGGGTTTCCGGGCATGCCCCCTAGCCTTCGGCTTTCACCTTCCTAAACATTCTCCTCCTTCTCAGGCTGAACCAAGTGAAAAATGAAGAACGCTAGTTCCAATATCATTTCCGATCTGAGTTGGTTTGAAAAGCAACTTCCCTTTTCATGTAGCACCGACACGCTCACTTCTTCAATTTCTGATGACTCAGGAAACGGAGGCGTCACCGAGGGTGTCTTCAGGGGAAATCTTGGCAACGTCCAGCTTTTGGTAGTCATGACAGAGGTCAGAAAGGGCTTGGGGTCATGGAAAACACTGCATCTTTCATCTGTTTACTAAAGCATAAACCTCCAAAAATTCTGGGTTGCAATTCCAGGGCCTTCTTGGATGTACTTTTTTTAAATGGTATTTATTGAATGCTATGTGCCAGGCACTGTACTAAGCACTGGGATAGATCCAAGCTGATCAGGTTAGACACAGTCCCTGTCCCACATGTGGCTCTCAGTCTTAATCCCCATTTTTTAGATGATGTGACTGAAGCACAGAGAAGTTATGTGCCTTGCCCAAGGTCACACACTAGACAAATGGCAGAGTCAGCATTAGAACCCAGGTCCTTCTGACTCCCAGGCCTGTGCTCTGTCACTAAGTCATGCTGTCTCTCAATGACTTGTTCATTTCATTTAGAAGAATCAGGAATAACCACTTGAGGGAGTGTCCCTAATAGCACACGTGGAAACTACTGAAGAACAAGGAATGTCTAGAGTGAGAGTCATACATATTTAGAGGAAACAGCATTCCAAAACCATGTGATTATTTATGTTTGGGTAGAACTACAAATGGTCACCCAGGGAGTGGTGGACTATGCCATCATCTCTGAGAGATGACAAACTTTTTTCAAATTGAATTTTTTAATTTTATTTTAAAGTTAACTCATAGGGAATTTCCCTGTAGGACAGTGACTCAGGGAAAAATCCCTATGTTTTCCACAACCCAAAGATAACGGAGTGCTAGTTACCATTCATCATCAGTGGTATTTATTGAGTTCTAATTGGGTACAGAGCACTGTACTGTGCTCTTGGGAGAGTACAGTACAGGATTCCCTGGGAGATGGTTCAGCAGGAGCTGATCACAAGCTTTTGTTTCCACAAGTAGTATGAATAATTTTTGATAAACTTTGATTTCATCTGTATTTCCTTCTCATTTTGGTGGCACCAGGCAAAATCCTAAACCGGCCTTTCTTCCTGTCTTCCCATTACCTAGGTTGGGGCAGCGGGACTGGGAAGGCCCAAAACAGTTGCATCATCATGGCCTATGGGAGGGGTGATCACTGCCCCAGCTCAAGGCTAAAACCTTCAGGAGGTATCATGTTCCCCACCTTTCATGGCCATTTTCTCTGCTCCTCTCTCATCCCTACACCAATGCCTCCTGTTTCCTATCCTGTCTCTTCCCACTGACCAGTGTCATCTCTGGGCCCCGATTGGTTACTTCCTATTTCTCACCCTAGCTTCAGCATCCTTCATCAACTACTTTCTCCCAGCTCTCACACCGGAGCAATAAGAAAATCCTACCCGACTGCAGCTGCAATGGGGAAAGGATGGTAGGAGAGGTGAGGAGGGAGTCCTGAGGCAGCCTTGATAGATTTGAGAAGGAGGGGGGAGTGGGAGGGGGGGAGAGAGAGAGAGAGAGAGAGAGAGAGAGAGAGAGAGAGAGAGAGAGCACACACCTAATGGAAGGACAGGGAGGAGCAAAAATGGCTTCGGGAGAGGACCCACAGGGTAAACTGGATTAGAATTTGGGGCTAGGAGGTGAAGGGTAGTGGCTAAAACAACTAGGGTGTGGAGTAAGGATGGTCTGACTGGACACAATAAGGGGAGGAAGGAGACAAGAGGATACCAAGAAGGAAAAAAATATGGTATTTTCCCAAGTGCTTCATACACTTCTCTGCACATAGTAAGCATTCAATAAGCACAAAATAAAGAAGGGAAAAGAGAATGAAGTACAAAAATGTGGATAGTTGAGTAAATGTCACGCAGACATGACCTCCATTTACCCGGTGCATTCAATCCTTACACTCAATCCCATACAGCTGGTGAGAGAATGGGGGTAGAGGGTAAAATGAGAGCCGGGTGTCAGTGCTGCAATTGCAGAATACTAATAGGGATATAAGTGAGCAACACTTATGACATAGTTCAGATGTGACAAAATTTCTGATCCCTTTATAACGCTGAGCTGGAATTTCATCCGAGATGACTAAAATTAGTGTGTAGGTTGTCACTTAATCACTTTGTGGGGACAGCTGGTTTTCTCTCTCTCTCTCTCTCTCGCCCTCTGCAGCACTTTCCCTTTCCTTCCCTGCGGCATTCAGCTCATCTCCAGCCCCTCCTGATGAGAGACTCGGGGAGGGGACTACTGCTCCCCTATGACAGGATAAAGGGAGCAGATGCCACCTTCCCAGGACCTCCCTGTCCAAGTCCTGCCAGGGACTCAGGGCAGACCGCAGACTGGTGTTCAGCATGGTGCCCCTCGTTAGACTGGTGCCAAGAACCGCATGGGGGCTCCTTCTGCTCCAGAACTGGAACGCTCTACTAGTTTGGTGTTTTTTTGTCAGTTCCCCATCAAGGGTGACGGAAACCGAGCTTTGGCTTTTCAGCTGGTCCTTATAGTCCGTGCCCAAAATGGAATGCCGAGGCCCCGTCTCTAAAACAGTCCCCATCAGCTTTCCTCATGCTAGATTGCTCCCAGACCCGATCCAAGACCATCAAATGCTTTCTTCCATCAGTTTCCTTACCCGGCTGAATAGGATTATTTCCCCGTCACGGGCTGCGGTGCTTTGTATGGTTGTATGCACAATTTTTTTTTTAAATCGCTTTAAGTTGCTTTCATCCTATACGCGCATTTTGGATTTATCCCTAACGTGCACTTATGACAGCAGGAAAATGGGCCACTGGGGAGCTGCAAAGAGGCTGCTTCTTTTTTTGGGTATTCAGTAGATAAAAGTGCAATGGTGCCATCTGCTGACTTTGGACAACACTGAACATTTAATCTGAACCTGAAGCCTGACCGAACATTTAAGCTACAGCACCAGCTCCCCCAATCAGGAAAGATTGTTTCACCCCTCGGGTTTCGGCACAGGCAGGTGGGGGGGAAAATCTGTTAACGTTTTCACACCGAAAACAACAACTTAATGCCCTTGTCATAAGTTGGGACAATTCCTTCTGATTCTGGAGACTAGTCATTAAAGTCACCTAACTAGGCTTGACTATGTAAGTTAAACTGAGCTGAGGCTCTCCTTGAAGTAAAAGGGAGGGTCTTGGTACACGGGAGCCAGCTGGAGAAGGAAGTTCATGATTCCTGCCCAGGCTCTTCCCCAATCGTCCTTGGCGATGACCGGTTCCCCGAAACGTCCCCGTGAACAGCGTCCACCCTTCTGCGCCTGCTCGGCCTCGTTCCTTTGGGCTTTAAATCAGCTGGACGGCTCCAGAGGCCACCAGAGGCGCGATGGTTTTATATCGGATCAGGTGCTGCGAGCCCTCCTCCAGGTCGATTACATACTCACTGAGAGGAAAACCAAATCTGGGTTAGTTGCGAAAAAAGAAAACTCATTGCTTCCTCTTTCAGGAAGAGCACTTCCTCCCATGACGGAAGAGGCTGACCTACCTCTGTTCATCTGTCTCAGGCTCCACTAGAATGTTCTCCTGCCGCTCCTTCACCCTCAGGAACACATATGAGTCCAAATCGGGTTTGGGAACTGTGAAGAGAGCAACATGGAAGCAGAGATAATAATAATAATGATGATACTTATGTGTTTACTAGGTGCCAAGTACCATTTGAAATGCTGGGTGCATACAACTTAATCAGGATGGACACCATCCCTGTCCCCCATGGGCCTCATAGTCTAAGTAGAAAGCGAAGAGGATTTATTGTATAAGGATAAGGGAGTGGGAGTAGAGGACATATTTTTCAGAGCAAACTAGAATAAGAAGGAAAAACAGTGTTTCTTTGTGGATAGAGCACAGGCCTGGGAGTCAGAAGGATGTGGTTTCTAATCCCGGCTCTGCCACTTGTGTACCTTGGACAAATCACTTTACTACTGTGGGCCTCAGTTACTTCAACTGTAAAATGGGGATTAAGACTGTGAGCCCCATGTGGAACAGGGGCTATTTCCAACCCAATCTGCTTGTATCCACCCCAGTGTTTAGTACAGTGCCTGGCACATGGTAAGCGCTTTAGTAATACCACTATTATTGTGTGGGACATGGACTGTGCCCAATTTCTTAGCTTGTATCTATCCCTGCGCTTAATTCAGTAACCTGGCACACAGTAAGCGCTTAAAAAAAAGAAAAAAATGGAACGTCTGCTGGGGTCAATGGGTGCGGCAGTGGGGGGACCCCCCAATCCAGAACCAGTCTGGGATAGAGATGCGAAGAGAGGACAAAGACAGCATGTGTAGTGTATAAAGCACAGGCCTGGGAGGCAGAAGGTCATGGGTTCTAATCCTGGCTCCGCCACTTGTCTGCTGTGTGACCTTGGCAAGTCACTTAACTTCTCTGTGCCTCAGTGGCCTCATCTGTAAAATGGAGATTGAGACTGTAAGCCTCATGTGGGACAGGGGACCTTGTCCAACTGGATTTGCTGGTATCCACCCCAGTGCTTAATATAGTGCCTGGCACACAGTAAGTGCTTAACAAATACCATTATTATTGTTATTATAATAAATACCCCAAGCCTGGAAAGCAGCAGTAATAATAATAATAATAATGTTGGTATTTGTTAAGCGCTTACTATGTGCCGAGCACTGTTCTAAGCGCTGGGGTAGACACAGGGGAATCAGGTTGTCCCACGTGGGGCTCACAGTCTTAATCCCCATTTTACAGATGAGGTAACTGAGGCACCGAGAAGTTAAGTGACTTGCCCAAAGTCACACAGCTGACAAGTGGTAGAGCCGGGGTTCGAACCCACGACCTCTGACTCCAAAGCCCGTGCTCTTTCCAGTGAGCCAGCAGTACTTCCCCTGCTCCCATTCTATATTACTAAATTCATTTCAACATCTCAGAGAAAGAGAAGGCATCTTCGGTCTAACTTGATGAAACCTGGAGGATCCTTGGAGAAGCACTCCTTGGTTTCCGGAAGAAGAGTTTGCTCACCTGATCTTAGGAGATCCACCTTCTGCAGGTTAGGCGGCATGTGCTTCAAGGCCACAGTTTTCAGATACGTCTCGGTGTTGGCCATGTACCTGAAACACGCAAGTTCTCACTGACAAGCCGTCCTTCCCTCCAACGGAAACCCAGTGTTTATAAGACACACGACATGGTCCACCTACTGGCATATGTTCAAATCTCAGGAGGTTCATGTTTCTGGCAGACAAGGGGCAAGGGTTACGAATAGGACAGAGAACCAACTACTCATCTATGCACTTCGATGTGTCACCTTTGGACATTTGATATTCGCCTCACCCCCAACCCCACAGCACTTATGTACATATTTTTAAATAAGTTACTTATTTATTCATATTTCTGTTGGTCTCCCCCTCTAGACTGTGAAATGTGTTGTGGGCGGGGACTGTGCCTGCTAATTCTGTTGTACTGTGCTCTTCCAAATGCTTAGTACGGTGCTCGGTATATAGTAAGTGCTCGATAAATACTACTGATTGACTGATTCCCTGTTTACTCACTCTTTGGCAAAGGCAAACTCTTCTGGAGAGAGGCTGGAAGGATCTCCCTCTGACCGAGTCTTCTCCTTCTCAAGAACATGAGGGAAAAACTTCTCTATCTGCCACAAAGAGAAGAAAAACCAAAAAAAATTCACAAAACCATCACCCAAACTAGGAAACCATATATGTGCCTCCTTCACACTTAGCCTCCATTTACCTAGTGCCTAGTTTAGGGTTCTAGTAAATAAATGTTGGAACTTAGCTGCTAAATACCTTTCCTCTAGTTGGGGTTCAGGAGAAGGGATTTTAGAGATTTTCAGGGTCAGAAAAGATCACTAACTGAGAAGCAGCATGGCCTAGTGGAAAGAGCACTAGGCCTGGAAGTTGGGGACCTGGGTTCTAATTCTGGCTCTACCGACTGCTTGCTGTGTGCCTTTAGGCAAGTCACTTAACTTCTCTGTGCCTCAGTTCTCCTGTTCTCCCTCTTGCTTAGACTGTGAGCCCAAGTGGAACAGGCACTGTGTCCGATCCAATTAATTTATATCTACCCCAGGGCTTAGAGCAGTGTTTGTCACATAGTATGCACTTAACAAATACCATAAGAAACAAACAAGAAACTCGGACTGTTAATCCAACCCAAACATTAATGTGCTTTCAGACCATCTTTCTCCAACATCAGAATTCCTCACATTTGAGTTGCTCTGCATACCAAATCGTCTCTCTCTGCTCTCTAGAGCCTTCGCTTTCTCCTCTAGGAGTCAAGTTTTCCATTTTCACAGAAATGTGGCAGAAAGCTGAGATATTTCCCCTCTACTCCCCCCACCCCCGGGGCAAATTAAAGCCCTCTACAGCTGCCGGATGCAGTGCGCGGTAACCAGAGCGCTAGCTTGGTGGAGCTGCGCCTCTAGAGAGCCACAGGCCCAAAAGAGCTCCTTTCCCCAACACTAATGTGCTGGACAGAGAAGTGGTGATGAAGAGCAGGCTTGGCAGCCTATATTGAAGTAACAGAGAGGCAGGGGTTAGGGTTACCTCAAAAATTGGCCAGTCCACTTGGAATTTTAGTGAATTCTGTTTCATTTGCCCAAGCCCAAAGCAAAATTTACTAAAATTCCAAGTGGAATTTGCCAATTTCAAAATGGAAAACTGGCAGCCCTCTTTCCCTCCCCCTCCCCACACAATTAAGGAACTATGCAGCGGACACAAAGGAGCAACAAATCTACATGCATGACTTTCCCCTGGCACACAGCAGAGTCTCCACCAATCAAGAATGCTAAGAGTTCTGTTTCCAGGCCATGAGTCAAACCACGTTCTTGTCAGGTGTTAGGACTATTCTACTCCAAATCAGACAGCTGCTTCCAGGCCGTTTCTGTTAAAGGGCCCCCTTGGCAATCAAAATTGGGTAGATCTTCTGTCTAGTTTTTTAAACCTTTCCCCTCTCCTCCTGCCTCAACAGAGTTTCTTGACCCTCTCAATGAAGAAAGGCCTCAATGTCTTTTACTTTTGCCCCCACCCCACACAGCAGAAATACCCACCAACCTTTGCTCCTTTCCTTTCAAAAAAGCGGGCTATTGTGATAGCAAAGGCTGGCGGGTCCTTCGCACTGGTGGTCAACGGGACCCAGTGAGACTGGTAACTTATGCTTCCTCTTCTCCTTTCTCCTAGTGACATTTTCTGGTCCTAAGGACTGCCAGGGGATCTGGGATGACATTCCAACCGACCTCACCCCATTGCACACAGGCACTTCAGCATCTAACCTTCATCAGCCGGCTCCTCAAGTAACTGCTGAGGACATAGCGAATCCTCTCTATCTCCATGTGGTGAATGCTGACCTTCAAGTCTCCCTTCTTGGCTCGTCGGAGATTCGCTTCCTAGAGATGAGAAACCCACGGTAACGTAACCTGACCGCTGAAAACTGGAAGCAGATCGGGCTCCATCTGGCTGCTTCTGGCTCGCACATAGAGCTAAGCATCCCAGCTAAGCTAAGCATCTTCCATCCAAGCTGCAGGGGGACCCGATTCAGGCAAAGAAAACCGAGAAACAGCCAGACAGGAATGGGATGTCAAGCAACACACAGTCACCCTTCTCAATAACAGCACACTGATTTCAAGTGAGGTGGCCTCCCAAATCTGCAGGAAAATACAGAAAGGATCAATGCTAAGGGGGGCTTCTAGAAGACCTCCTGGGGAGGGGAAACAGCAAGTAAGAAACAGAAGGGACAGAAAGCTCTTTTGTCTACATTCATTTCTGCTCTATCTTTGCCCCTCCCAAACTGGAGGCTCTTACCATGTGATCCAGCTGCTCCATGACACATTCTACGATTTCAGATTTGCTCTCCAGGAGTTCAGGGGAAAATTTTTCGTTCAGCCAGGCCTAAGGGACAAAGCAGGACAATAAGGGAAATCTACTACAATACCAGAGAAGAGAGAGCTGGTGTGTCCGCCTGGAAAGGAAGAAAGTAATTGCTTCTCTATGAGTTCAAATTGCTTAAGATTTGATTGACATGTCGTGTGCAAGTGTCCTTTTCTCTTCAGGGTTTTGCTGGGAATGCTCTGCTGATAGGCTACATCTGACATATACCAAAATGGCCACTCCTGCCAGGATTTTTATAGTTGGCAATAGCACCTGGACGCAAAAAAACACACAATTCCACTTGACGCTGTCAGCAGGCTTTCTATTTCTAGAAAATGTTTATGCACATATGTGACATTTTGTGACAGTTTGGTACTTACTACATTACTAACTTCATTTTTCTAATACTTGTACTTCTACACATTTCATAGAAGGAGCTCAAAGCATTTTTCAAGCAGCTTTCCACTTTTTCCTCAAAATACTGCCAGGAGCAACCAGCACTGTATTTCCATTTTATTGGGGAGAAAAGACAGAAAGGTTAGACCTTCGAACAAGTCAAGAGACATGCTGGAAATAAGTTCTCCATTTCAAAAACAGGCTACTTCCCCTAATATATGAGAGAGTATGTGAGGTTAGGAGAATCTGCGAGGAGATACGAGGGAGCTAGGGAAAGGGACAACAAAATGGGCTAAAAGAGGTATAGAATAATAAATAGGGGTCATGGGAGTCAGGACATAAAGCAAAGAAGCAGAACTAAAAACAGCATTCGCTAGAATTCCACTTACGGGCTAAAAGGCTGCTGCCCCTATAAGTCAACCTCTTTCTTAGAGGGTGAGAAGGTGGTGATGATGCACAGCAGTAGTAATAGTATTTATTAAGGGTTTACTGTGTGTCAAACACTCAACTAGGTATTGGGAAAGAATACACAGACGAGAATGAGATGCAGGTTGGCGTGGGGAGACCAGTGGTTCTCTCCACACTGACTTTGACTTCTCCATCGGTACTGTTTAGTCCATTAAAGTTGCTCAAAGACGGCAGTTTTGGGTTTTTTTTTTTACTGCTTCTACAACAGATTGAGGAGCCTTCCCTGAGTCCCTTGAAGTGCCAGCGGGACTGGTGATTGGAAGATTTTGAGTTTCATGTCAAAATCTTCAAGAAACATACAGTGGATGGTAGTTTTTTCTCTATTGCAGGCAGGATTCTGGCCCGAGTACTCCTGGAACCACTGCTGAAGATCAGCATCACCCAAATGCCCCTGAGATCCCTGGGTGGGGCAGCAGACATGACCAGTGCAGGATACCTGATATGGGAAAAGTGTAGGGAATGGATTGAAGACTTCTAAACAGTTTTCGTAGATCTTATGAAAACATCAGCGTGGCTCAGTGGAAAGAGCACGGGCTTGGGAGTCAGAGGTCATGGGTTCGAATTCCGGATCTGCCACTTGTCAGCTGTGTGACTGTGGGCAAGACACTTCACTTCTCTGTGCCTCAGTTACCTCATCTGGAAAATGGGGATTAAGACTGTGAGCCTCACATGGGACAACCTGATTACCCTGTATCTACCCCAGAGCTTAGAACAATGCTCTGCACACAGTAAGCACTTAACAAATACCAACATTATTATTATTATCTGATCCCATCAGTGGTAGATCTGGACTCTGGGAATCAGTTAAAAGTTCACACTGGCGTGGCTGGCTGGGTTGGAGTTGAGGGTGCCCTATCCAATCCATTCCCCATTGCTAATAGAAAAGCAGGAATGTGAAGTGGGTCTGGTGGTGTTCAATTTATTCTGCTCAGTCATACTGGAAGACTCAACGAAGGACCTGCAGACAGGTGTTACAATACACTTCTGCACTCTGGGAATGTCCTTTAACTCAAAAGACTCTAAGCATCACCCAAAGTCCAAGAAACTGTAAGCCCGTCAAACAGCAGGGACTGTCTCATCTGTTGCCGACTTGTTCATTCCAAGCGCTTAGTACAGTGCTCTGCACATAGTAAGTGCTCAATAAATACTACTGAATGAATGAAACAGCCATTCAAGAGTTGCTGTACGTAGGTGACTGCACCCCCCAAAAAGTCACACAAACGATAGTAAATTGCTGCCCCGAATCAACCGCTCATTAAGGGCTGATAAGTCTAAAGAAAATCAATCGACCAATGCTATTTATTGAGCGCTTACTATGTGCAGAACACTTTACTAAGCACTTAGGAGAGGACAATTCAAGAGTCAGCAGACCCGTCCCTGCACACAACTGTAAAATCAAGGTACCAGTCAAGTATGTACCACTGAACCAAACACAACCACCTGGAAGTTAAACTGCAACACAGAGCTAAAAAGGCTAACAAATAATTCTACTACCTAGGCAATACACTGACCTACAACATAATTGACAACAAAGTAAAAAAAATAAAGAGGGCCAGGAATTCTTTGGAAGGCAGTCGTAGCGCTGGGGGTCGTAGTAGCCTCCAGGTCAAACTAAAGTTCTACAGAACTGCTGCCTCTACAAGTCAACCTCTCTCTTTGAGGATGAGGATTTAAGGGTGGTGAAGATGCATGAGTCTTTGTAAGTAGTTATAGTAGTGATGTTAGTATTTAATAATAATGTTGGTATTTGTTAAGCGCTTACTATGTGCAGAGCACTGTTCTAAGCGCTGGGGTACATACAGGGTAATCAGCTTGTCCCACGTGAGGCTCACAGTCTTAATCCCCATTTTACAGATGAGGTAACTGAGAAGTGAAGTGACTTGCCCACACCATTAGTATATAGTGCTGTTCAACCTCCTATACAGCTTTCCAGGTGAACATCTCCCAAATGCTACATTCGACTGGTTGAACAGTTCCACCAGCCTCACTTATGGTATTAGACTGTAAGCCCATCAATGGGCAGGGATTGTCTCTATCTGTTGCCGAATTGTACATTCCAAGCGCTTAGTACAGTAGAGAAGCAGCGTGGCGCAGTGGAAAGAGCAAGGGCTTTGGAGTCAGGGCTCATGAGTTCGAATCCCAGCTCTGCTACTTGTCAGCTGTGTGACTGTGGGCAAGTCACTTAACTTCTCTGTGCCTCAGTTCCCTCATCTGTAAAATGGGGATTGAGACTGTGAGCCCCACGTGGGACAACCTGATTCCCCTGTGTTTACCCCAGCGCTTAGAACAGTGCTCTGCACATAGTAAGCGCTTAACAAATACCAACATTATTATTATTATTATTACTCTGCACATAATAAGCGCTCAATAAATACTATTGAATGAATACTCAACCTCAAATGGTAAGGCAGGATCACGGACAGTGAAGTTTCTAGGACAAAGTCGGACTCCTAGCATTGAAGCTACGCTCCCCTCGATAAAGCTATGAAAGGTGGGACATATGAGGAGGAGGCTGACAGCAGGATAACCAATCAACTGCTTTAGGATACACTGAAACTGAGAAACCAAAAACAAGGAGCAGCATGGTTTAATGGAAAGAGCATGGGCCTGGGAGCTAGAGGAAGCGAGTTATAATCTGGATCTGACACTTGTCTGCTGTGTGACCTTGGACAAGTCACTTCACTTCTCTGTGTCTCAGTTGCCTCAACTGTAAAATGGGGATTCAATACCTATTCTTCCTCCTACTTAGACTCTGAGCCCCATATGGGACAGAGACTGTGTCCAGTCTGATTAACTGGCATCTACCCCAGAGCTTAGAACAGTGCCTGACACATAATAAGTACTTAACAAATACGGTAATAAAAATATATAGATCAATGGTCGTATTTATTGAGCACTTACTGTGGACAGAGCACTATATATTTAAGTGCTTGGTAGACACTTTCCCTGCCTTCAACGATCTTACAGTCTACAGGGAGCTTAGTTGCACTAAGTGTGTGGGTGAGCACAAGGGGGATAGAAGACCGTTCCTAGGAGGGCAATCGACTGTTTCCCATTGTAAGACTGACTGGGTGCTTTGCTGAGATTAGTTTCGAACTCTCCACCTCTTAACTTCTCTCCCTGTTGTCTACACATGTGGACTAAATGCAGATGAGGAAGAGTAGCAGACTCTTTTTGCCCGTGCTTACCTGCTCCAGCTGACCGATGAGCTCTGCAGGAGTCAGCACCACCTCGTCCTCCTCGCTCCCTGCCCTGGAGTCCTGTTCCACGAGGTGGGCGTCCTCAGCCATCCTCTGTAAGGGGGTGAGGGAGAGGATGTCACTCCGCCAAAACCTGAAACCCAAGGATCTCATTACAACCGGTGCATATCTTACAAAAAACATATCATTCCATTAAGAAGCAGTGTGGCCTACAGGAAGGGACCACAGGACTGGGCGTCAGGAGACCCGGGTTCTAATCCCAACTCAGCCACTTGCCTGCTGCATGACCATTCAATCATTCATTGTATTTATTGAGCGCTTACTGTGGGCAGAGTACTGTACTACGCACTTGGGAGAGTACAATATAACAGAGTCGGCAGACGTTCCCTGCCCACAACGAACTTAGAGTCTAAAGGGGGAAACAAGCATTAATATAAATAAATGAATTATGGATAAGTACGTAAGTGCTGTGGGGCTGAGGGAGGGGGGAATAGAGGGTGCAAATTCAAGGGCAAGACCAGTTATTTGACTCCTCTTGGCCTCAGTTTCTTCATCCGAAATGGTGGGATAAAATATCTGTTCTCTCAAGGTTGGACAGAGACTGTGCCTGATCTGATTGCTTCTAACCCATTCTTAGCACAGAGTAAGCACTCAAAACACCACTATCATTATTATTAGCAACCTCACTGACCTATCAGGGAGTAAATGCCAGGGGGAAAAAGTGATCTGCTGATTGTTGTAAGGGAGGTACTGGGTTTCAAAAATCAGAAACGCCCAGCCTTAGATTTTCCAATATATAGCAGAGTTCAACTGATGCACATCAATCGATTACATTTACTGAGTGTTCACTATGTGCACATCACTATTCTAAGCTCTTGGGAGAGTTCTTCCCTTCTAGACTGTAGGCTCCTTGTGGATAGGGAATGATTCAGTTTATTGTTATACTGTCCTCTCCCAAGCACTTAGAAAAGTGTTCTGCACACAGTAAGCGTTCCATAAATACCACTGAATTAATTCAATACAACAGACCAGTTCCCTGCCCAAGAGTTTACAGTCTATCTCCTTGGATGGTGGGGAGGAGGTCCTGAACCCCCGAGGGCAATTTCCAACTTCCAAATTCTCCCAAGGGCAGCCCCGACTCTTCCCCCCACCCCCATTTCAAAGCCTTATTTAAGGCACATCTCCTCCAGGAGGCCTTCCCAGACTTAAGCACCTCCTTTCTTCATCTCCCACTCCCTTCTGCCTCCCCCTGAATTGCTCCCTTTGTTCTTCTCCCCTCCCAGCTTCACAACACTTACGTACCTGTCATTTATTTATATTACTGTCTCTCCTTCTAGACTGGGAGCTCGTTATTATTATTATTATTATTAACCATATTTTTTGAGCACTCACCATGTGCAAGGCACTGTACTAAGCCCTTGGGAGGGAAGCAGCGTGGCTTAGTGGAAAGAGCACAAGTTTGGGAGTCAGAGGTCATGGGTTCTAATCCCAACTCTGCCACTTGTCTGTGGGACCCCCAACTGGGCAAGTCACTTAACTTCTCTGTGCCTCAGGTACCTCATCTGTAAAAATGGGGTAAAAAAAATGTGAGCCCCACATGGGACAACCTGACTACCCAGTATCTACCCCAGCGCTTAGAACACTGCTCAGCACATAGTAAGCGCTGAACAAATACCACAGTTATTACTATTATTACAATGTAACAGCAGACACATTCTCTACCCACAATGAGCTCATGGTCTAGAGGGGGAGTGGGCAAGGAAAGTGTCTAGTTCATGTTGCATGGTCCTCACCCAAGCGCTTAGCATTCATTCAATAGCATTTATTGAGCACTTACTATGTGCAGAGCACCTTACTAAGCGCTTGGAATGTACAATTCGGCAACAGAGAGACCATTCCTGCCCAATAACGGGCTCTCAGTCTAAACAGGAGGAGACAGAGAGCAAAGCAAAACAGAACAAAACAAAAGGAGATATCATTAAGAAAATAGAATCATGGAGATATACACCTCATTAACCCATTCCCTTTGCTCCCCTCCCCGCCACCCTCTGCTCTTCTCCCTTCCCCTCAGCATTGTGCCTATTTGTATATATTATTTATTACCCTATTTATTTTGTTAATGATTGTGTATGTCCCCTTGGTTCTATTTATCTTGATGAAGTTTTGTTTTTATTTTGTTCTGTTTTGCTTTGCTGTCTGTCTCCTCCGTTTAGACTTAGCCCATCGTTAGGCAGGGATGGTCTCTCTCTGTGGCCCAACTGTATATTCCAAGCGCTTAGTACAGTGCTCTGCAAATAGTAGGCACTCAACAAATACTACTGAATGAATGAATGAACAAAATAAATAGAACACATGGTAAGCGCTCAATAAATAGAAATAAATGTGTGTTTTGTTCTGTTTTGCTGTCAGCCTCCCCCCATTTACACTGTGAGCCCGTCATTGGGCTGGGATGGTCTCTCTCCGTGGCCCAATTGTACATTCCAAGCGCTTAGTACAGTGCTCTGCACATAGCAGGTGCTCTATAAACACTATTGAATGAATAAGTGAACAAAATAAATAGAGAACATGGTAAGCGCTCAATAAATAGAAATAAATGTATTGTTTTGTTCTGTTTTGCTGTCTATCTCCCCCCATTAAGACTGTGAACCCGTCATTGGGCAGGGTTGGTCTCTCTGTGGCCCAACTGTCCATTCCAAGCACTTAGTCCAGTGCTCTGCACATAGTAGACGCTTAATACTATTGAATGAATGAATAAAATAAATAGAGCACACAGTAAGCGCTCAATACAAATAAATGTTTTGTTTTGTTCTGTTTTGCTTTGCTGTCCGTCCCCGCCCTTTTAGACTGTGAGCCCGTCACTGGGCAGGGATGGTCTCTATGTGTGGCCCAGTTGAACACTCCAAGCTTTTAGTCCAGTGCTCTGCACACAGTAAGCGCTCAATAAATACTATTGAATGAATGAACAAAATAAATAGACCACATGGTAAGCGCTCAATAAATACAAATAAATGTTTTGTTTTGTTCTGTTTTGCTCTGCTGTCTCCCCACTTCTAGACTGTTTGAGCCTGTCATTGGGTAGGGATGGTCTCTATCTGTGACTGAATTGTACATTCCAAGTGCTTAGTCCAGTGTTCTGCACATAGTAAGCGCTCGATAAATACTACTGAATGAATGAATGAACAAAATAAATGGAGAACATGGTAAGCGCTCAATAAATAGAAATAAATGTTTTATTTTGTTCTGTTTTGCTCTGCTGTCTGTCTCTCCCGTTTAGCCTGTGAGCCTGTCACTGGGCAGGTATGGCCTCTCTCTGTGGCCCAATTGTATATTCCCAGCGCTTAGTGCAGTGCTCTGCACATAGTCAGCGCTCAATAAATACTACTGAATGAATGAAAATAAATAGAGCACATGGTAAGCGCTCAATAAATACCAATAAACGTTTTGTTTTGTTCAGTTTTGCTCTGTCTCCCCCGATTAGACTGTGAGCCCATCGTTGGGCAGGAATGGTCTCTCTCTGTGGCCCAACTGTCCATTCCAAGCGCTTAGTCCAGTGCTCTGCACATAGTAAGTGCTCAGTCAATTCTATTGAATGAACAAAATATAGAGCACATGGTAAGCGCTCAATAAATACAAATAAATGTTTTGTTTTGTTCTGTTTTTCTCTGCTGTCTGTCTCCCTCGATTAGATTGTGAGCCCGTCGTTGGGCAGGGATTGTCTCTCTCTGTGGCCCAACTTAACATTTCAAGCGCTTAGTCCAGTGCTCCGCACATAGTAAGCGCTCAATAAATACTATTGAATGAATGAACAAAATTAACAGAGCACATGGTAAGTGCTCAACAAATACAAATAAATGTTTTGTTTTGTTCTGTTTTGCTGTCTCCCCCCATTTAAAGTGTGAGCCCGTCATTGGGCAGGGACTCTCTCTGTGGCCCAACTGTATGTTCCCAGCACTTAGTCCAGTGCTCTGCACATAGTCAGCGCTCAATAAATACACTGAATGAATGAAAATAGGGCACATGATAAGCGCTCAATAAATAGAAATAAATGTTTTATTTTGTTCTGTTTTGCTGCCCGTCTCCCCCGTTTAGACTGTGAGCCCGTCGTGGGGCAGGGATGGTCTCTCTCTCTCTGGGGCCCAACTGAACACTCCAAGCACTTGGTCCAGTGCTCTGCACAGAGTAGGTGCTCAATAAATACCATTGAATGAATGAATTAAAATAAAGAGCACATGGTAAGCTCTCAATAAATAGAAATAAATGTTTTATTTTGTTCTGTTTTGCTGCCTGTCTCCCCCGTTTAGCCTGTGAGCCCGTCGTGGGGCAGGGAGGGTCTCTCTCTGGGGCCCAACTGTCTATTCCCAGCACTTAGCGCTGTGCTCTGCACAGGGTCAGCGCTCAATAAATACTACTAAATGAATGAAAATAAACAGAGCACATGGTAAGCGCTCAATAAGTAGAAGTAAATGTTTTATTTTGTTCTGTTTTGCTGCTTGTCTCTCCCGTTTAGCCTGTGAGCCCGTCGTGGGGCAAGGAGGGTCTCTCTCTGGGGCCCAACTGTCTATTCCCAGCGCTTAGTGCAGTGCTCTGCACAGGATCAACGCTCAATAAATACTACTAAATGAATGAAAATAAATAGAGCACACGGTGAGTGCTCAATAAATAGAAATAAATGTTTTATTTTGTTCTGTTTTGCTGCCTGTCTCCCCCGTTTAGCCTGTGAGCCCGTCGTGGGGCAAGGAGGGTCTCTCTCTGGGCCCAACTGTCTATTCCCAGCGCTTAGTGCAGTGCCCTGCACAGGATCAACGCTCAATAAATACTACTAAATGAATGAAAATAAATAGAGCACACGGTGAGTGCTCAATAAATAGAAATAAATGTTTTATTTTGTTCTGTTTTGCTGCCTGTCTCCCCCGTTTAGCCTGTGAGCCCGTCGTGGGGCAAGGAGGGTCTCTCTCTGGGGCCCAACTGTCTATTCCCAGCGCTTAGTGCAGTGCCCTGCACAGGATCAACGCTCAATAAATACTACTAAATGAATGAAAATAAATAGAGCACACGGTGAGTGCTCAATAAATAGAAATAAATGTTTTATTTTGTTCTGTTTTGCTGCCTGTCTCCCCCGTTTAGCCTGTGAGCCCGTCGTGGGGCAAGGAGGGTCTCTCTCTGGGGCCCAACTGTCTATTCCCAGCGCTTAGTGCAGTGCCCTGCACAGGATCAACGCTCAATAAATACTACTAAATGAATGAAAATAAATAGAGCACACGGTGAGTGCTCAATAAATAGAAATAAATGTTTTATTTTGTTCTGTTTTGCTGCTTGTCTCTCCCGTTTAGCCTGTGAGCCCGTCGTGGGGCAAGGAGGGTCTCTCTCTGGGGCCCAACTGTCTATTCCCAGCGCTTAGTGCAGTGCCCTGCACAGGATCAACGCTCAATAAATACTACTAAATGAATGAAAATAAATAGAGCACACGGTGAGTGCTCAATAAATAGAAATAAATGTTTTATTTTGTTCTGTTTTGCTGCCTGTCTCCCCCGTTTAGCCTGTGAGCCCGTCGTGGGGCAAGGAGGGTCTCTCTCTGGGCCCAACTGTCTATTCCCAGCGCTTAGTGCAGTGCCCTGCACAGGATCAACGCTCAATAAATACTACTAAATGAATTAAAATAAATAGAGCACACGGTGAGTGCTCAATAAGTAGAAGTAAATGTTTTATTTTGTTCTGTTTTGCTGCTTGTCTCTCCCGTTTAGCCTGTGAGCCCGTCGTGGGGCAAGGAGGGTCTCTCTCTGGGGCCCAACTGTCTATTCCCAGCGCTTAGTGCAGTGCCCTGCACAGGATCAACGCTCAATAAATACTACTAAATGAATTAAAATAAATAGAGCACACGGTGAGTGCTCAATAAATAGAAATAAATGTTTTATTTTGTTCTGTTTTGCTGCCTGTCTCCCCCGTTTAGCCTGTGAGCCCGTCGTGGGGCAGGGAGGGTCTCTCTCTGGGGCCCAACTGCCTATTCCCAGCGCTTAGCGCAGTGCTCTGCACATAGTGAGCGCTCAATCAATAGGATTGAATGAATGAATGTGGACATTCAGCAAAGGGGGCCCGGCCTAACCCCAACCCCTGACCCTTGACCCTTGACCCCCGCCTGCCCCTTACCTGCGGCCTCCGGGCTCAGTCTCGCTCCCGCGCCCCCGCAGCGCCCCGCCCCCAATGACGTCACCACGTCCCGCTCCCTGGGCCAGAACCAATCAGCGAATAGGAAACAACCACCAATCCCCAGACCCCTTCCTCCCGCGCCCCCGCTCGGAGCCGAGGCCGGCCTTCCACCCCGGGCCGGCCCACCGGGAGCACCGCGCGGGGGGGACCGCAAGCGCTAGCCCGTAAGATCGCTGGGGCTAGGCACCCAATCCGTGGCGTAACAGTACTAGCCGAGACGAGGCGCTCGGTGCTTGGCACCCAAAGGCTCGGAAAGTCCCACACTGAGCGGTCGAGAAGGGAATTCGAGCTCCGCGCACCCCTCCAGCAATGGTGGCGTCCGCGCCCGGTGACGTCAGCCCCGTCCGTGGAGGGGGGACCCGTCCTTCCCCGCAGCGGCCTGCAGGGGGCGCCCGACTCCCGCGGCTGAGAGCGGGCCGGGCCTCTCCCGCACTGCCCCCTAGCGGCAAAGGCGTGAATTCGCCGTCAGGCCGCGCTGGGCAGGAGGCGTCGCTGTGCTCTCAAAAATGACTAAAACCTCAGGAAAACTGAGGCCTTCGGGCCTGAACAGGCGCTACTTCGACTCCCCCTATCATGAGAAGCAGCGTGGCTCAGTGGCAGGAGCACGGGCTTGGGAGTCAGAGGACGTGGGTTCTAATTCCACCTCCATCCCTTGCTGCTGTGTGACCTTAAGTCGCTTAACTTCTCTGTGCCTCAGTGACCTCATCTGGAAAATGGGGTTGAAGACTGTGAGTCCCACTTGGGACAACCAGATTACCTCCTATCTCCCCCAGCGCTTAGAACAGGGCTTGGCATATAAGTAAGCGCTTAACAAATGCCATCGTAATTAATAATGTTGGTATTTGTTAAGCGTTTCCTACATGCACAGCACTGTTCTAAGCACTGGGGGAGGCACAGGGTCATCAGGTTGTCCCACGTGAGGCTCCCAGTCTTCATCCCCATTTTACAGATGAGGTCACTGAGTCACAGAGAATAAGAATCATGTTCGTATTTGTTAAGCGCTTACTATGTGCAGAGTACTGGTCTAAGCACTGGGGGAGATACAGGGTCATCAGGTTGTCCCACATGAGGCTCACAGTTAATCCCCATTTTCCAGATGAGGTCACTGAGGCACAGAGAAGTTGCCTTCTGTGCCTTCGGGGCTGAAAAGACACTACTCCCATTATTGCCATTATTATTATTACTATTATCAATAATGATAATAAAAAGGCAGTAATAATAATAGTAATAATAATCATGCATTTCTTCAGGGCTTCTATCATTCATTCAATCATATTTACTGAGTGCTTACTATGTGCAAAATTTATATTTATTGAGCGTTTACTGTTGTGCAGAGCAGTGTACTAAACTCTTGGGAGAGTATGAAGCTACATGAGCAGAATTAGCAGACACATGGTCCCTGCCCATTACAAATTTACGATCTAGAGAAGCAGCTTGGCTCAGTGGAAAGAGCACGAGTTTAGGAGTCAGAGGTCATGGGTTCTAATCCCCGCTCCGCCACTTATTCATTCATTCATTCAATAGTATTTATTGAGCGCTTACTATGTGCAGAGCCCTGGACTAAGCGCTTGGAATGTACAAATCGGTAACAGATAGAGACAGTCCCTGCCCTTTGACGGGCTTACAGTCTAATCGGGGGAGACGGACAGACAAGAACAATGGCACTAAACAGCGTCAAGGGGAAGAACATCTAATTAAAACAATAACAAATAAATAGAATCAAGATGAGGTACATCTCATTAACAAAATAAATAGGGTGATGAAGATATATACAGTGGAGCGGACGAGTACAGTGCTGAGGGGATGGGACGGGAGAGGGGGAGGAGCAGAGGGAAGCGGGGAGAAGAGGGTTTAGCTGCGAAGAGGTGAAGGGGGGGTAGAGGGAGCAGAGGGAAAAGGGGAGCTCAGTCTGGGAAGGCCTTATCAGCTCTGTGACTTTGGGCAAGTCACTTCACTTCTCGGTACCTCACTTACCTCATCTGTAAAATGGGGAGTAAGACTGTGAGCCTCACGTGGGACAACCTGATTACCCTGCATCTACCCGAGCTCTTAGAACAGTGCTTGGCACATAGTAAGCGCTTAAATACCAACATTATTATTATTATTATTATTACTAGATGCTTGGTACTATGTGCTAAGCAGCTAGGAATTAATTGATTTGGAATAGATGCAAGATCTGATCAGACACAGTTCTTATCTCACACAAGCTTACAGTCTAAATGGGGAGGAGGAACAGGTATTGACTCTCCATATACAGTTGAGGAAACTGAGGCACAGAGATGTTAAATGATTTGCCCAAGGTTACCTAGCAGGCAAGTGGTAGAGCTGGGATTTTCTTTCTTTCTGTCTTTCTTTCTTCTTTCCTTCTCATTTCTTTTTTTCCTCTCCCCCCTAGATTACGAGCTCACTGGGCGGCAGGGAATGGGTCTGTTTATTGTTATACTGTACTCTCCCAAGCACTTAGTACAGTGTTTTCCACCCACTAAGCACTCAATAAATACAACTGGATGAATGAACGAATGAAACCCTGTCACAATCACCACACTAAGTTTCTATGATATTATACTTACTGATCATTCGGCTTATTGATCTTGACTTTGTAAAATCCTTAAAAGACATGGTCCCAATTCTCATAAACCTTCTACTCGAGCAGTTCGTAAACATCTCAGGCATGTCCATAGGGTGAAGTATTTCAACGAACAGAAAACTGAAAAGCCCGGTCAGGCTACAACAACGTTGTTGGTCTCTTGTGTGCTCAGGGGAGCCGTGGGGATACCTAATGGGGTGGACCAGTGGCAGGATGCACTTTCCTCCCCGCTGAGCAAGGGATAAATTGCAACCGGGGCCTGCCTTTCTTGAGTCAAATTTCCCTTTTGCCTGTTTATGGAAAGGTTGTTCTTTCTGGTTTCCACCTTCCGGTGTCAGTTTCACATTACAGTAGAGATGGGATAGGGTCTCCCATCTGGAACAACCGACGGGTCTTGGTTTGAGCTTTCAGAATTGGGAATCTGAGCTGAAGAATCGATTGCAACACAAGTAGCTTGCGTGGTGCCATTTGCATTCTCTCTTTTCTGCCTGTCATGATCCCACTGGGACATAAAGGGCAGTGAACGAGTGGAAAGGAGGGATACAACACAATGCACCACGTGTAGTCATTTGTTAATCACTTACTATGTGCCAAGTCAATCAGTCAGTCAATTATATCTTTTTGGCGCTTACTGTGTGCAGAAAACTGTACTAAGTTCTTGGGAGAATACAATATAACAATAGAGAGACACATTCGCTGCCCATAACAAGCTTACCGTCTAGAGGGGGAGAGGAAAGAAGCGTTTAGGAGAGTTCAATGAGTCCTCAAAGAGTTTACAATCTTAGTGGCTGAGCTCACCGTCCTTTTAATTTTTTTAAATAGTATTCGTTACGTGCTTACTATGTGCCAGGCACTATACTCAGCACTGGGGTAGATCCACACTAATCAGCCCACATGGGCCTCACAGTCTTAATTCCCATTTTGCAGATGGAGTTAACTGAGGCCCAGAGAGGTTGAGTGACTTGCCCAAGGTCACCCAGCAGACGAGTGACAGAGCTGCGATGAGAACCCAGGCCCTTCGGACTCCCAGGCCCATGCTCTCTCCACTAGGCCACACTACTTCTTAGTATAAGGAATCTATCGATCAGTGGTATTCATTGAGTTCTTCCTGTGTGCAGAGCACTATAGTAGGCTCTTAGGAGAATTTAGTAGTTCAATCAGCTTTAATGAGAATCAGTTGTCAATTACCCCTGCTAAGGGAGAGGAGAGGCTGTGTTTGTACCACACGATGTCCAAATCAAGGAGGAAGCTTGAACCCCAACCCCGCCCCGGGAAACCTTGTACGACCCAGCTGGTTGACTGTGGCTGCTCAGCACGGCAGAAAGTTGGAGGGAGAGTAGGTTTGTGGCTCAAGAGAGTTTAAAAATCTGCCACGGGTAATCACACTCCTAGACACTCCTTAATTAGCTCCTTCCATTTCAGAGATTAGGCAATCCAAATTCCAGCTAGATTCATTACTTGGGAACCAACCTTGGAATCCCAAAGCTCAGTTGTGTACCACTGAAACTTTCCAACGGGTACAGCGTGACCTAGAGGAAAGAGTCTGGGTGTTAGAAAACCTGGGTTCCAATCTTAGCTCTGTCACTTGTCTGCTAGGTGACCTTAGGCAAGTGACTCAAACTTTCTGTACTTCCGTTTCTTCATCTACAATACTTGTTTTCTCCTCAGTTTAGACTGTGAGCCCCATGTGGGACAGGGACTGTGTCCGAACCAATTAGCTTGTTTCTATCCCAATACTTAGTATTTAGCACATAGTAAGCCCTTTTAAAAACTACCTCTATTATTATTAGTAATACTAAGATATTTTGTGGGATTAAAATATAATTTAGTACCTAAACATTTCTATTTATGACTTGCTTTTCATCCTGGCATCTAGCTCATACTTGACATTAAAAAATGCTAAGGTTTTTTTTTTCTAAGTAGTCTTTTGGCAGCTCCTCAGTTTCTAATTAGAGCTACAGATGAAAGATTCTCTCCTGCACTGCAGTTTACAAACACGAACATTTTCTTTCCTACAGGGAGCTTCTATTTAACATAAATCGCATCAGCTGTCCAAACTTGGACTACGGAGAGAAGACCGACCTGGGCTGACATGAGAGCTTTTCCATTTCAAGTGTGAATGAAACTTTGAAAGCCTCCTGGCATTTTGACCAGATCTTAGTGCTTGAACTATTCTCCAGGAAATTCTCGGGAACTATTTTAGTATTCCCACCAGAGAGAGTATAGATCACCATTCATTAATTAAGTCTGTAATTCATCCTTGAGACGGTCTGGAGGAGCTATGAGATGATGGAATGATTAATTCCACTCTTTGTCACATATGGATATCCGATCATTGTGTCATATTAAATCAGTTAAGGACCGATAATATCGCCATTCCCTCTGAAGGGCATCCCAAAAGAGAGGGAGACAGATTTCAGAACTTGTTTTAGATGAGCTTTACAGTTTAAAATACTTTTACACTACAGTCATGAAGTTGTGTTAATTGTACCCTGGAGTTGGTATCTCACGAAAACAAAAACCAGAGGAGCAGTCTAGTGGTTAGAACATTGTCCTGGGAGTTCTAATCCCAATTCCACCACTTGTTTGTTGTGTGACCTTGCGCAAGTCACTTCACTTCTCAGGAAAGAGCCCAGGCTTGGGAGTCAGAGGTCATGGGTTCGAATCCTGGCTCTGCCACTTGTCAGCTGTGTGACTGTGGGCAAGTCACTTCACTTCTCTGTGCCTCAGTTACCTCATCTGTAAAATGGGGATTAAGACTGTGAGCCTCACATGGGACAACCTGATTACCCTGTATCTACCCCAGCGCTTAGAACAGTGCTCTGCACATAGTAAGAGCTTAACAAATGCCAACATTATTATTACCGTATCTGTAAAATGGGGATTAAGACTGTGAGCCCCATATGGGACAGGGACTGTGCCCAACCTGATTACCTTGTATCTACCCCAGTGCTTAGTTCAGTGCCTGGCTCATAGTAAGTGCTTAACAAATACCATTAAAAAGAAAAAAAGCCCTGGGTCATGTAATGTATCGTGGCCTGTCCTGCTGGCAGCCGCGGCCATTCTTTTTGGGAGCTGCTCCCAGCTCGGAGGAATAGAAGTTGGGTGTGTAGCACAGAGCTCTCTGGACTCTCCCCAGTTTGGTGCAGGGAAGAGAGGATGAAATGCCCCAGCCAAGCTCTCTTGCCTAATTTTAGATGTCACTCATATTTACATTGTCAGAAATTCAGTCTAAACCTGAACTCTGCTGCCTGGACCATTTTTCTACCCAAACATTCAGGACATGTTTCCCCACTCCTCAAGAAACTCTGTGGTTGCCCATCCACCTCCGCATCAAGCAAAAACTCCTCACCAGTGGTTTTAAAGCAGTCACCTTGCCCCTGCCTACCTCACCTCGCTACTTTCTTACAACAACTCAGCCTGCACACTTCACTTCTCTAATGCTAACCTTCTCACTGTGCCTCCATCTTGTCTATCTTGCGCCGACCCCTTGCCCACATCCTGCCTCTGGCCTGGAATGCCCTCCCTCCTCAGATACAACAGACAATTACTCTCCCCTCCTGTGTGATGTGACTTACTGGAGGCACATCTCCTCCAAGAGGCCTTCCCTGACTAAGCCCTCTTCTCCCACTCCCTTCTGCATCACCCTGGCTTACTCCCTTTGTCCTTCCCCCTTCCCAGTCCCACAGCACCAATGTACACAGCTATAATTTATTTATGTCGATGTCTGTATCCCCCTCTAGACTATAAGCTCTTTGTGGGCAGGGAATGTGTCTGTTTATTGTGGTATTGTACTGTCCCAAGCGCTTAGTACAGTGCTCTGCACACAGTAAAGTCTCAACAAATACGATCGTATGGATGAGCGAATGAACTCTGTTCTCCAATACGGTTTCCATCTCTGGAAGTTTTGCATTTACAGAATTCCATCCTCGATCCTGCAGGAAGTAGATTGCTATTCCTCTCCCTTTATTTTTCCAAGATTGCCTTTTGGATTAGAACGACCAGGACCCATGGAACCAGTGAAGCAAAACACCACCGTCGCCCCGGCCTGTAGGCGTGAACCTTTGGGACACCGAGGCAATAAGCAAGTGGTGTCTCTGGATACACCTCAAAGGGAAATCCCAGGGTGCTGAAGGATGACTATCTTCTCTCGGTGTTTGGACTAATTTAAAAGCACAGCGTGAGGGTAATGAGCATTGTGTTTCTAGAGATTTCATCCTTAGGAACGTAGTACTTGGATTCTGGTCTTTTGAACTCGCAGACAATCCTTTGGTCTGGCCAAATTCCTCTCCCATCTGCCCAAATTCCTCTTGTTGTCTCAATTGCATCTTCCCTTTCAGCCCTTAGCGGGGGACTAGTATTGCCGTGTAACCGACGCGTTTTCCCCGTAAGGCCAATTTGTTCTTGGCACCGTAGACCCCGTGGAGCACTTTGGGACCCTTCGGCTGCCCACGAGCAAGCTATGTACTTTGGGCGGACTCTTTCGTTTCGTAGAAATTGCCCTGCAGAATCCTGCTGATTATATCTTCTTGATTGCAGCTTTCTTCAGGAGTGATTCGGTAAAGTTTTCTGTGGCAAGGGGCTCCACTTCCCTCCCTCTGCTGGAGAGTTGGCTATTCATCCCAGATGATGGAAAGTCTGATGTGCTTACTCCACTGAGTTCGAACTCTAGTTTTTACCACCGTTCGGAAGAATTCGAAACAAAAAATGTCTTATACAAGTCAAAGAACAAAAGATGTCTGTCTGTCTTGGACTGTGAGCTCCTTGTGGGATTGGGTCTGACCTACTTATCTCACATCTACCCCAGGGCTTAGAACAGTGCAGGACACATAGTGCAGCGTTCACCGATTGCCACAATTATTATTTCTTCAGTCTTAGAGAGGATTAAAATGTACTTTCGTCTCATAAACTGGTATCACGGTAACTTCTCATTTTTTAAAGACAGCTACTGAATGCTACTTTTACAGTGCAAATGCTACAGCTGCTTAAGACCATGGGTACGTTTCATGAGTCAATGAACCATTTGTACATTGTATGACGTGCACAGATGTGCAGAGGGTAGGCACTCATCATTCCTCTAACTGAAAAGAAAATGCCATATTGCATACTTGTTTCTGAACCCCCTATATATCACAGGAACCAAGATTCTAGGATTATGTTGTTTGGCAGTTGGTTGCTCCCAAAAGAGTAATCGCAAAAACATTTTCAGTACAAATTATTACATTCATTTCCTGGTAATAAACTGGTCTGTGAAAATATGAGGTAAGGGAATATGTGCAGGAACAGAAATACGAGATCAAGGCTGGCTCATTTAGAGGCTTATGTTTTTCAAATTTCAGATTTTTCAAGTCCTTCATTTTTTTTTTTCTGAAAGCTTTGTATCAGAAATGAAAAGACATTTTTCCAAGGCAGCAGTGATTTATGAACTTGTAGATTATGGATCCCACCACCAGGTTAGAACAGTGCTTGGCACAAAGTAAGTGCTCAATAAATACCATCATTATTATTACTATTGATAGTGACTCCACAAGTTCAATGAGTTCCCACTTTCAGTTTAAGTATAAAGTCTTTGAGTGCATATGCCGCCTGGAATGCACTGAAATCAAAACATCCAATCACAAACTAATGTTTGATTTAGAAATGTGTGGTACATCTTGCCGCCAGTTGCTTTGGGGAATTGTCACCGGATGCGTAGAACTTAACTCAGGGGAAGCAAATCTAAAACTTATTTGGGCTTCCTGATAATGCCTTCTTTCTAAAATGCTCCTAATAATAATTGTGATGATTGTGGTACGACTATCACTATTTGCCAAGCACTGTACTAAGCGCTGAGGTAAATACAAGGTATTCAGGCAGGACAAAGTGCCTGTCCTAACCAGGGTTCACAATCTAAGTATGAGGGGGAAAGGGTAGTGAATCCCCATTTTATAGATGAGGAAATTGAGGCACAGAGAAGTGAAGTGACTTACCCAGGCTCACACAGGAAACATATAGTGGAGCTGGGATTAAAATAAATAAATTGTGGTATTTATTAAGCACTTACTATGTACAAAGCACTGTTCTAAGCACTGGGGGATACAAGGTGATCAGATTGTCCCACGTGGGGCTCACGGTTTTAATCCCCGTTTGACAAAGGAGGTAACTGAGGCAGAGAGAAGTGACTTGCCCAAGGTCACACAGCTGACCAGCGGCAGAGCCGGGATTAGAACCCATACCCTCTGACTCCCAAGCCCACGCTCCTTCCACTGAGCCATGCTGCTTCTCTAATTAGATTGATTAGATTAGAACCCAGGTTCTCTGTCATCCAGGTCTTTGCTCTTTCCAGGAGGTCACGCTGCTTCCCACCTATGTATCCCAGACTACTCTTTCCATAGGTCTCCACTGGGTTGTAGTTTGCTTAGAGTCTTTATTGGGGATGATTTCCTAGAGTCAAAGATAAAAAATTAATTTTAAAGTAGTGGGCCCAACCAAGAAGGGGCCAAGAAACCCACAGCCCGTGGAGACCAAGGGATGGTGCAGACCTCGCTCAGTACAGCCCCTCGGGGATTATAGACAGAAGGCATCATCAGGAGCCCCTTAGAAGTTTTGGACTTGCTTCCTTGGGGCTGAGTTTTAATGATTCCCTAATGCAACTGGAGCCAAAGACATGAAACATTTCTAAATCAAACAGTTCCTGATTGGCCGTTTGGGTTCAGCCAACTCCAGACCGCACGCACACTTAAATAACTGAGGGATTTGTTAAGCACTTACTATGGGCCAAGCACTGAACTAAGCGTTGGGGAAGATACAGTCTAATGCAGATCAGGAACACCCTCTTTCTAAGCGGGGAAGGAGAACATACATTGAATCCCATTACAGATGAGGCAACTGAGGCATAGAGAAGTCAAATGACTAGTCCAGGGTCACACCGTAGGCAGGTGGCAGAGCTGGGATTCGCTCCTTAGAGATTTCAACTTTCTAATAAAGTAAAAAAATAAGAAATTGAAGTTCTACCAGGTTGAATTCCCAAAAGCAATTCAAAAGATTCAAAGACAAATAATATTTCTAAAATAATTTTAATCATCAACCGTAGCATGGCAATGTGTTAAACCAATAAAGCTGTAATGTTGATCTATTTATGGGATGATGAAAAGGCGAAATGAGCCCACATATGATTGATCATTCACCCGAGTCACTTCTTCGGGAGGCGGGAGGTGCCAGCCCCCCAAGAACAGCACTGCTGTCTCCTCGCTGCAGCCGGCTCTCCATTACAGGGGGAATGGAAACTCCACTGTGCCCAACAACTTCCCTTCCACCCTCCATCCTCAGTCACTGATGTTTCAGAAGCTGAAAAGCTGAAATGTTCCCGAGCCTTCAGAACATTATCTCCAAGCACGGGGACTCCACCGATAGTGCACCTGAACCCCTATAGGATAAAATCAGACTATCCCTAGAGTGGGAGCTCGCTGTGGGCGGGGAATGTGTCTTGTTTATTGTTATACTGTACTCTCCCAAGCACTTAGTTCAGTGCTATGCACACAATAAGCCCTCGATAAATACGACTGCCTGACTGAGGACAGTTAAAGAGCATGATGATGGACATTCACGGACTTGAGGAACATAAAAAGGTAATAAGATCCTTAAATGAAAGAGGCAGTAAAAAGGCACGTTATGGGCCTGACCTTATTTTATTTATGAAAACAGCCTGCCAAAGATATTAATCATCTGCTGCAGCTCTGATTTTTTTTTCAACGAACAAACCAATCTATCATTACCAGACCGCTTCCTCTACTTGGGTCGTGGACTTTCTAGGCACACAGGAAAGACTCTTTGATTGCTTGATTAGCTTTGAGTACATTCATTCGCTGATTAAAATGCAAGTAGGAAGTTTCGGAACCCAAATATGTAATTTTCATGATTAACCAGGAAAATAACATCATTGGACAAAATTGCGTAGCGGCCAAGGTTACTCGGTGCCACGTGACACCTATAGTTTTCCCCGCTTCCAAGCATGACACAGAAACAATTTATTTAAGAAAAGTTTTACTAATCCATGACTATTTCAGCAAATTATTGCAGTGGGTGTGAAAGGCAGGCAGACACACTGTGTTACAGGCTATAGAAAAACGAAAGGGTTTTGTACAATTAAAATATTAAACAGGCCTCAGGGATTTAACGATGAAAAAGACGAACAGATCTGTAAAAGAAATGAATCTGGAAGATTAGATCCAGTATTAGCACCTACATCACTGAAAGTAGAACTTGAATTTTTCCATCCTCCGAGTAGAATCGCTTGTTTTCCAAAAGGACGTCGTCACTAATCGTAGTGACAGGGAACTTAAAGTCACATGCAGGACTGTCACCGAGAACATGCGAGTGTGGGAAAACACAACGGAAACAAGTACTGAGCTGATTTGAATTTGAGGGCTTGTATTCAAAGCCATAGTCGTTTACCCTGAACCGATGGTCGGATAGCTGTGCGTCCTGAATACTGCCTACAATAAAGGTCTTTTGATAAATTCTGCCAGTGGAAAGAGTTAAAAATGAGGCTATACAGTATTAAACCTGTAAGTTAAGTTCCTATAAATTATATTTATAATAAAACAGAGAGAGAGTTCATCAGGCTTATTACACATTCAGAGACGGAGCGGGGACATCTAAATAATGTGACAGTTCAGCATCCACTTTATTGTGCTTACGGATTTTAACGCAACGAGTAACACGACATCCTCCGACATTCACGGAAAGGCAACAATGACGGAACGTTCTTCCACGGAGGAGCAAGGGAATCGGAAATCACATTAAATACTGATTCACTTAGAACTGCTACCTAAGGACCGACAGCATTATGCCATTTTATTTCCAGGGACCTTCAGGGTGCGAAATTCTAGAGGCAGATCTTCTACGCACTCTGAGCCCCGGCAATCCAGGGAGCTCCTTGAGGCCTGGATGGACCACGGTCAGGGCCGACCTCTCGCAAGACGCCACGCCCTGGAGAAAAGGCATTTTCTTTTCTTTGGGGGAAAAAGACCACCCGGCTTGAACGACATCTGCTTTGATCCTAAGCCACCAGGTGAAGTTGAAGGCCCAGAGAATGAATGACAGGAGCGGTAATAACCTCGGTGGGTATGAACTGGACTTTGCATTGGACTGATTTACGCAGTTTGTTTTTTTTTCAATCAAACTTCTGAATTAAAAAAAAAAGAAAAGGAAACTGCTTCATTGTCTTTTCTCAGAAATTACTACAAAGGTTACAGTTCTATACGGTAGAAAGACACAATGTGGATGCTGAGGAATTTAGCAGGTCACTCCAGGGGGAGTGGAACATCAGAAAGTCAGTTCTGGGGGTGGATGGCACCGTGGCGCTGGTTGCGGATCCGAAGGAATGACGCTCTGGAGAGGAGGTAGGGGACGCTCTGCAGTTGCCCATTGGTCAGAGGAGAGTCCTGGGTTGAGGAGGGCTTTGAAAAGAAAAAACACAACTTTTCAGAAAGTGGAAAAAAAGCTCCAAATCCTGGTTGGTTTGTTTTTTTGTCTCCCTACCCGATATGTTTAGCTGGAAGGCTTAACTTTGAGGAGTTCTCAGCTCAGCACCCCCAGGCCTAGACCCCATGGAACATGACAACCTGAAAACTCGAAGACCGAATTATCCTCGGGATGCCTAGAAAAGTCATCTACCCTGTTTTTGGAAAAGATCTCACATTTAAAGGGCAACAATCTGCACCATAATTGTAAAAATACCTTAACTAGTGCTTTAAAAAAATGCAAGATCAAGAGAAATCACTACAAAATGCTTCTCTGCTTAATTCAATCCCCCCTGAATGGAGTCCATCTTTATTCTGGTTGAACTAGGAATGAACTCCTCTGAATTCAGAATCACATGAAGGCTTTAGGTGGCGGTGGTGGTGGGGAAGGAGGGTTAAGGGCAGGAGACGGAAAGGAGGATTGTGAAAGGGAGTTATGTGCTCACGCCCAGAAGCCTGAAAAGTCCTCGGCCCGAACACAGATCTGCTCTCGACCGAGGTACCACTCTGAAAACACGGTTGTGCCGAAGAAAAATATTTGCCATTTATGAAACTATCCAGAAGTTCCTAACGTAAGTCCTTCCCATTTCGAAAATTTCACAGTTGTTTGAACATTCCGAGATTAGCCTCTTGTGTGTAATTGCTAAAAATCCCACATCACCTCAGAAAAACATTCTATTTAGCAATAATAGCTGCAAAATGAGTCATGACAAATGGATTGTGCCAAGTCAGCGCAGCTGCAATTGATAAAACAAACTTATTCCAATGGTATGTTGCGAAAACCACACAGGAGGTTTCTGACTGCTCATTTTCACAAATATTGGTTTGGAAATTATAAATCAGAAACTGCAGACAAGTACAACTAAATGTTCCCGAACACTCAGCTACCCGGAGTATTTAATTAGAAATAAATATGATGGAAAGACTCACTGGGGCTTTTTTGCTTTCAAAAACTCCTGTGCTGCTTATCACTTTCTGAACAGAAAGACTGAGATAGGTTGATGTCTAATTTTGCTATAGAGTGGAAGGAAACTCTACATTGTGCTTTCCAAAAGCTCTCGGGATCCAACACCAAGGAGGAAAATGATTTTGAAGACCTTTATTTAACGAACTCTCTAGTACTTCCAGCCACCGCCAAAGCACTTGTTGGTGGCAGACACCCCAGAGCCCCAATCGACGGTATTTATTAAGTGTTTAGTGTGTGCAGAGCGCTTGGGAGAGTGCAATACAACACAGTTGGTAGGCACATTCCCTGCCCATAACAATGTGCCAGTGACGTCCACGTTGTTGATGATGCTGCTGACAGGGAAAGTGCATCCCCGAGCATGAGTCTCTCCGAGAAATAGCTGGCCCCCTTTTTGGGGCCCTTTGCCATTTGGTAAGCACTGCTCAAACATGAATGGGCTAGGAAGGGAGAGGGAGGTCGTTCTTGCCCCCACGCTATGGGCTGGAGTGGTTTCGCCAACAGTGGTAAGGGTTTACTCAAAGCTATCCCTGCTCCCTCACCCAGCCCTATTGTGCCCAGCAGAATGCGTTGGGCAAAAGCTGGTAGCTAGAATGGAACGTAGTCTGCGAGCATAAAACTTAATATTTCCGAGACCCCGTCGGCAGCAGACACCGTACTTTCCCAAGTGTTTAGTCGCTACGCACAGTAAGCGCCCAATAAATATCATCGAGCTAAGGCGGTGTCGAGTGTGATAATCAAGAGTGGCTTCTTATAGGGTGGCAGGATCAAAAGCCAAATGAAAAGCAAAAATAAATAAGCCAGAAGACAAAAATAAAGGAGAGCAGAATAATAATAAGAGATATATTGGTCCGTCTAGACTGTAAACTTCTTGTAAGCAGAGAATGTGTCTACCGATTCTGTTGAATTGTACTCTCCCAAATGCTTAGTACAGTGCTCTGAACAGTTCGGTGTTCAACAAATACCACTGATTGGCTGAACGTTCTCTACCCAAATAGACTGGATCCAGTAATCCGCAGAAACGTCAGAGGAGGCATGTGCAGGCAACGGGTGAATGTGCCAGGGGACAGCACAGCCTCATCAGACTCTTATGTACTGGCAAATTTGGGCAGTCTGATCCCACCAATGATCTGACCATCAGATGAGACCTCCCTAAAATCTCCCCTGCTCCTGTCCATTCCCGCCTTTCTCCTACTCCTTCAACTCTCCTTCTTTCCCAGCAGTAGCTCAAACAAAAAAACAAGCTTGCCAGGGCCCCACTGCCACATTCAAATTTATCCCCATCCCCCTCCATCCCATTCCTTTCCAATGTCCTTGAACAAGTTGTCTACACCGGCTGCGTCCATTTCCTCTTCTCCACCCACAACAATTTCTGTCTACTTCACTCCACTGGGACCACTCACTCCTCTATCACCTATGATGTCCTTAATGTCAAATCCAACAGATTGGTTCTACCTTTACAACATCGTTAAAGTCCACCTTTTTCTCTCCATCCAAACTGCTACCAAGTTGATCCAAGCACTTATATCTCCTGACTTATATCTCCTCATCAGCCTCCTTGTTGTCTTCCCTGCTTCTCCCCGATCCAGTCCATACTTCACTCTGCTGCAGTTTATTTTTCTAAAAAAGCGTTCAGTCCACGTTTCCCCAGACCTCAAGAACCTCCAGTGGATGCCCATTCATTTCCGCATCAAAAAGAAACTCCGTACCATTGGGTTTAAAGCACTCCATCTCCTTGGCCCCTCTTATCTTGGTGATTTCCTACTATAACACTGAACCAACCTACTCAGTGAACTTCAAACTTGTCTACCTCATTGCCAAAACCTTGCCCACGTCCTGCCTCTGGCTGGGAACTTCCTCCACATTCATAACTGACAGATTATCTTCCCCACCTTCAGAACTTTATTAAAATCATGTCCTTCATGAGACCTCCCCCAACTAACCCCTCATTTCCCCTTCTCCCTCTTCCTTCTGCGTCATCCTAGCACTGGGATTTGTACCCTTCATTCACCCCACCCTCAGCCTCACAGCACTTATGTACCTATCCATAATTTATATTAATGTCATTTATGTTATGCTATGTTTATGTTAATGCTAATTATAGTCTCCTTCTCTAGACTGTTAAGCTCCTTGTGGGAAAGGAACATGTCTAACAACTGTTGTATTGTACTCTCCCAAGCGCTTAGTACAGTGCTCTGCATATAGTAAGTGCCCAATAAATTTGACTGACTGATTCTAATCCCGATTTCTCGGCTACCTCTGAAAAAAAATCCAGATTAAAAAATAACAGATACTGCGTAAACCACTCCTAGAAACAGTATTTAACTTTTGTTTCACTGAAATAGCTCTCTTCAGGTGCTCCTGGTACCCCTAGCCAATATTCACTCTTTTGCTGGCTCTTATCTCCTAACTGTAGGCGTCCTTCAAAAGCTCTATTTTGGGGCCCCTTCTCTTCTGAATTTTTATTCACTCCCTTGGGGAGCTCATTTGCTCCATGACTTCAACCACCTCCTCTATTTGGAAGCTTCCCAAGTCTCCCTCCCCAGCCCTGATCTCTCCCCTTCTCTACAACCTGGCATTTCTTCATGCCTCTGGCACATCTCTAACACGGATGCCCTGTCAACACCTCAAATCTAGCCTTCTGGGAATCTGCGTGGCCCAGGGCAAAGAGCACATGCCCGGAAATCAGAGGATCTGGGTTCTGAACCCGGGTGCTCCACCTACCTGTTGTGAAACCTTGGGCACGTCACTTCACTTCTCTGGGCCTCAGTTCCCTCATCTGCAAAATGAGGATTTAATACTTATTCTCCCTCCTTCTTAGACTGCGATCCCTACTTGGGACCTGGTTATCTTGTATCTGCCCTAGCGTTTAGTAAAGTGCCTGGCACAGAGTAAGGGCTTAAATATCACTATTTTTTATTAAAACCAAACTCAATCAATTTTACTTATTCAGTGTTTACTGTGTATAGAGCACTGTACTCATCTTCCCCATAAATCCTCTCCTCTACTTAAATTTGCCACCAAAGACAACATACTCCTCCTCCTCCATGTCAGCGAAGCCCACAATCTTGGCATTACCCTTGGGATTACTCTATCTCTTTCACCTCCATATTCAGTCTTTCACTAAACGCTGATGCCTTTTCCTCCACGATATTTCCAGAATTCACCCCTTCCTCTATACTAAACGGCCACTCCACTGGTTTCTGGCATGACTCCTGCATCACCCTCCTTGTCGATCTCCCTGCTGACACCCTCTTCCTTCTCCAGGCCTCAGTTTGTTCTGTTGCTCCGATCACCTTTTTCTAAACATCATTAAGCATTCACCTTCCCACTCTTCATAACCCTCCGGTGGGTTGCCTACTCCTTTCTCCAAAAGGCAGGGGCTCCTAACCATTGACTCTAAGGTATCCAGTCAGCATACTGCAGGGCTCTGCACCCAAAAGGATCTCGATATATACTATAAATTGATAATATAACAATTGTGGTATTTGTTAAGTTTTTACTGTATGCCAGGCACTGTACTAAGCGCTGAAGTAGATACAAGCCAATCGGATTGAGCCCTTGTCCCACATGGGACTCACAGTCTTGATTCCCCAGTTACAGATGAGGTAACTGGAGGTCACTTCTTTAGGCCTAGAGAAGTGACTTGCCCAAGTTCACGAAGCAGACAAGTGGTGGAAGTAGTTGCCTATCAACCTTCACACAAAACAAAAACTCCTCACTCTTGGCTTCAAAGCTCTCCATCACCTGGCCCCCTCCTACCTCACCTCCCTTCTCTCTTTCTACCGTCCACCCCGTAGACTCCACTCCGCTGCAGCTCTCCTCCTCACCGTCCCCCATTCACACCTATCCTGTCGACCCCTGGCCCACATCCTACCGCTTTCCTGGAATGCTCTCCCTCCTCACGTCTGCCAAGCCAACTCTCTTCCACTCTTCAAAGCCCTACTGAGAGCTCACCTCCTCCAGGAGGCCTTCCCAGACTGAGCCCCCCTTTCCCTCTGCTCCTCCTCCCCTCCCCATTCCCCTCCCCCCCCCAGCACTGTGCATATTTGTATATATTATTTATTACCTTATTTATTTTGTTAATGATGTATATATTTCCATGATTCTATTTATCTTGATGAGGTTGTTTTGTTCTGTTTTGCTTTGCTGTCTGTCTCCTCTGTTTAGACTGTGAACCCGTCATCGGGCAGGGACTGTCTCTATCTGTTGCCAAATTGTACATTCCAAGCGCTTAGTACAGTGCTCTGCACATAGTAAGCACTCAATAAATACTACTGAATGATGCTGATTCCCATTTTACAGATGGGTCAACTGAGCCAAAGAAATGTTAAATGTCCTGCTGAAGTTCACACGGCAGGCCAGTGGGCAGGGTTGGGATGAGAAGACAGGTGTTTTTTCCACTAGGTCACGTGCTTTAATAAAATGAGTACCTAATGTAATAATAATATTTACCTCAGATTCCATAGTTTTATCTTCCACTGTTTATTCCTCTGTCTTCGAAAATGGTAATTTCAATCTATGTGCAATAGCTAAGAAAACACACCACAGAACACAATAGGATAAGGATGGTACTGATCTTCTAACCTTGGGTGACAATGTAAATGATTGGATATAACCATTCACCTTTTCTCATTTGTTCATTTTTATGTTCATTTATTCAATTCTGTGGATTTTTATACTTTGACCTGAAAAAAGGTTTTGAATTTTTTTCAAGAATGACAGACCTAGCTTCGTATCTTGTTCATTTTTCTGAAATTTGATCTTTCCACATACTTTTTTCCCCCCAACACCCAAGAAAAACTGTTCTTAATGAAGTATTTTTGCTCCAATGGGGGAAAAAAAAATTCAGATTATAAAAATAAGAGTAATGTGGAGTGTCTTCTGGATTACAATGAAATGGCCAAAATGCTACTATTAAACTGGGGAAAAACCAATCCAATTATCAAACTTAATTACATTTCAATGATCAAACTCACTCAATGCTGTCTATACTGATAATTCGCCAAAAAACACACATACATTAAGTCATGGATAATGAAACTGTACAACTGTCAGCTGTAAATGATTTAGGCAATATATCACAGGGAACCCATAGATCAGCAATTCACTTGGAGGATAAGTCCAACCACACACATTCTGAGTTTTTGCATTTCAAAGGGGCTTCGAGTTCAGAGTTCTCTGCAGATGAAGTGATTTACTCAAACCACTCTATTATTACTACAAGGTGCCCTCGGAACCACCAAGACAGATGGTAACCAGAATTTTACAATTTATAGAGAGACCTGCAAAGCGGTCAGCATATACCAGGAAAGCAACTTGTAGAAAGGAGGGGTTGTGGGAGACATGTACCATCCCCCAAAAAACACTGGGAACTGGCATGGGAACAAAAATCATTGCCTTCAGAGGATGGATATGCTTTTATCGTCAACCCTTTTTAAAAAAAGAATGATTTGGGGAGTGCTTTTTTTTTTTAAGTATAAGAAATGGCTGTATTCTCATCTACAGTGTAAGCTCATTCTTTAGACCTTACGGTTATTATGGGCAGGGAATGTGTCTCCTAATTTTGATATACTCTACTCTCCCAAATGCTTAGTACAGCGCTGTGCACATAATAAGCACTCAATAAACACCACTGATTGATCGATGCAGAGGAAGCTTTGCCAAACACTTTATGGCATGAATAGCTACTCTCTCTGCAACAGCCACTGAAATCAGTACTTTCTAGTTCATCAAAGAGGTAAAATGAATGACTTTGTACTGCAGTACTTTAGAAGTCGTACTAGGAAGAAATAATTCTCCACAAATGCAAAATCAAAGTCTGACTAATTCCAGAATCGCTGGGAGCTATCAATGACCACACGCCCTGCAATCAGTAAGTGCTCGATAATACGATTGACTGATTGATTGAAATGCAGTCTTGATGGAAAGGATACAACTCTCAGTCCTCGTTCGATGGGGTCTGTCAGGAGGAGGCCCTGGGGAGCGTAGATCTTCTCATTCTGTTCCTGAATGAATTTTGTGATCTTCTTCAGAACCTGCCAGAAATAGAAATACCCAAAGATGTTACGACTCTTCTCCTGCTTCCCTTTTTCCATTAAAGTGTCTGTTGACACCTCGAACGGTCCAGACTAATGCAATATAATTAACTACAGTGTGGCATGCAAGAAAGCAGTGCTGAAAATGAAGTTAAAACTCCCTTCCACATGAGATACTATGTGGGCTGAAGTGAGGTGAGAGGCTTTTTTCTTCCATCATTTCAGGTAGGGAAGCAGCATGACCTACTGGACAGAGCATGGGTCTGGGAGTTAGAGGGAACTGGGTTCTAGTCCCGGCACTGCCAATTGTGTGTGCTGTGAGACCTTGGGCAAGACACTTCACTTCTCTGTGCCTCATCTACCTCATCGGTAAAATGGGGAATAAGACTGTCTAGCCCCATGTGGGAAAATAATGTATCCCTACCTGATGAGCTTGTATCTGCCCCAGTGCCTAGTACCGTGCGTGGCATATAGTAAACTCTTAAATACCATATTAAAAAAAAAAGATAAACTGGAGCTTTTGAAATAGCCCTCATTAGACAAAGGAGAATCTAGGGAAAGAAAAGCCTTATTGAAAATGTTTCCCATGTATAACCTTACTAATGAGATACCTTTCACAGTCAAGAAAAATTTTTTTACTCTTATTCTTCCCATCTTCTCTGCTTTTCAGTCCCTTCTCATCTTTTGATTTTTCTCCACTAACCAGTATCGGTTATCCTTCTCTCGCTGATGAGACTGCCAAGTTGGCTAGTAATTAGGTGGCACAGCTGGCCTGGGCTTTGTAAAGCCAGGAAGATCACTTTCTTTGTAATGCATGTAACATTTAATTGCCTAGGGAGACTCCAGTAACCAGAGCCCTTCCACTAATCCCCAAACTGCTCTGGTCAGGATGTCACTCCCTCAGGCACCTTAGCCCTTTTTTGTACATGTCTCTATTTGTTATCGCTTTATTTAACACATCTGCATTTGTTATATATCTAATATCAAATCTTTTGATTGGTTATCCACTCAATTGCCTCTTTATATGATTGTGGAATCCTTCCTTTGAAGGCAGGGACATTGCAAGCTTTTTTTAAAAGTATCCCAAGAGATTAGTACAGTGCTCTACACATAGGAAAGGTGCTTGATAAATACTGATGATAACTAAGAACCGCATGACCTGTTATAAAGATTTGGGCAAGTGTCCACTTTGGGCTCAAGTCACTGCCAATCATTTGCCACATCCTCAGAACCAATGAAGTTAATCCTAAAATAGGATTAATGAAAAATGTCGCATCTGTAAACCTAGGAGACACACATCTTTCTTGGCTCTACACCTATGGTCTACATTAACTACAGTCTGAGCCAAATGTTTTCTGGGGGTTTCAGTTTGGTTTTTAAATCAGATTTCCAAACCTCTAATTCTTTCACAAACTCAGTTCTTCCATAACACATTCATTATGCAGTTTGGATAGAACACTTCTCCCTGTGAAGCACTTCTGTCTGGACAGAACATGGGGCAATATCAGAATAATTAGTTGTTTGCATACATGTGGCAACAGACCCGATGGGCACATCATAATGCAAATTTTCTCCGAGGCAGGGTCCATCAGGGACATAACTTCCATTTAAGAGAATTTAGAGTTTTTTCCACAAATTAACTGTCAGCATCCAATATGGTCATATATTTATTATTTAATACACCTATTTAACCACCGCCCTCAGACACCTCAGGCTAGATAAATGTGGTATCTTCATCATTCTCCTCTTCCTGTAATTTGCTTCCCCGCCTCTCTTTTTCTGGTCCTAATCTTTTGTTGATCTGCCTTTTTTTCTTGTCTTATTTTGTACCTCTTTGTACATCATTCTCCTCTTCCTGTAATTTGCTTCCCCGCCTCTCTTTTTCTGGTCCTAATCTTTTGTTGATCTGCCTTTTTCCTTGTCTTATTTTGTACCTGCCCTCTTGGTTCCTCTACCTAGATCCTCTTATCTCCTCTTTATACCCCTCAGTTCCCTTTCTCATCCTCCTTTCAGTTTGCCATTAGTTTTTTCTTGCTCTTTCTCTATTTCTGGAATCCCTACTGACCCACTCCTCTTTCGTTCTTGTGGCTGTCTTCTAGATGTCCCAGGACTTTATCCTCCTTCTACACAGACTGTCCTCATTCCCATCTTTTCAACTGTCCCATGATAGTAAAAGGGACGAACCCAAATTGGTGGCCCTGTGTGGACATACCCTAGATTGGCCTGGTGATTGACCTCTGTCCTGCGGTGGGAACCACAGGCCAAGACTGTGGCTTGGGGGCTTGCCCTGAGGCATGACTGTGGTTTCAAGCTGATTTCTGCCATGCTGAGCATGGAGGCAGCAACCAGTCAAGAACTCTACCTTGCTACAAGATCCTTGCTGTTGAGGGGGGAAAAGGCAGAACTTGAAATTCCAGGGCTTGTAGGGGAACAGAGAGGCAGTGAAACACAGACCTGAAGAGCCCTAAAGAAGGGCTTGAGGAGTCCTATGTATTTCTTGGACAGATATACACATCTGCCTTGACTGTCTCAGCTTTACAGACATGTCCCTGCTGGTGCACGCATTAGTTGGTAAGCTCACTGTGGGGGGGGAATGTGGCTATTGTTATGTGGCACTCTCCCAAGCGTTTAGTACTGTGCTCTGCACACAATAAGTGCCAATAAATATGACTGACTGAATGGTGGGGTGGACTCTGGGAAATGGTGACCCAGTAGCATTTTACATATATTGAGGAGAGATTGCCCCTACAGAAAGGAAGGGCAGAAATATTTAAAAGAAACCCATTAATTTAAATTTAATTAGACCCATTAAAGACTAACTCCAAATTACCAGAAAACTTTGTCTAAAACACCTCATCTGGACGGAGATTATATGCAGAAATATAATTTCTCTCTGACCTGGATAAACTTCATTAAAGATGCATTCTTGGAAGGACAGACAGCTTGGAGGGGACAGCACTGACTACGGTAAATCAATGAAAGGGCAGATGGATGGCAGGGGATAGAACTTACACTAAAAAAAATACTGGAATAGTTCTATTATCTCTAAAGAGTATTTTTTTATTCATCAAAAGAAGGTGAAATTTCTTTTGGGTTACACAGACTCCTTCAGACTCCCAGGAACCTTAAAACAAAAACACCTTAAATGCATCGAGTCTTTATGAGGAAAGTTCTGCCTTCTATCTTTCCATCAGTGTCTGTCAATCACTCTCAGATAATGAATGGAAGGAAGCAAACCATAAAGATGCCCAGCTCAGGTCTCTCGAACTCTCCAATTTCCTTCTCAGCCCAGCTGCCAGCAATGGAAACTGGAGACTGTCTCCCCTTGCCCCAAACCATTAGTAGTAGAGGAGACACTCAGAAAATGCCTGCATGACTGATTTCAAAGAAAGGATTGCTTCAATGCAGCTCTCTCTCTCCCTCTTTGGGAAAGGGCTGCTACCAGAAAAAATAATACTCCATTATATTCTAATCAAATTTAACTTTTGTTGGACAATGTTTTTATTTAAGCTTTAAGAGCAGGAACAGGCACTTGGACACCAACTCAGAAAGAAGATCATAGTCGTATGTGAAATTCCAAATCCTCTTAGGGCACTACTGTTCCCAGTGAGGTATTTTCCAAACCCCTTAGCAAGTGCCAGCAAGCACAAAACATTGCTTTTCCTTTCTTCTAGCCTAATAATGATAATAATAATCATTGTGGTATTTGTCAAGTGCTTACTAGGTGCCAGGCACTGTTCTAAATGCTGGGATAGATACTAGCTATTACGGGGTGGACACGGTCTACGTGGTCCCAGCTGGAGTTCACGGTCTGAATCCCCATTTTCTATATACATCTTTTCTACATTCCACATAAAGGACACTGAGCCACTCTCATTTCAAGTAAGCATTCTATCAGCTTCACCCAGTGATCCCAGGCACAATTTTTGGTCCAACAGGTTAACATAAGCCACAAGGAAAAACTCCTTTCTTCCAACCTTCAATCTAAATCTCAATCTGTACCATTCATCTAAGGCTCAATGCCTCTCACTTACACTGAGCTTTAATGACAGCTATTTCCTTCACCGAGCACTAGTAAATTGGGGAAAGACTGCATGACCAAAAGACTTCACACACTATAGGGTTTACCTAGTTGCAGGCTCCAGGATCCAGTTTGTCTAGCTCTTCAGTTCTCTCTTACAGTTTTTGCTAGGTCCCAGATAACATCCTGTCTACTTGGGCAGGGCAGAAAATAACTATAGTCAGAGGGCTTCTATAAGCCTGTCTGTTCCCCATCACTACAACACTGGGTTGGCGCCATCAGAAAGAAAACACAGGCCTCTTTTTTTCTTTGGTTTTAATGAATAAATTCTATTGTACTATTAAAAGAGGAGAAATACACGATTGTTCTGGTGGATTTAGAAGGTTGTTTACATGCAAAAGTCAGTGCTTCATAAGGTGTGAGGCACATGGCACACATTGTCCCATTTATTCAAGTTTTCAGTCTTCCTTAGCCCTATTTGTCCCTTGGGGTCTAAGACTAGTCATTAAAGTGTGAAAAGCCATGCAGATGTGTCAGGTCAGAAGGAGCTGGGACTTAGAAATTTCCTATCCTTAACCAGTGCAAGTGTTCTACACTTTCCCCCGCCAATAACAAAAACTCATGTAAAAAGCTCTCTTTTGGTTTAAAAAAAATGCAGTCACTCCCTAACGAGAATGATCCCACTCATTCACTTTCCCATTACTTACCCACATCCACTTTCTCCAAACTCATCTTTAAAACATGACCTGTCTTTATCTAACTCCCTGAACAGTTTTATTTGCTGTCAGAGAAAAGCTTGGTGAAATTCCAAGCGAGCTCCACCCTTCCGTAGCCTCAGGTCCCAAGCCCCTGGGCTTCAACTGGAGAGGGAAAAGGCCAGGTCTGGCAGCTTCCAGGCCACACGTGGCTCCCAATTTCTTACTGGGGTCTCAACAAGGCAGCTGGGCTCCGACCCCGAAGCAAGCTCTGGCCAAAGTGGAAATGGCCCAGGCCTCCTTTCCCAGTGGAGCGCTAGACCTAAAAGGCAACTGTGCTGCCTAGGACCTCTGGAGACATCCAGGACAGTCCTCCAAAGAGTGATTCCTAATCCATTTCTGGTTCCACCCAGCTCGCTCCCAGACAGGCCCAGCGCTCACACTGCCAGATTGAAGAAGTGTGGTCTAGTGAATAGAACATGGGCCTGAGAGTTAGGAGGTAATCCTGACTCTGCTATTTACCTGCTGGGTGACCTTGGGAAGTCTCTGAACCTCTCCGTGCCTCAGTTTAGCTCATCTGTAAAATGAGGATTAAGACTGGGAGGCCCATGTGGGACAGGGACTGTTTTCGACTTGATTAGCTTCTCTCTACCCCTGCGCTTGGTACAGTGCTTGGCACATAGTAAGCAGTTAATGAATACCATAAAAATAAAATGGGAAGGGGGGTGTCACACCTGGGGTCAGCACGGAGAGAGCGGGCTGCTTGGCCGAGCCAGACCCCAAACGTCCAGTTCTTGGAGGACGGTGGAGTCCAAGAGGCTGCAGACCCTGAATGGGCCACTTCTGAAACCCTGGGCAAATGGCTACCAAGGAGTATTTGCTGTTGTCAGCTCCGGACACACAGAAGCTAAAGATATCTGGATAAATAATAAAACCGTTTATTGCAACCGGGCAAACTTTATTACCAAGTCCAGAGGAAAGAGTAAAAGGGCTCTATTCATGTCCCCAAAACACCAATAATCATGAATAAAATACTTTGGAGGAATGTGTTTTTCCTTCAGCTTGGCAATATTAGATTATCAGACTTCTTTAAATGCCAATCCATGGATGGCCAAGTTAATATCTATAAATGCTTTCAGTGTCCCTTCACTTACTAAAATGGGTGTGCCAATCTAGTTCAAGAGGCATATTCAAAAAAGAGATCAAACCTGTACTAGGAGTAGATAGCAACATGTATGATTTCGTATGTATCATCGCACTGAAATGGGAGTGAAAACCGCTTCTCTGGTATCAACTATAAGTGAATCTACTTATGCTAAATAGTGGAATTTAAGTTACACGATTATCTCAAAATTTCAAGGAGATTATTTTAAACAGCATTTAAACAACACTAAGAAAATCCAGACACACTTATTTGTTGTGAAAGAAGCACTGTGGCCTAGGGGATAAAGCCTGGGAGACAGAGGACCTGGGTTCTAATCTCCACTCCGCCATTTGTCTTTTGTGTGACCTTGGGCAAGACACTTAGCATCTCTGTGCCTCAGTTACCTAATCTGAAAAATGGAGATTAAGACTGTGAGCTCTGCATGGGACATGGACCGTGCCTGGCCTAATTATCTTGTATCTACCCGAGGGCTTAGTACAGTGCTCGGCACATAGAAAGTATTTGAAAAGTTACACTTTCAGCTGATAGTTAAAAATCATTCAACTTTCAAATGCCATTTAAGGGAGACTCATACACATTTGATTCAGCTGTGAGAATCTGCAACATCTTTACAGCCATTCCCTTCACAAAACTTTAAATTCAGTATCAAAAGGGTGACTTGCTCACAATCTGTCAGTTGCAAAGATTCCCTGCCAACTGCGCTACAAAGCAAATATTACTCGGTTTATTGGTGGTCTTCCCTCCTCTAAACTGTAAGCTCGTTGTGGGTAGGGAATGTCACTATATACTGGTGTGCTATACTTTCCCAAGCGCTTAATACAGTGCTCTGCACACAGTAAGCGATCAACAAATACGGTTGAATGAATGAATGAATGGTCGCTCCATTTGGAGTCTCTGTTGCTGAAAGCCAGAGCAGGGCCAGCATCAGATATTCAGCCTCTGGCCATGTTCCAAATGAGGCCACCAATTCGCGCTCCACACACGACATAACGACATCAAACGCTCCCATGGCCGCCCCTCAATCGAGCGGCCCAGGCAGCTCGGCTCCAAGGCCTTGGCTTATGCCCTCTAAGAGAACGCTTCTGTCATGCCATCAACCGGTAAATCAAGGGCATTTATTGAGTGTTTTCTGTTTGCAGAGCACTTTACTAAGGACTTGGGAGAGTCGGCAGACAGGGTCCCGGCCCATAATGAGCTTATGGTCCTGAGAAGGGCCAGGGGGTCATCATCTTTGTGAGGTGGTCTTCTGTGTGGTCCCCTGAGGCGACTGCTTATTTCATAATGGTGGCATTTGTTAAGTGCTTACTGTGTATCAAGCACTGGGGGAAATACAGGATAATCAGGTTGGACACAGTCCTTGTCCATACTGAGCTCAGAGTCGTAAGTAGGAGAGTGTAGGATTTAAATCCCCATTTTACAGTTGAGGACAGTGAGGCACAGTGAAGTTAGGAGACTTGCCCAAAGTCACCCAGCAAACAAGGAGCGGGCCGGGATTAGAAACCAGGTCCTCTGACTCCCAGGCCCGCTGCTTTACTCATGCTATTCCATGCTACTTCTCTTACCACCTGAAGCCAGCCTCCTTTGCCAGAGGGCTTCTTCATAAACACTTCTGGTACTAAAAGCAAAAAGCAAGCTTGATGGTGTTCCGTTAAATATATTTTCGAAGAACCATACAATCACAAAGCCTATTTTCCCAATGCTCACCTTTAAATTGGCCTCCAGTGGCATATCCCAGTACCTTTATTTTCTTAAAAACAGATTTCTCTAATGCAGAGACCCTCACCTTCTCATAATGTGTTTCCATGCACAAGAAGATGGTATATGCTGTCAAACAAGCCAGGCAACCCTCAAGATAGGACTGCCCCCCAAGCTTCTCCGCTTCAGCGTATAGGTTATTCAGAGTGCGAACGGTTTCTTCAAACTGCTGTCGGTCAATCTGAAGAAACAAGAAAAACATATCGGGGAAACAATTACAAGTCACCTCTGTGCAGCTCTGACTTTCTCTGGAGAGCACCTAGAAGAAAAACTATTAATTTGACCCAGATCTCAGTTAACGAGTCTGAATTTTGGGAACCGGCCTAGTGATCCTTCGATCCTTCCCCCTCTGATCCCTGCCCATTGAGAATAGGCATTTCCTAAGGCCTCAGGCGGAAGCTTTTTTGCCCTTTATATCTGCTTCTTGAGTTCTCCCACTGAGTTAGTCAGTCGTATTTGTTGAGCACTAACTGTGTGCGGAGCACTGTACTAAGCACTTGGGAGAGTACAGCAAAACAATATAAGACATATTCCTGGCCCATGAGCTCACAAGAGAAGAGAGTTATTCTTTTTCCAGAGTCACTGACAGAATTAGATTTTTTTTTAAATGGTATTAAGCGCTTACTGTGCGTCAGGGACGGTTCTAAGCACTGGAGTCTTGTCTCGTCTTTTGCTGCTGAGTCATTTCTGACCCAAAGCGACTCCATGAACACGTCTCCCCTAGAACACCCCACCTCCATCTGCAATCGTTCTAGTACTGTATCCATAGAATTTTCTTGGTATAAGTACGGAAGTGGTTTACCATTGCCTTTTTCCGTGCAGTAAACTTGAGTCTCTGCTCCTGACTCTCTCTCCTGTGCCGCTGTTACCTAGCACAGGTGAGTTCTAACTTGTAGCAGATTGCCCTCCACTCACTAGCCCCTGCCCAAGCTAGGAATGAAATGGGTAGGCCTCTGCTTGACTCTCCCTCCCAGAGCTGAGACTGGTAGAGTGCTGGAACCTCTCCGGTACGATCTTGAGAAGGGAAGATACAGGTTAATCAGGCCAGATATAGTCCCTGTCCCACACGGGGCTCACAGTCAAGTAAAAGAACAGGCACTGAACCTCCATTTTGCGGTTGAGGAAACTGAGGCACAGAGAAGTTAGGTGCCTCGCCCAAGGTCACAAGCAGGCAAGTGGTGGAGCCGGGATTAGGACCCAGATCCTCGGATTATCCACTAGGCCATACTGCTTCTAATTCTTACGATCCTTCTCGTCAGCTAGTCCAATAGGCTCTATTGATAAAATTCATCTGCCCCTGCCAATCTGACCACCCTGTTCTCAACCAATCATATTTATTGAGCATTTACTGGGTGCACAGCACTGTACTGAATGCTTGGGAGAGTACAATAAAACAGAGTTGGTAGACACATTCCCTGCTCACAATGAGGTTACGATCTAGAGGGAGAGACAGACATTAATGCAAATAAATTATGGATATGTACATAAGTGCTTTGGAGCTGAGAGGGGTAAATAAAAGGTGCAAATCTTACTGCAAGAGTGAGGCATAAGGGAGTAGGAAAAGAGGAAGTGAGGGTTCAGTCTGGAAAGGCCTCTTCCAAATGCTCCCGGTCACTTTGGGGATCAAATCCTGAATCAATCCATCAGTGGTATTTTTCGAGAGTTTACTTTACTCCTCACTTTCGTTTTCAAGGCGCTTCATCAATCCCCCTCAACCAACACTACTTCCTTTTTTAGTCTTTAGCCCATTCCCTTTGTCCAATCTAAGGAGAGGTCCCAACCCAAGTCAGGAGTAAGATCGAATCCAACTCTACCAAACCCCCACCTCTCTCTCCAGGGTTCTCAAAATCCACTTTCTCTGTGGAGACTTCTCAAATATGGAACCTTGCACAGAAAAAAAAAAAGCAAACCCACAAAAAACAATTCATAATTCATCCTTTTAAACTGCAAGATCCCCAAAGGACTTCTGTACACTCTGATCTGTTGGAAGCTGCCCAGAATTTTGTGGCCATTCAATGAGCCAGGGAAATTCATAGTGCCCTAGTGACCTGAGAGAGTTAACACAGCTCTTGGAATAATCCAGGCACTGGGAGAAACTGGCTATAAATGTTGATGGTGATTCTTCCTCAACTTCAGGTTTAAAACTAGTATCTTACAAGTTTTTTTCCCCTACTGAATTTACATAAAAATAGGCACAAATTAAATGCTATTTGATAAATCAGTGACTGAAAAAGTCAGTATCAAGAATTACCTCTTCAGATAAATGGACAATGTTCCATTTTTTATGTAAACTTCCCCCAAATTGTCTTATGTCATTGAGTCATCTCCGACCCATAGCGGCGCCGTGGACACATCTCTCCCAGAACGCCTCACCTCCATCTGCCATCGTTCTGGTATTGTATCCACTGAGTTTTCTTGGTCAAAATATGGAAGAAGTTTACCACTACCTCCTTCCGCGCAGTAAACTTGAGTCTCTGCCCTCAACTCTCTCCCATGCCGCTGCTGCTCAGCACAGGTGAGTTTTGACTTGTAAATTGCCTTCCACTCGCTAGCTTCTACTGCCCAAACTAGGAATGGAACGGCCAGGCCTCTGCTTGACTCCCCTTCCCACAGTCAAGACTGGTAGAGTACTGGAAACTCTCCAGGCGTGACCCGGAGAGTGGTCCCCCAAATTAGCTGGCTTAAAAACAAAAGGCAAACATCAAAACCCTTAAGTTCTTTTATCAGTGTCACTAAACCTAAGTTAAATGTAAGACTAGCGTTATGCTGCAGTTGCAATAGGACTGATGTAAAGGAGGAAGGCAGTTACACAGGCAACTGAAAAAAACACACAACCCATTAACAATGGATGGGTAATAATGAGGAAAGGAAAAATAAGGAGTAAGAATACTGATAAGTCAAAGTTGTGCTCTAGTGGAGGAAAAAAAACACCCTACGATAAGCAGGGACCCTAGGGAATAGAGGTATTTTATTATTTATCTCTAGGTACACTAAAGGAGTTTACATTTGTCTGTGCAATGTCAGAGCTACAAGAAGGTAAGTGAGGAAGGTGCCAGGTAGAAATTTGAATTAAGCAAGACTGAGAAACTTCACAGCACTTATGCACATATCTTTAATGATATATTATAAATTATTTATTTATATTAACATCCATCTCCCCCTCCAGACCATAAACTCGTTGTGGGTAGAGAACGTGTCTATTGTGTTGTACGCTCCCAAGCACTTGGGATAGTGCTCTGCATATAGCAAGCACTCAGTAAATACTATCGAACGAATGAATGAATTAAATAGGAACTGGGTACATGGTTGAGCTGATGATGTGACGTAAAGCATTTAAGAATCCAATGATCTACTTAGATCAGCTTTTTGGAAATAATGATTTTTTTTTTACTGCATTTGGAAGGTCATTTTATTCATTACAAATTTTATCTATTTCCCCCTTTCCCTATCCAGTGCCAAACCTGATTTTGTCTAACCCCGACAAAGTCATTCTCTAAGAATTTCTCCAGAAACAATGCAATTCTCAAATATCGAAATGATGTCAACTTTCCAGAGATGGGGGAAGAGTTCATCTATACTGAAAGGAGCGCTTCCTCTTTCAAAAATTACAAATGTGTTTTTCTAACCTATGAAAATCAAATTCTTTACACTGTGCTTACAAGTAGGCCAGAATCTCACATATTTTTTCCTACGTTACTCTGCCAATTTTGCTGCTTTTTCAGAAGGCAATGACTGCTGAAGAGCAATCAGTGGAATTTTTGGAATAGGCATGACAACAACAAAGAAAGAAGTCCTTCAATCCCCAGCAAAGTAAGGAAGATTTAAAACCTGCAATTTTCATTTCATCCTGACACACAAAACAAAATCAAAATCTCCTAAAATGTCTATTTAAAGAGTGAGCTAGTATTTTTACGCCAACATTAAAAGAAATAAAAAACCCAAAGCCACCCATAAGAAGCACTACACCCCATTTTATATTCAGTACTACAAACAGTCGCAGGCTCCATGAAGTCAAAGGATTAAAAGGACTCCAGAGTTTTTAAACCTCACTTTCTACAGGAATAAGAGGAGACCTCGCTATACTTTGTTGCTGTAATCAACCTATCACATGAAGGGTCTGTCATCCAGAGAGACCTGTAAGGCTAACATCTGATCTTACACGTAAACACTTGGTAAGAGCTATGAGCAGCATGGCCTAAAGGATAGAATACAGGCCTGGGAGTCAGAAGAACCTAAACTTTAATCCGACTCCACCATTTGTCTGCTGTGTGACCTTGGGTAAGCTTTTTTTTCTTCCAAATGCTATTTGTTAAGCCCTTACTATGTGCCAGGCACTGTACTAAATGCTGGGGTAGACTATAGACACTTGTCAGGTTGGACACAGTCCCTGTCCCACATGGGGCACGCAGTTTTAATCGCCATTTTACAGATGAAGTAACTGAAGCGCAGACAAGTTACGCGACTTGCCCAAGGTCACACAGCAGACGAGTGGTGGAGCCAGGATTAGAACTCAGGTCCTTCTGATTCCCAGGCCCGTGCTCTATCCACTAGGCCAAGCTGCTTCTCACTTAACTTCTCTATGGCTCAGTTAGTCTCACGGAGATTAAAACCGTGAGCCCCGTGGTGGAACGGGTCCGTGTCCCACCCGATTAGCTCAGATCTAACCCAGTGCTTGCTACAGTGCCTGGCACAATATACACGCTTAACACATATATCATAAAAAAAAAAGTTGATTCCAAAAGTGTGATTCTGAAAGCTGTCAAGAGACTTGCGACATTCAGAGAAAGCGGAAGGAGGTTCTTCTGCATATTGAAGGTAAAAGTGAAATTGAAGGTACATAAATAAGGCACAAGGGTTTCACTAAGAGAAGGTTTAAAAACCCAAACATTCGTCCCACTTTAAAGTTAAGTGAAATACATTCAATTTCCTTTAATTACAGGCCTCCCAGTAACCAATCTCTCCCCCATCAGAAGGTAATGAACAACCCTTCAATAGGTGAACGGCAGAAGGTTGGGGGAAAAGGTTAGCCAACTTAGCGTTTTGCCTGCATTACTCTGAACCTCATCAGTTAATAGGTCTTCCGTAGACTTAGAATCTTAGTATTTATAAGGCATTTCATAAGCACCAATTAATAAAAAAGACCTCCGTTTTGTAGGAATTACATCTATTTTGCAGAAGAAACTGGGGTTCTGGGTTAACCTGATCAAGGCTACAGAGCGAGTGCACAAAGGAGCCAAAATGATAATTGAGGGTTGGTTGACTTCCTGCCCTTACTGGGGGAGACTGGGCCATACTGGAACCCTAATTAAACCCTGAATCACTCCGAGTGACTTCAAAGGGCTGCTCCACATTGCTCAAGCATCGACCGATCTACACCCACTCATCCCCTGACAAACACCCCGGAAGCCTCACACTCAGGTCCCTTCTAACCACTAACCACAGCACCTCTAACTCAGAAACAGGCGGGCCTCATGTGTCCCTGTCAATCAACGGTATTTACTCAGCGCTTACTGCGTGCTAGCCGCCTGGGAGAGTACGATGCTGGAGACTCTGTAAAATTCCTACAAGAGTCCACACATAGGGTGGGACTTCCCGAGATGTCAGTCCCTTCTGACTCCTTGGCTTCCCAACTCTACCAGGTCAAGTCGGTAGACTGGAAGCTCGTCGTGGGCAAGGGATATGTCCGTTGTACCGTTACAGCGCACTCTCCCCAGTGTTTTGTACAGCGGTGTGCACAGAGTACGAGCTCAACAAATACGACCGAGTAGGCAGAACGGGTCTACCAATTCTATTGGACGGTATTCCCCCAAATGCTTAGTACAGTGCTCCGCATATAGTAAGTGCTCAATAAATGAAACTGATAGGTCAGAGACCAGACCAGTGTGTCTCAGTGGAAAGAGCACAGGCTTGGGAGTCAGAGGTCGTGGGTTCTAATCTCAACTCCACCACCTGTCAGCTGTGTGACTTTGGGCAAGTCACTTCACTTCTTTGTGCCTCAGTTACCTCATCTGTAAAATGGGGATTAGGTCTGTGAGCCTCACGTGGGACAACCTACCTTGTATCTACCCCAGCTCTTCGAACAGCGCTTGGCACATAGTGAGCGCTTAACAAATACCATCATTATCACTTGGGCCAGTACAAAATAACAATAAACAGACGCATTCCCTGCCCACAGCAATGTGACTGGGCAAAACGCCCCATGTCTCTGCTCTGTTAGAGAAGCAGCCTGGCTTAGTGGAAAGAGCATGGGCTTGGGAGTCAGAGGTCAAAGGTTCTAATCCTAACTCTGCCACTTGCCAGCTGGGTGACTTTGGGCAAGTCATTTCACTGGGCCTCAGTCCCCTCATCTGTAAAATGGGGATCAAGACTGTGAGCCCCAAGTGGGACAACCTGATAACCTTGTATCTTTTTCAGCACTTAGAACAGTGCTTGGCACATAGTAAGTGCTTAACAAATACCATCATTATTACTATAATTATTACCCTGTGCTCTCCCAAGAGCTTAGCACAGTGCCCTGCAGTGTCTGCTCAATATTCTCTTGGTCTTTTGCGAGTCTCCCTCTTCTGCCTGGGTTTCGTTCATTCATTCATTGTCAAATTTATTAAGCGCTTCTTGTGTACAGAACACTGAACTCAGCACTTGGAATGTACAATTTGGCACCAGAAAGAGACAACCCCTGCCCAACGCCGCCGCTTGTCAGCTGGGTGACTTTGGGCAAGGCACTTCACTGTGCCCCAGTTCCCTCATCTGAAAAATGGGGATGAAGCTTGGGAGCCCCACATAGCATTTGGTATTTGAGAAGCGCTTACTATGTACCAAGCACTATTCTAAGCGCTGGGTAGATACAAGGTAACCAAGGTTGTCCAAAGTGAGGCTCAGAGTCTTCATCTCCATTTTCCAGATGAGGGAACTGAGGCCCAGAGAAGAGAAGTGACTTGTCCAAAGTCACACAGCTGATAAGTGGCAGAGCCGGGATTAGAAACCAAGACCAACGTATCTCCCTCCCCCCAACGCTTAGAACAGTGCTTGGCACATAGTAAGTGCTTAACAGCGTGGCTCCGTGGAAAGAGCCCGGGCTGGGGAGTCAGGGGTCACAGGTTCAAAGCCCGGCTCCACCCCTCGTCAGCTGTGTGACTTTGGGCAAGTCACTTCACTGGGCCCCAGTGACCTCATCTGTCAAATGGGCATGAAGACTGAGCCCCATGTGGGATAATCTGATGACCCTATATCCCCCCCCCAGCGCTTAGAATAGTGCTTTGCACATTGTAAGCGCTTAAGAAATGCCATCATCATCATTATTATTATTAACAAATACCATCATTATTAAAAGAGGGACAGCAAAAGAAAAGAAGTAGTCAGGCCACAAAACAAGGAGCCGGGCCAGTCGATGACTGGTAGAGGCTGGCGACGGGGTGCAGGGGGGTGGCTAGGTGCCTAATTCATTGTCATTCATTCAATTCATTCAATCATATTTATTGAGCGCTGACTATATGCAGAGCACTGTACTAAGCGCTTGGAATGGACAATTGGGCCACAGAGAGAGACCATCCCTGCCCAACGATGGGCTCACACAGTCTAGAAGGGGGGAGACAGACAGGAGAGTAAAAGAAAACGAAACAAAAACAAGAGAACAGCATCCCGATAAATAGAATGAAGGGGACGTACACCTCATTAACAACATCAATAAGGTACTAAATAATATCTAGAAATGAGCACGGGGGGAGGGAAAGGGGGAGGAGCTGGAGGGGGAGCAGAGGGAAAAGGGGAGGGTTGGTCTGGGAAGGCCTCTTGGAGGAGGTGAGCTGGCCTTTATTGAGCGCTGACTCTGTGCAGAACACTGGACTAAGCGCTTGGAATGGACAACTGGACCAGAGAGAGACGAGCTCAAACAGTCTAGAAGGGGGGAGACAGACAGCAAAGCAAAAGAAAACGAAACAAAAACAAGACATCATCCCGATAAATAGAATGAAGGGGATGTGCACCTCATTAACAACATCAATAAGGTACTAAATAACATCTAGAAATGAACACGGGGGGAGGGAAAGGAGGAGCAGGAGGGGGAGCAGAGGGAAAAGGGGAGGGTCGGTCTGGGAAGGCCTCTTGGAGGAGGTGAGCTGGCCTTTATGGATCGCTAGGTGCACAGCACTGTACTAAGCGCTTGGAGTGGACAATTGGACCACAGAGAGAGAGACCATCCCTGCCCAACGATGGGCTCAAACAGTGCAGAAGGGGGGAGACAGAACAGGAGAGCAAAAGAAAACGAAACAAAAACAACAGGAGAACAGCATCAGGATAAATAGAATGAAGGGGACGTACACCTCATTAACAACATAAACAGGGCCCTAAATAATATCTAGAAATAAGCACAGGGGGCAAGCAGAAACAAGAGAACAGCATCAGAATGAAGGGGACGTACACCTCATTAACAACATAAACAGGGCCCTAAATAATATCTAGAAATAAGCACAGGGGGCAAGCAGAAACAAGAGAACAGCATCAGAATGAAGGGGACGTACACCTCATTAACAACATAAACAGGGTCCTAAATAAGATCTAGAAATGAGCACAGGGGGTCAACAAAAACAAGGGAACAGCATCAGAATGAAGGGGACGTACACCTCGTTAGCAACATAAACAGGGCCCTAAATAATATCTAGAAATGAGCACAGGGGGCCAACAAAAAGAAGAGAACAGCATCAGAATGAAGGGGACGTACACCTCGTTAGCAACATAAACAGGGCCCTAAATAATATCTAGAAATGAGCACAGGGGGCCAACAAAAAGAAGAGAACAGCATCAGAATGAAGGGGACGTACACCTCGTTAGCAACATAAACAGGGTCCTAAATAATATCTAGAAATGAGCACAGGGGGCCAACCAAAAGAAGAGCATCAGAACGAAGGGGACGTACACCTCATTAACAACAGAAACAGGGCCCTAAGTAACATAGAGAAATGAGCACCGGGGGAGGAGCAGGAGGGGGAGCAGAGGGAAAAGGGGAGGGTGGGTCTGGGAAGGCCTCTCGGAGGAGGTGAGCTGGCCCCGCCGGATCGCTCGGTGCAGAGCAGCGGCCTAAGCGTCGGGAAGGTGCAGACGGGGAGCAGAGAGAGAGGCCGTGCCCTCCCCCCCGCCGCCCCCTACCCGGTTCTCCAACTCCGGGGGAAACTTGGTCTGGAACTGGCAGCGGGTGCCGCTGCTGTAGTCGCGCTGGACGAAGACCTTCCCGGACACGGGCGCCTGCTGCGGCCTCATGGCGGGGCCGCGAAGGACCGGCGGGGCCCCTTCCCCCGCCGCCCCGGGGCCAGGACCGGCCCTGCTCGGCTCCCCCAAAGGCCGCCGCCGCCGCCGTCGTCGTGCCTTCTCCTCCCTCTTCCCTTACGGCTGCTGCAAAACCTCCCTCCTCCCTCCTTCCCTCCCTCCCCGGGCCGTAAAGCGAAGGGCGGCGTCGCCTAGGGCGACGGGGGCGGGGCCGGGGGGAGGAGGGACGGGGAGGCCCGGCCCCCTTGGTAGGACCGGCCCCGCGGCTATGCGCCCTTCGCCCGCGCCGTCCTTACCGTCATCCTCGCTGTCATCGATCATTACTATCGGCGTCGATCGATGATGTTCGATACAGCATTGATGATCTCTCATTACATAATATCCGTGCGTTCGATCATGATATGGTATTGTAGCATATCGCATCGTATCACATCACATAGCATGTCATATCGTATTATATGTGATGTTCTGTCATGTGATGTCATACCACATTATAGTATAGTATGTTATGTTATATATCATGCCATATGATCATATTATACTATATCGTATCGTATCATATCACATATTCTATGTATGATATCGTATTTATTACATCATATTATATCCCCTCCTACCATATCATATGTTATATCACATTACAGCCTATACCATACATCGTTCCTTATTATGTTATGGCATGGCCTGTCAAGTCCTATTCCTTCAATAGTATTGATTGAGCGCTTACTATGTGCAGAGCACTGGACTAAGCGCTTGGGATGGACAAATGGGCAACTGATAGAGACAGGCCCTGCCGTTTGACGGGCTTACGGGCTCATCGGGGGAGACCGACAGACAAGAACGATGGCAATAAATAGAGTCAAGGGGAAGAACAGCTCGTAAAAGCAATGGCAACTAAACAGAATCAAGGCGATGTACATTTCATTAACAAAATATCATGTCATATCATATCATATATTTCACGCTATATCATATACCTTACCATATCAATCGCATGATATCAGATTACATTATACTATAGTATTATATCATATATATTATGATATATCATAACATATATCACAGCACAACATATATATTATATTATATTATATTATATTGTATTATATTATGCCATATCATATTAGACTGCATTGTATTATATCATAATGATTGTCAACCAATAATATATCTATATTATTGATAATATAATATCACATCATTAATATTACATATAATAATAATGTTGGTATTTGTTAAGCACTTACTATGTGCAGAGCACTGTTCTAAGCACTGGGGGAGATACAGGGTAATCAGATTGTCCCATGTGAGGCTCACAGTTAATCCCCATTTTACAGATGAGGGAACTGAGGCACAGAGAAGTGAAGTGACTTGCCCACAGTCCCACAGCTGACAAGTGGCAGAGCCGGGAGTTGAACACATGACCTCTGACTCCCAAGCCCAGGCTCTTTCTACTGAGCCACACATCACATTATATCATATCACATCATATAATACCAGATCACATTATATTATATCATATGTTATATCATTTTATTTTGTGTCATACCATATCATAGTGTTGGCATTTGTTAAGCGCTTACTCTGTGCAGAGCACTGTTCTAAGCGCTGGGGGAGATACAGGGTAATCAGTTGTCCCATGTGAGGCTCACACTCTTCATCCCCATTTTACAGATGAAGTAACAGGCACCGAGAATATCATAGTATATCATATGTTGTATCATATGTATTATGTTATATGTCATATCAAATATCATATCATGTCATATTATATTACATTATACATCATATCATATAATAACCACCAACCAATAATATACCAATATTGTATTGATAATATAAAAATACACCATTAATATTACTTATATTATTATGTGGCATTATCTTCTATTATTAATCATTACTATTGTCAACCTATAATATATCAATGCATTATTAATGTTTGAGTAAGAATACAGTGTTAATTTTATTAATAATATTACATTTCATTACATATCGCATTGCATTGCATTAGTATTGCATTATTATTATATAATAATATAGTTAATTATTATGTTATTGCTATTAGTGTATTGTATTATTATATTATATCATATGATATGATGTGGTAGGATATTTATTATTAAAACTATTGTTGCCAGCCAATAATATATCAAAATACTGTTACTATATTGATAATATATAATCAATATTAGTGTAGTATATTATTACATGATATTATATGATTATATTATATTATTTTATTATTATATTATAATGATGGTATTTCTTAAGTGCTTACTATGTGCGAAGCAAAGTTCTAAGCGCTGGAAGGGGTTACAGAGCGATCAGGTTGTCCCACGTGGGGCTCCCAGTCTTAATTCTCATTTTACAGATGAAGTAACTGAGACACAGAGAAGCAAAGTGACTTGCCCAAAGTGACACAGCTGACAAGCGGCTGAGCTGGGATTAGAACCCATGACCTCTGACCCCTCCCAAGCCCAGGCTCTTTCCACTGAGCCATGCTGCTTCTAGTATTAATATTATATGTAATACTAAAATATTAACTATTATTGATAATTATAATAATTGATAATGATGGTATTTGTGAAGTGCTTACTCTGTGCCAGGCCCTGTACTAAGCACTGGGGCGATACAAGCCAATCAGGTTGGACACAGTCCCTGTCCCGCATAGGGCTCACAGTCTCCACCCCCATTTTGCAGATGAGGAAACTGAGGCCCAGAGAAGTGAAGTGATTTGCCCAAGGTCACACAGCAGACAAGTGGCAGAGCAGGGATTAGAACCCATGACCTTCTGACTCCCGGGCCCGGGCTCCACGTGGAGTCGGAATCAGGGGTCCCCTTGTTGGAGTGCAGATTTCATAGTCATAGGTACAGGGGACCCGAGGCTTGTCCCGTCCATGATTCACTTGGCTTTGAGGAAAGAGCCCAGGCTTGGGAGTCAGAGGTCGTGGGTTCTAATCCCGCTCCGCCACTTGTCTGCCATGTGACCTTGGGCAAGTCACTTCACTTCTCTGTGCCTCAGTTACCTCATCTGTAAAATGGGGATTAAAAGTGTGAGCCCCATGTGGGACAACCTGATTACCCTGTATCTACCCCAGCGCTTAGAACAGTCCTTGGCACATAGTAAGTGCTTAATCAATACCATTCTTATTATTATTATTCCCGATTCCTCCCCCTTTCTCCTCTTCCCACCGGTTATTCAAAAATCTGAGTAGTTTGGCCCCATGTATGGTGTTAAACCTGAAACAGAAAACCTCATCAAGCTGCTTTTGCCTGAGCCTTGACATCCCAAAGGCTGAGGGGTTGATGTGGGGGCGGGGGGCATCCTGGATCCATGACCCTTGGCCATTTGATATTTGCTCCCCCACCTCCAAACCCACAGCATTTCTGCACATATCTTTAAATTATATATTATAAATTACTTTTTTATTCATATGAATATCTGTCTCCTCTAGACGGTAAGCTTGTTATAGGCAGGGAAGGGGTCTGCTAATTGTTTTGATTAATTAAAACAATAGTAGTAATTAAGTGTTCAATAAATTTGACTGATTGATTGACTGAATGATTGATTGATCCCTCCTCTTCCCAGGGACTAGGGAAAAGGTAGGGTTCGAGGAGATCCCACCTCTCAGTAGACCAGGGGTCATGAATTCTCGTCATCAATGAGAAGCCATGTGATCTAGTGAAAAGGGCATAGGCCTGGGAGTCAGAGGATCTGAGTTCTAATCTCAGCTCCACCACTTGTCTGCTGTGTGACCTTGGGTAAGTCACTTCACTTCTCGAGGCTTCAATTACCTCATCTGTAAAATGAGGATTAAGACTGGGAGCCCTTTGTGGGACGGAGACTGTGTCCAACCCAACTATTTTGTATCTACCCCATCGCTTAGAACAGTGCCTGGCACATATTAAGCGATTTAAAAAAAATACAAAAATCAGTCAGTGATATTATTGAGTATTTACTGTGTTCAGAGTACTGTATTGAATGCTTGGGAAAGTACAGTACAATAGAGTGGGTAGACACGATCCCTGCCCACATGGGGATTACAGGAGATAAACCCTGAAAGGGCAGACTTCCTGAAGAGCCCCTGGAAAATGCCCAAATGCCCTCTGGAATATCATGATGCTAAGCAGGAGAGAAAAAATCTCCCAGAACCTGTCGGGCAAGTTTCTTCCCTCCCACCCCATTACCTTCTTCAGATCCCTTTTCAGTAATCCTTCCACTTGGATTCCACAGAACACTCCCAAAGTTGTCCCCTAATGGAGTCGGTCCGTGATGGGACTATTTTCTGATTTCTCTTTTTTCTCCCCTATTTTCTTTTGTCCCACTCCCTTCTCCACTCCAACCCCCCTTTTGTGTGTGATGCATGCCTTGGCAGTCAACTGTGTAAAAATCATGTCTGACCAGTCAGTCAGACAACAAATATTTACTGAATGACCAAGGGTGAATAGCATTATTCTAGACATCAGAACCTGTGTTTTCTATGGCATCTGTACCTCAGGTAGCAAATATTCTGAGTAAAATAACAATAGTAAGAATGACAATATTAATAAATAAGGTTATTAACACATTCACTCTACCAACCTGCCCTAATCTTGCTCTTGTCATAACCCTTTCTTAAAGCTAACGTGAGCTAAGAGGGAACTTTTTTTTATGGTATTTCTTTATTTACAGTATTTCTTAAGCACTTACTATGTGCCCGGTGCTGTACTAAGCGTTGAGGTAGATACAAGTTAATCAGGTTGGACACAGTCCATGTCCCACATGGAGCTGACAGTCTTACTCCCCATTTTTATAGATGAGGTAACCGAGGCCCTCTTTTCCCCCTTTCCCTCTGCTCCTCCACCTCTCCCTTCCCATCCCCACAGCACTGTACTCGTCCGCTCAACTGTATATATTTCCATTACCCTATTTATTTTGTTAATGAATTGTACATTGCCTTGATTCTATTTAGTTGCCATTGTTTTTATGAGATGTTCTTCCCCTTGACTCTATTTATTGCCATTGTTCTCGTCTGTCCGTCTCCCCCGATTAGACTGTAAGCCCGTCAAACGGCAGGGACTGTCTCTATCTGTTGCCGACTTGTTCATTCCAAGCGCTTAGTACAGTGCTCTGCACATAGTAAGCGCTCAATAAATATTATTGAATGAATGAAAGTCAGGTGACTTGGCCAAAGTCACACAGGTGGCCAGTGGATGAGCTGATATTCAAACCCGGATTTCCTGACTCCCACTTCTGCCCTCTTCCCATTAGGCCACACTGACACATCTCCCGTGATGGACACTAATAATGGAATCTTCGGAAACAGTTTCAAGATGCAGAACTCCAGTTTGCCCAAATCAGTCAATCAGTGGAATTTACTGAGTGCTTTACTGTGTACAGAACCCTATACTAAACTCTTGGGAGAGTATAGTGTAATAGAATTGGCCAACATAATCCCTGCCCTCAAGGAGTTTACAGTCCAATAGGGATGTCAGAAATTAAACTATAGATAGGGGAAACTACAGAACATAAGCATATGTATAAAAATGCTGTGGGTCTGGGGGTGGGGAGAGTATCAGAATGCTTAAGGGGAACAGACCCAAATGCATAGGTGATGCAGAAGAGAGGTCGAAATGAGGAGTTAGGGAAGTTCTCTTGGAGGTGATGTCATTTTAGGAGGGCTTTGAAGGTTGGGAGAGTGGTGATCCATTGGATATGAAGGGGGAGGAAGCTCCAGGCCAGAGGCAGAACATGGGCGAGGGGTCAGCAGCAAGATAGATGACATTGATGTACAGTGAATAAGTTGGTGTTAGAGGAGCAAAGCGAACATGTTGTAGAAATCAGTGAGGTAAGTTAGAAGGGGGCAAAGTGATCAAATGCTTTAAAGACAAAGATAAGGAAGGAGTTTCTATTTGATGTGATGGCGGATGGGCAACCACTGGAGGGTTTTCAGGAGTAGGGACTTGTGGACTGAATTGATCTAAAAACTAATCTAACCTAAAAAACAAGTCAGGTAGCAAAGTGAAGCATAGACCTAAGAAGGGAGAGAGGTGGCAGAGAAGTCAGGAGGCTGATGCAGGGTTCAACCGCTTGGATTAGTATGGTACGAAAATTCTAGGGGTGTTGTGAAGATCTAACTGACAGAATTTTGATGACACACTGAACATACAGGTTGAATGAGAGATATTAATCAGGTATAATGCCAAGGTTTCAGAGTTGTGAGACAGGGAGGATGGTGTTGTCTACAGTGATGGGAAAGTTATGGGGGTGGACAGGGTTTGGATGGAAAGACAAGCTGATTTTACTATCAAGATACTTGGTCAGATTCCCTTGTACCTGCCGATACTGCTTTTCTTTGATCAACTGTGTCTTTGCAGTCTGGAGTTGGGAACAGACTCATTCTCACGGCTTGAATTGCTCATTTATAGAGTGAGTTGGAATCATAGGGTGAACTATGTGCTAAGCAAACATCGTTGTTTTAATTGTTTTAAAGCGTTCATCTGCAGTCCCAGTTTCCAAAGCTTGCTAACAGCTCTTGAAATGCCTCTTCTGCATTTTAAGGCAATAATTAGCATACCTGAGATTACAGCATCTGTTTCCTTCCCATTTAAATTCCACTTCAGAGAGCAATCTACTGTACGCTCCCATTTTAGGGAAAAGGCTGCACAGATGTTTGGGTGTGAGGCAGCTCTGTTGGTTGCTTTCCTGTGGGTAAGATCTACTTTCTTTTGTGAGTTTGTTCTTTTTTCATTGCAAGAAAGACAAATGGACTTAATGGGTGGCCTGTCTGCTTTTTTTGGATGTTTTTCTCACCTTCCTAATCTCATTCCTTCTTCCTGCTCTGATCCTTGGAGACTTCCACCTCCGCATAGCTGATCCCACTGGCCACCCCCCGGCCTTTCACATCCTTTCCCTCCTCAACTCCTCTGACCTCTTATTCCACCTCACCACAGCCACCCAGTGTGGCCTGAACATGGGCTCCAGTTTATGATCCTGAAACGCCTCATCTCTAACCTCATCAAGTCTGATTTGCCACTTTCTGCCCACGGTCGAACCTGCCACTATCACCTCACCCCTACATCCACACCCCCGCCCTTTGAATCCGGAAGCAGCATGGCATAGTGGAGAGAGCCCGGACCTGGGAGTCAGAAGGTCATGGGTTCTAATCCCAACTCCTCCACTTGTTTGCTGTGCGTGCGACCTTGGGCAAATCACTTGACTTCTCTGTGCCTCAGGTCCCTCATCTGTAAAATGGGAATTAAGAGTGTGAACCCCATGTGCTCTCTCCTACTTAGATGGGTCCCACGTGCAACCTGATTATCTCATATCTACTACAGAGCTCAGTGTCTAGTAAGCGCTTAACAAATACCACAATTTATATTATTACTTCCCTGATGGGAGATTTTCACTCCCCACATTCAATCAATCAATCGTTTTATTGAGCACTTACTATATGCAGAGCACTGTATTAAGCACTCGGGATAGTACAATATAACAGAATTAGCAGGGACATTCCCTGCCCACAATGAGCTTACAGTCTAGAAGGCATGGGACTTGGGCTGTGTTGGCATACTCTCTCTACTCCCAATTTTGGTTGATTTCCATTCTGAAGATGAAGAACACTCACCTAAGGTCCATCTCACTATGCTGTACTTGAAGGGTCTCCACGGACCTTCTCTTCTCCAGACAAAATAACCTCAATTTCTTTAGCACACGTAATTGATTTCATGTCTCTTTATCTTGTGCATCTCGTATTTTAAAATATTTTGTTCATGGGTTTCTTCTTACTCTCGATGTAATGAGCTCATCAGGAGAGCATCTTGTTTTTCCTTTTTAATTCCCCCAGCTCCTTAAACAGTGCTCAACGCTCGGTGGGAGTTCCATCAATGTTGATGATGTTGATAAAGATAACTGTTCTTCATTTTTATTGTTATTCATTGCACTGCTCCAGTTTCTTCACATTCCTCTTAAAATTCACAGCTCAGCTAGAGTTGCCATCATTCTTGTACTGGCTCTGACAGTAGAGAATCAAAGTACCTGTCAGTGTCTGGAGAGACCTGGAGAAGTCTGGGGAATTTGGCAGAGACTCTGTATCAGGCAAAGAGCGAACATAAGCCTATATAGTTTATGTCTCCGTGTTTAAGGATGCCAAGAGGGACCTGGAAGCAGAAGTCAGAATATTCTTTGATCCACTGGGAAATCCTTTGAGATCAACAGACCAGGAGCATCATGAAAAGTTATTCACCCAACCCCCTATCCCCAGAGCACTAACATTCAATAGTATTTATTGAGCGCTTACTATGTGCAGAGCACTGTACTAAGCGCTTGGGATGAACAAGTCGGCAACAGATAGAGACAGTCCCTGCCGTTTGATGGGCTTACAGTCTAATCGGGGGAGATGGACAGACAAGAACAATGGCAATAAATAGAGTCGAGGGGAAGAACATCTCATAAAAACAATGGCAACTAAATAGAATCAAGGTGATGTACAATTCATTAACAAAATAAATAGGGTAATGGAAATATATACAGTTGAGAGGACGAGTACAGTGCTGTGGGGATGGGAAGGGAGAGGTGGAGGAGCAGGGGGAAAAGGGGAAAAGAGGGTTTAGCTGCGGAGAGGTGAAGGGGGGTGGCAGAGGGAGTAGAGGGAGAAGAGGAGCTCAGTCTGGGAAGGCCTCTTGGAGGAGGTGAGTTTTAAATAGGGTTTTGAAGAGGGGAAGAGAATCAGTTTGGCAGAGGTGAGGAGGGAGGGCGTTCCAGGACCGCGGGAGGACGTGGCCCAGGGGTCGACGGCGGGATAGGCGAGACCGAGGGACGGTGAGGAGGTGGGCGGCAGAGGAGCGGAGCGTGCGGGGTGGGTGGTAGAAAGAGAGAAGGGAGGAGAGGTAGGAAGGGGCAAGGTGATGGAGAGACTTGAAGCCTAGAGTGAGGAGTTTTTGTTTGGAGCGGAGGTTGATAGGCAACCACTGGAGTTGTTTAAGAAGGGGAGTGACATGCCCAGATCATTTCTGCAGGAAGATGAGCCGGGCAGTGGAGTGAAGAATAGACTGGAGCGGGGCGAGTATTCAGAGCTTCATACTACGTTGCTTCCCCTACATGTGATTTAGGTTAGCGCCTGCCTCCCTCACAAGACTGCAGCCTATCCGAGGGCAGGGATCATGTCTACTAACTCGATTGTACTCTCTGAAGTGCTTAGTAGAGTGCTCTGCACAGAGAAAGCCCTCAATCAACATTATTGATTGATTCAGGATTGATTTGAGATCTGTTGCTGACTGATGACTCTGTTCTTGAGGCACATACACAAGAGGAGAGGCACATGGGTGAACCAGTGTAGCCTAGTGGATAGAACATGGGCCTGAGAGTCAGAAGAACCTGAGTTCTAATCCTAACTCTCCCACTTGTCTGCTGTGTGACCTTAGGCAAGTCACTTCATTTCTCTGTGCCTCAGTTACCTCATTTGTAAAATGGGGATTGAGACTGTAAACCCCACGAGGGACAGGGGCTGTGTCCAACCTGATTAGCTTGACCACAGAGTTTAGTAAAGTGCCTGGAACGTAGTAAGCACTTAACAAATACTATTAAAAATGCTTAGGAATTCCTCTGTAGAGTTTGCATAGCATGATACACTGACAGGAATTCACAGTGAGCCTCAGGAAACCATGAAGAAACAATAACTCTGTCTCCCAGTTCTGCTACTTAGGCACTGCGTTAGCTGACCAATGATTCATAGATCAGTCAATCTATCAATCAATATTTAATCAATATCAACATTTACTTAGCATTTACTGTATAAACACCACTGTATTAAGCACTTGGGAGAATATGCCATAACAGACTTGGTAGATACGTTCCTTGCCTGTAGAAAACAGACCTTGGTCTACTACAGCTGATACATTGCTCTTCTCGAGAAACTTCAGCAGTGTCACCACTACTGACCATCCTTTATTTGATATCAGTGAAGGTAGATATGGGATTAAAAACTACGACTAGGATCCAGTTGACAGGTCTGCGTGGGCCCCAGCTCAGACTGTGAGAGGCTCTCAAGTCTCATTTCTGGGCCCCGTTCCATTCTCCATCTACACTCATGCTTTTGGAGAACCCATTCACTCTCATGCTTCAACTACCATCTCTATGCAGATAATTCCCAAATCTACATCTCCAGCCCTGATCTATCTCCTTCTTTACAGCCTCACATTTCCTCCTGCCTTCAAGACATCTCTACTTGGGATGTTCTGCCGACCCTTCAAATTTACCATGTCCAAAACACAACTCCTCATCTTTCTATCCAATCCCTATCCTCTCCCAGTCTTTCCCATCACTATAGACACACCACTACCCTCTCTGTCTCACAAACCCATCACCTAGGTGTTATCCTCGACTCATCTCTCTCATTCAACACACATATTCGCTCTGACACTAAATCCTGTCAGCTCTATCTTTACAACACTGCTAAAATCTACCCTTTTCCCTCCATCCAAACTGCTACTATGTTGATCCAAGCATTTATCCTATTCTACCTTGACTACTGCATTAGCCTCCTCACTGACCTTCCTGCCTCCTGCCTCTTTCTAGTCAATACTTCACTTCGCTGCCCGGTCGTCCTCCTAAAAGAGTTCAGTCCATGTTTCCCCACTCCCTTCAAAGCCTTCTGTGGCTGTCCATCCACCTCCTCCTCGAACAGAAACTCTTTATCATTGGCTTTAAAGCACTCAATCATCTTGCCCCCTCCTACCTTACCTCTTTGATTTCCTTCATCAACCCAACCTGCCCACTTCATTCCTCTATGCCAACCTACCCACAGTACCTTGATCTTATCTATATCACTGCTCACCCGTTGCCCATATCCTCCCTCTGAACTGGACTCCCTCCTCCTTCATAATAATAATAATATTAATGATAGTATGTGTTAAATTCTTACAATTTTCCAAGCACTGTTCTAAGCGCTGGGGTAGATACTAGGTAATCAGGTTGTTCCACGTGGGGCTCACAGTCTTAATCCCCATTTTACAGATGAGGTAACTGAGGCACAGAGAAGTGAAATGACTTGCCCAAAGTCACACTAGTCACAGCTGACTAGTGGCAGAATCGGGATTAGAACCTCTGACTCCCAAGCCCGTGCTCTCTCCAGTAAGCCACGCTGCTTCATGTACGATACACCACTTCTCTCCCCACTTCCAAAGTCTTACTAAGATCACATCCGCTCCAAGAGGGCAAGAGGTTTAGCCTGGAAAGGCTAAACTTTCATTTCCTCTACTTCCTCTCCCTACTGCGTCACTTATGTACTTTGATCTACACTCTTTAAGCACTTGATATTCACCACACCCTCAACCCCATATGAACAGAGCCATAATTTATTTTAATGCCTGTGTTAATTAATTAATTAATTCATTCATTCATTCATTCAATTGTATTTATTCAGGGCTAACGGTGTGCAGAGCACTGTACTAAGCGATTGGAAATACAGTTCAGCAACAAATAGAGTCAATCCCTGCCCACAATGGGCTCACAGTGTAGAAGGGGGGAAATCCCACAGCTGTTGTGTTATTTTCTCCCAAGTGCTGAATACAGTGCTCTTCAAACAGTTTCAGTGCTTAGTAAATACCACTGATTCATTGACTGATGGATTATTCTCCCTTCTACTTAGACTGTTACCTCCATGTAGGACAGGATCTAGCTCTCTCCTGATTATCTTGTCTCTGCTCCAGGGTTCAGTGCAGTGCTTAAACACTACTGAATGAATGAATGAACAAACACGCAATAATAATAATTGTGATATAAAGTGCTTACTATATCAAGCGCTTTGCTAAGCACCAGAGTTGATACAATATAAACAGATAGGACACAGTCCCTCTCCCACAAGGGGCTCACATTCTAAGTATGGGGTCGCACCACAATTATTGTTAACTAGGATTTTAAAACAATCTTCAGCCAGCCACTCAGCTTGTAGTAGTGGAAAGAACTCGGGCTTGGGAGACAATGGACTTGGGTTCTAGTCCCAGCCCCGGCACTTGTCTATTGTGTGACCTTGGGCAATTCACTTAATTTTTCAGTGCCTCTGCCATCTTATCTGTAAAATGGGGATTAAGATTGTGAGCCATATGTGGATCATGGACTGTGTCCAACCTTGTATCTATCCCAGTGGTGCTAAGTAGGGTGCCTGGCACAAAGTTAGCACTTAACAAATACGATTTTTTTTAAAAAAGTGCCAATAGAGGCTATTGCATTTTTTGAGGGCCACATTATGCAGAGTATTCGATGAAGAAAAAACAAAAGAATTTAGAATGTAAGGACAAGGTAGAACAAGCACAAATCCACAAGCCTACAAATGGGCAAAAACATATGTGACTGGACTTACAGGATACAATCAGTAATCAGTCAGTAAGACGAATCCAGAAACAAAGGTGTGCATCTATATTATACATAGATCTACTTGAAACTCTACTTAAACCCTATTTAAAACTCACCTCCTCCAAGAGACCTTCCCAGACTGAGCTCCCCTTCTCTCTCTACCACCCCCCTTCACCTCTCCGCAGCTTAACCCTTTTTTCCCCCCATTTCCCTCTGCTCCTCCCCCTCTACCTTCCCATCCCCTCAGCACTGTACTCGTCTGCTCAACTGTATATATTTTCATTACCCTATTTATTTTGTTAATGAAATGTACATCACCTCGATTCTATTTAGTTGCCATTGTTTTTACGAGATGTTCTTCCCCTTGACTCTATTTATTGCCATTGTTCTTGTCTGTCTGTCTACCCCGACTAGACTGTAAGCCCGTCAAACGGCAGGGACTGTCTCTATCTGTTGCCAACTTGTTCATTCCAAGCGCTTAGTACAGTGCTCTGCACATAGTAAGCGCTCAATAAATACTATTGAATGAATGAATGAAGATCTTTCTCTATTAGAGTTATATAAGTGCGGGCTGAGGTAGTGGCAGGAGGAAGAGGTGGGCTTTCAGAAGCATCTAAAGAGAGAAATAATAATAACTGGTAGATATAAGGTAATCAGGTCCCACATGGAGCTCACAGTCTAAGTAGGAGGGAGGACAGGTATTATTGAATCCCCATTCTGCAGATGAGGGAACTGGGGCACAAGAAGTTAACTGACTTACCCAGGGTCATCCAGCAGTAAGGAGCAGTGCTGGGATTAGCACCCAAGTCCTCTGACTCCCAGTCCTGTTCTCGTTTCCACTAGGCCTGTTCTCTCTCCAAGCTTCCCTGGAAGCTTGGGGAACAGAGATGGAGGACATTCCAGGGAGGGATATAGCTTGAACAATTGTGGTCAGAAGAGTTGTGGAGGGCAAAGTGAGCAGATTAGCAGAGAGAATGAATGAAGATGTAGTAGAAGATGAGGACATTTGAGAGAGTGGGTTCACTGTAGGCTTCTGAGCAAGTGCAGAAGGTAATCAGATGGATTCTCAGGCTGGACAATATTCTTTCTTTTTCTACTTTAACTGTTTTCTTATTACAGGTGGTTTGCTTAGGCTCTAGTAATCAGTTGTCTTAATTTTCATTTTCTTTTTTATTTAAGTGGAGGTAAAACAAAAGTAGTAAAGATCTCTGTTAGCAGCCTTCTTCCCCATCTGTCAAGGTGCTGGCATTTTATTTGTTTCTTCTCTGGGCCTAGGTCTAAGCAGCTAGGTCATCTCACTTTTGGTACCACAGCAAAATAGCACCAGGATCCAAGAACTCTTAGGTTCCAGATATTTTGTACATTTTCGAGGCCCCAGACACCTGTGGCGGGGTGTGTGTGGGGGTGAAGGAAATGGTTAGAGTTTAATGCTGAGGAAGGTGGGCTCTCACCTTCAACTCCTACCTGTGTCTCTCGAATGGTAAAGGCTTTTCCTAAATGACACGGGGAGACTGAGTCTGAATCATCAACTGGGTCACGGAATTCTCCAGGAGACTAGGGCAGCCAGAACCCCAGGGGTTCTAAATGATCATTCCCAAACCAGTTCTGTGTTATGTAATACATCCTGTCAGGCGAGATCCATGGGTGTGGACTATCAGCCCTTGGTGGCGTGAGCCCTTTGAGGAAGAACAGAATTCTGAGCTTTGATTCATCTGTCCCAAGGGTATCCAGCTGTAATCTTTTCCCCTGAATTGTTTTCCATGTTTTCCAGAATTTCATCTTCTTCAATTTATTATTAACGTTGACTTTCCCAAAGATGGGTTTCCTCTTCTCTAGGTGGCTTAGTCACACATCATGGCCCAGTGGATAGAACCCGGGCCTGGGAGTCACAAGGACCTGGATTCTATTCCCAGCTCCACCGCTTGTCTGCCTGTCTACTTGTTTTGTTTTGCTGTCTGTCTTCCCCCTTCCAGACTGTGAGCCCATTGATGGGTAGGGATTATCTCTATTTGTTGCCAAATTGTACTTTCCAAGCTCTTAGTACAGTGCTCTGCACACAGTAAGTGCTCAATAAATATGATTGAATGAATGAATGAATGCTGTGTGACCTTGGGCAAGTCACTACCTTCTCTGTGCCTCAGTTCCCTCATCTGTAAAATGGGGATTAAGACTGTGAGCCCCATGTAGAACAGGACTGTGTCCAACGTGATTATCTTATATCTACCCCAGCATTTAGAACATTGCCTGGCACATAGTATGCACTTTACAAATACACTATATTATTATTATTCTTATTAATATTAATAATGTTGGTATTTGTTAAGTGCTTACTATGTGCAGAGCACTGTTCTAAGCGCTGGGGGAGATACAGAGGTGATCAGGTTGTCCCACGTGGGGCTCACAGTTTTAATCCCCATTTTACAGATGAGGGAACTGAGGCCCAAAGAAGTGAAGTGACTTCCCACAGTCACCCAGCTGACAAGGGGCAGAGCTGGGATTCGAACCCCATGACCTCTGACTCCAAGCCCGGCTCTTTCCACTGGCCACGCTGCTTCTCTAATATTACATCTCCTCTCTCCCTCTTGGATGGTTCTCCACCTCCAGCATCTGTTTCTCTTCCTGCCTCATTTCTCCTTCTTTAGCCGACATCTCTGAGGGTCCCGATTTTCTCTAGCAGCAGTTATGGAAGGCAGAAGGTGGGCAGGAGCAGGTGCTTCCTGAGCCATCAGGTCCCTTGAGTCATCGCCAAACTCTTGGACATCTTTATACAATGAGCCTTGTTCTCCAGACGACCTGCTCAGCCCCCACCCGTTTCATTTCTCTAGTTGGTTCTGATTTTATGCCATATGCCAGAGCCATATGCCTTCATAATCGGTTTCCAATATCTCCTAATAAGTTATCTCCTACAACATATATTAAAGGGTGTGTCAAATGCATCTAATTAAAAAAAGATGGGTTCCTGTTGGAAATGTATCCTTTCACTTAATCCCCTCCCGAGAACTGCCTAGGTAATGTGTTTTCCCTGAGACAATGGGTGAATTTCTCCTGTATTGGCCTGCCACAGGACCATGTCATTCTGGTGCAGAGGCTTTCTCTGTTGATAGTTTATCTGCAAGAGAACATGACCACTCCATTTGTTTCCCCCAGATCGTCATCATCATCATCATCATCATCATCATCATCATCATCATCAGTGGTATTTATGGAGCTCTTTCTGTGCGCAAAGCACTATACTAAGTGCTTGGGAGAGAACAATACAACTGAGTTGGTCGACACATTTCCTGCCCACAAGGAGCTTACACTCTGAAGGAGAGACAGAAATTGCTATGAATGAATATGATTATAATTCATCTCTTTCCTAGTGTTAAGCAGGCTTAAAAAGGGGTTAAGGGATGGTGTCCTTAATTGGCTGGGGAAGAAGAGAACCTAGGAAAGAACATAGGTTTTTTCCATAAAACCTATGTTTTAAGGAAAAAACATAGCTCGATGGGAAGGAAACTAGGACATAGCCATGGAATATGGCTCTGGGCTGCTCAGAACAGGAACAAAGGAAGAAGAAGCATTGGTTCAGTATAGTTCAGCCCCAGGAAGAATAAAAATATTTGTTTTGCTCAGAGACTGCAACGAGTGTTAATTTCATTGTGTTTTCTTAAAAATTTGAGACAGTGAGAACAGATGGGCCTTTGCTCATGCATTATTCTGAGTTTATTTTGCTGATAAATGTATTATCATTTCCAGACCAATTAACCTTTGACCTCTAGAATCCTGCCTGTATTAGAAGCAAGGAAAGTCCGAAGTTAGTTTAAGGAAACCTTAGGTCTGTTGTTACTTCATAAACTCAACTGCAAGTCTAGTTTCTTTTCTCCATTTACAGCTGTCAGAGCTTTTTTTTCACAGTGTCTCATAAAGATATATGTGAATTGAAAGTGTGTAATTGGTTTCATTCTTATTACAACTCTTTTTCTTAATAGCTTCCTTGCATTAAGAGAGCAGTATATCCCAGTGGAATGAGCATGGATCTGGGAGTCAGAGTTCCCAGATTCTAATCCCAGAACCACCACTTCCCTGCTGGGTGACCTAGGGTGAGTCATTTAAATTCTCTGTGCCTCAGTTTCCTCATCTTCAACAGTGGGGAACCCCATGAGTGGCTGATAACCTGATGAGTACAAGTGACTTGCAAATTAATTGAGCAGAAATAGGCTATTGCATTTAGGTTACCAGCTCCATGAGTTTGCCAAACATCAGCTCACGGTCATCGGATCATCTCTGCCGCCCAAATAAGAGAAAGAAAACATGGATGCAACCTGCATTTCTGAGCAAAGGTATCATCGAGACCATCATCTGTAGTGATGCTGGAAAAACTATGGATCGCTACTGCCAGGTGAAGTGTGTAGAGGTGTCATACACACAGTGTACCTGTTTGTTGGCTGGAGGATCCTCAGCCCCATGGCCTAGTGAGCTCAGCTCTTCCACTATAATGGCTTTTGGCCCTCACAGAGTTCACAAGAACTGCTGGATCCTTATAGTCAGGCCAAAGGATGGAATGAGCAGCAAGTACTGAGGGCAGTTATTAAGAAAGTAAAAGGAAGTCCCAAGCCCTACAGTGCCTTGTGGCCCAATGAGTGAAGCAGGATAAACACAGGGAGCGTGGTCTAGTGGATAGAGAGCACAGGCCTGGGAGTCAGAAGGACCTGGGTTCTAATCCTGGCTCCACCACTTGTCTGCTGTGTGACCTTGGCAAGTCACTTTACTTCTCTGTGCCTCGGTTACCTCATCTGTAAAATGAGGATTAATGCTGTGAGCTCTATGTGGAACATGGACTGTTTCCAACCTGATTAGCTTGCATCTCCCCCAGGACTTAGAACAGTGCTCGACACATAGTAAGCACTTAACAAATGCCATCATCATTAAATACACAATTATGCAAATGAAGAAATGACACATCCACTTGCCCTTCAAGGAAGGTTTTCTTTTTAGAGCCATATCCAGAAAAACAGCCATCGGTGCTGGCCACTGAGCAAATGAAGTCCTCCCGCCCACTTCATTCACTCATTCGTTCAATCATATTTATTGAGCGCTTACTGTGTGCAGAGCACTATACTAAGCACTTGTGAGAGTACAGTACAATCAATAGATATTTTCCTTTCCCACAATGAGCTTACAGGCTAGAGGGATTTCACCCCATCCCACCTCCTCCCAGTGGCTCCCAAAGGCTCACAGGGAGCCCACTCTCATCTCTGCACCCATTCAAGGCTTAGGGAAACTGACTCTAAAGTAGGTGAAGGTGGGGTGTTGGTGAACTGGTGGGATTCCCAAATGTTCTGCTGTAGCATTCTATCATCTGTAGGATTTTCCAGGGGATTTCCCCCACCATTTGAGTTATTTCTTCAAATGTACAACTGATTTCTGACTCCTTGGTTAGGTACCAATCAGGGAGCATGTATTTATTAAAGCATCTACTGGTGCTTAGGCCTGTAATAGGTGCTTATGTTCTAAGGGACCTTTCTCTACCTTTCCTTCTCTTTTCTTTTCTCATTTCCTCCTTCCTTTCTTTTCTTCTCTGTTTCTCCCTCTCTCTTCCCCCTTTCTCTCTTTGTCCTCTCTGTCTCTTCCTCTCTGTCTCTCTCCCTCTCCCTTCCCCTCTCTCGCTCACTCCCTCTTTCCTTCCCTTTATTTCCTTCGTTCCTTTTTTTCTCTTTTCTCTCTTTCCTTCATTTCTTTCTGCAGGTCCAAGTATACTAATGTGATTTAAAACGTTTCAAATTAAACCCAATTTTAGAATCATTTACATATTTAACACCATTTCACAATATTGCACCCCAAAGCGAAACAACTTCTCTGTGCCTCAATTGCCTCATCTGTAAAATGGGGATAAAGACTGTGAGCCCCATGTGGGACAGGGACTGTATCTAACCTGATTTCCTTGTATCTACCCCAGTGCTTAGAACAGGGCTCCGAACATAGTAAGTGCTTAACAAATACCATAATAATAATAATAATAACAGAGCCTACCCCCTGGGAGAGAACAGGGTAAAATAATATACTCAGCACCAGATTCTGAAGAACTTCACATTCAGGTTTTGCCAGACTAATGGGAAAAGGGAATTCTGGCAAATCGAACTCTCCATAAAACCCCCTGAGGTTCAGATTTGGAAGCTGTTAGTAAGACCATCTGGGCTGATGGCCATTGTCTTGAGGGGGCCTTAGGAGAACAGGATAACTAAGACCATAAAGAGACATGTCATAACTTTAGCGATCAAAGTTAACACTTCATATTACACCCAGCAGCCAATGGAGAGGCAGTTCAAATGTCAGAGCCGGAGTGGTTTATGACTCACATACCGGCGGAAGACCGCCAACTGTATTCCCTGAAGCTTCGGAGTGGTGATTGAGGGCAGCCCTGTGGAGAAGACTTTATAGGAGTCCAAGCGGAGGTCGAAATCCAAAGGAATGACTGCATTTTTGTGTGAGTTCTAAATGGAGATGAGAAAGCCACAGCTGAAACCTGAAGTCCTCATTTATCCATTCATTTGATCAATCATTCATTCATTCAATGGTATTGATTTCATTCAATAGGACTGTGGGTGGAGCATTCTACCGGCAGGATTGGCAGAGAAAATAAAAGTGACTGGCCAGGCACAGAAGGCATTCAGAGGGGCAGAAGAGAATCCCAGGGACCTAGATGAACTTATTTCAGACGCATCATCTGTGAATCATTCCCTTTCTTAATGTGCTGCTTGCCTGTGAACAGAAAGAAGCAGTTAACAGGACTGAACCGAAATGAATAGATGGTTCGCTTGCACATTCTATGGGGATCTCCAGGAGAGTTAGATGTTGCTAATTCAATCAATCAATCAATGTATATACTGAGCACTAGCTAGGCAACAGACCCTGTACTAAGCATTTAGAAGAGTGCAATGTAACAGAATTAGCAGCACGTTCTTCCGCCCGTAATGAGTTTATAGACTAGAGACGAATCTAGAAAGCTAAATGAATGGAAAGTTATGAAGGCAGTTTTAAATCTTGGGGTTTCCCAACTGCCAAATAGGGATTAAGAAAGAAATGGTGGTGATAGACAGGGTTAGAACATTGCTTGGAACATAGTAAGCACTTAAGAAATACCATCATTGCTTTTATTATTGTTATGCTTATTATGGCTGCACTTATCTCAGTATTACACGGAGTACAGAGCTGGGAGGAGAGGGGAGGAGGATAATGGATCTCCCTGTTCTCTCCTTGTCCGGGGACAGAAATGGAAAAAGGAAAGTAGTTTTGGATGGGGAAGCCAGCAACTGTAGCCGCTTGAATGTCTTATTGTTGTATGGAACTCTCCAAGCGATTAGAACGGTGCTCTGCACACAGTAAGCACTCAATAAATTCAACTGACTACTGACTTCAGCCTCCACATAGGCCGGTATTGATGGCTCTCACAAATACTGGATCTGGAGACAGGTTTGATGTCACCTGGTTACAACAGGCACTCAGCACAATGCGATGCCTCATGCACTATTTTGTGGGAGTACTCTGATTTGGTGTTACCGAGACTGTTTCTTACAGGGGAACCCCTGAAACCTCTCTTTCTCCCAAAACTCTAAATACCCTTCCCTTCTGTGTGAACTTTGGCACCACATCTAAACCATGGATGCACCCTAGAGCCCCCTCTGTAGATGTAAGTTCCTTGTGGCCCGGGATCATGTCTGACAATTCTATTGTACTCTTCCAAGCGGGCTGCACACAGGAAGTGCTTAATAAATGCCACTGGTTGAGTGACTGATCGATGGATCGGTGAACTTGGCCGCAGAAGCTGTGATGGAGGGAGGGTTTGCATCTCCTCCTGCCTCCAGGACGTCTCCATCTGGATGTCTGCCCGCCACCTAAAACTCAACATGAGCAAGACGGAGCTCCTCATCTTCCCTCCCAAGCCCGGTCCTCTCCCAGACTTCCCTATCACCGTGGATGGTACGACCATCCTTCCCGTCTCTCAGGCCCACAATCTCGGTGTCATCTTTGACTCGTCTCTCTCGTTCACCCCACACATCCAATCCGTCACCAAGAGCTGCCGGTCTCACCTTTATAATATCGCCAAGATCCACCCTTTCCTCTCCACCCAAACGGCTACCTTACTGCTATGGGCTCTCGTTATATCCCGGCTAGACTACTGTGTCAGCCTTCTCTCTGATCTCCCTTCCTCCTCTCTCGCCCCGCTCCAGTCTATTCTCCACTCCGCTGCCCGGCTCATCTTCCTGCAGAAACGATCTGGGCACGTCACTCCCCTTCTTAAACAACTCCAGTGGTTGCCTATCAACCTCCGCTCCAAATAAAAACTCCTCACTCTAGGCTTCAAGGCTCTACATCACCTTGCCCCTTCCTACCTCTCCTCCCTTCTCTCTGTCTACTGCCCACCTCGCACGCTCTGCTCCTCTGCCGCCCACCTCCTCACCGTCCCTCGGTCTCGCCTATCCTGCCGTCGACCCCTGGGCCACCTCCTCCGCGGTCCTGGAATGCCCTCCCTCCTCACCTCAGACAATCTAATTCTCTTCCCCTCTTCAAATCCCTACTTAAAGCTCACCTCCACCAAGAGGCCTTTCCAGACTGAGCTCCCCCCTTATTCCCTCTGCTCCCTCTACCCCCCTTCACCTCTCCACAGCTAAACCCTTTTCTCCCCCCTTTCCCCCTCCTGTCCCACCCCCTCAGCATTGTACTCATCCGCTCAACTGTATATATCTTTATCACCCTATTTATTTTGTTTAATGAGATGTACATCACCCTGATTCTATTTAGTTGCCATTGTTTTAATGAGATGTTCTTCCCCTTGACTCTATTTATTGCCATTGTTCTTGTCTGCCCGTCTCCCCCGATTAAACTGTAAGCTCATCAAAGGACAGGGACTGTCTCTATCTGTTGCCGACTTGTACATTCCAAGCGCTTAGTACAGTGCTCTGCACATAGTAAGTGCTCAATAAATACTATTGAATGAATGAATGAATATAATAAAAAACACTGACATTAAATCACATATTCCATATCAATACTATACTGGGAGCAGGACTGCTGAAAACTGGACTGTCTGGTATGAAACTAATTGAATGGTCCCTCTAACTCCACAGCCACTAGAGTTTCTTTTTTAATGGTATTTGTTACGTGCTTACTCTGTATCAAGCACTGTTTTAAACATTGATATAGTACAAGATAATCAGATTGGACACAGTCTGTCTCCCATATGAGGCTCACAATCTAAGTCAGAGAAGATTCAATCCCCATTTTACAGATGAGGCAACTGAAGCACGGAGCAGCTAAGCGACTTGCCCAAGGTCAGCAGAGCAGGATTAGAACCCAGGTCTTCTGACTGACTCCCAAATCCGTGCTCTTTCCACCAGGCTAAATTTACATCAACGAGTTAGACTGTAAGCTCATAGTGGCAGAGTGTGTCTGCTATATTGTTATATTGAACTCTCCCAAGCAGTTAGTACAGTGCTCAGCACACAGTAAGTGCTCAATAAATATGATTGACTGACTGACATCTTGACGGCAGTGAGAGGAGCCTGGTGGCATCCAGGGTGCCGAATAAGGTCGTGGATGTTGAAGGGAGGTCTCCATCTCTAGACTGTGGGTCAATGTCAGATGGGAGACAGCCTTCTCAAGAGTGACAGTCGGAAAGCACTGAGGCTCTGGAAGTCTCTCCCTTGGAGGAATGAGGTGAGGGTCTTCTCTTTCTCATGGAAGGCCCAGACTCAACTCATCCATTTCAGCTTTGAGGCGTGATGGCGAGGGGTCAAGTGCCCCCGGTTGGAAATATCTTTAGTAACAGGAAATTGCATTTTCAGAGAGATAGCTTAGTTCGTAGGTTGTTTATAGTTTGGGAAGATCCATATGCTGCGGATAAATGGAATCTGGATTTAATGACACTATTTAGAAACATTTTAGCTAAACACGGAAAATGGGGGCAAGAGTCAGTGTGCTCCCTCCCCCGGGGGGAGGGAAGTGGAATGCTTCTGTTTAGTATAACAAGTGTTAACATGGCCTCCTCGAGACCTCTGAAAGGGGACAGCGCCCTTTCAACAAACCAAAGCACAAGAAAAACAGCGGGGAAGGATGTAAACAGTCTAAAACTCAAGATTTTTATCTGTCAAGTGGTGGTACTGTAAAAACAAACTCCTCCCAGTTAGGGCCCCGGGGGCCTGGGCTGTGTCAGATTCATCAATGAACATTTTCATATGTCACACAAAAAGAGAATGGATGTTTGTGCAAGAGCAAATGCTTTTTGCTTTCATTTGTGTCCCTGGAAGGTCAGAAAGCCTCACACACTGTGCTGGGAGCCTATTTCTGCTGGGCCCTCTTATTGGATTTAATTAGGGAATAAAAGAGCAAATCCTCTAAATCCTCTATTAAGAGAACCAAATTAAAGTTCAGGGAGGCAGAATTACCTTATGAGCTGAGTGGGCTCAGGTAGACAAATTCTCATTTCAGCTCTGTCTCTGCACGTGTTATGACTTTTTGAACAGAGATGTTCAGTATTTACTGTGAACTCACAGTTTGCCAGGCACTGTATAGAACAGGGTAGTGAATAGAGCACGGGCCTGGAAGTCAGAAGGTCATGGGTTCTAATCCCAGCTCCGCCTCTTGTCTGCTGTGTGACCTTGGGCAAGTCACTTCACTTCTCTTGTACCTCATTTACATCATGTGTGAAATGGGGATTAAGACTTTGAGCCCCGTGTAGAACATGGACTGTGTCAAATATGATTAGCTTGTATCTACCTCAGCGCTTAATGAGTATGCAGCTTGTATCTACCTCAGCGCTTAATAGAGTACCTGGCAGATAGTAAGTGCTTGATGAATACAGTAAAATATAATAATAACAATAAAAGCAATAATAATAATGATACCGTGCAACAGAGTTAGTATACATGTTCCTTGTCCACAGTGAGTTTACAATGTAGAGAGGAACTTCTTGTAGGAAATTCCAGTAATAAAGATAATAGTAATGATGACATTTAAGTTCTTACAATGTGTCAAGCACTGTGCTAAGTGCTGGAGTAGATTAAAGGTTATGAGATGAGATCGAACACAGTTCCTGCCCCAAATGGGACTCCCAACCCGAATCATCCCCACTTTACAGAGGAGGAAAAGGTGGCTCAGAGAGGTTAAAGGACTTAACCAAGGTCACACAGCAGGCCACTGGCAGATCTGAGACTCAAACCTGGGTCCTGGGAATCTCAGGCCTGTGCTCCTTCCACTAGACATGGGCGAGGGGTCGGCGGCAAGATAGACGAGTTCAAGGTATAGCGAATAGGTTGGCATTAGAGGAGAGAAGAAGTGTGCGGGATGGGCTGTGTAATATAGTATCTGCCCTTATGGAGCTTCCTTTCCAAAGTGGCATGACAAATGCATCAGAAATAAAAATTATTTTCCCAGATTGAGCCCTCCCTTTCACTCTTCCCCTCCTCCCCACCCCATTCCCCCTACTCCCTCCCTCTGCTCTACCTCCTTCCCCTCCCCACAGCACTTGTATATATTTTTATACATTATTTATTACTCTATTCTATTAATGATGTGTATATATCTATGATTCTATTTATCTTGGTGGTATTGATGCCTGTCTACTTGTTTTGTTTTGCTCTCTGTCTCCCCCTTTAAGACTCTGAGCCCGTTGTTGGGCAGGGATTGTCTCTATCTGTTGCCGAATTATACATTCCAAGTGCTTAGTACAGTGCTCTGCACAGAGTAAGCGCTCAATAAATACGATTGGATGAATGAATGAATGCCTCCTTCCTATCAACAGAAGAAGCATACCCCAGTGACTAAGGAGGCCATTCAGGCACCATGTGTAAAAGGGTCACAGAAATATGCAGCTCTAGTTTCTTTAGCATAGTGAGCCTTTTGTTTTGGTCTGAGTGAAAGAAGGTTGAGAGGACCAGGCCTAGAGGGACCCTGAAAAATGCCAGTTATCTGGGGTTTTCCACCAGCTTCAGAGCTGGCATTATGACTGCAGATGCATTTCTCTCCAGAGACTTTTATATGTCTACATCGAAGCATGTGCTTTGGGATAGGGGAGGAGGGGTGGTGAATGTTTTGGTTACCCCACTCTTTGCGGCCAACCAACGTTCAGCACTTAACAGAAACTCTGATTAGTAATAGTAATGGGGGTTATTAAGCCCCTGCCGAGTTCAATAAACTGGATTAAGTGTTTAGGAAATTACAACAGAAGCAAAAATTACAAGAGAAGCAGCATGGCTTAGTGGATAGAGCATGGGCCTAGGAGTCAGAAAGATCTGAGTTCTAATCCCAGCATTGCCACTTACCTGCTGTGTGCCCTTGGGCAACTCACTTAACTTCTCTGGGCCTCTGTTACCTCATCTGTGAAATGGGGATTAAGACTGTGAGCCCCATGTGGATCATAAACCGTGTCCAATCTGATCAGCTTGCATCTATCCCAGGGCTTAGCATAGTGCCTGGCATATAGTAAGTGCTTAACAAATGCCATAAAAAAGAAAGAACAAAAGTCTTTCAAAATAATAATAATAATAATAATAATAATAATAATAATAATTGTACTTGTTAAATGCTTACTACGTGTGAAGCCCTGTTCTAAGCTCTTGGGTAGATGCAACTTAATCAGGTTGGACCCAATCCCTGTCCCCCATGATGTTCACACACTTCATACCCATTATACAGATGAGGTAACTGAGGCCCAGAAAAGTTAAATGACTTGCCCAAGGTCACACAGCAGACAAGAGGAGCAGCATGGCTCAGTAGAAAAAGCATGGGCTTGGGAGTCAGAGGTTGTGGGTTCTAATCCTGGGTCCGCCACTTTCATTCATTCATTCAATTGTATTTATTGAGTGCTTACTGTGTGCAGAGCACTGTACTAAGCACTTGGAATGTACAATTTGGCAACAGATAGAGACAAACCCTGCCCAATAAGCCACTTGTCAGCTGTGTGACTTTGGACAAGTCACTTCACTTCTCTGTGGCTCAGTTACCTCATCTGTAAAATGGGGATTAAGACTGTGAGCCCCACATGGGACACCCTGATTACCTTGAATCTACCTCAGTGCTTAGAATAGTGCTTAGCACATAGTAAGTGTTTAACAAATACCATAATCATTATTATTATTATTATTAAGTGGCAGAATGGGGATTAGAACCCAGTTCCTTCTGACTCCCAGGTTGATGCTCTATCCACTAAGCCATACTGCTTCTCAGTGGACCTAATGGAGCTAATGGACAGATGCTTTTAAGTGTCCAGGAGCCTCACATTAGCAATCTCAATTAGGAGCTCAGCCCAGTGGAGATAATAAGGAATGTATTGGTGATGGGCTAAGTCTTATTTCCTTTCCCTTCCTGGTCACTAAACCTACCCTGGCCTGAGTAGCTTCAGGACTGTCCCCAGAGTCCATTTAGGCAGACGGTAGGATGGAGAGGCATGGAAGAGCTGCCCGCGTCTCCCAGCATCAATAGGGAATCACTCTCCCCTCGGGCTAGGCAGGACACCCCTATGAGGAAGCGATTCCAGAGATGGACCAACTGCCCAAATTCAAGGCCTTAAGATGAATGAGTGCAACTGTAAAGAGCAATCTCGGTTAGTAATTCCCAGAGAAGGAGGTGTGGATAATTCTGCTATTAAACGGTAAGGAGGAGAAGCACAGATTTTTCCATATTCCTCTCAACTGGGTGGTTGGCCTAAGGAAGCTCCAGTACCTGGGGGATGAGACAGAGATCCAAAGTTGGCTAGCCTGGAGCCGTGTGGCCCAGTGGCTAGAGAATGGGCCTGGGAGTCAGGAGGACCTGCGTTCTAATCCTGGTTCCGCCACTTGCCTGCTTTGCAACCTTGGGCTAGTCACTTCACTTCTCTGGGTCTCAGTTACCTCCATTGTAAAATGGGGATTAAGACTGTGAGCCCCATGTGGGGCAGGGACTGCGTCCATTCTGATTTGCTTGTATCTATCCCAGGGCTTAGAACAGTGCTTCATACGTAGTAAGCACTCAACAAATACCACAGTTATTATTATTACTATTAACACATCTGCACAGTTGTCATGGGATCAAAGCAATGGACCTTTTATCGCTCCAGAGTCAGGAGATAAAACAGGGAGGAGGCTGATGTTCAAATTCATTTCACTTTGGCTTTCTCCCCAAAGAGAAATTGCCTTCTGGAAACAGCAAACGGCAAACCCCACCTGCTGAATCGGACTTACTATGACTCATTGTTGACAATCCTAATGGCAAGGGACTCAGGCTGAGGCCGCATTGTGCCTTAGGGACGAAAATGGCCAAGGAGACTTGAGTCCGGACGGTGGGACTAAAGAGCTTGACTAGCCAAGCCCCTGGATAGCCTCCAAGGGCTTTGGTCACGTTCCACAGTTAGGTCATTTCTTTCTCTCAGCAGGCACATTCTCTAATCCATGGATTCTGACTGTGAAGATTCATTTTACGCAAAGCCTGCTCCAGCCAAAGCATTTTTCCACAGAGCTTATCAGTGAGAGCAACCAGGGCCCCGACCTGAAGGGAATGAATGATTAGTGAAGATTGATTGTGCACAGAAGCAAAGACTAGGGTGGGGCTAGGGAGAGGGCAGAGCCAGTGGGCCATTTATGACTGACTCAGTTTTTCTCCTGTTCTGAATGCAGCTGTGGTTGATAGGTTCATCTCAGCAGCAGAAGACTCTTTGGGGAGCAGGGGGACACAGTGAAAAGAATGCAGGCCCGGGATTCAGAGGACACGGATTCTAATCCCAGCTCTGACACTTCCCTTCTGTTTGCACTGGAGCAAGTCATTTTAACATCCCTGGGCCTTGGTTTCCTCATCCGTAAAATGGGGATTCAATACCTAGACTCTTTCCCCTTTAGACTGTCAGCTTCATATGGGACAAGGCCCGAGTCAGACTTGGTTATCTTGTATCTACTCCAGCCCTCAGCACAGTGCATGGCATGTAATAAATGCTTCACAAATATCACAATTATTATTTTATTATTGGAGATGGGCTTTATCATCCTCAAACTTCACCAAAGTGCTCCACTCATCAGATAGATTCCTGCAGCAGGGGCACTTTCATTCATTGGATCGTATTTATTGAGCACTTACTGTGTGCACAGCACTGTATTAAGGGCTTGGGAGAGTACGATTTAACAATAGACACCAAGGGCAAACATAGCAGAAAACTCAGCTTTAGAAAGAGGTTGATCTAAAACCAGAAAACACTGATTTTAGAAAACACTGGTTTTAGAAAGTGGAAATCAAAACCCAAGAACCTTATGGTCCAGTAAAATTAGAATTCACTTGAAAAGCAGCATACTGTAGCAAATGTCGGGGTGTAAGTAGGATGAGGTGGAGCACTACTACACAGTTTCTGCATTTCTCAGCTTAATATGGGAGAAATTGGGTTTCCTCAAAGGACAGAGATCTTCAATTTCCCGGGCTTCTATAGGATTATCTCATATTAAGCCACCCGATCGATCCACGTGAACAGGAGGCTCACTGTGATTTCTGTCCCCTCCACTTGTATTTGGCTCTCTCTAACTCTTGTGAGAAGCAGAAAAGCTGTAGCCTCAATTAGTTCTTGCATTTCTGCAGTGTGGCCTAGTGGAAATAGGTGCTCAGTAAATACGATTGATTGACTGATTGACATCACTCTGCATAAAGTCAGTGCTCAAGAAATACAAATGATGGATTAATTGATAGCGCTCTGCACAAAGTCAGCACTTAATAAATACTATTGATTGATTGCTGTCGTCACCTTTAAATGGAGTGGGTGAATGCCAAAGATTGGAAGGTGTTACTTTAGTAGTAGTAATGGAAGTAATAGTATTTCCTGAGTGTGCAGTGCACTGTGCTAAACACTTGGGAAGTTCCAAACAAAGAAGTGATGCGCTCGCTGACTACAAGAAACTTACCCCCTAACACGGGAGATGGGTCCAGTGCTGACGGTGGATGTGAATGAAGTAACTAAGTGTCAGAGATGGCTGTGGGTGAAACTCAAATGGTAGTGCTGGGAAATAAATTATTTCCACTCATTCAGACTACCCAGCAGGGAGCTCTTAGGAAGCCAAGTGGGTTCACCATGTTCATTTCTCCCAAGAGAGCGTTGGTTTCAGCAAACAGCTCTTCAACCCAGTAGGTTTTTGCTCAGCCAGTGTTGTCCCTCCTTATTTAGGGAGAAGCAGGCTTTGTGTTCCCAAAGTAGAATCTTGTCCTCCTTTCTTCCCCTGCTCCTTTGATTTCAGAGATTTCAGTGCAGCCCGAAGGCATCAAGCCCAAGGTCTTCTTGGCCCGGCACCACCAGCAGGTAGAACAGTTGTAAGTCCCACGATGTAGGGTGTTTCTGTGACTATGGTGTTTCTATTGCTATGGGGTGAAACAGAAGTCCTGGAATATTGGGAGGAAACAGAAGTCCCAGAATATCTCTCCGGGCAGTGCCAACTCAAAGGTTTCCATTTCCTGGGACGCAGTTGAAAACATAGACAGAAGGGAGAATTAAGGAAGATAAAGGTGAAAAATTCCCCTCCTTAGGAGGGCATTGTGATTTTCTGAGCGAGAGAGGAGAATTGAGCAAGTTATTTCAAAGGCCTTAGAATGCTTGACCCCCCTCCTCACAGTCATACCTGGAGAATTTCCAGTACTCTAAAACTACGGGAGGGAGAGTCGAGCAGAGACATACCCACAGAGAAGGGCACAGATGTTGTGGATGGACGGACAGATTGATGCATGCATGAGGCAGTGGATGGGGTGATGGGGTGGTGTCCGTCTCCCTTGATTAGACTGTAAGCCCGTCAAAGGGCAGGGACTGTCTCTATCTGTTACCGATTTGTACATTCCAAGCACTTAGTACAGTGCTCTGCACAAAGTAAGCGCTCAATAAATACTATTGAATGAATGAATGAAAGTGTGGTGGGGTGACCTGGAAAGAACCAGGAGGCCTGGGGGAGGGAAGGAAGGGGCTTGGGGACAGTCTGATAAGCCAATAAAACAGACACATTCCCTGCCCACATCAGTAGGCCAGTAGAAGCAGCATAGCTTATTGGAAAGAGCATGGGTTTGGGAGTCAGAGGTCGTGGGTTCTAATCGTGGCTCTGCCACTTAGCTGTTTTGACTTGGGGCAAGTTACTTAACTTCTCTGTTCCTCAGTTACCTCATCTGTAAAATGGGGATTGAGACTGTGAGCCCCACATGGGACAACCTGATTACCTTGTATCTACCCCAGGGCTTAGAACAGTGCTTGGCATGTAGTAAGCACTTAACATATATCATCGTTATTATTATTGTGATTACCCATTCCATTCCTAGCTTGGGCCGTGGCTAGCGAGTGGTAGGTAATCTGCTACAAGTCAAAACTCACCTGTGCTGGGCAGCAGCGGTGTGGGAAAGAGTCAAGGGCGGAGATTCAAGTTTACTGCGTGGAAGGAGGCAATGGTAAACCACTTCTGTATTTTTACCATGAAAACGCTCTGGATACACTACCAGAATGATTGCAGATGGAGGTGGGGCATTCTGGGGAAGCAGCGTGGCTCAGTGGAAAGAGCCCGGACTTGGGAGTCAGAGGTCATCGGTTCGAATACCGGCTCTGCCACTTGTCAGCTGTGGGACTGTGGGCAAGTCACTTCACTTCTCTGTGCCTCAGCGACCTCATCTGTAAAATGGGGATTAAGAGTGTGAGCCTCACGTGGGACAACCTGATTACCCTGTATCTCCCCCAGTGCTTAGAACAGTGCTCGGCACGTAGTAAGAGCTCAACAAATACCAACATTATTATTAGTATTATGGGAGAGATGTGTCCATGGCACCGCTGTGGGTCAAAGACGACTTGACAGCATCAGACATGACAAGAATGCTTGAAAGCTCCTTTGCGTTTCTCACCTGCCTACAAATGCCCATTCCTGCCACCCATGGGCATTATTTCTGGGTGAAATTTTTGCTTGTTCTAACTTCTCTAAGTTACACAATTAAAAAACCAAGCAAAGGAAAATTAAGATATGCAGTTGCTCCAAAGCCTAAAGAGTAACAATATCTGATTTTTCCCCTCTTTTCCCCAGACTGACACTGTAAATTAATCCTTCTAGACTGTAAGCTTGTTGTGGGAAGAGAATGTTACATTGTTGTGGTGTACTCTCCCAAGCATTTAGTACAGTGCTCTATATACAGTAAGTGCTCAATAAATATGGTTGATTGATTGATTGATTACAACAGGGCTCAGTTCAAAATCCAACCAATGGAGTCCTGCATGCTGCTTTGAGCTCTGATGGTGGCTGGGAACTCAGACATTTCACAAAGCCTAAAACTATCTGGTCCTCAATTTGTCAATCTGCAAAATGGGTGACACATTCCATGCATCTCAAGCTCTCCCAGGTATACAGTAAGAGCAGCAGAAGCAACAGTCCAAGGGTGTGGTTTTTTTTTTTCATTTTTTAAGATTAACATTCCAGATAGCATTCAGACAGTACAGTTTGCTGTGCTGGAAGTGGGTGCAACTGACCTAAAGACACCACTGAAAAGAAAGAAAGAAAATCCCATTTCATCTGGCTTCATTTTACTGCTCATATAGTGGTAGAAAATCCTCACTGTCACCAAGAAGGTTTTAATAAAAGCACAATTTATTACAATCCACTGTACTCAGAACATCACAGTGGAAATTAGAGACTTTCCTGTTTCAGATTCATGTCTTTGGGACATTTTTTAGAACAGGGCTGAGTGACTGATTATCTAGGAGCTCCCCTCTTAATTGCAGTTATTTGTTCTCATAACCACAGCCCATTTTCATTGCAGACTCTCTGCAAAGCTAGTTATTGTATCAATTACCTGCTGCTTCTCAACAGTTTTCTCTCAGTCGGTAGATTGAGGAAACCGAAGGCCACACTAAATGGAGTAAGCACAGTTGGCTCTGAGAGTGCCTGTTTTAGGGGGACCTCACTCTTTTTTGGGATTCAGTTTCCAGGAACCATACCCCATATTTGCTTTTAACAAATGAATTATACGATTGATTTGATGGGACTTGGTTAGGAGCAAACTTTGCCCTGAGAATAAGGCTTTGAGTCACCACAAATGGCTAATCAGATTTTACTAGATTTGTAAGGTGGGCGAGGGTAGGGATCATTTCTACCCTCACTACTGCATTGTTCTCTCCTAAGTGCTCAATAAATACTATTGATTGAAAAGCTCATCCTTTAAATCTGTAAGATAGTCCTCTAATTTTTAATAATGGTACTTATTAAATGCTTACTTTGTGCCAAGCACTGTTCTAAGGACTGGGATAGACACAAGTTAATCAGGTTGGACACACTCCCTGTCCCACATGAGGCTCACAGTCTCAATCCCCATTTTTTTTAACAGATGAGGGAACTGAGGCTCAGAGAAATGAAGTGACTTGCCCAAGGTCACACAGCAGACATGTGGCAGAGCCGGGATTAGAAGCCATGACCTTCTGAGTCCCAGGACTGGGCTTTAGCTACTTGGCCATACTGCTTCCATGTTGCTCTAGACTGCAAGATTGTTGTAGGAAGGGAATCTGTGTTTATTGTCATATTATACTCTCCCAAGAGCTTATTCAGTGCTCTGCACATAGTAAGTGCTCAATAAATATGATTGAATGAATGGATTGATTTGGAATTAGGTTGAGAGGCAGGACCAGGACTGTGAGGTCACACCATCTCAGCACCCCTACTGCCATTAGGGTGGCCTTGGTTGACTTTCCCTAATACTTGTCATCCCTTTGGTCCACCTGAAAGTAACAGGCATACATCACATTGTGGGTGCATGATACAAGATGACGTGATGACACTATATAGAACCACATGAGGTATTCCAAAGACTCTGAGCCCTTGCTCCTGCTCCAGAGCCATTGAGTTCCCTTTCCAAGTTTTTTAAAACCTAGGAAATGCCTCTGAGCCATGGAACACAGGGGCAGGAACCAAGGTGCAGGGAGGATGGATGTTTAAAACAATCACAACAATAGTAATAATGCTAATAATGGTATTTGTTAAGTGCTTACTATGTGTCAGGGAATGGGCCTGTTTATTGTTGTATTGTACTCTCCCAAGTGCTTAGTACAGTGCTCTGCACACAATAAGTGCTTAGTAAATACGATTGAATGAATGAATGTGTCAAGTAGTGTTCATTCATTTATTCATATTTATTGAGTGCTTACTATATGCAGAGCACTGTACTAAGTGCTTGGGTTCTAAAGCCTGGGGTAGATACATGTTAATTAGGTTGAGCACAGTCCCTGTCCTACATGGGGCTCACAGCCTTAAAACCCATTTTACAGATGAGGTAACTGAGGTAGAGAGAAATTAAGGACTTAACCAAGGTCCAGAGCAGACAAGTGGTGGAGCTGAATTAGAACCCAGGTCCTTCTGACTCCTAGGCCTGTGGTCTATCCACTAGGCCATGCTGCTTCCCTAAAATATAAACATGGGACATAAAGTTTGCCATATCTGCCCCAGGCAATGGAACAGGATAGCAGAAAACCCAGACTATCTGGTATTAAAATGGGACAAATGTCCATCCTAGCTGCCATCTCTGAGGAAAGGATAATGCTGTTGTCTGCCTCCACCAGTTCACCCTCTCTCCTATTTTGGGGCATTGGACTACCACACCTTGCAGGTGAGCAGTGACACTGAAAAAAGAAGCTGAGGATCAGAGGGTGGAGCAAGTGACTGAGGCTATGTCACAGGGGAAAAAACACCCAGCTGTGGGCATGGCCCTACTTGTGGGAGGGACGGTTTCGGAAGCGGGGACGGAGTTAGAAGAGTCGGAAAGGTCTGGAGGTTCGGAAGCCAAGCTTTCCGCTGCGTACGAGAAGACATGGGAGACACCTGACACAGACCAGCTGCTTTTGCTTAACTCTGAGCTCTGTGACTGCTTTTAATAATCAGGCTGCAAATATACCACCGTTCCAGCTTTCTAATGCTGCCAAGAGTACACTCGGTACGAAGGGAGGATATAGCCCGCTCCGTGTTATCCCTACATAGTTCAACTCCAGAACGGTCAATTGCCAGGTCGTGGAGAGCAGACACGCCAGGAAGAGAAGCATACTTGGTGGAGTATATATTTTCATGTTGCACCACCAAGTGTTCCTGAGACCGCCATTGATCTAATGGAATGTTGGATGTCGTTCCTCCAGTGGAATGAACATATTTCTCTTGATTTGAGCACTGTTGACATTTTCATCAGCAGTGGAGGCTATAAAAGCCACATCTTGGCAACTCATAAGGTGAAATTTTACTCAAGCATTGCTTCAGGCGGCAGTTCTGAGGCTCTGGGTCGATTCTTTTCATCAGAGACCCAGAAACACCGTGATTAAGGCAAATAATTCTTTCCAGTTACGGAGAAGAGGCACAACAATGAGATTTATTTTATTGTTTTAGTGTTTATGTGAGTTCTTGTTTTTGACCCAGAGGATTGTTTGAACAGTCTCTGATGTGTTTCTGATGTGGGGCTCACTTCACTCTCAGGAGCTTTGTGAGAAAGCGACACCAGCCCCTTTCGTCATGAGGGCTTTCTCCTCCCATAGATGCGTCAATTTATTTATGATCACGGTATTAATTTCACACTGAAACCTCAAATATGGATGACAAGCTCTCCAAGCCAACATTAATCAATGCTTAGGATCCTTTTCCCTTTAAGCCTCTATTCCCTCAGTGAATCTTTTGAGGCTGAGGGTAAAGGCTGCACCTAGATGAATAACAAATGATGATGATGATGAAGGTATTTGTTAATCGCTTACTAGGTGTTAGGCACTGTTCTAAGTGCTGGGGTAGATACAGGTTAATGAGTTTGGAAACAGTCCCTGTCCCACGGGAAGCTCACAGTTTTCATCCCCCTTTTACAGATGAGGTAACTGAGGCCCAGAGAAGTGAAGTGACTTGTCCAAGGTCACACAGCACACAAGTGACAAAACTGGGATTAGAACACAAGTCCTTCTGACTCCCAGTCCACTAGGCCATGCTGCTTCCTGGATTATGAGGCTTGTTTCACTATGCCAAATATCAATCAATCAGTGGTATTTATTGAGTGCTTACTATGTGCAGAGTCCTTGGAAGAGTACAGAATAAGTAGGCATGTTCCTTGCCCATCAGGAGCTTACAGTCTTGAGGTTTTTTTCTGTGGCAATACCAAAATGGTGGCCAAGTGAGTATGAAGGAGAATGATCTCCAATCTCCAAGAAGCCTAAAGAGAAGTTTCCCTATCGAGTTGATTGGTTTTACCAAGTGAAGAAGCTCCCGGAGCAATGGTCCGAGTGCTGTGGTGGAGGGGAAGGCATGAAAGTCCACGGTGGCTTAGTGTAGAGACTCTTTGAGGGCCTAGAAGGACTGCATAGAGGAAACAGGGCCTAGGGCTAAGAGCACTGGAGTGGACCTCAGGAGATCTGGGTTCTAGTCCCAGCTCCATCACTGGCCTTCTGTGTGACTTTGGGCAAGTCACTTAATCTCTCTGGGTCTCAGTTTCCTCATCTGCAACATGGAGATGAAATAGATGGGACCCTCACATGTGACAGGGACAATGTCTAACCTGTTAACCTTGTGTTTACCCCAGCTCTTAGCCCAGAGTAAACACCTAATAAATGCCATCCTTGTTGTTATGGTTATTTCGATTATTCACCCAGCCTTCCCATGTGCCTTTCCACACTTCCTTTCCCCACCTTGAGAGGGTTAGGGGAGGGTGTTGGTGGTGTCATCACCTGCACAGAAGCAGTATGGCCTGGGAGTCAGAAGGACCTGGGTTCTAATTCCGGCTCTGCCACTTGTTGGCAGTGTGTGACGTTGAGCAAGTCATTTCACTTCTCTGGGCCTCAGTTACCTCATCTGTAAAATGGGGATTGAGACTGTGAGCCCTATGTGGGACGGGGACTGTATCCAACCTGACTTGCTTCTACCTACCCCGGAGCTTAGTACAGTTCCTCACACAAAGTAAGTGTTCAAAAAATACCATTGTTATTATTATTCATCGTTCAATAGATTGTGAGCCCCTTGTTGGGCAGGGATTGTCTCTATCTGTTGCTGAATTGTACATTCCAAGCACTTAGTATAGTGCTCTGCACATAGTAAGTGCTCCATAAATACTATTGAATGAATGAATATTTACTGTATGGTTAGTGTGTGTGCAAAGCACTGTACTAAGTGCTTGGGAGAGTGCAGTGTAACAACAAACAGACACATTCCTGCCCACAATGAGCTCACAGTTTAGAGGGGGAGACAGATATTAATATAAATACATAGAGAAATAAACAGATAAATAAATTACAGCTATAGACAGCTATAGACATATATGCTTATTACCATTTACCAATAATAAATACCATTATTATTATTATGCTTTCCCCTTCTGGCTAAGGAATTTGAACTTACCCCACAGGCCCTGGGCTCTACTTAACTTCCTTCTCACAGTGGGGCCTTGGTGGGATCGTTCTTCAAGCTTTCTCTGAAGCCGGTCCAAGTAGGCGGAGTGGCTGCGAGAGAGCACCTGCTGTTCCAGCCGAGGGATGTGAGATCCCGGGAGGCTTCTGGAAAGGAAGAAAGGATAGTAGAGGCTGCTAGCTGCCCAACAGCAGGAAATGCAAAGTTGAAGTTGACTCTTACTGACCTCCAGTCCCTTCCACAAAATCTCTGAAAAGCACCCTTCCTCCCTTCATCTCTGTGGAGCAGGACCCTCTTTATCACCTCTACCATCATTATCTGGAAACATCTAGGCTCTAATATGAGCTGGACCTAAGGAAAGGGGTTTCATTCATCCAGGTCGGGTAAGGTGGGGGCAAACTATGCCCTTTCTGAACTTTAAGACCCAACTTCCTCCTCACTCAGCAAATATTCCCATAACATGGAGTAACACATCACCACAGGGTTGAAATCAATCAGTCAAATGTATAGAGAAGCAGCATGGCCTAGTGGCAAGAGCATGGGCCTAGGAGTCAAGAGGTCGTGGATTCTAATCCCACCTCCGCCGCTTGTCTGCTGTGTGACCTTGGGCAAGTCACTTAACTTCTCTGTGTCTCAGCTACCTCATCTGTAAAATGGAAGTTGAGACTGTGAGCCTCATGTGGGACTTGTATCTACCCCAGTGCTTAGAACAGTGCTTGGCACATAGTAAGCGCTTAACAAATACCATACTTATTATTATTTATTGAGCACTTATTGTGTGCAGAGTGCTGGACAAAGCACTTGGGACAAGGCAGCATGGTGTAGTGGACAGAGCACAGGCCTGGGAGTCAGAGAGTCATGGGTTCTAATCCCAGGTGTGCCACTTGTCCGCTGTGAGACCTTGGGCAAGTAAGTCACTTCACTTCTCTGTGCCTCAGTTACTTCATCTGGAAAATGGGGATTGAGACTGTGAGCTCCACATGGGCCAAGGACTGTGTCCAACATGATTTGCTTGTATCCACCCTAGCGCTTAGTACAGTGCCTGGCACAAAGTAAGTACTTAACAATACCATTATTATTATTTCAATCAATCGTATTTATTGAACACTTACTGTGTGCAGAACACTGTACTAAAATCTTGGGAGAGTCCAATATAACAATTCAGCAGAGCTAGTACAGACGTTCCCAATATAATGATGTCTTATTACCCCGAGGCTGACCACTGCCCCAAGAGACTTCAGGGAAACTTTTCTTTTGGGGTTGAAGAGGATCATGAAAAGCTTTTGATCTTGTCTGCTGTGTAGTTAATTCCCATGTTGGGAGTCAGTATAAGAGAGTTTAAGAGATTTGGCCCATCTGTGCTCTGGAGCAGCTTGGTTGACTTAAGGTTGGGAGGTGGATTCCATTGGTGACCCTACTTTTGAACCTGCTTTTAACTTCTGGAAAATCTCCTTTTATCCTGAAGCTCATCCTGCTTAGCATCAGGCCAGAAGTGAATTTTTGGGAAAATTTATTTAACATGCGGAGATCTTATATTAAAATCTACAGTATTTCCTTTCAGGAAAGTGGCTTTGTTCTTTTTTTTTTTGCACTGTTGCTCTTTAGTATTCTCTAAAAATCCTGTTTTGTTGTTGTTCATTTGAAACTGGGGCTTTAGATCAGGGAAGTATAAAAAGTGATGTATATGATGGTTATAATTTGTGAAGAGGTAACTTTGAGTTAGTTATTCACAGATGTAGAAAAAGAAGATTCTTGCCCTGGTGTACTTACATGGGAAGGAGACTGTAAGCTCCTTGTGGGCAGGGATTTAGTCTACCAATTCTGTTGTATTGTACGTTCCCAAGTGCTTAATGTAGTGCACTGCACACAGTAAGCGCTCAGTAAATACCATTTATCCATGGGAATCCTATGAATCCTATAAATTCTATGAAGAGCTGTTGGGTCCAGCTAACTCATGCTAGGCCAACACTGAGCAACTTCTTATTTACTCAGTCTTCGGAGCAAGGAAGGATCAATGTAGAGACAGTGAGGAGAGAGAGGTGGGTGGAAAAAAAGGAATTTCTGTTCTTCAAACTGACCTCCCTCACTCTCCTGGCCCATGCTCACACTGGAATTTCTGGGTCTCAGTTTCTTAGCCAAGCTGGCCCTGGCTTTGGAGGCAATTTGTCCAGAGCCTTAAAAGAAGCTTTCCTTATTTTCCCCTTTTTTTGTCTCTAACTTGCAGAAGTTAGGTGAGAAGGTAGGGATGAGGTCATGGGCTGGGCAGCTGTGAGGAAGGGAAGAGTACAGTAAGTTAGTTTAAAGTCAATTGCAGAGGAAGTGGCAGAAAAAGAGTGAGTCGGCACCCATCTTCTATCTGTCCAGACCAAGGAGGAGACGTCAAAGGAAGCAGTGAGATTTAGTGAAAAGAGCAAGGTCCTAGGAGTCAGAGGACTGGGTTCTGGTCCCGGCTCTGCCGCTTGTCTGCTGTGTGACCTTGGGCAAGTCACTTAAATTATCTGTGCCTCCCTTACCACATCTGTAAAATTGGGATTAAGACTGTGCACCCCATGTGGGGCAGGGACTATGTCCAATCTGATTAGCTTGTATCTATCCCAGTAGATACAAAAACCATTTAATTTTTTTAAAGGAAGACATCCTCTTCCTTGGAAACATCTCTGTTTTGCTTTAGTCCCTTAGGCCTCCCCCATTCAACTGTAAATTCCTCAACAGGCAGTTTCTTATTCTTCTTTGGCTAACTCCCTTCAGCACCTAATATGGTGTTCTGTGCAAATTAGAGGCTCAGCAAATCCTGGTGATGATAATGATGATCCTTTCCAGCTGTCACTTCACAGAGTCAACCAAGGAGTTGCCACAATAAAATGGAATGATGGTGGAATCCATGTGGATTGAATCAATCAATCAATTAATCAAACAAATCTATTTATTGAGTTCTTACTGTGTGCTGAGCACTGTACTAAGTGCTTCAGAGATTAAAGTATAGCAGAGGTTCTAGACATATGCCCTTCCCACAAGGAGCTTACAGTCTACAGAAGAGAGAGATTAAAGTAAATTTCAGCTATGTACATAAGTGATGTGGGCTGAGGGTGGAGTGAATTAAGGGTACAAATTTAAGTGCAAGGGTGATGCAGAAGGGTGAGGGAGAAGAGAAAATAAGGGCTCTGAAAGTGGGGAGAGTGATGGCACGCCCAGTATGCAGGGGGAGAGAGTTGCAGGCCAAAACCAGGATGAGAGCAAGGGTCGGTAGTATGGTAAACGAGATCAAGGTACAGTGAGTAGGTTGGCATTAGAGGAACAGATTGAGTGTGCTAGGTTGTAGAAGGAAATCAGGGTGGCTTAGTGGATAGAGCATGGGCCTGGGAGTCGGAAGGACCTGTTTTCTAATCCCGGCTCCACCACATGTCTGCTCTGTGACCTTGGGCAAGTCACTTTACTTCTCTGGGCCTCAGTTCCCTCATTTGTAAAGTGGGGATTAAGAGTGTGAGCCCCATGTGGAACAAAGACTGTGTTCAACCTGATTCACTTTGCACATAGTAAGCACTTAACAAGTACCATAATAATAATTACTATTAGTGAGGTAAAATCAGAGGGGGCAATGTGACTGAGTACTTTAAAACCAGTGGCAAGGAGTTTCTGTTTGATGTGGAGATGGTTGGGTAACCACTGGGAGTTCTTGAGAAGTGGGGAGATGTGGACTGAACGGTATTTCAGAAAAACCATGTGGGCAGCAGAGTGAAGTATGTCTTGGAGTGGGTGGAGAGACAGGAGGCAGGACTGATGCAGTAATCAAATTGGGATAGGATAAGTGCTTGGATCGACATGACAGCATTTTAAATGCAGAAGAAAGGGTAGGTTTTATCCGTGCTGTAAAAGTAGAACTGACAAAGAGAAAGACATGAGAAGGATTAGGCGATGCCATCTTTGGGGTTGGCCCTCCAGACTGTTACTTGAATCCAACAGGAAACCAATAATGATTAATAATAAATATGGAATTTGTTATAATTATGGTATCTGCTAAGCACTTACTATGTACCAAGCACTGTTCTAAGTGCTCGGGTAGATTGAAGGTTGTCAGTTTGGACAAAGTCCACATCCCCACAAGTCTAGGTAGGCTGGAGTAGGATTTAACCCCTGTTTTACAGATGAGGAAACTGAGCCCAGGGAAACCCAATGACCTGTCCAAGATCACAGAGCAAAACCATCTCCTTAGGACTGTAAACTCACTGCGGCTAGGGAATGTTTCTATTTGTTGCTATACTGTACTCTCCCAAGTGTTTAGTACAGTCCTCAGTACACAGTACATGCTTGATAAATACGATTTATTGATTGGAGAGGGGCAGTTTGTGCTGAAATACAGAGCCATTCCTGCCATTGCCGGTTGATTTGCTCTCTCTGCCAATCAGCAAATAATGGTGATTTGGTTGTCTCCCTAAAAATGCCAAAGGGAATAGGCCCATTGTTCCACCAGGGACTTTGGTGAGTTTTCTAATTGCCTGTGGTCCCTATTCTTTGAAACAACTTTTTATTTCTCCCTTCATCTCCTGAAACAACTATTGCGGAGAAAAGGATTCTGAAATTTTATAGAGCAGCAATAAACCATTATTATTGATTAAATAAGAAGGTGCTGTAAAAAAAGAGAGAGGAGAATTTGCTACAGATGTTATCTATTTCAAGGGCATATGAAATTCCAGATGTCGGTAGTAAAATGTGGCCTCTAATTCATGTTGTTAGAGGCAGAAAATGCTTCTGGCGGAGGAATCTGGTCTCACTTTTCTGTGCGAAGACCTGCCTGCCCACCTGCAGTCAGGTGAAAGAGTTAACGGCCAGGGATTTTCTGCTTTCCATTCAAGACATGTGGCTGTGCTCACATGGTCACGTAAAATCAAGTGAGTCCCCTTTCTAGGAAGGAAGGGGGAGAAAAAAACGGTTCAGTAGGAGCTTTCCCACTGGCATTGTGCCAGTAGTCTTTTGGCTTAGTCAATTGGCTCAGCCCCTGCTGGGCAGACGTGGGTATCAAAATGGGGATTGGAAATAACAATCTGAAAGCTTAAGAAGTGTTTTCAAGAATGTTGTTCACCAGTGACCCAGCAATTCCTGAATCATTTCTTCCTCCTGAGGCTGAAAACCAAAACTCTGCAGACAGAGAGAAGGGAGTTGATGTCCTTTCAAACCCAGCCCATTTTAAAAATAGCTTCTGAGCAGAGCAACGGAAAGGTTGGCAGTCCCTGCCAACGGAGGGGCCGAGGGAAGCCCACGGCTGTGGCGTCTGTGGTGCCACAGATTGACTTTCCCACCCCTTAGTATATCCCTGAGCTGCCATACTCAGTGTGGCCTAGTAGAAAGATCTCGGGCATGGGAATCAGAAGACCTGGTTTCTAAACCTGGCTTTGTCAGTTGCCTGCTGTGTGAACTTGGACAAGTTACTTAACCCCTCTGAGCCTCAGTTTCCTCATCTGTAAAATGGGGATTCAAAATCTGTTTTCCCTTCTACCCTGACTGTGGTTCCCCTGGTGGGACAGGTTTGTACAGTGCTTAGTTCATAGTTAGTGCTTAACAAATGCCACAATTATTGTTATTATTAGTCCTGCATCTCTGATCCGCAGCACTCTCTTCTGAGCTATGGAGGCAGGACCACCCTACGTAGTTACTTTCCTGGACCATAAGCTCGTTGTGGGCAGGGAATGCGTCTGCTTATTGTTACTGTGTACTCTCCCAAGCGATGAGTACGGTGCTTTGCACACAGTAAGCGCTCAAAAAATGCGGTCGAATGAAAGAATGGATGGAAGTGGATTTTAAAATATCAGAAGTTGGAGTCCGCGATCTGGCTCTATGCTCCCTCCTTCTGGCCAACTTCAATATGACCTTCCTGGGCCTCCTTCCAACTCCCTCCCCCGGCAGAGCCGGTGCAGGCGAAGTTCCTGTGGGGAAACACTTGATCAGGGCCCTAGAGTCACTCGCCGGCTGATCAGATGTCTTTCTCACAGGTCCCGTGAAGAAAAATCAGCTCCACCGTCATGGTATCCAGGTGCCTTCTTACTAAAAGTGCAATCCGGTGGAAAGGATGGGACATTGAGCAGTTCGTGATAGACCCGGATGGGGTCTTCGAAGGACAGACCTCACTCAGTTTTGAAATGAAATTTTCCTTCTTTGTTTATGCAGCACCTAGACCAAAGCCCTCTGAAAAGCACTTGGGAGTTGTATACAGCATAACGGAAAAGCATCTCAAACAAGTCCCCACAATCTGTTCAGGAAAGTGAATATTGGCAGGGCAGCACAGTTGAGCAATTTCAGGCAGGGAAGGAGTCTGAGGGGAATGGGAAGTCATGGAGTATTGGAAAGGTGGCCTTAGTGGAAAGAACACGGGCCTGGGAGTCAGGGAACCTCATTTCTAATCCCAGTTCTGCTCTTTGCCTGGTGGGTGACAGTGGGCAAGTTACTTGCCCTCCTAAGTGGCTTCTACCCCCTTCACTCCAGAGAAACTGCCCTCTCAGAAGTCACCACTGATCTCCTTCTTGCCAAATCCAAGGGCCCCTACTCCATTCTAATCCTCTTCGACCTCTCAGCTGCCTTCAACATTGTAGACCACCCTCTTCTCCTAGAAATATTATCCAACCTTGGCTTCACTGACACTGTCCTCTCCTGTTTCTCCTCCTATTTCTCTGGCTTCTCATTCTCATCTCTTTCATGGGCTCCTTCTCTGTCTCCCACCCCCTAACTGTGGGAGTCTCTCAAGTTTTGGTCCTCTTCTATTCTCCATCTCCACCCATTCCCTTGGAGAACTCAATCGCTACTATGACTTCAACTACTATTTCTATGTGGATGATTTCCAAATCTACATCTCTCTCCTTCTCTGCAGTCTCACATTTCCTCCTGCCTTTAGGACATCTCTACTTGAATGTCCCACCAACACCTCAAATTTAACATGCCCAAAACAGAACTCCTTATTTTCCCACCCAAATCTTGTCCTCCCCCTGAATTTCCCACTGCTGTAGACAGCACCATCATCCTCATCGTCTCACGAGCTCACAACCTTGGCGTTATCCTCAACTTCTCATTCAACCACATTTTCCTATTTGTTCAGTCTTCACAATCTAACTAAAATCTGCCCTCTCCTCTCTATCCATACTGCTACCATGTCAATCCAAGCACTTATCCTTTCCCGCTTTGATTTTTAGCCTCCTTACTGTCCTCCCTGCCTCCTGTCTCTCCCAACTCCAGTCCATACTTCTCTCTGTTGCTGGGATCATTTTTCTACACAGATGCTCAGTCCATGTTACCCAATTCCTCCAGAATGCCCATTGGCTGCTCGTCCACCTCTGCATCAAGCAGAAACTCCTTCCCATAGCCTCTAAAGCACTGTCACCTTGCCTCCTGCTATTTTACTTCACTGATTTCCTACTACAACCCAGCTTGCACTCTTTGCCCCTCTAATGCCAACCTATTCACTGTACCTTAATCTCATCTACCTCACCACCAACCTCTTGCCCACATGCTGCCCTGGCCTAGAATGCCCTCCCTCTTCATATCCTACAGACATTCACTCTCCCTAACTTCAAAACTTTATTAAAAGCACATCCTCTAAGAGGTCTTCTTGCACTAAGCCCTCATTTGCTCTTCTCCCATCCCCTCTCTGTCACCTTGCACTTGAATTGGCACCTTTTACTCACCTCTCCCTCAGTCCCTTACATACGTATACATTATTTATGGATTTATTTGTTTAATGTCTGTCTCTCCTTCTAGACTATAAGCTTGTTATGGGCAGGGAACATATCTACCAACTCTGTTATACTGTACTCTCCCCCCAAATGCTTAGTACAGTGCTCTGCATACAGTAAGTGCTCAATAAATACAATTGCTTGATTGACTTAATTTCTCTGTGCCTCATTTTCATCATCTGGAAAAGGGGGATTCAATACTCTCCTTCCTACTTAGGCTGTGATCACTTTGTGGGACAGGCACTGGGTTGTACCTGATTATCTTGCATCCAATCCAGTGTTTAGTGCAGTTCTTGGTACATAGTTTTTGCTTAAAAGTATATCAAAATTAGTATTATTATTAGGGGAAACACTGACCCCTCACAATTTACCTGTAATAATAGAAAGTGGGGCAATTGCCCTGGACTCTTGGCAAATTGGGCTCTGAGCCACTGCTACCATTTTCCCCATCCCAATAATATTAATAATAACAATAATTATGGCATCTGTTAAGCGCTTACTATGTGCCAGCCACTGTACTAAACCCTGGGGCGGATACAAGCAAATCAGGTTGGACACCGTCCCTGTCCCACATAGAGCTCACAATCTCAATCCCCATTTTACAGATGAGGTAACTGAGGGACAGAGAAGTGAAGTGACTGCCCAAGATCACACAGCAGACAAGTGACAGAGCTGGGATTAGACGCCATGAGCTTCTGACTCCCAGGCCTGGGCTCTATTCACTATGCCATGCAAAGTGTTTGTTGCAGTGGGTGGACATTTATATTGAGAAACCTAATCCACTCCCTGCTCAGTTTTACTGGGCCTGTATTTTCCCAAATGGCTTGGGATATAGATGCAAATTCCTTCTTCATCCCTAACCCACCTGCCCCCCAGGCCACTTCCCACCAATTCCCCCTCCCCCCGATTCGCCACCCCCATTCTGCCTTTCCCTCTCTGGACCCGGCATCACCCTGGAAACAGTTCCGCTTAGAGATGTCTCCGAAGAGCAGAAAGCCCCACAACATTTGGGAAGTGTGCCTGGGAAACTGGTTAACACCACACTACGGCTGTTTTCCATGTTGTCAAACCCGGTGGGGTCATTCAGGAATGCAGACATTTCCACTAATTACTGCTCCGAAGAGTCCATATTCATAGGACATACCAATAGAGGAAGAGAAGGGGCTCCCAGGCAGGATCGTTGCTCTGGTCAACAACCTGAACGTAGCCCGTTCACAGGGGCTGAAGAGGACAGGGCAGGGAGGAGGAAGGGCAGGGCAGGTGAAAACAGGGTCGGACTAGGATTCAGTAGAGCTGGATTCCAGTCCTGGATCTGCTGCTGACGTGCAGTCTACTGACGTAAACCCTTAAGTGCTTACAACTTTCCATAGCACTTATTTACATTTCTTACATGCCCTATTACTTAGGCCCTAGTTCAAGTACCTACCCTTTTCCTTCTTCCCAGCTGTAATTTATTTTAGTGTCTGGTTCCCCCACTAGACTGTAAAATCCTTGAGGGTGGGGCCCATGTCCTCATCCCATTGTCTCTCAGGTGCTTAGTGTAGTGCTCTGCACACAGTAGGTGCTCAGTATATATTTCCATTATTAGCCATACTCATTAAGCTCTGACTGTATGCAGACTATTTCATCAAGTGTTTGGAAGAGTACAGTGAAACAGAGTTGGTGGGCATGTTCAAGAAGCAGCATGGCTCAGTGGAAAGAGCCTGGTCTTGGGAGTCAGAGATCATGGGTTCAAATCCCAGCTCTGCCACTTGTCAGCTGTGTGACTGTGGGCAAGTCATAACTTCTCTGTGCCTCAGTTACCTCATCTGTAAAATGGGGATTAACTGTGAGCCTCACATGGGACAACCTGATTATCCTGTATCTACCCCAGTGCTTAGAACAGTGCTTTGCACATAGTAAGCACTTAACAAATACTAGCATTATTATGTTCCCTGAGCTTACAGCGAGCTTACAGTCTACAGGTTTTCACTGACTGATTGATTGAATGCCTTATTTGGGACTTTCTCTTGCTTAGCTTCTAGGGATGGAAGCACTTGACATTCACCCCACCGTAAGCCCCACAGGAATTATATACATAGCAATAACATTTAATTATATTAATGTTCATCTCCCCCTCTAGACTGTCAGTTCCTTGTGTGCAGAGAACGTGTCTACCAACTCTACTGCATTGTACTCTTCCAAGTGCTTAGTACAGTGTTCTGCCCACAGTGAACACTCAATAAATACTGCTGATCAATTGATTTTAATAGGGACACATAAGATAACCACTGTGTATGTGTTTTGGAAAACAAAATGACAATGAAAATTCAAGATATTTCTCTTCTTGGGACAGGGAACATGTCTACTAACCCTGTTGTATTGCACCTTCCCAAGCACTTAGTACAGTGCTCTGCACACAGTGAGTGCTCAGTATATTCCACTGATAGATTGACTGATTGATTTTCCCTGAGGCAGTGCCTCTCTGTATACATGATTCTGGCCTAGCACAGACCCTCTGGGACTGCTTAATGTGGAGCAACTAGCTACCTGCCCCTTGATGGCTCAAACCATTGACTGAGATTTCAGTCGATGAGGAAATGCTAGAGGAGCAAATCTTTTGAGCTCTTGTCAGGATCAGATGACTGTGACCCACCAGGAGACAAAACTAAAGGGAATGGCTGTCCACACCTCAGTTTAGGCATAGCTGAGTTCCTCTGGTTCAAGTAGGCTTGTTAGATGCTGTTTTCAAAGGCCAACAGGTTGGCAATGTTACTACTAATATTGGTAGTACATCTTTGGACCCCTCTCAGGAGCTCACCTGGAGAGTTTCCAGTCCTCTGCCAGTCTTGGCTATGGGAAGGAGAGTCAAGCAGAGGCATGGCCTTTCCATTCCTAATGTGGGCAGTGGCTAGTGAGAGGAAAGCAATCTGTTACCACTCAAAACTCACCTGTGCTGGGCAACGGCAGTATGGGAGACACTCGAGGGCGGAGTCTCAAGTTTAACCTGCAGAGGAAGGTAATGTTAAACCACTCCAGGTGTCTACCAAGAAAACTCTATGGATATACTACCAGAACAATTGCAGGTGGAGGTGGGGTACTGTGGGAGAAATGTGTCCATGAAGTCACTATGGGTGAGACGATGCTGCAAGACAAGACAAAACAAGACATCTTCAGTGGCCAAAAACTTGGCAATGTTACTACTTCTATTACAACTACCCTCTTGTTTTCTCTCATGCATGTAAGTGTTTTGCGTACAGTTGGTGCTCAAAAAATACCATTTATTGATTATTTAAGTGTATGGAGGGCTTCTTTAAAGGGGAAGTTGCAGTATCATAGTACCCCAGGATTGGAAGTGCCTTCACACAATCAACTAGCCCAGCTTCCTGCAGTTCATCATCTCCCCAAATTCCTGGAAGGGAGGACCAGGCTGAAGGTGTGAGTGGTTTTAACACAATTAGAATACAGATAGTAACCACCCACTTAAATGGGATCTCTATTATTATGATCTCTTGGATGATTCCAACCACAATTCAGTGACTATTCCCCTTCAGACGTGACTGTGTCAGACACTACATTTCTTTGAGGATCAGACCAGTGGATCCTGGTTTGGATGAGTATGGGATGAACAGGAGGTAGGGGGTTCTCTTGAGAAATGTGGGAGGGGGAGGGCATCTGCTGCCTTTTATTTCTCCACCAAAGCATGAAAATCCTGGAAATGAGGAATTGCATTTAAATTGCAGACAGAAACATTTTACTCCTAGAGGAGGCTGTGGATGGAAAGGAGCTTCAGTTAGGGAAATACGTAGTTTCTTGATGACTTTGCCCTCAGTCTTCCTTGAAATGGAGAAAGCTAAGAGGTCTCTTCCCATCTTGTCCCAGTCTCCAGCATTGGTCTTGGGGAGGAAGTGGGCTACTGATCTGAACACCAGATTAGGATTCAAAGTCCTGTGGCCTTGGGGAAATCACTTTAACATTGGTAAAATGGCTTTTCACAACAGGGATTTTATAAAAACCAATCAGAGAACTTTGAGTTCCTGAGAAATTGGCACAATTTTAAATTCAGGGCATCTTATCAAGTCCTTTTTTTTCTAGGCACATGTTTACTTCTTTGGGACTAATCCATGCATTAGAATGTACAAAGTGTCCTTGATTACTGGCATGTCCCACAATCCAGTGGGGCTATTATGCTCCTGAAAACTGTGACTGTATTGTCACTGAAGCCCCACTGTTGGCCTAGTAGAAAGAACACTGCACTGAGAATCAAGAGACCTGGATTTTGGTCCCAATTTTGACTATATTTGGCCAAAGTGGGTAAAGACAGCACACAACCTCACGACGTGCTATACTTCTTCCCACTTTCTCACTTGTTGCACTCTGGCCCCCGACCGGTAGGGATGCAAGTGGGAGTGGTGTCATGCAAGCTTCTAGCACTATAATTGATTACCCCTCATAGGTGTTTCGTCCTAAGGTCTCAGAACAGAGGCTTATCTGCTTTTTGGAAGACCATCAATCAGCATCATGAGCGGCTGCATCGTGGAATACATTTTCCCATAGACATACATGCTGTAGGTTGGGATCCCTTTTCAAACATCTGGAAAAATACTATGAAATTCCTTTATGCTCTATACACTGTTATTCAAACATCATTAAACTATTGTTAAATCTTTGTTAAAGTAATTTAAAGCACAGCCTCAGAACACTAACTAAATGAGAAGTTGAATGATTATGAGTCTTTGCAGGCAACTGCCAAAGTAGGAGCTTGTACTGCTGATTCTGGTAGGGGTTTTTGAACTTCGAAGAAGAATTTGTCTATTTTAGGTTGAACAACAGTCTCCTGACTGAGTTCATATAACATACCCTGAAGCAAGTTGATTCTTTCAATACTCTGCTCTGAGTAAATGCTCAATAAATATCACTGATTGAGTCTATATCTGGGAGGCTTACTCAACCAAAGATTTTCAGTGACAACAGAGACCTGACTCCCATTCTCCTACCTAGGGAGTGCTCTATCCAAAGATGCACCTATAGACCAACAAGTACAAGGCCAAATAAAGGGACCATAGCTTGTAGGCAATGGGGCCTCAAGTTTCACCTCATATTAATGCACTGGGGAGCGTCACAATTCTTTATGGCCTGTGAGACTTGGACAGAAAGTACATCTTGCTTCTTGAGCACTATTATCAATACCACCTGAGAGTCATTCTTACATAAGTCAAATGGCAACGAAAGAATAACAACAAGATCAGTCAGTTCACCCAGATTGACAGTATTAAAATAATGTTCCTGGTAACCCTCCCCCTGTAGGCTACTAGCTCCTTGTGGAAAGGGATCTCATCTGCCAACTCTGTTATATTGTGCTTTACCAGTGATAATAATAATAATAATTATGTTACTTGTTAAGGATTTACTATGTGCCAAGCACTGTTCTAAACACTGGGGTAGATACAAGTTAATCAGATCAGATACAGGCCTAACCCCACATGGGGCTCATACTCTTGATCCCTATTTTCCAGATGAGGGAACTGAGGCCTAGAGAAGTGAGGTGACTTGCCCAAGGTCACACATCAGGCAAGTGGCAGAGTCAGGATTAGAACCCAGGACCCCATTAGAGCCAAAGGGTGCAGTGGCTCCAATTTTCACAAGACAAGCTGGCTCCCTGGTGCTCATTTAGAAGAGCCAGGGGCTGGGTGGCTCATGAAGGGTGGGCCATTACCTCTGCCCTCCGTGACTTCAGATGAGGCCTGGCAGCATTGGCGCTTATAAAATCCTGGGGACGAACCATTCCCTAGCACTGCACACTGTTCTACACACTGATTGATTGATTGATTTGCTGGGCAGGACAGATGCAAAGAAGGGATGATGGTAGGAGTTCCAAGCCATTGCTTTATTGTGAACCAAAAAGGGAAAATGCAAGCAAGGACAGAAACCATGTAGTCAAGCTGAGTAAACCACAGTCTCAAACAGTATGATGTAGATACAAGAGCTGACTGCCGAAGGGTTCCCTGCCCAAATGGGGTTGCCATTGTCCTTGAGCAGAGGCTTCGGGATGATTGGGGTCTCAAGAGCAGCTTCAAAAAGTGACCTGCCCAGCAAATGGCAAATGCAGCAAGGAACCATCTTTATAACATGGAATGGAGTATCGACCCTTAACAGTTATTCAAATGGCATGGAAAGCAGCATGACCTAATGGAAAGAGCATAGGCCGAGGAGTCAGAGGACCTGAGTTCTAATCCTGATTGCTATTTGCCTGCTCTGGGCCCTTGGGCAAATCACTACATTTCTTAGTGCTCTGGTTTCCTCATCTGTAAGATGGAGATTCAGTACCTGTTCTCCCTTCTACTCAGCCCATAAGTCCACTGAGGGACAGGGTCCCTATCCAACCTGATCATCTTATATCTACCACAACACTGAGTAGGGTCCTTGGCAAATAGGAGGTGCTTAATGAGGTGCTTAACAATTGCCATTAAAAAAAATCACGCCTGAACAGAAAGAAAGGTTCTCTCTGTCAGTGTCATCTTTGAAAATAAAGGCCATCTATCTGTATTGTTTTTATTCATCATAGTAGTCCCCAGATTATGGAGTGATTTTCCCAATTATGGGCTCCATTTTAGTAATTTCTGTATCTGGGGGATTCCAAGATGACACTGGAAAATCTTTGATGTCCATTTTATAATTTAAAATGCTGAGTTCTAATCTCAGTTCCATCCACCCCTCTCCTTCTCCTGAGATTAGTTACCCTCTCTATATATTAGGGTGTGAAAATTTGTTTCTGGGAATCTGAAGCTGTAGTTTTGACTTCTCAAACCAATCAGTTGTATTGATTGAGAACTTACTGGGTGCAGAGCACTGTACAAAGAGCTTGGGAGAGTACAATATTACAGAGTTGGTAGACATATTCCCTGCCCACAGTGAACTTACAGTCTAGAGACAATTGTATTTATTGTGCACTTACTGTGTGCGGAGCACTGTACTAAGGCCTTGGGAGAGTACAACACAATAATATAACAGACATTCAGGGACACAGACACTTATTTAAATGAATAAATTATGGATAGGTATATAAATACTGTGGAGCTGAGGGAAGAGTGAGTCAAGTGCAAAGGCGACAAAGAAGGGAGTGGGAGAAGAGGAAATGAGGGCCTGGTTGGGGAAGGACATCTAAATCTTTGGTCAGTGGGAGTGGCAAGGGTGAAGAGTGGGTCTATATGCACATTTATCCCTGACATGGATAAACAATAAATGGATTAACCTTCTGTCCACCGTGACTTGTCATGTGAAGCAGCGTGGCTCAGTGGAAAGAGCACGGGCTTTGGAGTCAGAGGTCAAGATTTCGAATCCCAGCTCTGCCACTTGTCAGCTGCGTGACTGTGGGCAAGTCACTTAATTTCTCTGTGCCTCAGTTACCTCATCTGTAAAATGGGGATAAGACTGTGAGCCCCACGTGGGACAACCTGATTCCCCTGTGTCTACCCCAGCGCTTAGAACAGTGCTCTGCACATAGTAAGTGCTTAACAAATACCAACATTCTTATGTACGGGCTTTGGAGCCATTTAGAAAGAGCCCAGGGCCAGCTTTAAACGTTTGGTTCCCCTCCTAGTCGACATAACATCATTACATTATGCTGTGTGTAGAAATATGTCTAAAGAGCGTTTCTCGAGGGGGGCCTCTGATCCCCCTTCCCTTTGCCACTTGTTCTAGGAAATTTGGTCCCCCCTCTCAGGGACTTGTTAATACAGGCACTGCATCCACCCTGAACAGAAGGAGGGTGGGCATCCCTGACCTGTTGCTGCCGTGGTCCCACTCCCCCTGCATCTGCCTTCCTATTCCATGTTCATTCATTCAATAGTATTTATTGAGCGCTTACTATGTGCAGAGCACTGTACTAAGCGCTTGGGATGAACAAGTCGGCAACAGATAGAGACAGTCCCTGCCGTTTGACATGTTCACCATACTTCCTCTGCCCACCCACCTCTCTCCCTTCCTGGGCCACCTCTCTAACAGTTTTTCCCAAAGTGGCCCCCTTACCATCTGCAGCCGGCCCCACAGCTTCCTCATCCTCTCTGGGTTGTATTATTACCTGAAAGAAAACAATCCCCTGTATGGAAGCCATCAACAGGGTAGTGGGTGGAGTCAAAGGCCAATAATAATAATAGTATTGGTTAAGCACTTACTATGTGCTAGTCACTGTTCTAAGCACTGGGGTAGATAGGAGCAAATCAGTTTGAACACAGACCCTGTCTCACAGTCTGAATCCCCATTTGACAGATGAGGTAACATGAGGTTCGCAATCTTAGTCCCCATTTTACAAATGAGGCCCAGAGAAGTGAAGTGACTTGCCCAAGGTCACAGCAGACAAGTGGCGGAGCCAAGATTAGAACCCATGACCTTCTGACTCCCTGACCTGTGGTCTATCCACTATGCCATGCAAGAACAAGATATCAAAAAATTCCACCTCTAAATAATAATTACTAGGTGCCTACCACTATTCTAAGCACTGGGCTAGATACAAGATAATCAGACCCCACTCGGGGCTCACAGTGCTCTGCACACAGTAAGCACTCAAGAAATATGAATGAATTAATGAATTCTAAGTAGGAGGGAGCACGGTATTGAAGCTCCATTTTGTGGAAGGGACCTGAGACACAGAGAAGTTAAATGACAGAGCAGGAAAGAGAATGCTTTTTCCAGTGTGGAGGAAAAACCATTAGCTAATGTGGTTCCAACATGACCTACCCCAGATCAGAATGTATCCCAGGGATATGTGGGGGTTATGTGGTGATTTTTGGTCTTAGAAGAACTAGAGAAATCAAGGAAGTAATTTTTCTCTGTCTTTGGGTAGATGGGTCGTTGGCAAGGCTGGGTTCAGATCGGAAATCAGGATCTAAGAAAGGTAATGGCAGGATTGGTTCCCCTGGGATCGTCCCACTTGAACCTCCCTGGGTGGCTCCTCCCAAAGATAGCGGTGCAGGTGGCCTTCTCCAAGATGTTGACTGCACGTCTCCTCTCAAAGATGGAAGTCTTGCTACCCACCTCATATATTGCTGCCGCTTCCCAACCAAAGTGATAGAAGGGCATAAATCAGGGTGTTAGCACCCAGCTACTCAGTTTGCCCAGTTTAGGGGCAATAGGCAAGACCCGGGGAAGCAGAGGCACATTTTCCATCCATCTCAGGGCAGCTGGATTTCTGAAATCATCCCTGGTTTGGAGGCCTATTTGTAAAGCTCTCAGTTGGAAGTTTCCATCCGTCCACTGGTTCCAAAGTCTCAAAAAAATCAAGCCTTCAGGAATCTTCTCTAGGGCTACGAAGGAAGCATATTGTGAGCACTGCTCACTGCTTTATCATGGATTGGAGCATTTTTGCACTGACCTGGATTGCCTTGGGATGAAAGCTGAAGCAGACAGAGACTTCCCCAGGCACTGAGCCACTGGGTCTCTGCTGCAGGGGAAGGGCTCAGGGTCTCCGATGATGTTCCCCAGAGCCATTTTCCAGCAATGTCTCATCAGGTCTACAGAACCCCTCGTCTCCATGTGGAACATCTGGTTCTTTTGCATCAAACACGCTGGTCCGGAGGCAACAGCCCAGTCAGATTAAGAACAAGGACACGTGGGTGTTTCCTTTGGGACCTCTGCTTTTCCCTATTGAGGCAGCTTGCTGTCTTTAGGCCTCCTCCCCAGGGAGCTTTCCCTCCCCTAATTTATTGTCTCTGGGCCAAGTGGTTTGTAAATGTGATAATGACCGTTCTAATTTGCTGTGCTAACAGATAAAACCGAAGAGCTGAGTGGGTGGTGAGCTGCCGGACAGAGTCCTGGGAAGGCAAAAATCAGCTGCTGCTCTCTCTGCAGCTGCCCTGCTGCTGCTGCAATTTTGCATGTACCCCTTTGCAACTCTCCAAACCAACGACCCTCAAGGCCCAGCCTGAACTCATTACCCTTCCAGCACTTCATAATGAAGACTAATAAACGCCTGATGGTTATGCTTGTACAAACGCTGTCTGGTTGAAGGAAACCCAAAGAGTTTGCACACAGAGAGGAAACAAAGGGCTCACTAGCCCGGGCAGGTGGCATTGGTTCTTTTCAGAATGCCAGTGGGCTCTCTCACCAGTCAGTCAGTTGTTTTTACTGAGTGCTTACTGTGTGCACAGCACTGTATTAAGCACTTTGGAGAATGCAATGTAACAATAAACAGGCACATTCCCCACCCACTACAAGCTTACATTCTAGACTCTTGCACTCCTTGAGGCACTTGATGGGTGGAGGGACGGTCCCCGGATCCCCTCACACCTCTCCCCTGAGGCCATGAGAACCCACCCTCCGGGATTAGCCGGACCATGTGGGACACATCGAGAGACATTGCCGTTGGCTGCCTGATGAGGGCTAGGAAGGGGCTCATCTCTCTGTGTCACCCGATAAGAGAAGTCATGAGAGGGCAGCATCGAACTCCCTGAGGAAATGTGCTCGAAGAATAATCTGTTTAAAATACGGGAACAGATGGATTGCATTTTCCTAACCTTTAGCTGGTTCCAATGTGCAAACAGTTAAGATCATAATGTTAACATTTTCTCAGATGTTTTATGTGCATATAAAATATTCTCAAAGAATGTGCTTTTGAATGCAAAGTTTGATCCAATTACAATTTTACTAGAGTTTATAAAAACATAAAAAGTATGTTTTCAGGGTGTCTGAGACCCTGCTGGCCTTTACAGTAAACTTGGAAACTTGCTAGAGAAACATAATTGCCACTACACAGGAGATGGACCTATGGTTCTTGTAATTATGAACATATTATGTCAACACGGCACCATCTCCCAAGCTCCAAAGTGAGTGAGATGACGGTGAATGGAATTAAAATCAATTAGGTGGACCTTGTCCAAAAGGGATGGATGGAGTGGGGGAGACATTTTCTGACTTCACGTGGCTAGGAGCCCCCAGAGGGTAACTTTGGCGGGTGACTGCCGTCAGGTTGCCTAAGAAGTTTCCTAGGCAGAAAAGTAGCTTTTAAAGATAATAATGTGTTGAAAGACTCATTTTCCATGTACCCGTCCAAATGCCAAATAATACATGGCAGTTGGAGCAAAGCACATAAATGATTATCTTTTTAATACCCATTTTTGGCTGTTGGAATACATGACAACCTACTGCATCTTGTCAGGGAGGCCATGCTTTGATTTGGGGCTCAACTTTTGGTGTCCCTTAATTCAGAGGCTTTGGTTGGGTTCTCGGAAAATGTAGTTGCATAATAGGCCTGTGTCTCAATACGCCTTCTTACTACTTGACTGTACTTTATGATTCCATGCATAAGTGGTTCATAATTTTAACAGCCCATTCCCATTAAGAAATGTTGAATAGAAATAAGCTGTTAAGATTATGGAGCACGTGTACATGGGATCGTAAAGAAATGGCTCTGAAAAGGAAATAAAAACTGTGGTTCCCTTCTTTGTGCTGACTCAGTACTATAGTCCCCTGAGCACTGGGGACTACGGGACCACAGAAGGCACGATCTCCTGCTACCCCCATCAGGGGATGATCCCCAAGATCTTGGACAAACACGCCTAATACATCCTTCACAAGTCTCTGCCATCCAGGGTTGGAATCCCCTATTCACAGCTCCAGTGTCAGGGAATTCCTTGGAGTAAATTGGCTTAGCCAGCCCAGGTTCAAGCTCCAGACACTGAGAGGAATATCCCGTCCTTCTACAAGAGAGGGAGGATTTGGGATTCCCCACTTAAGTGAATGCTTGGTCTCTTGTCAATTACATCTCCGGAAGGAGGACTTCCCCTGTCAAGCCCTCTTTCCTGTCTCCCTCTCCCTTCTGCATTGTATATGCGCTGGCATTTGGTATTCATCTCACCCTCAGCCCCACAGCACTTATGTACATATTTATCAATCAATCAATCACATTTATTGAGCACTTACTGTGTGCAGAGCACTTTACTAAGCACTTGGGAGAGTACATCACATTATAAAAGAGTTGGTAGACACAGTTTCTGTCCAAAATGAGCTTACAGTCTATAAATTGTATATTGTACAGTATTTATTTATATTACTATCGGTCTCTCCTAAACTGTGAGCTTTCAGTGGGCAGGGAACATGTCTACTGACTCAGCTATATTCTCTCAAGCTCTTAGTACGGTGCTCTGCACAAAGTAAGCACTCAATAAATACCGTTGATTGACTGATTGATTGTCAAGTCAACATTGGGCTGCAAATAAAACTTGAAAGTTGATCTCTTCCATCGAGCAGAAATTATTATTCCCTGCCACCTTTCCTGCCCTCCCCTTCCAGCCCTCACCTTCCTTCATGGAGGAAGAAGAAAAGGACCTGGGTTAGTTCTGAACATCGCAACGCTGCTCTAAACCAGACCAATGAGATGGGGTTTGAGATCAGCTTAGTCACTCCCCAAGAAGCTGGCAAGCAAGATCTTAGACACACACACAGAGGTCAGCTAGGAGGGGTGAGGAAGAGGTAAATGACTGTTTTCTTAAAGGAGGAAAAGGAGTTGATACTCTCATTTGTTTGAGATGACAAGATAAGGGATTAATATGCTTATGCTACAGCGAGGAATGCTTATATAATAACAGCTGATAAATTTCAAACCAGAGTATCAGTCATGGATGCCCCAAACTTTCAAGGGATGATGGCTTTTGGAAGAAGGAGGGCTAGACTGTTTGGAGGGGGCAAGGGTAGGACTTCTCTGAGATCTATGAGTTGGGCTCAGGTCCTGGAGGAGAGGATTCTGGGATAGCTAATGTTAGGGGAGCATTGCTTGTTATTTTGGCTGACAAGAATTTTATTTTAGTCTTCCTTTCCAGTCCTCAGAGAGACCAGTGAATTTCAATATCTTCAACTCCAAAGTGAATTTCCTCTCAAATTCCCAACAAATTGGAAAATCACAACCACTTTAGAAGAGGTGGAGAAAGAACTGAGGAAGGGGAGACGCCTTGCTTTTCCTTTCCCCTGCTGCTTGGTTTTCCTCTTCGTTTTCTTTTTCTCTCAAATCCCATAAATGTTCAAGCTTCTTCTAGAAGAATCACTGGGGATTTGGAGAGACAGGCTCCCATGCTTGAATGTTCTGTAATTTCAGGAGACAAGTCATGACCTCTTCTGCCCTCATGCCATTTCCAATCTGCTCTCCAGTGTAGATCCATTCAAGTGGGTCATCTTGGCTAATTCCCCTCCAGAAGAGCAAAGCAAATAAGCAAACCAAATGAACTTGTTTTGTTTTTACAGCTTCCAGAGATACTGGCCACAGCTGGAGACCTCCCGGGAGGCCCTGGATAGAGGAAGACTAGCCCAATAGGCACATTTTATCCAAATCACTTTCCCAGAAGGGTTCTGGGAACTAGGAGAGCTCTACTTTTGACACTGTTCCTTAATTCTCTCCAGACAGTTTTCTTCTTCCTCCATTTCCCTTCCCTCTCCTTCTGTTCCTTCTCCACGCTCCTCTTCAAAATTGTTTCCACAGGAGATTTTGATCCAACAAAGCCTAGAAGAAAGAGAGCTGCTTCACTCCCACCCAGCCAGCTCCATCTGGAACCTTCCAGAGCCTCTTCCCCTTGGCCCCCAGTAGATCCACAGGTCCTGGGCCACAAGGGTAACTCAAACCCTAAATTGTTAGATATCTCAGTCTGTGTTTACAAAGTAAAGACAAGCTGCAAAAAGCAGGGTTGGATTTATTATTTGTAAGTCAAACCAGCTGTGATCTGCCGTCTGTGGACACTTCCTCTGCAAATGCCAAATGTCACTTGTGCTAGAGCCACTTTTTACACAGTTGTTTTGTGTTTTTTTCTTTTCACTTCTACTCACCTCTCACTCTCCGTAACATCCACAGTTCTAGTCTGTTGATCCAGACCTAGCCCTTTCTCCTCCTTCTCTTACTTCTCCCACCACCACCCATTGCATATGAGTGCTACTTTTGAAAGTCCATCTTCCTGAGGGGAAGACGAATAGCTGGTGAAGAAATGGGTGTCTGCATTGCAAATGGGAATGTTTGGGGAAAGGGAAGTGGAAAGGAAAGAGGTGAAAAGTAGGAGGGAAAGAGAGGAAGAGGGAAGACCAATAGAAGATGAGGAGGGCGAGGGGAGACGAAGAGATGAGGAGCAGAGGAGAAAAAGAGAAGAGGAAGAGAAAAGGAGGAGGAGAGGAGAAGGGGGAAGCAGCATGGGCCTGGGAGTCACAGGACCTAGTTTACAATCTTGATTTTGCCACTTGTCTCTTGTGTAACCCTGGGCAAATCACTTAATTCCCTGTGCCTCAACTTCCTCATCTATAAAATGGCAATTAAATCCTGCTCTGTCCTACTTAAACTTTGACATCTATATGGGCCAGGGATTGTATCCCACTTGCTTATTGTGTATCTGCCTAATAGTGCTTGGCACATAATAAGTACTTGAATACTATAATTAATTAATTAAGGGAGGAAAGGAGGAGAGAAGGGGGGAAGAGGGGAGTTGTGGAAAAAGGACGAGAGGAGAAACTTACAGAAATCATTCTTCTCAGAAAAACTCCAAACTCAGTTTCATGAATCGATTCTTGACTGAGTTAAACCTGATCTCAGTGCATCCCTCACCCATTTACAAATGAAAAGTTCATCTTCATCTATCCACTTCTATTTGTGTTTTGACTTTTTTAAACATCTATCTGCCTTATATTTAGAAAATGAACTCTGGGAGGGCAGAGGCCTCTCCCTCTTACTAGGTAACGTCATCAGTGCCTGGGTCACATAGAAGTCAATCAACGGTTTGATGGCTGAGGATGAGTAGGCTGTATGCTTCATTAATCTCCATACCCATAGCCTTGTCTTGTCACCCCTCAGCTAGGACACATCTCTAAATGCTGAACCGTTTGGCCTGGAAAGGACTCCAGAGAGTCAACCTAGCTGCCTGACTCTGACAGTGCCTAAGAGAGGTCTAGAAACCAGCTCTTCTGCTCCTTGAGAAGTAGCATGGCCTAGTGGCTAGACCATGGGCCTGAGAGTCAGAAGGACCTGGGTTCTAATCCCAGCTCCACCACTTGTCTGCTGTTGACCTTGGGCAAGTCATTTCACTTCTCTTGGCATCAGTTACTTCAGCTGTAAAAAGGAGATTAAGACTATGAGCCCCTTGTGGGACAGGGACTGTGACCAACCTGATCAACCTGATTAACTTGTATCTATCCAAGTTCTTATCACAGTGCCCAGCACATAGTAAGTGCTTAACAAATACCACAGAAAAACAAAACAAAATAAAACAAAAACCCTGCAAAAAGTACTGTGGAGGCTTAAAAACTCCTCTTCCAGGGCTAGGAAGTAGGATACTCAGCTGGGTGTTGAGAGCAGAGGGGCTTCTCTGGACTTTGCCCTTCACTCTGGGTCTTGGGCCATTTTGAATTAATGGTATTTATTTATTGGACCCTCATCACGGTGCAGATCCCCATACTAAGCACGTTAGAGAGTACTAAAGAGTTGGTGGACATGATCCCTGGCTTCGAAAAGTTTACAGTCTAAAGGAATCCCGGTATGTGGAGTCGTGGGAAGTGTCCCTGACCCCATTGATCTTACAACCCAGAGGCTATTTCTTTTCCTATTTCTTTGAACTTTTACCGTGTCTTGGGAGACAGAGAAGCCACAACCCAATCTCTCCACTTTGCTGTCCCCTGGAGCTTGATGCCTGGAACTTCCTTTGCTTAAGGAAGCAGTGTGGCTCATTGGAAAGAGGCCGGGCTTGGGAGTCAGAGGTCGTGGGTTCTAATCCCGACTCTGCCACTTGTCAGCTGTGTGACCTTGGGCAAGTCACTTCACTTCTCTGGGCCTCAGTTCCCTCATCTGCAAAATGGGGATGAAGACTGTCAGCCCTACGTGGGACAACCTGATTACCTTATATCTACCCAGCGCTTGGAGCAGTGCTCGGCCCATAGTAAGTGCTTAACAAATGCCAACATTATCATTATTAATCCAGTTGTCCCATGGGATCCACCTCAGTAATAATAATAATGATAATAATAATAATGTTGGTATTTGTTAAGCACTTACTATGTGCAGAGCACTGTTTTAAGCGCTAGGGTAGATACAGGGTAGATACAGGGTAATCATGTTGTCCTACTTGAGGCTCACAGTCTTAATCCCCATTTTAGAGATGAGGTAACTGAGGCACTGAGAAGTCAAGTGGCTTGCCCAAAGTCACACAGCTGACAGGTGGCAGACCCGGGATTAGAACCCATGACCTCTGACTCCTAAGCCTGGGTTCTTTCCACTTGAGCCACGCTGCTTCTCTATAATAATTGCATTACTAGTTAAGTGCTTAACTCTCTGCCAGGCACTATTCTAAGCACTGGGGTGGATAGAAGCAAATCGGTTTGGACACAGTTCCTATCCCACTTGGGGCTCACAGTCTTGAACCCCATTTTACAGATGAGGTAACTGAGACCCAGAGAAGTGAAGTGACTTGCCCAAGGTCACACAGCAGACAAGTGGCAGAGCTGGGATTAGAACCCAGGTCCTTCTGACTCCCGGGCCCGTGCTGTATCCCTAAGGCTGCTCTGCTTTTAGGTTTCCCTTTTGGCCCTCAGGAAATACTTTCCCTGGTTACTTTCTCCAAACTCTTCCTCTACGCACTCTGTGTGAGCCACCCTCGTGTTTCCACCCTTCAGGCATCAGCAGACGGTTTCCTTATGCCCCTGTAAGTGGGTGCAGCTGGGCCAAACAAAAGTAATTTCAGAAATCTCTTCCAGTTAAGTGCAACTCTTCAATCATTTCCCTTGCTCTCTCAAAATTGATTCCAATTTGTCAGCATTGTGTGGTCTCCCCAGCACCGTCTAAAGCGATGGGATTCGGGCCAGTGGGCCAAGGAGAGGGGAGGAGGGGGCTTGCCAATGGCATGATGATAGTCACCATACTGCAGTGTAACTCTAGTTCATATTATATTCCACATAATAATAATAATGGTATTTGTAAAGTGCTTACTATGTGTCAAGCACTGTTCTAAACCCTCAGGTAGGTACAAGCTGATTAGGTTGGGCACAGTCCCTGTCCCAAATGGGACTCATAGTCTTAATCCCCATTGTACAGATGAGGTAACTGGGGCCCAGAGAAGTGAAGTGACTTGCCAAAGGTCACAAAGCAGACCAGCGGCAGAGCCGGGATTAGAAACCACATCTTTCTGACTCCCAGGCCCAAGCTCCATCCACTAGGCCATGCTGCTTCCCGTTCATCGGTTCCTCCTGAAAGTTCTATCAGGAGGGAGAAGGTGAGCACTGTGGCTGAGAGGAGCCTGAAATCTTGCCATCCCTCAGCGGTCCTCTAGATTGTCAGGGCCTTGTGGGCAGGGAACATGTCTACCAACTCTGTTATACTGTAATCTCCCAGGGGTTTAGTACAATGGTCTGCACACAGTAAGTGCTCAGAAAATATGACTGATTGATTGTGATCATCTTTGTCTTTTATACTGTTTTCCTCTTTCCTTTCTTGTCTGTCATCTACCCACCCCAAATTCTCACTGTTGGTCCCTGGTGGGTAGGGACTGTGTACGTTCTTTAACCATATATTTGTTTCTCAGTGCTTAGTACAGTGCTTTGCACATAGGAAGCACTTCATAGATACTAATGCTGCTACTACTGTTGCTGCTGCTACTGTAGCTCGTTCTGTGCAGGAAATGTGTCTGTTTATTGTTGTATTGTACTTTCCCAAGCGCTTAGTATAGTGCTCTACACACAGTGAGCACTCGATAAATATGACCGACTGAATGAATGACTTCTACTGTCACAAATGTCCCTCCAATGAAATGTCTAAATGGGCTTTCCCTAGGGCATAAAGGCTGATTTCCTAGGGTGGCTTTCATTGAGTTAAAAAAGCGTATCTTTCCTAAAGCCCCTGTCATTCCCTTTTTGGCCTGTCTCATCAGTGGGAGTTGTAAGCCAGGTGCTCTTGCCCTGACTTCCCAACTCAGTTCATGCCGCTCCCCATTCACAAAGATAGTAAAAATGCTTAGGGTCCCATTAAACCCCGTGTGTTTTTGCAAGTCCCCTCCGTTGTATTGGCTGAGAACCTGGGTTTCTCAGCTATGCTGAAAGAACTTTTCAGAGGAAATGCTCAGTGGACCACGGACTGCATTTACAGCTGGGTTGGTGTCTCTCAGCCAGTTTTCAGTCTGGATCCTTATCCCAAACGTTCGCTCCAGCATAAGTGGTTTATGGCCACTGATTTTAGAATTTTAACAAATGAGATTCTGTTTTTCTGGAGCTGTGGTCACTATTTATAAAACCCCAACTTTAACAGGTTGTTCACTGCCCACCTGCTCACAATTCAGTTCTCCTCTAAATTTTACAAGCTCTTGCTTGGAGTTTTCTCTGAGATTTTTCTTGGTCTGGTATCGGGATCAGCAATAATTTTTGAGCACCTAATAATAATTATGGTATTTGTTAAACACTTCCTATGTGCCAAGTACTGTTCTAAGCCCTGGGATAGATATAAGATAATAGGGTTGTCCCATGTGGGGCTCACAGTTTTAATCCAAATTTTACAGATAAGGTAAATGAGCCAAGAGAAGTTAAGCGGCTTGCCCAAGGTCGCACGGCAGACAAGTGGTGGAGGCGGGATTAGAACCCACGTCCTCTGACTCCCAAGCCCGTGCTCTTTTCAATAAGCCACACTGCTTTGTGTACAAAGCACTGTACTGGACATTTGAGGGACATACACAATAAGTAAAAGATAGGATCCTTGCCCTTGAGGATTTTACAAGCTCATCTGTGGTGACTGAAGCCGTAAATATCTCCTTTAAGAGGCCTTCCCTGACTAAGCCCTCCTTTCTTCTTCTCCCTCTCCCTTCTGCATCATCTTGACTTGCTCCTTTCATTCACCTCCCCTCCCAGCCCAACAGCACTTACACACAGATCTGTAATTTATTTACTTATATGAAGGTCTGTCTCCCCAACTAGACTCTAAGATCATTTTGGGCAGGGAATATGTCTGTTTATTGGTACACTGTACTCTTCCAAGCTCTTAGTAGAGTGTTCTGCACACAGTAAGTGCTCAGTAAATATGATTGAATGAATGAATGATTGAATGAATTGACGAATATACTGTAGCTAAGAGTAAGAGGACAGCTATAAATATTAAAATGAGCACATAAAAAAAGAATAATAAAGAGAAAATTATATGAGCCTTTTGTGATCGAAGCCAGACCTCCTCTAATACCAAGGATGTGCCATTTTATTCCTCACTTGGAGGTCAACTCCACCTTTTTTTCAACTAATCTTACAATATATCCTTCATTCCCTTGGACTGTCTGTGGTTGAGCGGAGTCTGGCAGTTAATTCACCAGAGTCCTTGGCGAGCTTGTTTCCCAGGACCTGTGATGTTCTTACTGATATTTTCATTCCAATGGGGGAACCATTAGGATTTGAAACTCCTGATAGGAGGACTGAAAACCATCTTTCGTTCCCCACTGTCATGGCAGGGACTTTCCAGATTGGAATACTTCAAACCCTGCCAAGAGTTTCCCATAGCTGCTGAGCAGGATTTTTGCACATCTTTAATTGATCGTTTAAAAGGGTGGGATGATGAGATACCAGGCTTGAGGTTTTGGTGAGAAACCTGGGTTCTTCCCAAAAGGAGAGAGGCAGATTGCCAAAGGACCTGACCAACTTTTGAGTAAGCGGGGTAGATAGAATCCTGCTCCCCCGTTCCTGAAGATATTCTGTCCTGGGCCCAGTAGTGGGAGAACCTAGTTCAAAGATGCCTTTAGACCCCCAAATTCAGTGTGCCCAGAGAAGACAAATTGACTTTACAGGCAGATCTGAGATCCTGAGGTAGGCCAGCCAAGCTGATTTGTTTTCTTTTATAGGCTTGAAAGATTTTAGGCTTGGACTCAATGTATGGTTTGAATTAGATTTGGATAGTGGTACACTGGCAAGTGGGGGCTTCAGAAATTTTTTGTTCAGTTTCGACAGGGAACATCTAATGCTTCTGCGGCGATTTAAAACCAAACCACGAGGCTTTGCCAAGAAGGTTTAAGGAAGACAAAAGACAGAGATGAAGATTTCCAAATGGCCAGGGAAGTGGGGTGGAAGGAACTGAACTCCTTAAAGTTTCTGGAGGGTCTCCACCCTTAGGAGGGTCTCTCCCGCCTAAAGTGAGCAGAGACAGTGATTGCATGGGCTTGGCTGGATGGGTCGCTTACCTCGTTTTCCACCATGTGGGTCCCATCTGGCTCCCTCAGTCGGACAGCAGATGGAGGCAAAAATGTCTTGTGATGATCCATTCGGGTCCAGGCGGCCAGGCTGGGGAGAAGCTCTGGAGCTGTGGAGACAATCAGTCTCCCTGGGGAAACACTTCCTCAACTTGAACTGGAATCTTAAGTATTTTGTATGGGGAAAAAAATGATTCCCTTGTCCCACTTTTATGAGTTGCTTAACTGAAAAGCAGAGTGGTCTAAAGTAATAATTATGATATTTGTTAAGTGCTTACTATGTGCCAGGCACTATACTAAGCACTGGGGTGGATACAAGAAAATTGGTTGGACACAGTCCCTGTCCCTCATGGGGCTCACAGTCTCGATCCCCATTTTACAAATGAGGTAACTAAAACCCAGAGAAACAAAGTGACTTGAAATTCCAAAACTTCAATCAGCTCAACCCCTCCTACCTCTCCTTGTTGATTTCCTACTGCAACCCAGCCCACATACTTTGTTCTTCTCATGCCAATCTACTCACTGTATCTCAATCTCATCTATCTCACTGCTGGCCCCTTGCTCATGTCTTCCCTCTGATCTGGAACTCCTTCTTCCTTCACATATGACAAACCACCACTCTTCCCACCTTTCAAGCCTTAGTAAAATCACATCTCCCCTAAGAGAATGTCCCCAACTAAGCCCCCATTTCACCTACTCCTTCTTCTGCCTGCATCATCATTCATTGCACTTAGATCTGAACCCTTTAAGGACACCCTTGGCACCAGGACACCTCGGTTCACATCCAAAATTTATTTTAATGTCTGTCTCCCCATCCAGACTTTAAACTCCTTGTGGACAAGGATTGTCCATAACTAAGCCAATTTTTAGCTGTCCTGAAAATGTTACCTACAACTTAGAAAAATTCCACCAATCAAACGATCAATTGTCAGAGGTGAAGTTGCCCTCTCTGAGTGCCCTATTGGACCATTTCCGAAGCACTGTCAGAGTAAAGCAAGTCCAATCATGTTCAATCTATTTTATGGCTCCATGTGTGAGGTGAGACAAAGACCCTGGAAGCTGGTGTCAGAACCAATGAAAGTCTTGAAGAGAGTCATCCAGGAGCTGGTATGTGCTGATGACCCTGTTCTGGGGTCACATATCTATGGCACACAGGTAATTATTTATTAGAATTTATTGAGTGCTTACCGAATGCAGAGCACTGTACTAAGCACTTGGAAGGTTACAATGTAATAATAGACGGTCACGTTCCCTGCCCACTACAAGCTTGCTTTGCAGAATCAGTACAGCAATGATTCTGTGATGGTCAGAGACTGCTCAAGGCATTACACAACATGGTCATTTTCTGCTATGAGGTATATCCGGTCCCAGGAGGAATGGAAGCTATTATCCACTCAGCTCAGTTTATGTGGATGGGACGTTGGAGGAGAATGGGAGTGCAACTAGTTGGAGCTGTTCAGGAGTAGAGACAGTGAGATAAATACATTTCCCCCTTTTCCCCTTGGAAATCAAGGAAGATGACCCCGCTGGTGGCTCAGTAACCCAAGTCAAGGAGCACTAGATTACAAACTCCTCCACTAGATTGAAAGCTCCTGGAGGCCAAAAGGTAGTGTCTACCCATTTTACTGCACTGTACTCTCCCAAATATTTAGTTCAGTTTTGTGCATACAATAAACGCTCATTAAATGACTTTGATTGAGTTTTGTGGTTCAAGTCTCCAGGCGTGCCCAGCTTGAGCTCCTCATGGATGTGGGACTGGGGAAAACTTTGCCCCAAATCATTCCCCTGCAAAAGCTGAAAACCCTAGCTGCAGGAGCCCTGGAGCCACATATGAGGCAAGTTACCCTTGAAAGTCAAAGAGAATGGCTCTGAGTTTGAAGAATAATTTTATGTTCTAGTGTGCATGTAGACAATACTATATATTTATTAATAATATTTATTGAGCTCCTATTGTACGCTTGGAAGGGTTTGGAAAAGTACACAAGTATAAAAGACACAACTCCTGCCCTCACAGAGCTTACAATCTAATGGTGAAGATAAACAGAGAAGGAATTACAGTATTAAAAAGAGGAAATCAAAAATGGAAAAATGGAAAGGTAAGTAAATAGGAGATTAAATATCTTCATCAGTAACATAAAACACATGGCTGCCAATAATTCCGCTACTAAGCAGTTGAGTATCCAAGGATAATTGGATAAACAAAGAAGTCATAACTTAATCAAGATGGTAGAGTCTGGTAGAATGGAAGAGAGTTTGCTGATGGCAGGGAACCAAGCTTCATGACAAACTGAAGGTTTACAAGCTGGGTCCATGTCTAACCTGAAGTCTATATACTATAATATATATAGTATTTCTTAAACACTTACTATGTGCCACGCACTGTACTAAGTGTGGGGGTAGATACAAGATAATCATGTTGGACACAGTCCCTGTCCCACATGGGGCTCAATGTCTTAATCCCTATTTTACAGGTGAGGTAACTGAGGCACAGAGAAGTGAAGTGTCTCGCCCAAGTCACACAATAGATGAATGGCAGAACCAGGATTAGAATTTAGGTCCTCTGACTCTCAGCCCTGTGCTCTTTCCATTAGGCAACATGGCTATATTTGTTAAGTGTTTTACTCTGTGCCAGGCACTGTATTACGCACTGGGGTGAATACAAGCCAGTTGGGTTGGACACAGTCCCTGTCCCACGTGGAGCTCACAGTCTCAACTTCTGGCTCCCCATGACCTGGGGTTCCATGTTCTATCCACTATGCCAGGCTCTTTCTCAAATAGTTGTGAGACTGCAACCTACTGCACGGGATACATCTGACTTCTAGAGCAGTGTCACTCTGAGCCACCTTTTCTGACTCTTACTTAACCTTCGATGCAGTATGCAAAGGCAGGGGAGAGGCAGGGTCTGGTGGAAAGAGCACAGGCTCGGGGTCTGAGGACCGCAGTTCAATCCTGGTTCTACAACTTGCCTGCTCTGGGACCTCCAACAAGTCATTTAACTCCTCTTTGGCTCAGTTTCCTCATTTGTAAAATAGGAATAAGATGCCTGCTCTTCATCCCTTCATCCCAGCTCTGCCACTTGTCGGCTGTGTGACTGTGGGCAAGTCACTTAACTTCTCTGTGCCTCAGTTCCCTCATCTGTAAAATGGGGATTAAGACTGTGAGCCCCACGTGGGACAACCTGATTCCCCTATGTCTACCCCAGCGCTTAGAACAGTGCTCGGCACATAGTAAGCGCTTAACAAATACCAACATTATTATTATTATCCCTATTAGACTGGGAAATGCTTGAGAGAAAGGAACTGTGCCCATTATGATTATCTTCTATCTACCCCAGTGATTAACACAGTGTTCATCAATCAGTCAGTCATACTTATTGAGTGCTTGGGAGAGTACAGTAAAACAATGTAACAGACGTATTCCCTGCCTACAATGAGCTTACAGTCTAGAGGGGGAGACAGACATTAAAATAAATAAATAAAATTACAGATAAGAAATTTATGTACATAAATGCTGTGGGACTGGGAGGGGGGATGAAAAAAGAAGCGAGTCAGGGTGGCAAAGAAGAGAGTGGAAGAAAAGGAAAAGAGGACTTAATCAGGGAAGGCCTTTTGGAGGAGATGTTCCTTCAAAAAGGTTTTGAAGGAAGGTAGAGAAATAGTCTTTTGGATATAAGGAGGGAGGGTGTTTCAGGCCAGAGACAGGACATGGGAAAGAGGTCAGAGGCGAGATAGATGAGATGGAGGAATATTGAGGAGATTAGCATTTGAAGAGCTAATAATAAACTAATAAAAATAATAATCACATAATACACACTTAAATGCTATAGTGATAATAAAATTGTATTATTATTATTATTATTGTTGTTGTTATTATTCCCTCTAGACTGTAAACCCGTAGGTAAGGAACGTGGCTTGCCAACTCTGATGCATCATACTCTCCCAAGTGCTTAGTACAGTGTTCTGCACATGGTAAGTGCTCAATAAATACCTCTGATTAAATAGCAGGAGAAGTTTGCCAACAATGAGTCCTTCAAACGAAGCCAGCTCACCAGGATTGACGACATGCTCTTTCTAACATAACTTTGTTAAGTGGGAGGGGTGAGGAAGGTGGTTGTTAGATATCAGTCAATCTGTCAATCAGTCAATCAAATAGGGGCTCATTAGTGATCTCGATAGGCCAAACAAATGTCTTAAAGATAAACCAAAGCACACAGTCTCAAACCAATTGATAGAGCAAAGGACTGCTGGGAGACCCCAGCACCCGACAGTCCAGCTGGACATGTAGTAATCAGGAGATGAATTGCTGTCCTTGACCAGAAGCCTTGGGGACGACAAGAAGATTAAGAGGAATGCTTGAAAACAGCAGCAGGCCCCACAAATGGCAATTGCATCAGTGTACACATTGTAGAATGAATGGCTGATGGACATAGTTTTTTTTCCACCACATCTGCACTCACGTTGTCAGAGGTATCATCATAGATACAAAGGACACATGCTCTTTTACCCATATATAGCACTCAGTGGACATAAGGAGCCTTAACATATATACCTGTTAACAGATTTATTCACCCCTCTCAGAGTTGCACCTGGAGAGTTTTCCAGTTCTTTACCGGTCTCAACTATGGGAGGTAGAGTCAAGTAGAGGCATGCCTATTCCATTCCTAGCTTGAGCAGTGGCTAGCAAATGGAAGGCAATCTGCTACAACTCAAAATAATGTTGGTATTTGTTAAGTGCTTACTATGTGCAGAGCACTGTTCTAAGTGCTGGGGTAGATACAGGGTGTTCAGATTGTCCCATGTGGGGCTCACAGTTTTAATCCCCATTTTACAGATGAGGGAACTGAGGCTCAGAGAAGTTAAGTGACTTGCCCACAGTCACACAGCTGACAAATGGCGGAGCTGGGATTCGAACCCCTCACCTCTGACTTCCAAGCCCAGGATCTTTCCACTGAGCCACGGAAAACTCACCTATGCTGCACAGCAGCAGCATGGGAGAGAGTCAAGGGCCCAGACTTCAGCTTACTGCATGGAAGGAGGCAATGGTAAACCATTTCTGCATTTTTATGAAGACAACTTTATGGATACGCTACCAGAACGATGGCAGGCGGAGGTGGAGCATTCTGGGAGAGAAGTGTCATGGCGTTGCTTTGGGTCGGAGACGATTCAACAGCATAACAGATTTATTCACTTTAAGGAGGCAGGATCTCTCTCTGCTTCACAGTCCACAGCCATTCCCGGCCAGGGAAACAGCCCAATGTGAGAGTCTAAGCCTTACTCGAAAGCACAGGCCATATCTCTTGGAGTGGCATAATGGTTTTGAGATCCCTGGAGGAGACATTTTTTTAACTCAGATCAGGCTAGGAAGTGCCAGATGCAACTTCAGGCAGAAACACAATCAGTGGCTCATGTGCCAGAGAAAGAAATGGGGTTTCTCTCATCTCACCGTGCATCTGGGTCTGTTCAGTGGTTCCCCTCAGCCTCTCTCCGCAGCTCTGAGCCTCACCAGAAATTAGATCTACTTGCCTCCTCTCCTATCATTATTCAGGATTCTTAGAGCTGAGGTCACTCTGGCTATTTGGGAGAACCAACTAGAGGGGAAGAGCAGAGGGGGGAGGGGTGGGTGAGAGGAAGGAGAAAGGCGTTTCTCTCTTCTGCAGAGAAAAATGCCCTGGAAACCATCCTTTCTGGCACCTTCTCCCAGAGCTGTGTCAGTAGGTCAAACTGACCTCGGATTTTGGACTTGAAACAGAAGCTGTAGTTTATTTTCCTAGCTTGCCATCTCTCTTCAGAGTGTGGAGTGAGGGAGTTTGCTCTAGGGCTGTTTTTCTAACCCTTGGTACCCTTCAGGAGGAGGTGCTGACTGGCAGGGTATTTTGGAGGGGAACATTGTATGAGTGTGTGTGTGCGTGTGTGTGTGTGTGTGTGTGTCGGCGGAGTATGTCTCCATCCTGGTTTCATTCAATCATATTTATTGAGTGCTTTTTTTGCAGAGCACTGTACTAAGAGCTTGTGCACTGTACCAATGATTCATGCAGAATGAGCCAAGTGCTTTAACATCTGCACCTACTCATTTATTGTCTTTGGGGCAAGGATATTTTTTAAACGTCCTGCCTCTGGCCTGGAATACCCTCCCACCTCAAATCTGACAGACAATTACTCTCTCTCCCCTCAAAGTCTTATTAATAATAATAATGAAGGTATTTGTTAAGCACTTACTATGTGTCAAGCACTGTTCTAAGCACTGGGGCAGATATAAGGTCATAACTTTGTCCCACGTGGGGCTCCAAGTCTTAATCCTCATTTTACAGATGAGATAACCGAGGCACAAAGAAGTGAAGTTACTTGCACAAGGTCACATAGCAGACAAGTGACAGAGTTGGAATTAGAATACATGTCTAATCCCAAGACCGGGCTCTTTCCACTAAGCCACGCTGTTTCTCTAAGCCACATCTCCTTCAAAAGGCCTTTTCAGAGTAAGCCCCACCTTTCCTCATCTCCCACTTCCTTCTGCAACACCCTGACCTACTCATCCTCCCTCCCAGCCCCACAGAATTTATGTACATATCTGTAATGTATTTGTTTGTATTGATGTCTATCTCCCCGACTCTAGACTGCAAGCTCATTGTAGGCAGGGAATATGTCTGTTTATTGTTGTACTGTACTGTCCCAAGTGCTTAATACAGTGCTCAGCACACAGTAAGCACTCAATAAATACGACTGAATGAAAGAATGAACAAACGAACTCATGGAAACATCATCCAATACATCCGTGATGACTAAGAATTCAGAGGATGCTAAGTACTCAAACCTGTGCTGTTTGAGCTTGTCGGGGGGCGGACGTGGTTGATAGAGGTCATTTTCTTCCTCGGTTTTAGCTGCTGGGAAATTTTCATTTTGATATTTCTCTTGAGTCTTTATTATCAGGAGAGAAAGGCATCTGTGAGAGCCAACTTCTGACTGTATTGTGTGCCAGGCTTTATTTTGATTTAAATAAGTGCTGCCAACCATCCCTTCTACTGAGTTGACTCCATCCTGAGGACAATTCTTCCTCTGACACAATCCCTACCTCCATCTTCCCTCTTGATTACATATCCATAATTTATTTATTTATACTGATATCTGTCTCCCCCTCTAGACTGTAAGCTCTTTGTGAGCATGGAGCGTGTCTATCAACTCTGTTTTTATTGCACTTTCCTAAGCACTTAGTACACTGCTCTGAACATAGTAAGCACTCAATAAATACCATTAATTGATCGATTCTCCCCTCTTGAGAGCCCAGCCTGGGCCTTTGGAAGCCAGTCCTCTTCTACAGGGGCCGATGACTGTCAATCAGTCGATCATATTTATTGAGCGCTTACTCTGTGCAGTGTATTGTACTAAGCACTTGGGACAGTACAATATTATGATATAACAGACACATTCCCTGCCCACAGAAATCTTACAGTCTAGTGTCTGATTACAGCAGAAACATGTTCTGTTGTTTTATGGTAAGGGGAGCCAGAGCTGGTCATGAGGAATGGTGGGGGGGAGGTTGCTCAGAAATATAGAATGGGGTTTTAACAATAATAATAATAATAATGGTATTTTTAAGCACTTGTGTCAAGTACTGTTCTAAGCGCTGAGGCAGATATAAGCTAATCAGGTTGAATACTTTCCTATCCTACATAGGACTCACAGTCTCAATCCACATTTTACAGATGAGTTAACTGAGACCGAGAGAAGTGAAGCGACTTGCCAAGGTCACACAGCAGACAAGTGCTGGCACGGGGATTAGAACCCAGGTCCTTCTGATCCCAAGCCTGTGCTCTAACCACTAGACCATGCTGCTTCATAGCTCCTCCAGTAGGGGGTTCCCAGAATTACTCATCTCTGTCTCCAGCATTGGTACGAGCAGAAGCGGCAGCAGAGGTGACCAGTTCGGATGCTGAAAACCACGCTTCACTTGACAGCACCGTCTATATCCAGTTTCTTTCCATGAAAGCCAGGGCAGGTCTGATGCGTTTTGCATCTATGTTCTGGCCACCATTAGGCTCTTCCTGTTTTCATGTGTGGAACTGGGAGAGTATGGAGCATAGCTACATTTGGTCAGTAAGCCAGTCTTATTAATTGGGTGCTTACTGTTTGAGAGCACCATACTAAGCACTTGGTTGAGTATGACATAACAGTAAGCAGACAAATTTTGGTATTTCCCCATGGCCTTAAGTGCCCCCACCAGCCTCCCCCGCAGTGTTTATTTTTGACAATTTTAAATCAATCAATGATATTTATTGCACGTTTACCATGTGCTAAGCACCTGGGAGAACATAATACAAAAGGGTTGGTAGACACGATCCCTACCACTTTTAAATTTGATTGTTGTTAAATTCCCTGACACTATTACAGCCTGAACTATGATCTGCCAAGACCAGAGGTGCTTCCAACCCCTGGGACAGTTGAAGTAGTGGCCCAGATAGGTGACAGTATCCTCGGGTTCATTCATTCATTCATTCATTTTTTCATTCATTCATATTTATTGAGCACTTACCGTGTGCAGATCACTGTACTAAACGCTTGGGAAGTACAATTCAGCAACAGAGATAATCCCTGCCGACAATGAGCTCAGGTCAGGGTGGTCAGTACCCCACACATCGCCAGAGCTGGGAAGGGGCTGAAACCTACCACCGTGAACCCAGCACCAGAGACTTCTTGTAGGAATTGAGTGAGAGAAACTGAGTGAACACAAGGGAGGGAGAGAGGAGAACAATATTCCTAAAAGAAAGAGAGGTGTCTGCAGGGCTCTCACTGCCTCCGCTTTGCTTCTTGGGAAATGTTTTTAGACTCTGCTGGGCGAGAGATGGGATTAAGCGTAAACCCTTTTGACCTGTGGGAGCACAGAGGGTTCATTCAGCTTCGTTTCCTTTCTTGCCCCCTTTTCTTTGGGGAGTGACCAGGAGAGAGGGCAGCGGTGTCACCGTATTTCCCAAGGAGAAAACAGTTGAGGCTGCCAGGGGTGAAAGGTTAAATGCTGGTGTCAATAAAATGGAGGGGATTTTGGGGAGGGGGAGGTGGGTAGGCGGGGATACACGCCTGGTTGGGGCTCTAGTGAGAGAAAACAGACAACAACCTAAAACACCCACCCAAACGTTCCCCTATCTACTCTGGACTCTGAGTTGTTTTATAAACTGAGCCTTCGTGTTGCCTTCATGATTTAATGTGAAATTATAAGCTGAGGGTACACCGCAAAAAGGAATATCAAATGTTGGAAACTGCCAAAGTCTAGACCCTTAGAGATCCTAGAGCCTATAGAAATTTTTTTCTGGAAGATTGAAAAAACATAGAAAAAAAACCTATGCTTGTTGTTCAGGAAAGAAATATCAGCCCAGGAGGTAACCTTCATTTAAACTAGCTGCAAGGAGCTCAGCAGAGGAATTGGACACTGCTATTTATGCTATTTCTGAGGGAAACTCCAGGCTTCCTTAGATGGGACACTAGACTGTGATTGGCAAAATAACCAGATTTTGTGGACATTCAAATGGGATTGATGGATTGTGGTCTAATGGATAGAGCATGAGTCTGGAAGTCAGAAAGACTTGGGTTCTTATCCTGGCTCCACGATTTGTCTGCTGTGTGACCTTGGGCAAGTCACTTCACTTCTCTGTATCTTGGTTTCCTCTTCTGTCAAATGGGGATTAAGACTGTGAGCCTCATGTGGGACATTGACTGTGTCCAAACTGATTAGTGTGTGTCTACTTCGGTGCTTAGTACAGTGTCTGGCACATAGTAAGCGCTTAAAAAACACCATTAAAAAAATTGATTAACAAGGAGGGAAGGGGTTTCCAGGGGTGGGGCCAATGATTGAAGAATGGCAAAATAGAGTAAAAACGTGAGCACAGGGAAACAAAAACTGAGCAATAATTAGAGATGAGCATAACGTGACCAGATTTAGGGAAGTTTAAAGCGGGGCAGAGGGTGAGACAAGATGTGTTTGAGTGAAGCTGAAGCAGAACAGACATTAAGAGTCAGTGGCAAAATGGACCAGTGGAAAGAGCATGTTGGGAAACCTGGCTTGTATGGGTAGCTCTGCTCTGAGTGACCTTGGACAAGTCATTTAACCTTTGTGACTCAGTTTCTTCATCTGTAATATGAGGGGCAAAGATAGCTGCTGTCCCTATTTCTGGATAGTGAGTCTCATGTGGGTCAGAGGCTGTGTCTCATCTTATTATGTATTTACTACAGTGCTTGGCCCACTTACTTATGTAATAAATCTCATAATGATAATAGTGCAGAAAGAGGGAAAGAAAAAGGCAGAAAAAGAAAACCAGAGATAAAGAGCAGAGAGCAAGAAATAAATCAATCAAATGGTATTTATTGAGCACTTACTATGTGCAGAGCTCTTTACTAAGTGCCTGGGAGAGTACAATACAACAAGAGACAGGGAGATGGGTGGAGAGGTCAAAGAGATGGGAAACGGGCATGGGGGATACATGCGCACAGACACAAACACACACACAGGTCTCCGCATGCTTACAAACACATACGTGCAGAGATACACCCACAGCATCCGCTGGTGATCAATCAATCAGTCAATATATTTATTGAGTGTTTATTGTGTGCAGAGCACTGTACTAAGCGCTTGGGAGAGTACAGTATAACGGAGTTGGTAGACATGTTCCCTGCTCACAATGAGCTTACACTCTAGAGGGGGAGTCAGACATTAAGAAAATGGATAAATAAATTATGGCTATGTACTTAAGTGAGGGGTGAATAAAGTGTGCACATTCAAGTGCAAGAGATGACAGCTGCTGCTGCTGCTGCTGCTGTCGCCTGGGTGGAGTTGGAGTCATTCATTCTTTCATTCAATAGTATTTATTGAGCGCTTACTATGTGCAGAGCACTGTACTAAGTGCTTGGAATGTACAATTCGGCAACAGAGACAATCCCTGCCCAATAACAGGCTCAAAGTCTAAACGGGGGAGATGGACAGCAAAGCAAAGCAGAACAAAACAAAACAAGAAGTCTGGCGTAGATATCATTAAGATAAATTGAATCATAGAGATATGCACATCATTAATAAAATAAATAGGGTAATAAATAACATATACAAATATGCACAGTGCTGAGGGCAGGGGAAGGGGGAAGAGCAGAAGGCCAGAGAAGGGGGAATGGGGAAGGGAGGAGAAGCAGAGGGAAAGGGGGGGGCTCAGTCTAGGAAGGCCTCCTGGAGGAGGTGAGCTCTCAGTAGGGCTTTGAAGAGGGGAAGAGAGTTAGTTGGCGGATGTGAGGAGGCAGGGCATTCCAGGACATTGGTAGGAAATGGGCCAGGGGTCGACAGCAGGACAGGCGCGAACGGGGGACCGTGAAGAGGTGAGCGGCAGAGAAGCGGAATGTATGGGATGGGCAGTAGAAAAAGACAGGGAGGTGAAGTTGGAGGGGGCAAGGTGATGGAGAGCTTTGAAGTCAAGAGTGAGGAGTTTTTGTTTCGTGCGAAGGTTGATAGTCAACCACTGGAAGTTCTGAGGAGGGTAGTGACATGCCCAGAGCGTTTCTGTAGGAAGATGATTCAGACAGCGGAATGAAGAATAGACTGGAGTGGGGAGGGACAGGAGGATGGGAGATCAGAAAGGAGGCTGATGCAATAATCCATTCGGGATATAATGAGAGCTTATACCAGCACGGTAGCAGTTTGGATGGAGAGGGAAGTTTGGATCTTGGCCATATTTTGAAGGTGACACCGAGTCATTCTCTCGGTATAGGTAGTGCTCCAGCGCTTAGTACAGTGCTCCAGCACTTAGTATAGTCCCTGACACATCATAATGCTGAATGAATACCACAATTATTAGTAATAATTATAATAGTATTTGTTCAGCGCTTACTATGTGCCAGAGACTGTACTAAGCTCTGGGGTGAATACAAGCAAATTGGGTTGGACACAGTCCCTGTCCCATCTGAGGCTCACAGTCTTAATCTCCATTTTTTTACAGATGAGGTAACAGAGGCACAGAGAAATGAAGCGATTTGGCCATAGTCACAAAGCAGACAAGCTGTGGGGTGGGGATTAGAACCCAGGTCCTCGGACTTTTAGGTCTGTGCTCTTTCCACGAGGCCACAAGGAATAATAATAATAATGACTGTGGTATTTGTTAAACACTTACTATGTGCCAGACACTGTACTAAGTGCTGGGGTGGATACAAGCAAATCAGGTTGGACAAAGCCCCTGTTCCTCAGGGCACTCACAGTCTCAGTCCCCATTTTACAGATGAGGTAATTGAGGTCCAGAGAAGTGAAGTGAGTTGCCCAAGGTCACGCAGCAGACAAGTGGCGGAGCCGGGATTAGAACCCATGACCTTTTGTGTCCTAGACCCATGGTCTATCTACTACACCTGAATCATCTGGATGGCAAAAGGCCCTTCACTGCTGCTGGAGACGTGGAAGCCAGGTCCTGGCCGGCTCTTCCCTCCCAAAGAATAGTCCTGGGGGAACCTGGTCTGGTCATGGTGAGGGGGGAAATTGGTGAGTGGGGAAGGTCGGGTGTGGGCTAACCATTCTCCAAGAGTCACATTACAAAAGCCGGAACCGTGCAGAAAGGCTGTGGTCTCAGTGCTGTTTAACATACTACGATTTTTCAGTTTGGAAAGACAAAAGGCGATTGAAGTTTACAGAATTCTGAAGGGTGTGGACAGGGCCAACATGGGGATATTGCTCACTACAGCCCACAGTACCAGAACTCGGGGGACACCCAATGAAGCTTGAAGGTGCTAGCTTCAAAACAGACAAAAGGAAACATTTTCCCCGCAGTGGGTGGTAAGCAGCATATGGAACTTGTTTCCACAGGAAGTTTTGCAGGCTGAAAGTATCAATAGGTGAAAGAAGGGTTTGGATACATTTATGGATGAGGGGGAGAATTATCAAGGTGGTGGGAAAAGATAGGAAGGCTTGAGGAGGAGGTGTAAATAGATACTTGGATGATTGAATCGTGATGGATTATAAAAAGTTTTGAATGTTAGAATGGTAACATTAGGATGCAACTCAAAGATGACAAATACCGTACTATTTTTCCAAGCCTCTTTTGTTGCCACTGACAAATACGGAGCAATGGGTTGAATAGACCACTTCTCTCACCCACTATGACAGGGCTTATGTTCTTATTGGAAAATAACAATCAATCAACCAATCATATTTATTGAGCACTTACTGTGTGCAGACCACTGTACTAAGTGCTTGGGAGGGTACAGTATAACACTATTACAGAGTTGATAGACATATTCCCTGCCCACAACGAGGTTACGATCTAGAGGGGGAGACAGAAATTAATCTCAGTAAACAAATTATAGATATGTAAGTGCTGTGTGTCTAGAGGGGTGAATAAAGGGAGCAAATCAGGGTGATGCACAAGTGGGTGGGAAGATGAAATGAGGGCTTAGTCAGGGAAGGCCTCCTGGAGGCTTTGAAAGTGGGGAGAGTAATTATCTGTTGGTTATGAAGAGGGAGGAGCATTCCAGGCCAGAGGCAGGACATGTTAGAGGTTGGCAGTGAGATTGAGGTACAGTGAGTAGGTTGGTATTAGAGGACTGAAGTCTGCAGGTTGAGTTGAGTTGAGTTAGTAGGGGGCAAGGTGATTGAATGCTTTAAAGTCTACAGTAAGGAGTTTCTGTTTGATGCAGAGGTAGATGGGCAGCCACTGGAGGTTCTTGAGGGGTGGGGAAACCTGGAAGAACAACATTATGTGCTCTGTGAGAGAGTGAGTGAGTGTGAAAGGGAGAGAGAGGGAGAGAGCACATTCCAGACTGTAAGTTTGTGATGGGCAGGGATTGTGTCTATCAACTCTACTGTATTGTACTCTACCAAGGTCTTAGTTCAGTGCTCTCTACACAGTGAACACTCAATAAATACCACTGACTGACTGATGCAATGTTCTAATGTGACAGTGTTTATATTTTAATCAGAAGTTATGCGTGGAGAACATAAGCAGACATTTGATCAATGGCCTCTGCTGATGTAGACAACTGTGGCTGATTAAAGTAGAGGTGGGATTGGCAAGCGCTTCCACATACTGTGATTAATAATAATAGTAATAATAACAATGGTATTTGTTAAGCACTTACTTATGTGCCAAGCACTGTTCTAAGAGCTTGGGTAGATACAAGTAATCAGATTGTTCCCTTGGGGCTCACAGTCTTAATCCCCATTTTCCAGATGAGGTACCTGAGGCCCAGAGAAGTGAAGTGACTTGCCCAAGGTCACACAGCAGATAAGTGACGGAGGAGAGATTAGAACCCAAATCCTCTGACTCCCAAGCCTGTGCTCTTGCCAGTAGGCCATGCTATGTATGCCAATATTGTTCCTTGTTGGACTATTGCATCTATTACCCAATGTCTGGTGCCCCTTTCATTTCTCCCTCTTTGTGCTATGAACCTCCAGAAGCCTCGTCAGTAATGTAATTTCTAATTCCTGAATGGCAGGCTGATCTATTTCCTGCTCCTGTCTTCCAGTTGTCTCCAATTATGCCATACTTGCTTAAGATTTTGCTTCAAGGAAGCAGTGTGTCCTAGTGGAAAGAGCACAGGCCTGGAAGTCGGAGGTTCAAATCCCAGCTTCACCACTTTCCTGCTGTGTGATGCTGGGCAAGTCACTTCACTTCTCTGTGCCTCAGTTCCCTCCCTCATCTGTCAAATGGGTATTGAGAGTGTACACCCCATATGGGACATGGACTGTGTCCAGCCCGATTTGCTTGAATCTATGCTAGTGCTTAGTGCAGTGCCTGGCATTCATTCATTCATTCATTCATTCATATTTATTGAGCACTTACTGTGTACAGAGCACTGTACTAAGCACATAGTACCCTCTTAACAAATACCATAAAAAAGGTAACACTGTTTTTCCTGCCCAACCTATATATGGTTTCTCTATTTCAGTTCATCATTCAGAAGCCGGATATCTCTGCTGTTGTCCTGACTTCTCCTATATGTCCTGCAACATGCATTATTTCGATCCTGATGGACTGACTATACTCCAGGACCTTATTGTTTGAGGTCCTGTCTTGTCATTTGTGGCTACATATAACATGTAGGAGGCGGGATCGGAATAGCCCAGAAAACAAATGTGGGCTCTGGGGAAAGTCAAGGCTTTAAAGCCACTGTGGGCAGAAAAGTGTCTGTTTGTTGTTACACTGTACTCTCCCAAGTGCTTAGTTCAGTGTTTAGCTCACAGCAAGCGCTCAATAAATATGATTGAATGACTGAATGAGTAAATGAGATTGGGTGTTGCCTTTGCTATATAGGCCATCAGGTTGGTCTGAATCTTTTGCTTATCTGGGTGACACCTTCTTCCATCCTCTCAAAGCCTTTTTGATTTGGCTTTCTGTCTATTTTTATCACTTTGTTGGTTGTAGTGATGCTTGGGTAGCAGAGTCTGGTTTCTCAAGGTTTTTCTGTCACTGATGGAGTCCGTTGATAGAGTTGAGGGTTTTCCACTTGGAGACTGGTGGGAACTGGTGGGACTGATAAGAAGCAGTGTGGCATAGTGGATAGAGCATGGGCCTGGGAGTCAGAAGGTCATGGGTTCTAATCCCAGCTTCACCACTTGCCTGCTGTGTGATGTTGGGCAAGTCACTTAACTTCTCTATGCTTCAGTCACCTCATTTGTAAAATGGGGATTGAGATTGTGAACCCTACGTGGGACAGGGACTGTGTCCAACCTGATTTGCTTGTATCCACCCCAGCGCTTAGTACAGTGCCTGGCACATAGTAAGCACTTAACAAATACCACAGTTATTATTATAACATTAACCTTGGCTTCTCGAGCTTGATTACCAATCCACAGCACTTTGCCGATTCTCAGAAGCACTGCAGAATCATTTCCACTGTTTTGTGTGGAAGCTTCTAGAGCAAGGAATCAGTATACTCGAGCTTTGATGATGCTCCCAACCAACTTAATTGAAATAACTTCCCAAAGGATTGGAATCCTATTTGGATACTCACTTCCAGTTTCCTTGTTGCAACCTCAAAGGTGGCTACTTAGAATAGGCCGAATGAGGCTGGTTTTCAGCATCACCACCCTCATCAACCACATTTATTGAGTACCTACTCTGGACAGAGTACTGTTTTAGGGATTGGGGGGCTACACAGAAGTAAAAGATACTACATTTTTTTCCATATGCTGTCAAGTCATTTCTGATTCACAGTGACTTAATGGACTTGTATCCATAGAGTTTTCTTGGCAAAAAAATACCAAAGTGGTTTACCACTGCCTTCTTCCACATAGCAAAAACTTAAGTCTCTGCTGTTGTCTTTGATTAAAGTTTTGACTATTTGATCATCTGCCTTTGACTCTTTTCCATGCTGCTGCTGCTCAGCACAGGTGAGTCAACTTTGCCTGACATTTTGGTTTAGACCTTTCCATTATGGGTAACCCTGAGAAGAAGATATCTCTTAATGGTATAGCTCTAAGCTTCATTGGTGTATGCAAACCCTCCTGCCACGATAAGACACCCGTAACATACTTAGTACTTACTTTACCCAGAACATTTTCACACAATTTTTTTTAACAGAATTTGTTAAATGCTTACTGAGTGCCAGGTACTGTTCTAAGAGCTGGGGAAAATATGTAATAATCAGTTTGGACACCGTCCATGCCCCACATGGGGCTCACAGTCTTAGTCTCTATCTGTTGCCGACTTGTACATTCCAAGCGCTTAGTACAGTGCTCTGCACATAGTAAGCGCTCAATAAATACTATTGAATGAATACTCATTTTACAGATGATGGAACTGAAGCATAGAGAACTGAAGTGACTTGCCCGAGGTCACACAGCAGACAAATGGCAGAGGCGACTTTAGAACCCAGGTCCTTCTGACTCCCAAGCCTGTGCTGTATCTACTAATTTGTATTGCTTACCCAATTATCTCATTTTATTCTCCCAACAGCCTGTGAGGCAGCTATCATCATCATCATTATTATCATCATTGTCATCATCATCATCATTGTCTCCATTTTACAGATGAGGAAATGGAAGCTTAGAGGGGTTCAGGATCTTGCCTGTAGTGGCGCTGGGATTACAACCCAAGCCTAGTGCTCTTTTCACTTGTCCACTTTACCATCCAACCTCATACACAGTCTTACTTCACTCCATTGATGACAGGGAAAGGAACAGTCACGGCCCTTCCAATTCAGAAGAATCTTAGGATCTTGCTACATTTTTCAGGGCAGTCAAACTTTTTTAGTAGTTGCCAGAACCCATGTCTGCAGACATTGTCGGATACTTTGGTAAAGTTCAGGAACACCGGGGAGAGCTCTTAAATTTGTTCTCATATCCCTGCTACGATCATGTCTTTGGCACCTTGCTGTGTCTTTGGTGGGGAGAGAGATGGAAAAGCTTTTTGCATTACTTTTAGGAGCAGATGCCCAATGGGAGTCTCTTTTCCTCAGTCCAAACCAGCTGACCTTTCAGAATGGGCATCAGCAGCCATAATGACGATGCTCTCTGTTCCTAGCCTGCCACACGATTTTGGCTCCTAAAAGTAAGGACTCTAAAGTGCTCCACACCAGGGAGAAAGCTGCCTACTCTTCCTTATGCTCGGACCGTTCTGCTTGGCCGGTCTCTCAGAAAAGTAAGACAATCTTTGTTAGGCCATTAAAGAAAGGAATGGGGAAGGAGTCTGCAAGGAGGGGTTCGAATCCATTGGTTGAGCTAAACTCTCAAGTTGCCAACGGCAAGCAAATGTCTCCCCCTCCATACACCTCCTCCCTTAACCCGGCCCCCATCCCCCACCCCATTCCGCCTGGTAACACGGGATGTAATCTCGTTTCTAAACACACAATTACAGAAAATAAAAAAAGTAAAAAGACAAGAAAAGAATAATTAATTTCTGCTTCCTCATGCAAATCCTTTGGCCAGTCATTTAAGGATCAGGAGCAGGAGCAATTCAGGTCCTTGTGCAAATTCCAAACTGAAGGCATTAAAAAAAAAAAAGACAGAAATTGAATGGATTTACTTTTCTAAGAACCAGAATTAACAAAGGTTCCATTTTCCATGGTTATGCGTCTGGCCAGACAGGCCTCACTGACAAGCACTCCAAACACATGTGCTGGCCTGATGAAAAGGCCTCAGTGTTGACTGACAGATAATTGAAGTGACAAATTGTTTCATTGTATTTGGCAGGGAGAGTGCTGTATTAGATAATTATGGAGAGCAGAGAAACTCTGGGGTCTCAGGTCACAAGACATGCCTGACCCTATTTTCTGAAAACTCTGAATGGAGTCCTGGTCCCAGAGGTCCTGAGTGTGATGCTGTCTCCTTTTTTGTGCTTTTTTTTCTTTACTTCCCCCTTCACTCCCCCACCCTCCCTACACTCCCGCCTCCACCCTTTCCGATCTAATGATTAAGAGTAAGGAATACAACTCCCCAAAGCCATGGGCCAGCCCCCCATCCTTCGCATCCTTCTACAAAACAACTTGTAGATTTTATCCATGGTAACAAGTTTGCAAATTCTCCCTTTTATTAACTGGCTGTGGTGGCCAAGAAGAAGGCACTCTGTTCTGGGGAGAAGGCGGGTCCCGAGAGGATTCGTTCACCCAGGCTGCGGGTTTTTGGCTACTGTGCTTAGAGAAAGGAGAAGAGAGTCAGAGGCAATGCCTTTCTGGACCGCGTCCTGCTTCTGGGCCTCTCTAACCCAACAGCTGTTTTCCCCAAAGATGCTTATCTATTTGCACATTGTATAAACAACTTAAAATAAAAGCAGGAGCCGCCAAAAGCAAGCCACCACCAAAAAACCCACATCACCACAACTCGAACTGTTTCAGGTGCACATAATCCGCTGGCATGTGTGGGTAGCGTAGGCCTGAGGGTGAGGAAATCTGGGCAGCAAGAATAAAATTCCACTTCTCCAAACAGCCCGGGTGGTCCTCTGATGGAGAGGCAATTTGCGAAGAGCTGACGCAGAATGAGATAATCTTGGTTTACACCTACAACTTCCCTTCATCACAGGATCTTGACTGTTAGGATGAAGAGGAAACAGAGAGAAGAGAAGAGCACTTTCTGTGGAGGAAGGAGTAGAGCCAAGAGCACCTGGAGTGTGTTGGTGGGACTATCTTCCTGTTCACCCTATTTCCTGGAGATGGTTCTTGGTATGGAGTAATCAGAAGCAGCATGGGAAGCAGCATGGCCTAGGAGATAAAGCCTGGGCCTGGGAGCCAGAAGACCTGGGTTCTAATCCTGATTCTGCCACTTGCATGTTGTGTGACCTTGGGCAAGTCGCTTTGCTCCTCTGTGCCTCAGTTTCCTCAACTGCAAAATGGGGAGTCAATAACTGTTCTCCCTCTTACTTAGACTGTGAGCTCCAAGTGGGACAGGAACTGTACTTGGTCTGATTAACTTGTATCTACCCCAGCGCTTAGAGTAGTGCTTGACATACAGAAAGTGCTTAACAAATACCATAAAAAAATAAAATCAAGGAACAGAAATTAGATTTAAATTTTTTTTTCAAAGAACACCCTAACTCTCCAATGAGGAGCCTTTAATCCTTTAAAGGATGAGAAAATATGCTACTACCCTCAAGACTGACTTTCCACATGGCATTTTTTCTCCATTTCTTACTCTTTTTTTTGGCAGTTTCTTTTTGCCTTTTTTTTCTTTTTACTTCTTTTCCTCCCTCCTTTTTCCCTGGAGGAAATGTGCATAAGGAGAGTCTCTGAAGGTGGTGAGGCATCTTGGTTTTATGTTTACAGAAGTCACAAGTGAAAGAAACCATATGAGAAGTCACATGGCAGCCACATTAATTTCCTAAACCTAACCTCTCCTTCCTCCCCTCACAATCTCCTCCCTGTCTTCCTCTCTGTCCCTGCAATTGCCCAAAGACATCTTTTCCCAGGGACCAAACAGCCCCAAGGATCGTCTTTCAGTTTCTGAAGGTTACATAGACACTTCCCTTTCAACTCTTGATTCAGAACTGTGACTTTAAGAACAAAACTGCCAAGTGACCTTCAGGAACAGAATTTGATAACTTGAGTTTGTGTCCTTCGAAGGGGAACAGTGATGGAAGGCGAAGGACTTTTGGGCTGGAACATCATTTTAAAGTACAAATGACAGAGGGAACTGATGGGGAAAATGGGGGAGCCATGGGGCTCTCATCTGTCAAGCCACCCAGCATTGGGATCAGTGAATTGAAGGGAATGGCCAGGGAGGGGATGGTGTACAATACAGTGATAGGGATATGAGTCATCAATACAATCATATTTATTGAGCTCTTGCAGTGTGCAGAGCACTGTACTAAGCACCTGGGGGAGTACAACACAACTGTATAACAGACACATTCCTGCCTGTCTACAATGAGCTTACAGTCTAGAGGGGGAGAGTTGGTGTGAAAGAGGCTGAAAGAACAAACAAATCCTCCAGAACATGGAAGGACTGTTGTGCCATGGGGTCTGACCCCAGAGTGCTAGGTTCTGGTCATCTGAATTTGGGTGTGCAGAGTGGCTCCTTCATGGACAGCTACTCTTATCTACCAGAGACAAGTCAACCAACTAGCAACCTGGCTTGTGCCTCTGTTTCCTTGCATAGTTTCTGTTGAATGTTTTCCCTATTGAATTTGGGTCCAGTCTTTGGCTGGGCCTTCGGGAAAAATCTGTGTTACCCAGCGTCTTTAAAACTATATAAAACATGTCAACATTGAGCCAGGCTATCAGAGAGTGGTTTTGACCAACAGGCCAGTTCAGTCTCCACCTTTAACTGGGCCATATTCCGGGTTAGTGGCGAGAGATGTTTATAAAGTAATGCACTTAAATGTTTGTAAATGCTATTTCTTCCAAGTAGAAAATATAATAATAATAATAACATAATAATATTTGGTAAGCACTTACTATGAGCCAAGCACATTGGTCAAAACAGGATAATCCAATTGGACACAGTCCCAGTCCCACACGGGGCTCCTGACCTAACGGGAAAAAGAACAGGGATTTAATCTCCATTTTACTGATAAAGAAACTGAGGCACAGAGAAGTTGTGACTTGCCCAACGTCACATAGCAAACAAATGACAGAGCCAGGATTAAAACTCAAGTCTTCTAACTCCCAGCCCTGTTTCCTTTCCACTGCTGCTTCTCTTGCCTATTGGGAAGGAAAAGAGGAAGAGGGCAGATGGCAGCCAGTGGAATTGAACCATGCAGAGTACTAATAAGGAGCCCAGTTAAGAGGGGCAGGGATAAGAGCCTCTTGGGCATAGTTGCAGCCGAGCTCACAACAGACCAAAAAGGAACATCCTAGAGAAGATTTTTTTAATAACTGTGGTATTTGTTGAACGTGAACACTGTTCTAAGGACTGTGGTAGATATGAGCTAATGAGGTTGGGCACAGTCCCTGTCCCATATGGGGTTCTTAATCCCAGTCTTAATCCCCATTTTACAAGTGAGGTAGTTGAGGCACAGAGAAGTGAAGTGATTTGACCAAGGTCACGAGGCTGAGAGGTGGCAGAGCTGGAATTAGAACCCAGGTCCTCCTGTCTCCCAGGCCCATGTTCTATCCACTAGGCCATGCTGCTTCTCTATCTAGGAGACTAACGTAGAAAGCGGTAATGTTTTAGGAAATGAGTTTATTTGGGAGGTGGGAATTGAAATTAATTGTGACCCTGAAAATGGTTGGAATTGCTCATGTACCCCCTGAGGGGATGGAATGCATTCATTCATTCAATCGAATTTATTAAGCGCTTACTGTATGCAGAGCACTGTACTAAGTGCAGGCTTTTAGAAGCTTCCCCCTCCACCACACTCCATCATTATCTTCCTCCCTGAAATTTTCCACCTTGACCTCACCCATACCTGCACAGGACCTCATCTCTGTGCAGATCAAGACATTTGCCTAAACTCATTTTGGAGCAGAAATTCCCATCTGCTGTGGCTTGTGTTATTTTTTCTCCCCACTGTCTACAGAGCACAAATAATAGTTATTAAAGTCTCTTTCCCACCATAGAAATAAAATACGACCATGGAAATCCTGCACAGCCACTCCATTGAGAACTCTGTGAAGCTGGGTAATGCCAATAATTCAAAACAGATGAACGGAATGGCAAATACTATAGACTTAGTATCCTAGTCTGACCCGACCTTTGAAACTTGCTGAAAGTTATCCTTGAAACTCACCAGAACTCCTTGTGTAACTTCTGTAAAAGGGTTATTTATCACAAAGTCATAAATAATATTTGCTATGTATTTTCTCCATCCATCTAGAAAATGAATTAGGTTAGAAAACATTTATGTGCTTGGGACTGAGGTCTGCTTTTCTATTGCAGGAGGGGGCAGGGTGGGGGGGAGTGGAAAGGGGGATGGGGGAGGAGGAGGGGAGGGGCTGGTACAGGAGAATATCCTGCATTTAAATAAGCCTGAGCTTCCTGTAGCTCCATCTTGTCTAAGGTGACGGTCTCTATGAGGTTGGTTTAGGCCAGTGTTTTTATATGTTGCTGTTCTATTTTAGAGATGCTCACAGTCTAGTTGTGAGTGATTTGGTTACCAAAGTAATCGGGGTGATTTTCACACTCTCCAAATGGCCTTTGTGCAAGGAATCCCCATGGGTTGACAAAAAAAAGAGGGAAACAAACCCAGATGCCCTCCCTGGGGGAGGGGAGGAGGGGGTCAGATGAGAGCCTGTAGCTCTGTTCCTCAAGTTGCTTTAGGATCTTGGGGTTGTGGAGGGGGGTCGGGGGTGGGGAGTGCACTCAAGGCAATGGGATGAGGACTCTTGAGAAACACGCTGGTATCACGTTTCATCGTGGTTCTTTGTTTCTTTGCTCTGCTCTTCAAGTGCATCTGGCAAGTTGGGTTGGTGGGGGGGCGTTGTTTCCGTTTTATCTCCTCCTTGGTCCCAGAGCAGGTGGCTCCAGATTAGGTTATTTGATTTGTTTTTTTCTTGATTGGAGCTGTTGTTGTTTGTAATATGATTTGCTGGCATTTAGCTGAAGTCTTATGGACGGTCTGTGCTTTCAGGCTCTCAGGTTTTTGAGTGGCTGGGGTGGTCTTGAAGGTTCAGGTTTGCCTTTCCCATATTCTTCCATGGTCTCTAGGATCAGCGTAGCAAGGACATCTGTTTTCCCCATTGCACACGATTTAGTGGTTGTGATAATGTGGTATCACTCGGGGATTTCTTGCTTCTAAACACCAGGTTTCACTCATGTTCATGGGGTAGGCTGTGCTGGGTCTGTCTCCCTTCTTCTCTCAATTACCCCTCTCTTTCTCTCTCTCTCTTCCTCCTTTCCAATCATTTTCTTAAGCCCCCTAGGAATCTCTTGAGGTCTCAGCTGTAACAGGAAAGGTAACCAGCACTGCCGCTAGCCGGATGGTCTTAGAAGAGCAGGCTGCTGCTAGCTAAGGGTGGGCTGTAGCATGTGCTTGCCTTTTTTTTTGGTTTTTTTTTTTAATTGATTTTTTGGCAGCCATCTTTGTCAGTCTGCAAGGAAGGTTGGAGGTTAGGGATAGGATTAGAGGGTGAACCCTCACCTGATATCTTCTTCAAGGGTCCAGATAAGGCACCCATTTAGAGATAAGGAAAGTCTCCAAATTGCTAGCCTTCTGGAGGGACACACTTCAGATCTCGTTTGGTGCTTTTACCTGAAAGCCAAAAGTACACTTGGGATCTGAAATGAAATGGATGCACATTGGTTCCTGTCACTCTTATGTTAATTGTGGCTTTGACTCTAAAATGGAGCACTAGCCAGATTAGAGAAACTACTGAATTCCCACTCGTGGCCTTAAAAGAGAGTTACACTTTATTTTGTGGTATTTGTTAAGTGCTTACTATATGTCAAGCAGTTCTAAGTGCTGGGTTAGATAGATAAAAGTTCATTCATTTGTATTTATTGAGCACTTACTGTGGGCAGAGTACTGTTCTAAGTGCTTGGGAGAGTACAATATAACAATAAGCAGACACATTCCCTGTCCACAATGAGTTTACAAGTTAATCTGGTTGGACACAGTAGTCCCTGTCCCACATGGGGTTTACAGTCTAAGTAGGAGAGAGAAGGATTGAATCCCCATTTTACAGTTGAGGAAACTGAGGCACAGGGCAGTTAAGTGACTTGCCCAAGGTCATACAGCAAGAAATTAGCAGAGCCGGGATTAGAACCCAAATCCTCTGACTCTTTCTACTAGGCCATGCTGCCTCTCTACTAGATCACACTGCTTCTCTGTGAATGCTCACCCTCTGGGATGGACCTATCAATCAGAGTGATGGAATAGAGTTCCATCAGTTTACAGTATGGTGAACCTAGTGCATCTTTCAAGCAGCTTGGGATACCAGCTCCAGAGAAGGAGGCCAGGAGCTTCATCATCCCACTGAGGGAGATGAATAATCCATATCCAGCAAAATGCCCCAGCTAGGGGGACATTCCAAGTTAGGGATGGACCAAGCCAGCATCACCACCTGGGCATTCAGTCTCCCAAATTTGCCCAGTCCCTTGGAGCCATGGGTAATATTCCAACTCCAAGAACTGAAATCATGAGGAGGAGAAGGTAAATTAGAGAAGCAGCATAGCTCATTGGAAAGAACCCGGGCTTGGGAGTCAGAGGCCATGGGTTCGAATCCCAGCTCTGCCACTTGTTAGCTGTTTGACTGTGGGCAAGTCACTTCACTTCTCTTGGCCTCAGTGACCTCATCTGTCAAATGGGGATGAAGACTGTGAGCCTCACGTGGGACAACCTGATTACCCTGTATCTAGTCCAGCTCTTACAACAGTGTTCTGCACATAGTAAGCGCTTAATAAATACCAACAATATTATTATTATTATTATTAAGTTGGGGGTTGACCTGGAATTAGGGCCCAGGGTTTGAAGTCATCTTCTTTCTTGGTGATAGAAGCATAACATGGCTTGAGACAATCTCTTTAAATCTCCAAGTGGACATGATTAGAGTGACTGTCTCTCCTATTTTTTGACCTAGGAAAGGGGAGAAGAAAAGAAGGAACAAATGAAGAGGATCTTATTTTCCTCCTAGATTCAGTGGAATCTGAGCAACTAGAGGTGAGAGAACTTGTCTTTCTTAGGGTTAAGTTAGCCCCTACTTGTTGTTGATTCTTACAGTGTGGAGGGAATTAGATCTGATGTCTTCTTTTGTGCATGGACAAACCCAGCTTGTGGAGAACTAGAAGAGCTGGATAAGGAAGTCAGAATGATAGTCTTGGCCTTGCTGGTTTACAATAGGAGCAGCACTGTAAGTTTAGTGACTTACAGTGGGCAGGTCTCCTGTCTCTGGCCTGGGATGCCCTCCCACTACATATCTGACCCACAAAACTTTACTGAAGGCACATCTCCTCTGAGATGCCTTCCCTGACTAAGCCCTCCTTTCCTCTTCTCCCACTCCCTTCTGCATCACCCTGACCTGCTTCCTTAATATTTCCCCTCTCCCAGCCCTTCAGCACTTATGTACATATCTGTAATTTTATTTATTTATATTAGTGTCTGTCTCCCCCTCTAATCTGTAAGCTCACTGTGGACAGTGACTGTGTCTGTTATATTGTTAAACTGTACTCTCCCAAGCGCTTTAAACAGCGCTTTGCCCACAATAAGTGCTCGGTAAATACAATTGACTGACAGGCTGGCTGGCTGACTGACTGACTCCCTGGCCATTTCAGCATCTCTCTTCAAGGACCTAAAAGGCCTTGTGACTTTATCCTGCTGGCTTATGCAGAGGAAGGAAACTCATCCAGTCTTACCCCGTGAAGAGTTCAACTCATGCCTCATCTGAGAATAAAGCTCAGCTCCTGTAGCTCTAGAGGAATCCACTAAAAGGCAGGTAAGTCTTGAGCCTGTCCAGCGTTTATGCTTTAACTTAGCCTATGCTCAGCTCTTGTATGCTCGTCATCGAACAGACTTCTGGGCACAAGTTACCATTCGCTTTGGCAAAGCTGCCCCAGGAAGTCACGGTCCCCTGCGGTTGAGTTGGGCCAGCGAGCTCTTCACAGCTTCATTTGGCAGTTGTCTCTATTGCACTTTCTTCTCCACGTCCAAGAACAAGTGCCACTTTTGGCAGCAGGACCCAAGCTGTGAAACCTGAGGCTGGAAATAAAGGAACTGGATGCTGACCCCAAGAGAGTGCTGCCGGGGCCTGGCCTGGATCCTAAAGAGCCAACTACCCAATCCAACAGAGAGAAAAAAGAGGTCGGCCAAGACAAACCGAGAAGCAGTGTGGTCTAGTGAAAAGCAGCATGGCCCGGGGGAAAAGCACAGACCCAGGAGTCAGAGGACCTGGGTTCTAATTCCATCTCTGCCAATCGTCTGCTGGGTGACCTTGAACAAATCACTATACGTCTCTGTGTCTCAGTTACCTCGTCTGTGAAATGGAGATTTGGACAGTGAGCCCCATGTGGCTGTAGACTGTAAGCTCATTGTGGGTAGGGAACATAACTGCTGTTGTATTTTCCTCTCCCAACCTCTTAGTACAGTGTTCTGCACATAGTAAGTGTTAATAAATACTAAAGAATATAATGTGGGACATGGACAGTGTCCAACCTGATTGTCTTGTATCTACCCCAGAACTTAGTACAGTGCCTGTCACATAGGAAATGCTTAACAAATACAATTTAAAACAACAACAATGGGCTCATTCTCCAAATCCTTAAGAGGCACATATTAAGTTATTTTTAAGCTTTAAATTTTAAGCAGGAGGGAGATATTTTCTGTGGTGTGGATGAAGATCCCAGTGGTCCACCAGTACCTACCATCAAACACAAAACTTAGTGAATGGGACCAGAAAAGGCCTCAATGGGCACCCTAAGGAAGAGAAGTGAAATTAGACTGAGAAGTGAACAGTCAGAGGCAAGGAGGACTAAATGCTGTATAGGAGAGAAAGAAGAGAGGAGGTGATGGCTCATCTGCTAAGCTTCTAAATGTTTAGAACCTTCTTTCTGCTTCACCATGGTAGGTGGAGTTTAGGGTGAGAATGCCTTGAGGAAGAGAGAGGGGCTCAGAGAGATTTTTGCTGACTTGCACCTTGGGAATGAGTTCTGACCTTGTGCCCAGGGACCCAAGAAATAAGGGTAGGCTACATTGGGGCAGGAGTCTAAAAAACATAAAACTCCTCTGGACCTCTACACTGTCAGCTCCTTGTGGGCAGGGACTATGTCTACCAACTTTGTTATAACATACTCTCCCAAGAGCTTAGTACAGTGCTCTGCACACATCAAGTTCTCAATAAATACAACTGATTGATGGACTGATCACTTTCCTATTTCCCTCTTTATCTGGGAATCAAGGTTTGGTCAGGAAAACTTTGATTATTTTTCCTCTTTAATATAGGGATCAATCAATCAATCAATGGTATTTATTGAGCATTATTGTGTTCAGAGCACTGTACTAAGCGCTTGGGTAAGTGCACTGAGTTGGTAGATATGTTCCCTGCCCAAAATGAACTTACAGTCTAGAGACTAGCTTACAGTCTACAAACTTTGAATAGTCAATCAATCAATAGTATTTATCCACCACTTACTGTTTGCAGAGCACTCTACTGAGCGTCTAACAGAGCACACTGGTGTAGCACACTGGTGTAAGTAGGCATGATCCCTGTCTTCAGAGAGCTTACAGTCTAACCGGGGCAGCAGACTTGAAAATAAATTAGGGGCACGGGGAACCAACAGAATTTAAAGATTCAGATATAAATGCTGTGCGATGGTGATGTTGGGTGTTCTGGGGTTGGGGGTGAGCTAAGCAAAGTTTGGGTGATTAATGACTTTTCTAGATGTTTGCAAGGATTTTCCCTTCCAGTTAGGCATTTCTTAAAAATCATCCAAGAAAGGCAAATGAATAGTGAAAGGTGAACTGAGAACCATCAGGGTTCCAAGAGATGGGAGAGAAAGTGGACCACACGGATTTAGCCTCTGGGGGTCTTCAACTGTAGCCCTTTAACCTGGCTGCCCTGGGAGCAAGTGCTCCCTGTGGGATTGTGTTCTACCATCGACATTGAACTCAAAGTCTCTTTTGTGAATCGCTGAAGTAGGGCATCACTACTGAGAAGTGGGGAATGTGAACAAACCTGCCAAATTATTAATAAGGCAGCAACCCCATCCATCTTAATGAGACAGGACTAAGAAAGTAGCAGCTGAGAAGGAAGCACACAATAGCTTCCTTGCTTTCCTAAAAACAAAAAACAAAAGTCCTCCCAAATTAGAAAGCAGCTTCTTAGTGAACCTGGGATTCTGGAAATCTGTGGAAAGATAATAAAATCTTTTTCTTAATGGTATTTGTTAAGCATTTATTAAGCACCAGACACTGTATGCTGGAGTAGTTACAGGCTAGTCAGGTTGGACCCAGTCCATCTTCCACATGGGGCTCTCTGTCTAAATTGGTGTTCTATAGATGAGGCATAGAGAAGTTAAGTGACCTGCCCAAGGTCACACAGTGGAGAAGTATCGGAGCTGGGAAAATTCTCAAGTGATCATTCTTAAAGTCCAAAGAAACCAACAAACCATTCTGGAAGCTGCAAATCAGAGGACACAGATTGTTCTCCTGGATAAGACACCCTGACATCTGAGAATTTTGCCTCCCTACTAAGACTGGGAAACACTGTCTTGATTTCAATCATACAATCAATTGTATTTATTGAGTGCTTACTATATGCAGAGCAGTATACAAAGTGCTTGGGAGAGTAAAGACAACAGAATTAGAACACATTTTTCCTGCCCATAGCGAGGTTACAGTCTAGAGGGGGAGGCAAACATTAATATGAGTAAATAATTTATAAAATATTATTTAAAGATATATCTGTAAGTGCCATGGTGTTGGGAGTGGGGCGAATATCCGAAGTCCAAAGATCACAGATCCAAGTGCATAGACAAAGCCAAAGGGAGAGTGAGACAGGGAGAACTTAATCAGGGAAAGCCTCTTGGAGAAGATATGACCTTAATAATCCTTCGAAGGTGGAGAGAGTGGTGGAGAGTAGGGAGAGGATATGGGAAAGGGGTCAGTGGTGAGATAGACTAGATAGAAGCACAGTGGTGGTGCTAGAGGAGTGGAGTTTGTGGACTGGGCTGTAGTAGGAGATTAGTGAGGTGAGGTAGAATGGGACACGTTGATCAAGTGCTTCAAAGACAATGGTAAGGGGTTTCTGTTTGATGTGGAGGTGGATGGGCAGCCTTCGGAGGTTCTTGAGGAGCGGGAACACATGAACTGAATGTTTTTGTCGATAAATAATCCTTGCAGAAGAGAGATGTATGGATTGGAGTGGGAAAAGACAGGAGGTTTTCAAGTCAGTGAGGAGGCAGATGCATTAGTCAAGAAGAGATAGGATAAGTGCTTGGATTAGGATGGCAGCAGTTGGATGGAGAGGAAAGGAAGGATTTTAGCAATATTGTGAATGTAGAACCAACAAGATTTGGAAACAGATTGAATATGTGGGTGGAATGAGAGAGATGAGTTGAGGACAATGACAAGGTATGGACTTGTGAAATGGGGGAATAGTGGTGTTGCCTACAGTGATAGGAAAGACAGAGGAGAGACAGGGTTTGGGTGAGAAGATGCATGCAAAGACAGTTGAGGTCTGGCCCTGGGGGGCTGGAGCCCAGTGCTGAGTGACTTTCATTTTAGCAAGTGTCAGTAGCACTTCAGAAACCTCTTGGAGGCTAAGGGCTTCATCTTCTCTATGTTTTGTGAAATGCTGGTGAGGTGACATCATTAGTCAATCAGCCAATCCCAGGATTGAGTTACTGTGCTCACTGAGAGCAGAGTGCTGGACTTGGTGCTGGCAATAAACGAATCCTGGTCCCTTCACTAAGCCTGATCTCTTCTCACGAGGAACATACAATCCAGAGGGGAAAGAGATGCTCAGCAAATACTGAAGGTGATGAGGATGGTGACGATGGCCATGATGATGATGAGACAGGCATGAGGTATGCATCTATCTCCTCCTGCCTTCAAAACATCTCGACTTGGATGTCATCCCATCAACTTAAACTTAACATGTCCGAAACAGAGGTCCTTATCTTCCCGCCCAAACCCTGTCCTCTCCCTGACTTTCCCATAACTGTAGATGGCACCACCATCTTTCTCGTCTCACAAGCCAGTTACCTTGGTGTTATCCTTGACTCCTCTCTCTCATTCAACCCACATATTCAATCCATCACCAAATCTTGTCAGTCCCACCTTCACAACATTGCTAAAATCCACTCTTTCCTCTCCATCCGAACTGCTACCATATTAATATATTCACCTATCCTATCCTGCCTAGATTGCTGCATCAGTCTCCTTGCTGACCTCCCAACCTCCTGTCTCCTCAATCCAGTCCATATTTCACTCAGCTGCTCTGATCATCTTTCTACAAAAATGTTCAAGACATGACACCACCCCCACCACACACAAAAATCTCCAGTTGTTGCCCATCTACCTCTGTATCGAACAAAAGCTCCTCACCATTGGTTTTAAAACACTCCATCACCTTGCCCCCTCCTATGTCACCTTGCTTCTCTCCTTCTACCTTCTCACTTTTCCTCAATCTCACCTGTCTTGCGGCCTACCTCTGGCCCACATCCTGCTTCTGGCTTTGAATCCCCTCCCTCCTCAAATCTGACAATTACTCTCCCCCTCTTCAAATCCCTAATGAGGGCATATCTCCTCCAAGAAGCCTTCCCAGACTAAGCCCCATCTTTTCTCATCTCCCTCATCTTTGCTCTCTCATTCACCCCAGGACAGCATCAGTACCAGATGGGAGACAGATCGGATAAAATCTGGACTGTCTGGTGTAAATCAGGACAAATGGCCACCATAGACATGGGGAAGCTTGATGGGCAGGGATCCGGACAAGGAGGCAAGAGGCCTGGGCTCTCGCCCCATTGCCAAGTTGCTCTGTGACCTTGGGGACATCACTGGATTTGAGGAATGTATGTCAATGTCTCTGAAACAGACTCTTGGAATCTAGGGAGTGGTGGAGATTGGGAGTGGCAGGGAGGCGAGGGGTCATGAATAGGAGAATCAGAGAATCAATCTAATGATCTTTATTGAGCACTTACTATATATAGAACACTGTACTAAGCACTTGAGACCTTACAGTACAATAGAGATGGTAGACACGTTCTCTGTCTACAATGAGTTTACAGTCTAGAGATGATTACCGTCCAGTGAATTAAGGGGAGATAGAGGCAGAGGGTTTGAGGATGATGTAAACATCTGAGAGGCTAATTTCCTACTTATCTTTCATTTAGTTCATGGAATATGATCAGCAAAGGTGATCTGAGGTTCCATCTCAACCCATGAGGATTTCAAACTCTGGAACCTAAATCCTGGATTTTGCAGTATATTTTTATGCTGTCAATATTTCATTGCAAATTCCAAGAATACAGGGTTATCCCTCAATTGTTGGATTTGAGCAAAAAAGTAAAAGTAGTATAGCCCACATCCTCAGATGATGTGATAATTATAATATCCCTGGCAGTTCAAGTTGAGGGATGCCGACCACACGGGAGGACATTTCAGTGCTACTGCAAAAAAACACATTCTGACATTGCAACGGGTGCTCTGATTTTATACGGTGCTTTTTCCCCCTCATTTAACATGCATGTTATAGGCATGAAATTATGGCAGTTTGATTCCAAATCCAAGGCTGGATTTGCAGTATTTATAATGATTTTCAGTGTTTGTAAAGCTCTTGGTGCACAACTTTTTGAGTGAAGGAGCACTATGAAGGGAAGAGGTTAGGAGACTTGGAATGTGTATGTGTGTGACTTGAGGGGGAGAAGGGGAGGGGAAGAGAAGGAGGAGAGTAGCGATTATGAATCACTATGATTTTGACACTTCAAAAATTTTGTCATGATTTTGTTGCATAAAACTGTAAAAAATGAAAGAACCAAAATCCAAGCAGAAACTTCACCAATCAAACAGCCCACTGGTCTCAGGAGAATGTAACAAATCTTAAAATCTTCCCTATTTCATTTCAGGGTGGTGGGATGGGCTGTGGCTCAGACACTGTGCGAGGCTGTGAGCCCAGTGTGTCTGGAATGGGGATCATATGCAGACTGGCTGGGGTGGCCCATGTGCTGGGTGTCAGTCTCAGGCCTCCTCCATGAGCACAAAACCAGCGAGTGAGTACAAAACCAGGTAGCGAGTGAGCGTATTGCGGGGCCTGGGTGTAACAGCTCTCTGCCATCATACTCATTAGATCGCCCCATCTGTAGTCCTGAATGGACTTTGTTTGGGGGGCTCCACTCTGCTCCTAATGGACTAAAGCCAGTCATTTGGCAAAAATCAGCTCAGTTGCTGCCTTTGTTCTTAAAGAGGCCAGGCTGAATGCGCCTGGGGACTAATATATTCTATTATGCCCCCAGAGGCTGGCCTCTGGGGAAGCACTTTCAATTAGAAGTGTTGGGGAGAAGACTGAGTTTCCCGCCCACCGCCTCCAGCCCCACATTCAGTCAAGAAACTCCCATCAAACCAGGGCCAGTGGGGGACTTGCTTTTCTTGGTCCCATCTACACAGCTATCACCTGAAACCGATGGAAACGATGCAAGGCAGAAAGGAACCTGAACTCCCTTGGTTCTGGAGCTGTTGGGCCCCAAGTGGTGAAGGTTGGCATGAGTCCAGAAGATGGAAGCGGGACTGGGGGCAGAAAGGAGGGACCTGCTTATTTGTAGGTAGATTGGGCAGTCTTGGACATAGAAGGAGAAGGTCAGTCAAGTGTTGATGCTGCCCTGACACACTTCCCCTGCTCCTCCCACACATTTTTGGGATCTCCCACCTCAGCTAATGTGTGGAGTGACCCTACTAGCCTTCTAACCGTCTCCCCCGCTTCCATTCCCACCTCAATCATCCCCTCTGAAGTTGGACTCTTCCAGCTAAGTTCCTCCCCCAAGGACCCTGGGTGGGAGAGGGCATTCGGGGTTTCCGTGCAGCCCACGGGTCTCATGTTCCGCGGCCAATCATCCCCAGAACAATGGAAATATTACATGTCACAGATAAGCCGAGGGAGTGAAAAGACTTGGGGAACGAGGGTCAGGTTCTCAAATGTTTAGCAGACCTTTTCAGCTCAGGAATAGGAATTTATATTCTCTGGGTTTCTCCCCAGTGCCTGGGTCAATGCACAAGGTCCCCCGTTCCCAGACTCCCCGCCCCCTAAGAGAGGAGGATTACTCTCTGGCAGGACCCAACAGGTAAGATCGAAGGGTAATTGCTCTCCCGCAAGAATTAACATTAGGTGGATTCAGCCAGTGCTATTAGAGGTTTGAGAATCTTTGAACCAGTTGCCGGTGGGAAGGATTGTTCTCTGTAGTACTCTAAATTCAGGAGACAGGCTCCTTCCTTTTTGGGGTGGCATTGAACTGGTCCCATTTGGATGAAGAGGAGGAGAGGAATCTGGAGAATGGACTATTAGGACCTTTCCAGAATCCCTCACATACTCATAGGCTGAATGATTGGAACTGGAAGCTGTAGGAGTCTTAGTATTTATCAAGCACCTTCTTTGTGCAAAACACTGTACAGAGTGCTGGGAAAAATGCAACTTTGTGAATCAGACCTGGTTCTTGGTCTTCAGGGACTCACAACTTAATGATATGAAGGGAAGTGGGGACTGGTGACAGATATATAAGGTAGTGAAGAAGCAGTGTGGCCTTGTGGAAAGAGAGTGGGCCTGGGAGTCAAAGGACCTGTTTTTTAATTCTGACTCAGCCATTTGCCTGCTGTGTGACTTTGGGAAAGTCTCTTAACTGCTCTGTACTTCAGTTTCATCATCTGGGAAATGGGGAATCACTCCGTTTCCACTCCTATTTAGACTGTGAGGCTCATGTGGGACAGGAACTGTGTCCAGCCTTACTATCTTGTATTTACCTTAGCTCACAGAAAAGTGCTTGGCACACAGTATCATTATTATTATTAGTGATGATGGTGTTCCTGAAGGAATCAGTCAGGCTGGCCTGCTCTCTGGCTCAGCCCCGGCATTTTAATCAGTTCTCCTAGTTAATGACCACCCAGGCAGGGCTACAAAATGCACTTTTCAAAGATGAAGAGAGAAGATCAGACCGTCATGGTGTTTGATGACATTTCTTTTGTCATTTCCCACCTTTCTTAGCTGGTTTTCAGATTCCATATTTCCTTTGATTTTGTCTTGATTTTTTCACCCAGAGTTCATTGTATAGCAATTTTGTTTTCCAGAGCATATTCACACCACTTATCTCACTTTCACCCGAATAGCATCCCTGTGAAGCAGAGAAAGGCAGGTATTACTTTCCCCATTTTACAGATGATGAAGAAACCAAGACATAGAGAGGGTCAGTGACTTGCCTGAGATCACCCAGCAGGCCAGTGGCAATGCAGAGACTTGAACCCAGGCCTGAAACAATGATGTGTGCTGTGGTGAAGTGTGTACTATATATACTGTGCACCCAAGTATGAACTGTCTCCCAGTACGATACTCCCTGTTGTTGGGCAGAGATTGTCTCTATCTGTTGCCGCATTGTACATTCCAAGTGCTTAGTATAGTGCTCTGCACATACGATTGAATGAATGAACTTTCCCAAGTGTTTAATATATTGCTCTGCATACAGTAAGCTCTCAATACAATCATTGATTGATCATGAGAAGAAAATGGAATTTGCTCAGAAAAAAGGATGAATAAGTAGACTCCCTGGACCAGAGACTCCAGAGAAATCATGAGACAAAGCTGGAGAAAGTGTTTAAAAAGAGAAGAATGGAGATGTCTCTTTATCACCAAAAAGGAATCCTGAAGGGAGAGGAAGGAATCAAAAATCCTGGGCAATAGGGCTGAATCAAATTCCAGTAGAGGCAAAACATTTCATCATTCAAGGATAATATTGTATTATCCTGTCAAGAATCCAACAATAAATAGCAATAAAATGAAGGAAATCATAGTACTAAAGATCATGTGGTAGTTTAAGAAGTGGTTGGCTATATACTTAGGGACTGAAATAGGTAGAAAACCTCTCACCCCAGAGGAGAGAAGGCTGAATTTGGAAGGGTTTCCTAGCTGAGGCACTCTACTTGGGAAGTTTTTATTTATGGAATTTGTGTGGCATATTAAGCAATTTGGTGGTCTAGATGGCAGTTTTTGGGAAAAAAAAAAGCCTGATGGACAAATTACGTCTTTTTTGGTTCATAGCTTTCTCCACAGTATTAAAAGGGATTTGATAAAGGGCAGCACTCCTGTGAATACAAATATTCAACAGGATCAAGTTATTATTATTATCACTATTATCAAATGTGGAGCTGTTGGTTGCCCACAGGAACCCACAGCATGTTTTTTGTTTGTTTGCTTTTATTTTTTATGCTATTTGTTAAGCATCTGCTATGTGCCAGGCACTGTACTAAGTGCTGGGGTAGATACAAGCAAATCGGGCTGGACACAGTCCATGAGGCCCACAGTTTTAATCCCCATTTTACAGATGAGGTAACTGAGGTACAGAGAAAGTGAAATGACTTACCCAAGGTCACAGCAGAAATGTGGCAGGGACAGGATTCGAACCCAGGTCCTTCTGACTCCCAGGCCTGTACTGGATTCACTAAGCCATGCTGTTTCTCTATGTAGTAAGACATCTGGCTGCTTCTGCCATTGAAGGTGGGAATATTGGAGGTACATTTATGCTCTTAAAAATGGGAGCAAACCACCAGGATGTTGCGGCAGGTTTACCTTTCTCCTTATCAAAGTACTTTCTTATTTTATTCCTAGGCAGCTATATTCTTTTTTACATACTTACATACTTTTTTTTGGATATTATTTATTTGTACACTTGATAATTTATTTGACTGTTCAATTCTGGTACATTGGCACTAGAGTTCTGTTAGATTCCTGGTAGATCTTTTCCCTCTAGACTGTAAGCTCCTGGTGGGCAGGTAACATGTCTCCCAACTCTGTTACACCGTAGGAGAAACAGTGTGGCTTAGTGAAAAGAGAGCAGGTCTGGGGGTCAGAGGACATGGATTCTAATCCTGGCTCCACCACCTATCAGCTCTGTGACCCTGGGCAAATTGCTTAACTTCTCTGTGCCTCAGTTTCCTCATCTGCAAAATGGGGATTCAATCCCTGTTCTCCCTTGTACTGAGACTGGGGGACCTGATTATCTTGTATCTATCCCAATGCTTAATATAATGCTTGGCACACAATAAGCACTTAATACCACAATTATTGTTACTATTATTCTCCCAAGTTCTTAGAACAGTGCTCTGCACATTGGAAGCACTCAGTAAATACCACTGATTGATTGACCGCTACTTCCTGTTCTATTCTTTTCCTTTTTCCTGCTCCCACTCTCCTCCATTAGACTATAAGCTCCTCAAGGGTAGGGAGTGTGTGTCTTGCTTCTGTGGTCTGTAACTGGCAATCATGGGTAAAGAGTGCAATTGTGCTTGGCTGTGTACAGCACGCCTGCCCTCCTTCTGCTCACTGCACTCTGTTTCCCAGACAGACCATGACTGGCAAGGATGAGGGTGGGTGTGTGGTACTGTATAAACCACTAATTCTATAGTAATAGCTAACCCCTTTACACGGTAAGCTCCTCCCTCAAAACGGTAAGCTCTTTGTGGGCAGGGAACGAGGCTACCAACTCTATTATATTGTGCTCTTCCAAGCGCTTAGTACAGTGCTCTACAACCAGTAAGCACTCAATAAATAATAATAATGATGGTATTTGTTAAGTGCTATTTGCCAAGCACTGTTCTAAGTGCTGGGGTAGATAAGAGCTAATCAGGTTGGACACTGTCCTTGTCCCTTATGGAACTCACACACTTAATTACCATTTTACAGATGAGGTAACTGAGGCACAGAGAAGTGAAGTGACTTGCCTCAGGACACACAGCAGACCAGTGGTGGCGCTGGAATTAGAACCCAGGTCCCTCTGACTCCCAGGCCCATACTCTATCCAGTAGGCCAAGTTGCTTGATTGGTTGATTATAATCTATTCCTCTGTGCATCAGTTGATTCTCGGTCTTGGATTCTCAGGACTGAGACCCATTCACCATGCCTAATGGGATTCACCAGCGTCACCCTCCCAAGCACTTACTACCCTGCTTTGGTTCAATAAATTCCACTGAATAAAGTATTAGAAGTGTCACAGACTATTGAGAAATTTGCTTACATAAGAGAAGACAGCTCTGTTCCACACTTTCCCTCTAAACACTTGATTGTGGTAAAGAATTGAAAGAAGAATATTGTTTCAGCACTTTAGATTCTGAGATTTACCTGCTCACTGTTAGCTGCTCTCAGCATTCACTACTGGGGCTAAGGCACCTCTCATTTAGCTAAGGGTATTTATTAGAACAAAGAAAAATGACTTTTTGAATCAGGCCAAAGAACCATCCAGCCTATTAGTTTACAGAAGTATATTTGAGACACTTGGAGAAACAATGATGTGTCATCTCATGTCCCTATTTTTCCCTCTAAAAGTTCATTATGGGCCTATTATCAGTTAATCAATTGATCAGTCCTATTGATTGAGCATTTACTGTGTGCAGAGAACTGTACTAAATGCTTGGGAGAAATACATTCTGTGTCCACAGTGACATTACAGTCTAGAGGGGGAGATAGTAACAGAAATTACGGATATGTTCATAATGCTGGGTAGCTGAGGGTGGGGTAAATAAAGGGTACAAATCCAAGTGCAATGGCAATGTGGAAGGGAGAGGGAATAGGGGAATTGAGGGCTTAGTGGGAAGGCTTCTTGAAGGAGATGTGATTTTAATCAGACTTTGAAGGTGAGGAGAATGATGGTCTGTCAGGTATAAAGCAGGAAGGAATTCCAGGCCAGAGACAGGATATGGGCAAGGAATTGGTGGTGAGACAGATGAGATTGATGTTCAGTGGCATTAGAGGAGTGAAGTGAGTGTGCAGGGTTGTAGAAGAAAATCAGTGAGATAAGGTAGGAGGGGACTAGGTGATTGAGTGCTTTAAAGTCAAGGGTAAAGAATTTCCGTTTGATATGGAGGTAATGGGCAACCACTGATGGTTCTGAGGAGTGGGGAAACATAGACTATTGAACATTATTGAACATTTAACAGTATTGAACATTAATTCATCAAAACCCTTCTTAAACCTACTATTTGCCTGACTTCCTGGAAGAGTAAATCTGCATTCTTGGTGGAAGGATTTGGGAAAACTGAATTCTAGACCTGGCATTGCTGTGTGTGTTCTTGGGTAAACCAATGATCCATTCTGCACTCTGATTTTCACCATCTATAGAATAATAGTACATCTCCTCATGTGTCTCTTCCCTTATTAAATGTATGTTGCCAGACACCACTGCCTCACCTTTTTATTTCTAGATTGTGAGCCATCCCAGGAACAGAGGCTGTGCCTAATTACCACCTGTGTATTTTCTCCCAGTGCTTAGTACAGTGCTCTGCACACAGTAAGCACTTAATAAGTACTATTACTCTTGTATCTCTTTGGGGCTGTCATGAAGATAAATAAGATATAGCATAATGCAAGCTATGCTCAGTTCCATCAGAACTTGTGGACTTATTATCCATTTGGGATGAAACCCAGCAGCAGAATTGGGGCAGAAGTATCAATATGACAGGTGGCTGGAAGAAAACCTTGTATGCAGGCATATGACATCAGACATGGGGCGAGTACCACAACATTAATCTCTTTTTACAGGATTCTACAAGATCACAACCTCCACATTTTAGAACTGGGGGTATTTTTATCATTATTGATCCCATGCCCATCCCTACATTAGTAAGACGCTTCAATCAGTAAGACATTCCATCCATTTGCACATTTGACAGCTCAGAGATTTGATGTACAGACTATCTCCCTCCCCTTCTGTCCCAGCTCCATTGCTTAACCCATTGAACTTTGATGCTCATTCATCATTTAGTACTTAAAATCACCTTATTCTTCTACTGACCAAATAGAGAACCAGTTAATCAATTTGTGGTATTTTTTGAGTACTTGAGAAAGTACCATAGCGCAGAGTTGGTAGATGTTATTCCCGCCCACAAGGAAGTAACAGTCTAGAGAGGGAGACAGATATTAAACTCGATTAGGAAGAAGGGACACAGTAGAGTATAGAATATTTACTTAAGTACTTTGGGGCTGGGGTGATATCAAAGGGCTTAAATAATAATTATACAGGGAGGGAAAATAATAATACCTGCGATCTTAGGGCTGTCCTCAACTCACTCTATGGAATATGTCTATCAACTTTGTAGTACTGTACTCTCCCAAGCACTTAATAAGAATAATAATAATTACTATTATATTTATTAAGCACTTACTATGTGCCAGGCACTGTTCTAAGTTCTGGGTAGATACAAGATAATCGGGTTGGACAAAGTCCCTCTTCCACAGAGGGCTCACAGTCTAAATCCCCATTATACAGATGAGGGAACTGAGGCACAGAGAAGTGAAGTGACTTGCCCTAGGTCACACAGCAGATAAATGGCGGAGCTGGAATTAGAACCCATGGCCTTCTTAATCCCAGGCCCTTGCTCTATCCACTAGACTACACTGCTTCTTTAGTAGAAATAACATTTGTGGTATTTGTTAAGCACTTACTATGTACCAGGCACTGTACCAAACGCTGGGATGGTTACAAGCAAATTGGGTAGGACACAGTCCCTTTCCCACATAGGGCTCTCAGTCTAAATCCCCATTATACGGATGAGGTAACTCAGACCCAAAGAAGTGAAATGACTTGTCCAAAATCACACGGCAGAAAAGTGGCTGAGATGGGATTAGACCTTTGACCTTCAGACTCCCAGGCCCATACTCTATCCACTATGCCATGCTGTGCTCTGCATATATACTATGCAAGTACTATGTATGTATCTTTAAATTATTCCTTTATATTACTGTCTGTCTCTTCCTCTAGGCTGTAAGCCTGTTGTGGGCAGGGAACGTGTTGTATTGTATTCTCCCAAGTGCTTAGTAGACTGTAAGCTTGTTGTGGGTAGGAAATGTGTCTGTTATATTGTTACATTGTGGTCTCCCAAGTGCTTAGTACAGTGCTCTGTACACAGTAAACACTCAATAAATATGATTGGCTAACTGACTGCTCCGGACACAGTAACTTCTCAGTAAATTCCATTAAATGATGATGTCTTACCAAGAGACAAGTTTAACTTCTTCACGACCTGGTTTCTCTGTTACATTGTCTCAGCTGCCTTGATTCCTTCTCACGTGAAGTCCTTAGCATCCAGCTGGTTGTATTAACTGACGTCCTAGCGGGATTTCTTGTGACACTGGCAGAGAGGGACTAGTTGAGTGAAAAGTGCATTTAAAAGGTGGTAAGAACAGAGTTGCTTCTTAATTATTTATAGCCTGTGTGCCCCATGAGGGAGAGGTGTCCAACTCAACTATCTTGGGTCTCCCTCAGTGCTGAGAACAATGCTTGACACATTGTAACTGCTTAACAAATACAATAAAAAAATTGTATCAAACAATCAATGGCATTTATTGAGTGCTTACTGTGTGCAGAGCACTGTACTAGGGTCCAGGAGAGTACAGTACAACAGAGATGGCAGACATGTTCCCTGCCCACAACGAGCTACATGATTTCATATCTGTGCTCTTTAAAAAGACCTCTGGAAGTGCCTGGGGTTTCCTGCCATAAAGGGGCTTGGTAAATGAGCAAAGGCTCTTTTCTTATTTTGGGAATGTGTCAGGGCCTCCTCACTGTTCCCAGTGAGAATTCAGGTGGATTTACGGACTCTGTGTCACTGGAGAATGTGCTGCGCCCCTTCCCAGAAGGACAGGATTTCCTAATCATCCACTATTTCCTCTTCCCATGACCCTCCATAAGCTGTTCCTCTCTCTTTGGCTCTCTCCCAAGAAGGCAGACCAAGGCACCTTTAATCAAAAGCTCCAATCCCTTTTATTCCTTGAAAGAATTACTGAGGCAGCTAAAACATTTTGGGGATAGGAGCAAGAGTTGCTGTTACCCCTACCATCCTCACGAATGTCATGCTGAAGAGAGTTATTTGGGGCCTGTCTCAGGGTGTGGTCTTTACTTTTTTTAATGACATTTGTTAAGTGATTACTATGTGCCAGGCTCTATACTAAACTCTGTGGTAGATGAAAGATAATCAGGTTGGACACAGACCCTGTTCCACATGAGGCTCACAGTCTTCATTTCCATTTTACAGATGAGATAACTGAGGTACAGACTTGCCCAAAGTGACACAGAAGACAAGTGGAGGAGCTAGGATTAGAACCCAGGTCATCTACCTCCCAGGCCCATGCTTTAATCACTAAGCTACACTATTCCACACCAGCTTCAGGCCTTGAAAATGCTTCCGTTGCCTGGCAAGAGCTGACAGCACTGCAGGAAAAGCATGAAAGGACACAGTGCATATCACACAACCACTGTTAAATGCTTACCACGTGCCAGCCACTGTACTAAGCATTGGGGTAAACACAGATACAAGATAGTCAACTAGGATACAGTCCCTGTTCCACATGGGGTTCACAATTTATGGTGGCAGGAGAACAGGTACTGGATCTCTGTTTTACAGGTGAGTGAAATTAAGTGACTTACCCAAAAGGCAGGCAAGGGATGGAGGAGGTATTAGAACTCTGGATATCTGACTCTCAGGCCCATGTTCTGTCCACTAGGCTATGCTGAATTTAAGTGGTGTTTAAGGAAGAATTGGATTTGCCTTTCAAAGAATTGGGGCCAGAGATGTGCCATGGCTTCACTTTCCTTAAGTGTATTTTTACAGTTGTCTCTGGTTCCACGTTCCTTGATTCTTCTAGCCCCTCCTGGGCTCCAGGAGGCTGGCCAGGCCCACAGAGGGAATGAGCTCCCAGAGCTTGGAGGGCAACACCCCAGCAATTGGAGGGCAGAGGGTTGAGGGCAGGTTGGGAGGGTGGACTGGAGGACTAGGATTTAGCTCCCACAGAGGAGATTGCGGCTAGAGGAGAGAAAATATGTCTCAGGCCATGTGTGATCCCTTCCCTCCTGCCCCATCCCTCCAAACCTTGTCCCAGCTTGGGTAAAGGGCCCCACGTGTGCGCATCCTCAGGCTGTCTGCCATAAAAGCAACACATCATAAAAATAATTGAGTGCAGCACTGAGGAGGGGGGCAGGAGGCGGAGCATATAGGAGTCTGGGCTCTGCAGAGGGAAGGGCAAAGCTTGGGGCCCAGACCTTCCTCCCCATCTCAGAGCTGCTAGGGTCTGGTCCTGGGCAAAGGCCTGGGAAGGAGGTTGGGCAGGGGACTGCAGCCCAGGGGACGTGGCTGAAAGCTATCTGGCTCCAGAGTCCTTAGGCAGAAGAGAGTGAAATGTTCCTCCCTGGCATGAAGGAATGGAGAGTTTACCTCCTAATCTCTAGCTTGGCAGAGAGAGAAAGGAACTATAGCTTCTCATTATAGTCAGTTATGTTCTTTCCTTTGCTCCCTTACCAATTTGAACATACGAGGAATGGAAAGTGTGAAAGAGAGAGAGAGCATGAGAGAGTAGGAGGGAGGGAGAGAAGAGAGAGAGAGAAAGGGAGAGAGACAGAGACTCTGCTTTTCTTTCAGTAGCTCCAATACTTCAGGAATTTAATGTCTGCAGAGTTCTGTGCTGGGCTGGTGGAGTTCTGAAGGATCTCTTGACTCACTGGGCACTAGGAGGAATGACACCACTTAAAGAAGGAAGACCCATGTACCCTCAAGATGGACAAAGAAAGTTAGATAGTGTACATTGGATTTTCTGGTCATTTTAGGGGATGGATTGACAGAGGGTGGTAAACAATAATAACTGTGATATTTGTTAAGCACTTATTATGTGCCAAGCACTGTACTTAGCACTGTACTAAGCACTAGAGTAGAGTATGTGCAGACCAGACATAGTTCCCATCCTATATGGACTCTCAGTAGAAGGGAGAGCAGGTACTTAATCCCTGTTTTATGGAGGAGAAAACTGAGGTACAGAGAAGTGAAGTACTAAGAAGTGGAGTAGATAGAGTATGTGCAGACCAGACATAGTTCCCGTTCTATATGGACTCTCAGTAGAAGGGAAAGTGGGTACTTAATCCCTGTTTTATGGAGGAGGAACTGAGGTACAGAGAAGTGAAGTGACTTGTCCAAAGTCACACAGCAGTTAAGTGGCAGAGCCGGGAATAGAACCCAGGTCCTCACACTCCCAGGTCTATGCTCATTCCACTGGGCCACATTGTTTCTTGGTCCTGTTTGGTGGCAGGAAGAGGCTTAATTCTCTGTCATTTGTTCCTGCAGGCAGTTACAATGTGGGTTATGGTCAGGTGGATGTGGACTGAGACACTGGGTCTTTCCCTTTGGGCTTTGTCCCTGAGAATAAACCTGGGGCAGGAGTTCATTTATCTGCAGGGCTGACGGGATGGTCCCTAGAGGGAGGTGGCGGACCCTGGCTACCAGAATACACAAGTAGGCCTTCTTTCTCTTTGTCTCTGAGACAATTGCTCCCCTATCTTAGTCTCTAAGGCCTATCCCTAAACCAATGGGAGTATGTGGTGACCGAACTGGAGGGAAGAGACAGTCCGGACAATAGTAAAAAAAGTTTAGCTAAGCGGCCAAGAAGACCTAACCAGAAAGAAGCTGGGGATCATTCAGATGGTTCCTCTTAGATTTAAGAGAACCATCTTCATTTACACTTACCCCTTAAAATGATGAAGGGTGTGGCTAGGCTATTAGGTATTGACCATCGGTGTTCACAGATTTAGAAACTCATCAAATCCCCAAACCAGCAGAAGCAAACAGGTAGGTTTAGGAGCTTTGGCCCCTTTCTGCCAATAAAAGTTCAGCTCAAGTGTTATTTAAAGGGAGAAAATTTAGTTTTGGATGAGGGGGAAGGACTAGAGTCAGAGGAAAACAACCACAAACCAAAGAGCATTTCCCTACAAATTACCCCTGAATTAAGGAAGACACAGATTCAGTGAACTCCCCTCAGTCTTCCCCCACTCCCTCCACTTTCCTCCCTCCCCCAGCTCCTCCCTGTGGGGAATACACGCCTTGGGCTCCAGTGTTAGAGCATTAGCAATTGTTTCAGGATTAACCTGTTGACTCCCATGGTCTTTACTGCAGTTTGGAGGGCTAGGAAACTATCCATAGGCACCCCATACCTGCTCAGCTGAGTCAGAGCCCGGTGCTATTGTGGGTGATATCTCTTTAAGAAAGTCTTGCTCCTTCACAAATACCATAGTTTTATTTGGAATCCATCCACCTAGAAATTAGGTCTGCGGGGTCCAGAACAGGCTTCCCAGAAGCATTCTGCCGTTTTTGCAAACGAGTAAACGGGCAGGCAGAGCTCCTAGCTCCTGCCTCACATTTTAGAGGGTCCGTAGGCTATTTGCCATTCTGGGTAGCATCACTCCACTCTAATACCACCCTACTGCCCACAATGAAACCTTTGCAGGGAGCCCTCCATCCTTCTTTAGACCTCAAAATGTGTTCAAAGTGGAATCAAAGTGAACTTTGTGAGTCTTTTCTGCACCTCAGAACCTTTGCGATAGAGTTTCCCTTATTCTCTGTCTCTGTCTCTTTGTGTCTGTCTGTCTCTTTCTGGACTCCTTCAACTTAATTCCTGTTAGCTCAGGAAAATACTCTAGCGGTTCAAGAAAAAACAAAAAACTCTGCATGCAACCAGCAGGCTTGAAATGAAGGGGACACTTCGAGTTTCATTTGCAGCCAGCTAGGTAACAGTTCTGACTGCTCTCCAGAGTTCATCTCTTTGAAACTTTCTCCAATTAATATTGGACCGTTTTCAAAATTGTTTCCGCTTTTGTGGGTCTGTTGTTTTCTTCTTTGTGTTTTTGGACCAAGCCTGATTTTAACATGTGTGTCTGAGTGACTGACTCAGTATTTATACAAGTAATGCCGATAAGTGAACATGTGTTTTCAATGTTTTGGCTTCATATAAAAAAATTCTCTAAATTGTGATCATTTTGTAAGAGCAGTATGAAATCCAGAACTTATTCTTGTGAACACAAAGATAATATTTCTGACAACTAAGAGACTCTATCCTCCTGGTGTTCGGGATTGTTTGGAGGCCACCACACACACACACACACACACACACGCACACACACCCCTCCCCCCCCTTGTTTTTCTAGATATGACAGGGAAAGAAAAAGGCTTCTTTTTAAAAACAACAAGGATTTCCAATCAAAACCCTTTCGGTAGGCTCAGGGATACAGCTGCAGAAACCAGAACTTGTGTTGAGGAGTTGCGGTCTGGTCGTTGACCTGCCTGTTGAATTAGCAGCAGGAAAAACCTCACCTCCACCCCACCCCTCCCCACAAACCATTAGCTCTAAGCAGTTCTAGCTTTGAACCGGACCTCCGGACCACGAAACTGGGGAGTTGAACTACCAGTTTGTAACTGGTTGGTGCTCTAACCTTCAAAGAGAGAGCGAGAGAAAAAGGGGGCCTCGGCTACATCTTGGGTTTGCCAGAACCACTACGGTCCTCTCCGTCTCTCCTGGCAAAGACCCAGCTAATTATAGCCTTAAACATTTTCTTTCTCTCTTTCTTTTCGGTTTGGTTTTAAGGGGTGTTGACCTGTATTTAGCTCTACTCAACGGAGCCCTCTCGCCAGGGAAACGATTGGCTAATTGCGCCTGTGACTGACGTTGGTAAATGAGTGTAGCAAAGGGCAGCTGGGAGCTGATTGGCTGAGGGGGGATGGGGAGGGGGGAATTGAGAAGCCTCTCTCCGACGAGAGCACCGGGCACTCTCGATCCCGCAGCCTCCGGAGTAGGTACTGCACATCCCCAGGCCAGGGAAGATCGGGTGGTGTCCGGCCGTCCCCCTATCCCGCAACGACCAGTTTGAAAAATCCCAAGTTTTTGTTTTTTTTTTTTCCGGGCAGCCAAGTTGAGGACTAGGCAGAAGCTTCCCGGACAGGGTGGGACTTTTTTGGGGAGGGGGTGGGGGGAGAATGCTTTTTCGCTCTTAGACACTCCCGGAGACAGCCTCAAACTTTGTCCGGCCCCGAGGCCAGCGGGGAGAGAGGCGAGCCCAGCACCAAGTCCACCCCACCCCGGTGATGAGGATGGGCAGTGCAGGTCGAGTGCCGGGCCACCGTTGGCAGGCCGTGTGGGCGCTGGTGGCCTGCTTCGCGGCCGGACTCTTGGCCAGCGGCCTGGCCAGCGAGTACGACTATGTGAGCTTCCAGTCGGACATCGGGTCCTATCAGAGTGGGCGATTCTACACCAAGCCCCCTCAATGCGTGGACATCCCGGCGGACTTGCGGCTGTGCCACAACGTGGGCTACAAGAAGATGGTCCTGCCTAATCTGCTGGAGCACGAGACCATGGCCGAGGTGAAGCAGCAGGCCAGCAGCTGGGTCCCTCTCCTCAACAAGAACTGCCACATTGGCACCCAGGTCTTCCTCTGCTCCCTCTTTGCCCCCGTGTGCCTGGACCGACCCATCTACCCGTGCCGCTGGCTCTGCGAGGCCGTGCGGGACTCCTGCGAGCCCGTCATGCAGTTCTTTGGCTTCTACTGGCCGGAGATGCTCAAGTGTGACAAGTTCCCCGAGGGAGACGTCTGCATCGCCATGACCCCCCCCCAACGCCACCGAGGCCTCCAAGCCTCAAGGTAAGACCGGCCCCTGGCCCCTGGCCGTCGAACCCACGGCCTACCGCTGTCCTGGAATGCCCTGCCTCCTCACATCCGCCAAACTAACTCTCTTCCCCTCTTCGAAGCCCTACTGAGAGCTCACCTCCTCCAGGAGGTCTTCCCAGACTGAGCCCCCCTTTCCCTCTGCTCCCCTCCCCATCCCCCCTTCTGATCTTACCCCCTTCCCCTCCCCACAGCACTTGTGTCTATTTGCATATATTTATTACTCTATTTATTTTGTTAATGATGTGTAGATATCTATGATTCTATTTATCTCGATGACATCTACGCCGGACTACTTGTTTTGTTTTGTTCTGTTTTGCTTTGCTGTCTCCCCCCGTTTAGACTGTGAGCCTGTTATTGGGCAGAGATTGTCTCAGTTTCCGAATTGTACATTCCAAGCGCTCAGTACAGTGCTCTGCACATAGTAAGCGCTCAATAAATACGATTGAATGAATGAATGAGTGCCTCACCGCCCTCTCCTGGGGGAGGTAGTGGTGGTGGGGGGAAGGTCAAAAGTCCCTAAAACCAGGGGCTAGGACTGTCACCCTTCTGCTCGCCGCCCTTGCAAAAGGGAGCAACCAGGCTTTGCCTTGTTGGAGGATTTGAAAGTCCGTGCCATCGTTCGTGCTGGCTAGCGGCTGGTTAATGCTCCTTCCTCGTTCTTCTCCTCCTCCTCCTCCTCCTCCAGTGCTACCCTAGCCCACTCTCTCTCTCTCGGGCCCTTAAGGTGGTTTTCCCCAGCCCCAGGTGCCCAGGATCCTCTCCAGGACCCACGCGGGCTTTCTTCTGGATGGAACCAAGTTGGCAATCTGGAATTCGAAGGGCGAGGTCTTCTCGCCCTCGTCGTCGCCAATAAGGGACTGAAGTCTCCCGAAGCCGTGAAAGAGAGGTCGGGGTTCTCAGCTTCAGAACCAAAAGTCGGGCAGGGCCAGGGAGTGTCTGTGCATGTGGGTTGGGAGAATACTGGAAGCTGCTTTGTTTATTTTCGCAGATACAGGGAGGTGGGTTGGAACTCGGCGCTTAGTCATTTAATAGAGTAGCCCCGGGACAGCGTTCGGACTGGCTGTAAATGCATTTAGAAACCTTTGGGACTTTCTTTTTTTTTCTTCTTTTCTTTCGCTCACGCTCCCCTTTCCTCTCTCACCGCCCCCCGCCCTCTCTGCCTCTAAGAAAGAGCCCTGGGGACCAATGTTTTACTGGAAGACGAAAATCCCCACCCATTTTCACCGGTTGTGCCCCTCCTCCCCCACCACATTTTTTGGGGGGGAGGGGGGCAATTCAAGGGAGGGAAAGCAATGCAATATGTCCACTGTCTCGACTAGGGTGTGGATTAGTCCTACGAACTCCGGACTGGTTAAGTCCAGGGCTGCTGAGAACAGATGTGTGGCTGGCCCCTCAGAATTTGCAGACCCTAAAAAGCACTACAGGAAAAGCATTTTAAAAGACACAGAATCGCACACACGGAGGCGTGAGGGCCCCTGGATTTTAGGGGTTGGGTGTGGAGGGGAACCATAACTTAATTACACTTTTTTTCCCCTTAATGGGATTTAAGAGAGCCAGTGTTAGTGACGGTAGTGATGTTCTGCGAAACCAGAGCAGGGGCTGGAGGGAAGGACGACGAAGTTCAGTGAAGAGGGCATGGGGCAGCCCCTCTGTACCCCTCCCCCCCACCCTCTCCACCCCCTTTTCTTCACAGGGCTAACCTGAAGGGAAATCCAGACCTTCGCCAGAGCGGAGCAATTACCTTGAGCAAACAAAGCGCTTTATGTTCTGCTGGTGGAACCATCCCCTTCAGCCGAACAGGCTTTTTCCTCTGCAGGGATTAGTCCCCCCTCGCCTTGCCCTGTGCGGGTCTTCCGTCAATTGCCCCTCTTTTGGGCAGGAAGGGGACCCCATTATCTGGGATTTACGGAAAACCGCCCTGGTTGTGGAGTGGGGAGAGGGGATCAGCCACTGCAGAAACAGCTGCAAAGGGGAATTTAGAGGGAAAGAGGGGGAAAAAAAGATGCCTTTATGGTGCCTTTTGCTCCGGAGTACTGCTGCCACAAATTAACATGTGGTAGCAATCCGTTGACTGTTGTTGCGCCCCTTATGTATCTCTGCCTCCTCCCATCCTTGCCTGACTCAGGTAAGGGAGACGGCTAATTTGCCAGAAGAGGCCTTTTGGGAGACATTTTCCCAACTGACCACAGTCCCGGCAGGGGCAGCGCCAATCCCTTCAAGCAAAGTCCCTTCAAGCAGCTAAGATCCGTGGCAGGTTTGAGCCAAAGCGGGCATGTGAATGGGCTTAGTGACATTGTGATCAGCTCCGGGGAAGCAGGGAGCCTCCTTCATCTCTAATGAAACCCTGCAGTTAGTGGCAGAAGAGGTGCCTCGCCTAAGATGCGAGCATAGCACCTGCGAAGTGATCACTAATCAAATCTCCACTCACCTCGTAGAAGGCAGAGAAATAACCTCAGCCACCCAGTTTATGATCTCACAGCCTTCCAATCTCACCAGGTTGGACACTGCCCTAGCTTTGTTCCGACCCTGAATTCGGGAGTTTGGGCTGACCCATGTTTCCACTTGAACTTGAATATGTTGAATAAGCCAGGGCTGATGATCAAGCTGCTCTCTGTCAGGCCTGCTGGAGAGCCAGCTCTGCATTTTCAGAGAAAATCCATCTCAAGTCTTTTAGATACGTAGCTTGAAAATTCCTCTCCCTCCCAAAGTTTTTAAACAGCTTTTGTCGACTGGAGCTTTAAAAATGGGCACATCTTGGTTTGGTTTTATTTATTTTTATAGGTTTTGAGCATATTTTGAACATCCGGAATGATTTTTCACAAGTGCTATGCATAGTCGCCATCCTCCCAGTGTTCCTGGGGCTCTTTCTCCTCTGCTTTGTGTAGTTAGCCAGAAGAGACCGTGTGTGAGTGAGTGAATGAGTGTGTGTGTGGAGGGGGGGGGCAAGGGGCAGCCCCATAAGCCCGCATGTCCTTTTTTAAAAAACAGATGCAGTTGTCGAAGTTCTGCCTTTTAAAACTTCTCTCTCCCTTTCCTGGGACTGCAATGTCAAGGTGGTGGGTGATGAGCTCGGACATTTAAAGAGACTTTCTTTTCCTGTCTCTTAAAAAGTGAAAGCTCTTAACTGATCTTCCTGAGTTTCGGATGTACAAGGCTTGACTTCTTGTTCACTTGAGTCCTGACCCCGCTGTCTAACTTCCCTTCCCCCCACCTTCTCTAACCTGGAAATTTTAATAAAAATGAAGCCTTTCAGTTTCTTTTTTCTCCCTTAATTTTTTTTATTAGTACCTTAAAATCGGGATTTGGTTCCGCTTCTCAGATGGATGACCTGCTGAATTCCTTCTGCCTCCCCAGCCCGCAGGGCCCCAAGGACACATCAGGAGAGTCACAGATTAATATTGCATTACACATTCCTTCTTCTCCCCCTGGACTAAAGCTGCTCCAGAGACGTCCATAAGGAAACAGTCAAAAGGGGGAAAAGCGAGGCTGAAAACACACAGAGGTCTCCTACAAACTAACTAGCCTAAGAAGCAATAAACTGACCTTCAAGGTCCAAGCTTAGTTAGAAACGGTAAGGAAATTACTCTGCCCTGACTTCTAAATGCTGGTGTTGGGTTTGCAGCCTTCTAGGCAGAGCAGAGAAGTTGAGTTTAGCTAGAGGGGATCCAATATCCTGGAAGGCCTGGCTCTGTACTTTCAGATTAGATTCTTGTGACATTACAATGTGTTGGCTTCTGGCTGTTCACCTAAAACCTCAAGGGAAAATAAAGAACACTCCTCCTCTCCCTATGGGGATTTAGAGTAATAACAGCGCTTTAGACCATGGTGATGTTGACCCTGACAGATTCCCCAGTAGGGATGCCCTCTGCCCGTCACTTCTCCCATTGGTATAGAGCCAGGAAGCAAAAAGTAACTACTTGTCACTGGCTTCTTTGATAGTATCTTGTCTTGTATCATTCTGTCGAGCCGTCTCTGACCCATAGCGATGCCATGGATGCATCTGTCCCATAGTGCCCGACCTCCATCTGCAGTCATTCTGGTAGTGCATCCATAGAGTTTTCTTCAAATCAATTCACCAGTCCTGATGTATAATGAACTTCCATGAGTTGAAAGGTTGATTTCTACAGCCTGATGGAAAACTGTGTGCTTCTGTCCTTTTGAAATACTGATTCTTGTTCTGGCAAGATGCCTGGTCATTCACCAGACTTGGACATGTTTTTGAGTGTGTGTTCCTGAGAGCAAGCAAAATGTGTGTGCATGCGTGTGTATGTGTTGTGTGTAAACCCTACTCTAGAATACACTACTCACTGGAGTTTACTGTGAACCATCTCTACTTGTCTGGGCTAGGATCATGTAGAGAACAAGGATGAGATTACGTGGTATCAGGCAAGCACTTTTGCTGACGTGGTGCTGGGACTCGCTAGGCAGGGGATGGAGGTACTGAATGGGAATTATGCTCTCTTTGCATTTGTACTCTGTTGCTGCACAATTTCTCACGTTCACTGCGATCCCAGCTCTGAGTTTGGGATGTCTTTTTGTGATCTATTTGGAATAACCGCTGTTCTTAACATCATCCTAGAGAATTGATCATAGCAACGTTCCTCTTCCTCTTTTTGAAGTTTGCCACCAACCTGCCCCCAACCTAGACTCTCTAAGTCCCAAGTGGCTATACAATTGCCCACCAATGGGTATGAGTCAGAACGATATGAGATGTAATAATAATAATTATGGCACTTAAGTGCTTACTATGTATCAAGCACTGTTCTAAGCACTGCGGTAGATACAAGTTAATCAGGTTGGACACCATCCCTGTCCACATAGGGCTCACACTCTTAATTCCTATTTTACCGATGAGGTAACTGAGGTGCAGAGAAGTGAAGTGACTTGCCCAAAGTCACACAGCAGACACAAGACAGAGCCGGGATTAGAACCCAGGACCTTCTGACTCCCAGGCCTGTGCTCTATCCACTAAGCCACACTGCTTTTATCGCAGTCTTCATGAATGGTAGAGGGTCCATGTTTTGTTTCTTCCATAATTGTTCTGTGTATTGGCCAATGGGTGCCCTTCTCATCCCTGGACTCCCACCACCAGAGGGACAATCCCCTCTTCTTGCCCTCTCTCTGCTGCAGATCCTAACATCGAGGGGCCCAGTCTAGTTCAGGCCCGGAAGTTCACCCTAACAGTCCTTAGCACTTCCCCAGCACTCCTCATCTTCAAAGCACTTTGCAAGCACTCACTAATTAAAGTACGATCTCTCCCCCCACCAATTTCTGCTCTTCCATTTGGCAGCTCTTCCCCTTTGCTGCTGCCCACCCCCGACTCCCACTTCCTTCCTGCTCTGTCAGAGACCCTCAATGTAAACCTTGCCCTTTAAGGGGTTGGGCTGTATGGGATTGGGGTTGGGGTTGGGGAATTGCCATTGGATTCTTTTCAGTCAAGCCTGGGTTTGGTGCAACCTTTGGATGCTGGGTTTGGTTCACTAGGCTTGACCACTGAGATGGGGCTCGAGGTGGCCAGAGAAATAGGAAAAGAATCCTAAGAGACTAAATAAAACTAAACTAATTGCAGTTAGACAAAGCCCCTACTGTGGAAACAATACTGACATTTGTGGAAACAATACTGACTCCAACTAACAAGTGAGAAGCAGCATGGGCTAATGGAAAGAGCACGAATCTAGGAATCAGAGGACCTGGGTTCTATTACCAGCTTTGCCCCTTGCCTGCTGTGTGACCTTGTACAAGACACTTCACTTCTCTGTGCCTCAGTTCCCTCAGCTTCAAAATGGGGATTCAGTACCTTCTCCCTCCTACTTAGGCTGTGACCCCTGTGTGGGACCTGGTTATCTTGTAGCTATCCTCAGCGCTTAGTGGAGTGCTTGACACACAGTGTGTCACAGTTATTATTGAGGCAAACCTTTTGCTTCCTTTGATTCTTTAGAAACCCCAGTGGTTATCCATCTCTCGCTGTATCAAGAAGATCCTTACCATTGGCATTAAGTCCCTGCACCAGTTCTTTCTTTCTAACCTATCCTCTCTCTTCACCTCCCACTCCTTGCTCTCACTCTCTGGCCCTGCCACACACAAATACTTTCCTACTAAGTGTATCTTGCTCTCGATTCTCCCACTTCTGATCCCTAGCTCATTCCCCTGCTAATCTTCCAGACCACAACTCTCCCCAACTTCTTTAAGCCTCTTCTTGAAATCCCACCTCCTCCGGATGCCTTCCCTGATTAAATAGCACCCACCTTTAGGACTTGATTACTTTAATCTTCCCCTCAGCACTTTTTGCTTATTTATTTTTTAATGGTATTAAGCACTTACTATATACCAGGCACTGTACTAAGAGCTGGGATAGATACAAGGTAGACCATGGGCCTGGAAGTCAGAAGGACTTGGGTTCTAATCCAGGCTCTGCCACTTGTCTGCTGTGTGACCTTGAGCAAGTCACTTCACTTCTCTGTGCCTCAATCACCTCATCTGTAATATGGGGATAAAGACTGTGAGCCACATGTGAGATATGGACTGTGTCTGCCTGATTACTTTATATCTACCCCAGGGCTTAGTAGAGTGTGTGGCACAAAGTAAGCGCCTAACAAATGGCATTTAAAAAAAAAAAGATCTAGTTGACCACAGTCCCTGTCCCAAGTAGGGCTCACAGTCTTAATCCCCATTTTGCATATGAGGTAACTGAGGCAAAGAGAAGTTAAATGACTTGCCCAAGGTCACATAGCAGCAAAGTGGCAGAGGTGGGATTAGAACCCAGGTCCTCGGATTCCCAGATCAGGGATCTTGTCACTAGGCCATGCTGCTTTTCATACACTTGTATTCATGAATAGATATATACTATATACTTTTAATCATGAATAGATATATACTGTATATTTTTACTCTGTTCATTCAGTAATTTGAACATTTCATCCTGATGTGCTTGTATTGTTTCCAGTCATACCCTTGTTCTTCCTCCAATTATCCCTATCTTTCTATCTCTTCCTCTTTCTCTCCCATTTGTTTATGTACTTCTTGGGGCTGGTGATAGTATATCTGGCCATTCTTTTACTCTCCTAAGCACTTAATACAGTGCCTAGCACTCAGGAGGTACTCAGTGCCACTGATTGATTTTTCCCTCCTTTCCTGCAGTGCTAATTTAGATGGTGTTTGGATGGACCAGTTAATCTCTAGCCTATAGCTGAGGAGAGTTCCCTCAGCCTCAGACCCTTAGGAAGGCTTCTTTCAAGCCTATCCCTAACCAACAGTACCCACTGTCTTCTTCCAAAGACCCAAGTCCTCCAGATAATAATAATAATGATGTTGGTATTTGTTAAGCACTTACTATGTGCAGAGCACTGTTCTAAGTGCAGGGGTAGATACAGGGTAATCAGGTTGTCCCACGTGGGGCTCACAGTGTTAATCCCTATTGTACAGATGAGGTAACTGAGGCACAGAGAAGTTAAGTGACTTGCCCACAGTCACACAGCCGACAAGTTGGCAGAGCTGGGATTCCAACCCATGACCTCTGACTCCCAATCCCGGGCTCTTTCCACTGAGCTACGCAGATGATAGGGGACTCCATCGGGGGCTTCGGTGTCTGACCTGTTCTCTTCTCCTGCAGGCACTGCAGTCTGTCCTCCATGTGACAACGAGATGAAATCCGAAGCCATCATAGAACACCTCTGTGCGAGTGAATTTGGTAAGGACGTGTTCAGCTGGCTTCCGGTTAACCTCCTAGGTTACTTGAGCCGGGGCTCCCTTTTTACAGTCCTCTAGCCTGTAAGAATGTGTCTGTTTATTGTATATCGTACTGTCCTAAGTGCTTAATATGGTGCTCTGCATACAGTAAGCACTCAATAAATACAATCGACTGACTTCTAATGTAGAGCAGGACGGGGATTCTTTTGGCATGGGCAGGGGTACAGGCAGGGCCTCCTCTGATTCAGATCACCCTTAATACTAATAGTAATAATAATAATAAAAATTATTGTATTTAAGGGTCAGACACTGTACTAAGTACTGGGGTAGTTACAAACAAAGTGGGTTGGACATATTCCCTGCCCCATGTGGGGCTCGCGGTCTCAAACTCATTTTAGAGATGAGGTAACTGAGACACAGAAAAGTGAAGTGATTTGCCCAAGGTCCCACAGCAGAGAGGTGGCAGTGCCAGGATTAGAACCTATGGTCTTCTGACTCGCTGGCCTGTGTTCTATTCACTACATTATGCTGCTTCAAGCCTTTCTCCAGAATGGCCATCGGGCAGGCTTGCTGATGGGGCAGGAGGTGCCGTGGTGTAGGGGTCACCAATTTTTTTCTCACCAGGCACCCAGGGACAGGGCAGTTCAGCATAGCATCTGTCTTCTTCACTCAGTCAATCAATCAGTGGTATTTACTGATCACTTAATCTGGGCAGAGCACTGAACTAAGCATTAGAAAGAGTACAACAGACTTGGTAGGCATGTTCCCTGCCCACAAAGAGCTAACAGTCTAGAGGGGGAGTCAGATAATAATATACATAAATGATACAGTTATTTAAATTCTATGGGATTGAGGGTGGGGTGAATACCACTTGTCTGAAGGGTACAGATCCAAGTACAACCTCTTGGTAACTTTCTGGAAGCTACAGACTTAGCATCCCTCTCACTTCATTCTTGAGAGACCGGTTGGTAATTCCAAGGTCTTCCCACCTGTGCATTCTTTCCCAACAATTAATACAGTGGACCCAGTTAGCACTTAATACTTACTAGTACTGTTACTCTTACCACTATCATCATTTTTAATAATGACGATAATGGTAATAATAATGTGTTGTATTTATTAAGCGCTTACTCTGTCAAGCACCGAATTAAGCCCTGGGGTAGATAGGGGTAGATCATCCATGTGATCCCACATGGGGCTCACAGTCTGAGTAGGGGAGAGTACAGTTATTGAACTCCCATTTTATAGATGAGGTAACTGAGGCACAGAGACCTTAACTGACTTGCCCAGGATCACAGAGCTCACAAGTGGCAGAGTTGGGATTAGGACCCAGATCCTCTGACTCCCAGGCCTGTGCTCTATCCACTAGACCAAACTGCCTCTCCCTACTATTAGCAGCGTGGCGCAGTGGAAAGAGCATGGGCTTTGGAGTCAGGGCTCATGAGTTCGAATCCCAGCTCTGCCACTTGTCAGCTGTGTGACTGTGGGCGTCACTTAACTTCTCTGTGCCTCAGTTCCCTCATCTGTAAAATGGGGATGAAGACTGGGAGCCCTACGTGGGACAACCTGCTTCCCCTGTGTTTACCCCAGCACTTAGAACAGTGCTCTGCACATAGTAAGCGCTTAACAAATACCAACATTATTATTACTATTATTATTATTATTACTATTATTACTACTATTATTACTACTGCTATTACTATTAATACTACTATTGCTACTATTATTAACATTACTACTACAGCTACCATTACTAATAATAATGACAGTATTTCTTAAGCACTTACTAGGAACCAAGCACTGTTCTAAGCACTGGGGTAGATTCACGGTAATAACAGTGATAATGATGGCGTTTGTTAAGCACTTACTATGTGCAAAGCACTGTTCTAAGTACTGGGGTAGATACAAGGTGATCCGGTTGTCCCACGTGGGGCTCACAGTCTTAATCCCCATTTTACAGAGGAGGGAACTGGGGCAGAGAGAAGTGAAGTGACTCGCCCAAAGTCATACAGCTGAGAAGCATCCGAGCTGGGATTTGAACCCTCAACCTCTGACTCCCAAGCCCAGGCTCTTTCCATAATCAGGTTGTCCCACATGGGGCTCACAGGCTTCAATCCCATTTTACAGATGAGAAACAGAGAACTGACTTGCCCAAAGTCATCCAGCTGACAACTGGCAGAGGTGGAATTAGAACCCATGACCTCTGACTCCCAAGCCTGGGCTCTTTCCACTGAGCTACACTGCTAGCATTACTACTACCATTACTAATACCTTCCAAGTGCTTAGTACAGTGCTCTGCACAGAGTAAGTGCTCAATAAATATGATTGAATAATATGACTACAAGTACTATTACTGCTACTATTACAATGACTGTTTCCGCTACTATTACCACTATAACTCCTACTATTATTATTACTATTACCACTGCTACAACACTGGGCCTTGTGGGAAGGCTCATTTGTATATATTTTTATTACCCTATTTATTTGTTAATGAGGTGTACATCCCCTTGATTCTAATTATCGTGATTATGTTGTCTTGTTTTTGTCCGTCTGTCTCCCCCGATTAGACCGTAAGCCCATCATTGGGCAGGGATTGTCTCTATCTGTTGCCGAATTGTACATTCCAAACGCTTAGTCCAGTGCTCTGCACATAGTAAGCGCTCAATAAATACTATTGAATGAATAAATGAATGAATGAAGGCCTATAGTGTTGGTCACATCCCACCCTGAACTGAGGAAATCACAGACGCTGGTAACCCAGAGTCAGGGTTTCCACTGTGAGTCCATCATTGGGCAGGGATGGTCTCTATCTGTGCCCGAATGGCACATTCCAAGCGCTTAGTACAGTGCTCTGCACATAGTCAGTGCTCAATAAATATGAATGAATGAATGAATGAATGAATGAATGAATGAATGAATGAATGAATGAACGCCTACAAGTTTGTTCACATCCCACCCCGAGCTGAGGAAATCACAGACACTGGTAACCCAGAGTCAGGGTTTCCACTGTGAATCCGTCATTGGGCAGGGATGATCTCGATCTGTGGCCGAATTGTCCATTCCAAGCGCTTAGTCCAGTGCTCTGCACATAGTCAGCGCTCAATAAATACGAATGAATGAATGAACGAACGAACGAATGAATGAATGAATGAATAAATGAATGAATGAATGAATGAAGGCCTACAAAGTTGGTCACATCCCACCCCGAGCTAAGGAAATCCCAGACTCTGGTAACCCAGAGTCAGGGTTTTGACTGTGGGCAGGGATGGTCTCGATCTGTGGCCGAATTGTACATTCCAAGCACTTAGTCCAGTGCTCTGCACATAGTCAATGCTCAATAAATACTATTGAATGAATGAACGAACGAATGAATGAATGAATGAATGAATGAATGAATGAATGAATGAATGAATGAAGGCCTACAAAGTTGGTCACATCCCACCCCGAGCTAAGGAAATCACAGACTCTGGTAACCCAGAGTCAGGGTTTCGACTGTGAACCCGTCATTGGGCAGGGATGGTCTCGATCTGTGGCCGAATTGTCCATTCCAAGTGCTTAGTCCAGTGCTCTGCACATAGCCCTCAGTAAATACGATTGAATGAATGACCACTGGACGATTGAGAGAAGCCTCCCTGGCAGTCCTAGGCCAGTTGGTCTGGTGGTTGCTAAGCCTGCCTCTAGGTGTCAGTGTTACTCCACTCAGAGACCACGGCGTCCAAAAAGGAGGCCAAGGCCAAGGAGGGAGAAGGCCGTTCCGTCCAGGTGGTGGTGAGGGAGACCCTACGTTGGCAGGGGACAGGGACCAGGGTGGAAGAGGAGAAAGGTGAATCTCTCGGTTAGTTCATTCATTCATTCAATAGTATTTACTCAGCGCTTACTATTTGCAGGGCACTGTACTAAGCGCTTGAAATGGACAATTTGGCAACAGATAGAGACAATCCCTGTCCAGTGATGGGCTCACAGTCTAAACGGGGGAGACAGACAGCAAAGCAAAACAGAACAAAACAAGACATCATCAAGATAAATAGAATCAAGGGGTTGTACATCCTACTAACAAAATAAATAGGGCATTAATTAAAATATACAAATGATCACAGTGCTGAGGGGAGGGGAAGGGGAAGGACAGAGTTATCGCCTGGCCAATCTTCTTCCGGGATGTTGGTAAGCACGGTGGCCTATTGGTAAAGTTCCATGCATCCAAGAGTCAGGAGACACGGGTTCCCACCCCAGCTCTTCTGCTTGCCTGCTCTTGTGTCTTGAGGCGTTTCTGTGCCTCAGTTTCCTCATCTGTAAAACGGGGAATGAATTACCTGTTGTTTCTCCTGCTTACACTATCCCAAGAGGGATAGGGACTGTATTTAATTTGCTTATTAGGTCATCCCTTAATACAGTGTTTGGCACATAGTGAATGCATAACACAATTGTCAGTAGCATTTTTCTGCTGTTCTGGGTTATCTATTTCCAGAGGCCAGGGGTGAGGGGAGAGATTGACTTCTGATGATAATAATAATAATAATAATACATGTAGTATTTGTTAAATACCTACTATGTGCTAGGCGCTAGGGTAGATACCATACAATCAGATCAGTCACAACGCTGTCCCAAAGGAGGCTCATAGTCTAAGGAGGATAGGATGAACAGATATTTAATCCCCATTTTACACCCAAGGAATCTGAGACAGAGAAAAGTTAAGTGTCTTGCTCCAGGACACCCAGCAGGCAAGTTCTGGAGCCAGGATTAGGTCTCCTGACTCCCAGTCCTGTGCCCTCTCCACTAGACTTCACTGCCTCTTCTTTGATGCCCAGGGAGAGAGAGTTTCTGTCAAACTAGGATCCTGGTAGGGGGCTACCAGTCCTCCCTAGCTGTAGAGTAATGGCTTTCTGAAGTCCCTTTTCCCTCAGTGAATCTATGGCTTTCTTCCTCCCAACTCCAGGAGCGGCCCCCGACACCTACTTCACCACCCTCTCCCTCCCAGGAGTCGGGGGGCTGGGATGATACAAAACTCAGCACTCAGTGCATTTGTCAAGGACACTGAGTCATTTCTGTACTGGGCTGCCCGTCAGGAAGAGAGCAAGAATGTCCACTCCCATGCCAACAGATTTTTGTCCCTGAGCAGGTTAGACCCTGTCTTGCATCTTCACTAGTCACCGTCGGGATCCACCCACTGTCCCCAAAGTTCCAGCTTTTCCACTCTGGAGTCCTCTCTCTCCTTTCCTGGATAGAGGGGAGGAAAGGCAAAATAAAGACCCCCTTGACTCTGCTGCCTGTGGGGAATGAAACACAGAGTCTTATGCTTGCACCTTAGGCAAAATGATAATGATGATGATTATGGTATTTATTTAGCACTTACTATGTGTCAAGCACAGTTCTAAGCACTGGGGTAGATTCAAGTTCATTCATTCAATAGTGTTTATTGAGCACTTACTATGTGCAGAGTACTGTACTAAGTGCTTGCAATGTACAATTCAGCCACAGATAGAGACAATCCCTGCCCAATAATAGGCTCACAGTCTAAACAGGGGAGACAGCAAAGCAAAACGGGACAAAACAAAACAACATCATCAAGATAAATAGAATCATGGAGATATACACCTAATTAACAAAATAAATAGGGTAATAAATATATACAAATAAGCACAATGCTGAGGGGAGGGGAAGGGGAGAGAGCAGAGGGCAGCGGGGCGGGGAGGAGAGGGGAGGAGGAACAGAGAGAAAGAAGCAAAGTGGCTCAGTGGAAAGAGCACGAGCTTAGGAGTCAGAGGTCATGGTTCTAATTCCAGTTCCGCCACTTAGTTGTGTGACTTTGGGCAAGTCACTTAAGTTCTCTATGCCTCAGTTCCCTCATCTGTAAAATGGAGATTAAGACTATGAGCCCCACGTGGGACAACCTGATTACATTATTTTCCCCTCCCCCCCATCTCCCCACCCGGAGATTAGAACAGTGCTTGGCACGTAGTAAGCGTTTAACAAATATTTCATGTTGATTAGGTCGGGCATGGTCCCTGTCCCAAATGGGGCTCACAGTCTCTGTAGGAGAGAGAATGGGTATAGAATCCCCATTTAACAGATGAGGAAACTGAGGCACAGAGAAGTTAAGTGACTTGCCTGAGGTTACACAGCAGGCAAGTGGTGGAGCCAAAATTAGAACCCAGGTCCTCTGACTCTCAGGCCCCTGCTCTTTCTACTAGGTTACGCTGCTTCTCATGCACCAGCTTCTTGCATCAACATTGGCATCAAAGTCCAGAGAGGCAGCTAGATCAATCTGTGGTTTGTCCTATTGAGGCCTGGACTAGAGTTCCATCCCCAGAGGCTAGAGGGTCCCAGAAATCCTAGTCAACCTCCATCCTCTAATGCAGCAAAACCCAGTCCTTCCAGTTCCCATAGAAGTGGAAACCCTACCCAGCTGAGTGGACTAGTTCAAGAATGAATTACGAGGTGCTCTGTGTTTGGACTTGGTGTAGAGTTGAAAGCTGGGAAGACACAAAGGTAGGCTTGTGTAGTGACCACATGTCTACCCCCACCTCTCTCTAGTCCCGAGGACAAGGCCAAGAGAAATGGCACAAGAAGCTCTGGGAAATCTCTGTGGTGTTGGAGATGCGAGAGGGGAAAAGCTCAATCTTCAAACATTGAGGGCTTCTGTTTCTGGGGGGTACTGGTCACTTCACATCTTAAGTCTCTAGTGTTCCATTTCCCTAGCCTCCCTAGGGAAGCTCAAATTTCAATTTTTTTTCATCTGAAGTTTCCTCTTTATTATTCTTTGTGAACAGCACCTGAATGTGGTGTGCAGATTCTTGAGGATAACCCTGCTATATCTGCCTGATAAATTACTGCAAATGTTAAGCAGTAGATTTCATCTGGTCTGATTATTTGCTTTGACCAAGGATTCTGACTGCTCCATGAAGTAATGAGGCCCTCTTCTGAATAAACCTTCAGTCTACAGATGACTGGGGCTTGGAGCCAAAGTTGGCTTTAAGATGGAGGGTTACTTTAGAAAATAAGCACCAAAAACTCCCCTTAAGCACCTTTACTCTCTACCCAAGAAATCACAACCAGATGTATCCTGACACATTGTTTCAGGTGAAAAATCTTCGTAAGACAGGAGAGATGAGGGATGACATGCTAAGATTTCATCTTTGCTCTGAGATTGCTCCCTATATTTCCAAAAGAACTTGTCAATTCAAACGCCTCTTGATACTCAGGACAGTGGGCTTTCTGACATGCAGTATCAGAAAAGGAAGCTCTCTCAGGACTCTTGTTGTCTCACTTTGTACTGCGGAAACAGCCAGCAGTTTCTGCTGAGGATGAGACCCAGCGCATTCTGAACTTCCAGTCTGTGTATCCGAGGGGGTCCAGATTCATTGGGTTTCTAAGTTACCATGGAGAAATTCAGATTCTATTCTCCCCTTTGAGGAAAACCAGATTCTAGAATTGTCTTTCAGGATTTATACAATATCCTCTTAATTTTCAAAATGCTTGCTAGTTACTAATTAGCTAATCCTTCCCACACCCCGGGGAGGATAGGATTGTTAACCCTTCTTAATTCTTCACTTCCTTAATCTGAAGAAAAGGGATCAAGCAATTTGGGGAGGAAGCCCCATGAATGGGGGAAGAGGGAGGGGGAATTAGAACTCAGAGAGCATTCTTGTCTCTCATCTTCAGCCCAGAGAGCTCTGCTGCCTTTATGTCTGTGTTTTGTTTGGGACCCACCCACGTGGAATTGGCATCCTCCTGCCTGCCAAGCCTGTCTCCCGTCACTAATTCTGAAACGCCAAGGCCGGTGTGCAGTAACTAGATGAGCTGGAGGCAACCCAGGAGAATGGGTGAAAGTGCTGAGTTTCTTTACTTCAAGAACCTGCCAAAATTTACCCAATGGTGGAAGGGGCCATTGCGGGGGGAGGGGTGTGTGTGTGTGTGTGTGTGTGTGTGTGTGTGTGTGTGTGTGTAAAGGGAGGGGTTGGGGGAAGGGGGCCTGCCTGCCTTTTCATAGTCTCTGAGAGGTTTAATGCCACAGGGCTTTGGAGTCTGTGAGAGAGTCAGGATATTACCATTAGCACTGAGCCTTCCCACATTAATGTGGTGTTTATGGCAGAAATTGGTATTCCGGCTCTTTATAGGAATCAGGAACAAGCTCAGGTATTGTAACCAGTCTGGACTTTAGGGGTTGGATGATGAATCAGACAGGACCGCAACTCTGGGTGAAAGGAGCCGTTCTCTTCCGGGGATCTAAGAAGTGGAGAGGGTCCCTTTGGGTTGGGGTGATGAAAATGACTTTGTGTAAGCCCTCCGTGACTGGGGAAAATAAGACATTCATCTCCTCCCAGGCACAAGAACAAACACAAAGCAGATCCAACTGATACTGTACTCTGGCTTTCTACCTGCACCACAAAACTACTGTTCCTCTTTTGTGCCATCACAGAGTAATAAAAATGATGATTTTTTTTCATTTTCTGAGGCCTAACTGGCCACCAAAACACAGCCCAGCTGGAAATATGCCACCTAACAGTACCGTGGCTAGCAGAGGCGAACAACGGTGTGATGATTAGAGGGAAGACCCATGCACGCCCAAGACAGGAGAGGGAGGAAACCAGTTGGTGGCTTTTTCCCATCAAACTCAGCTTTACCCATCCTTGACATCCACTGTGATGAATAACTTTCCTGGATCTCTGTGAAAGACACCCAGCACACGGTGTCCATTCCTTTAGGCTAAACTGGCATGGTTGACACTCTGCCAGACATCCTCAGCCCCATACACCCGCTGTCTCTGTAGCCGGGCATCCCCAACTTATTGCCTTCTCTTCCAGTAACACGCTGCCCACCCTTCTGCAGGTCTGATTGGCCACACATCCTCATTTCCAAGCACATTTCTTTTTTCCCCAACAGGGAAAAACAACAGCAGGAACACCTGTGTGTGTCCACTGCTCAGGATTGGGGCTGGATCCGCTTGGATCAAGTAACAGATGTTGGAAGCCAAATGTTGGATTGTGCAGGGGCTCTGAATCCAGTATGGCAGCCTGCCTGCCCACCTGCTGGTGTGCCCTGGATGGGTTTATTTTTAACAAATGGTGTGTTTTTTTCTTTTCGGTTGTGAGGCAAAGCTGCAAAGGTTGTAGTAACACACCAGTGGTTCTCTGGCCTCTTGGCATCTTTGAAGGCACCCAAATCTGAACACTAGGAGATAAGAATTCAGTTTTCCTACCATAATGGTCCAGCTGCTAACTAATAGCTGAATGCTCAACAACCATCTTTCCTCCAGGTTAGTTTATTCCAAGCAATGATGATATAATTTGTAATTCCTCTGAGGTCAGGATCCTTTGCCTTAGGCTATTAACTCCTGCCTGTTCTGTGCTCCAGGATCTGTAAGCTCTCATACACTTCTCTGGCAGAAAAAATAAACTTGTATAACGATGTACCTTTTCCAAAACATTTCACAGCTACCACTTGTTCTGCTTCTCTGGCTTTTCTGGGCTTGAGATTTCAGTCTGTAAGTTCTGCTATTTTTTCTCTCTCTATGGACAAAGAGTATCTTTGCTTTCTAGAAGGAATGTTTTCTAAACTGCCTGCACCTTACCTCGTGCAGTTTTGCATTTCTGACTCTCCTTTCTTTCAAGGTGCTTGGCTACTTCCCAAGTTGGTAGCTCCTCACCCTACTTAAATTTAGGCTTATCTTGCTTTTGGTGGGTGGGACCCAAGAGTCATGGCCTGTAACTTTCCATCCAAAAAATGAGAGCCCCTTGACTTCCAGCCCAGTAATTCAAGGCAACACTCAAGGGGTCCTCCAGTAAAGGATGGCAGGAAAATGGGGCAAGCAGATATAATTTCCAAAGAAGAGGAGAGGTTTGTATTGAGTTAATACGGACTCTTGTATAAGCCCAGGACTATTCCAAGTACTCACTCAGGGTGTGTGAATGTGTGTGTGTGTATGTGTGTGTGTGTGTGTGTGTGTGTATGTTTGTATTTTGAGGAAAAAGCATATCATCTAGAAATCTAGTTTAGTCAAAGTAAAATTAAATAGACATGGGAGAACGAGCTGTTACCCTGGAGTGGAGTTGGCAGGCTGGAAACAACTGGTTTTTATTGTTAGTGAAGATCTCTAAAATATATATCACATCCACAGATATTTGACTGCTTGGAATGAGTTGTTACAGCATTTTGTGGGAAAACATGGGGCTATTTATTTGTTAAGTGAAATGGAAGTTTAAACCACACACTCGCAGTCTATGTCCTGTTCTAAATATTCTTCACATGCACTGGGCCGGGTTACACAATGCCCAAGCGCAAGGCCAAACCAGAACTATTCAAACTCTCAGTGCTGGCGGGGACGAGTTCATGAAATTAATTTGCCTACCTCTCTGTGTCGCACATCGCAGACTTCCAGGATGGAAATTGGAACCGGTTGCCCCGGCCAAAGCCTCTCTTGGGCAGGCCCCAAGCTCTCTGGATGCTACAATTTGTGCCCAGATCTCAGAGTCCACTCTGGAACTCTCTTCCTTCCCTGACATGTTGGGGTGACCATGAAAAAGGAATTGGGTGGGCAGGAACTGTATCTACTGATTCTGTTGTACTCTCCCAAGCACTTAGCATAGTGCTCTGCACAGAGTAAGTGCTCAACAAATACAATTGATTGATTGATTGGTGAGCTGGTTGGCTAAAATGTGGTGACATTAGACTTTCTCCCCTTATTATATTAGAAGTAATGTGGCCTGGCAAGTCGTATCTATTCCAACATTTAGCCCAGTGTTTGACACATAGGCCCGTAACAAGTACATTATCATTATTATTATTATTATCATCATAATTATTTCTTATGAGCCTGACCTAACCTCTCCCTGAATTTCTCTTGTGGCTATTCTTGTATCATCTAAGCATTTTAGTAGTATGAGCCACAAACACCTCCAAAGACTTTCCCGAGGGCTTCTGGCTAATTTCAATCTCCAGCCATGGGATTAGGTCAGGTGGGCTGGAGGCCAACAGCAGGGAATGGATCAGGTCCAGATATCCAGGTTTTGGGCTCCTGGCTGGGACACTTGCCCCTTTAGCTTTGATTGGCCAGGCAGCTGCCGAGCATACAGATGCCTTAAGATCCTCTTGGTTGTGAGTCTCCCTTTCCCCTACTCGAGTTTCTTGGTATGTCAGCGTTGTGGGAAGATGGAGAAATAATGAAATGCCTGGACCTTTTTTGGTTTCTTACATCCCAATTCTGGGATATACATTTCATTCCAAATATTTTGCCATTCTGGATGAGCCTACCAGCATGTCTACCAACTCTGTTGTGTTGTACTCTCCTGTGTTCATTCATTCATTCAATCAATCATATTTATCGAGCACTTACTATGTGCAGGGCGCTGTACTAAGCGCTTGGAATGTACAATTCAGCAACAGATAGAGACAATCCCTGCCCAATAACGGGCTTACAGTCTAAATGGGGGAGACACACATGTGCTTAGTACAGTGCTTTGCATGCAGTAAGCTCTCAATAAATGATCGATTGAGCCCATCAAAAGGCACCCTCATCTCCAAAACGATGGCCTGAATAATAATGGTAAGAATAATTATGGTATTTGTTAAATGCTTACTATGTGCCAAACACAATACTAAGTGCTGGGATAGCTATAAGATAATCAGGTCCCACATGGGGCTCACAGACTAAGTAAGAGGGAGGTATTAAATTCCCATTTTACAGTTGAATAAACCGAGGCAAAGGCAAAAAGAAGGTGAGTGGCTTGCTCAAGGTTGCACAGCAGACAAGTGGCAGAGCTGGAATTAGAACCCAGGTCCTCTGACTCCCAAGCCCCTGCTCTTTCCAATAGGTGATGATACTCTTGGCTTTCTACTCCCCCTGGTTTCTTTTTGCACCATGCTCTCTTCTTATTTTGCTCTCAGCTGGCACAGGCATTCTCTCAGTTGCTTGATAAGCTCTCAAAAAAAAAATCTTAAGAGCAAGAGTTGATTGAACTCTTTAGCATTTCTGGTGTCTTCTCTCCCATCAGTGTTCCCCCTTGCCACCTCCTCCCTGATCAGGGATTTTTCTCACCCATTATTTCCATTTTGATTTCATCCCAGTAGATATGTTTGACATTTACCTAATGTCTTTTGTAACCCCCTGCAATAAGGTGTGTGAAGTAGTAAATGGGCTTTAAGACACTGCCTAGATTCCTGCCAATTTTGCAGAAATTGTCATAGTAAATCCAATCTGTAGCTTTACAGAAGGAGAAAGGAACGGCAAGCGTCAATGTGCTTCGGACTTTCCCTGTCCCAACCTGCTCTGAACAGCCAATTAAAGAAGCATTAGCTCTTGGAAAGCTTCTCAAGGAGCTATAGATTGCTCTTGAAATCTTTGTTTAGTCTTTCAGGAATACTGTCACATGGATGATTTATCAAAGAAAGCTGTTTATCTGGCAGTAAAATAAACTCCGGGGCTGTTCAGACTAAGATTTCCCGTGAATTTCTACCAAGGTAAACACTGGTAACTGGCAGGTTACAAATTCCGTGTGAAAGCCAGACTCATACAATAAATATTTAAACTAAAGCTTTGCTGTGTAAGAGGAGGCTGTCACTGGAGCTGTCACTCTGCTATGCTCTGAAGGACCCTGACATCATGCCGGCTGGTTTGCTTATCTCTAATTATGGGGGCGGATAGAGAAGGCCAGCTCAGGGGCAGGTTCGACTTCAGATGTGTGGGTTTGAGCCTCGCTGCCGTTTTTCTGGGTTTCATTCATTCATTCAATCGTATTTATTGAGTGGGTTTGAGAACCACTTAGTGCTGGCAAACTGAGACTTCCTGATGTGGAGAGAAAAGGCTCAGCGGGACTCCTTGGTCATCCAACAAATTGCCTCATGATGAATTCTGGGGGAAATGAACCAGAAACAGGCAGCTTAGGTTTCCCTCCACAATTATTCCTTTCCTGAGAAGGGGAGGTTGCCCTCTTTGGGGAAGGGGTAGTGAGGGTCTGTGAGCTCATCATGGGCAGGAAATGTGTCTTTTCATTGTTGTTTTGTACTCTCCCAAGCGCTTAGTACAGTGCTTTGTACACAGTAAGCGTTCACTAAATACAATTGAATGAATGAATGAAAAGGGAGTGAGAACATCTTGGTTTTGAGCTTTGTCAGACTCCATCCTACTTGTGATAATTGCTGGAGGTGCCGTCCTAGAGCTCTGAGCCTGTCTAGCTATGGCCATTCAGAGCCTCCAAGCAAACTCAGGCAGAAATTTCAATTAGAACAAGAGTGAGCTTTCATACTTTTCCCTGTGGGGCCAGCAATCAGTGAGAACAAGACGGCTTTAAAAGAATGAATATGCACGTCTTCCTAGCTGGGAGACTGGTGCAGTTATTATCCCCATCGTCTTGATTTGAACGGTGTGGAGCTGGGGGTTGGGGACCGAGGGTTGTGTAGAAGGGAGAACTAGGGCAGGGATTGAGCAACTGGATTGTTTTCAACCACATTTCCGTGGCAGGACCCAGATTCAAACTCAGCTCCCCTTTATCCCAGTTCAAGTTTCTATCCACTCAATTAGCCCTTTCTTAAGTGGGATCTAGGCACCCCCGAAGACCTGCCATAACTTGCCTGGGGGTCTTCAGAAACAGAAGCAACGGGGAAAGGAGAGGGGTCAAAGAAAGTATTAATCATATTTATTGAATGCTTACTGTGTGTGCAGAACACTGTACTAAGTGTTTGGGAGAGTAAAATATAACAGAGTTGGTAGGCACATTCCCTGACTTTCTGAGGGGAAATGGGGCAGAAATCAATAGTTATTTGTGGCCAGATGTTTGAACTTGTTTCAAGGGCATAAGAAATATTTCCTGGCTTCGTCTGAAAGGTGGGTAAAGTATGAAATTATGATTTGGATTATGTGATGGCAGTGGAACAGGAAAATAGAAAGTTGTCCAAAGAGCCCTTGGAAATAAAACTGGAAACAACTGCTGAAGAACATTGGATTATCAGAGATACTCAATTAACAGAGACACTCACACTGTTACTCCTTTTTTAAAAAAAAAAATTACCTCGTGTCTGTGGACAAATTCTCTCTTCCCAGGACTTTTCTCTAAAGGAAGTGCTCCTTTCCTTTGTGATCCCTATGGAAAAAGCAACTGGATTCCAGGTCCAAGAGGGGTTTCATTTTACAAATGAGGTACCTGAGGTGCACAAAAGTTAGGTGACTTGCCCTTGGTCACACAGCAGACCAGTGGCAGAGCTGGGATTGGAACCCAGTTCCTCTGACTCTCAGGCCCTTGCTTTTTCCGATAAGTCATGCTGCTTCCCATTTCTTATGCCCTTGTAGTATGTTCAAGCATCTGTAAAATGGGGTTCGATACCTCTTCTCCCTCTCACTTAGACTGTGAGCCCCATGTGGGGTAGTGATTGTGTCCTACCTGAATTTCTTATATATCTACCCCATTGTTTAGTGCAATGCCTGGCATATACAAGCTGCTAACAAATAGCAAATCAGCAATTTCTACTAGAGAGGGAGTAACCAAATTTCCTGTAAGAAGAAAGCGTCCAAATGAAGTGGGTGAAGCAATGTGGCCTAGTAAAAGGTCACAGACCTGGGTTCTAATACCACATCTGTCACTTGCCTGATGTGTGACCGTGGACAAGTCACTTAACTTCTCTGTGCCTCTGTTTTCTCATCTGTAAAATGGGGTTTCAATACCTGTTCTCCCTTCTACTGAGACTATAACTGGGACGAGAGTGTATCTGATGTGATTATTTTGTATAGCCCTTGGTAGAGTGCTTGGCATGTACTAAGCAACTAACAAATACCATAGTTATGATCATTATTAAGGTGGGGATGGGGAGAAACCTTTCCAAACTCTGAGGCAGTACCACCCAAGATGGAGAAGGCAGAGAGTTCCAACTGTTGCTTGTGGAAGCTAACTGAGCATAGTCTTAGGAGAAACTTTCCCAAGTGAATGGAAGTAGCTTGGGTGAGTTTGCTGTGTTAGGTCAGGTGATTTACTTTCCAGTCATGAGCCAGGAGACAAATAGCCTCAGGAGGACCCTGCAAGAAGTCCCTACTTAAAGATCTCTTGATGTTTTCTGGGTTAGTTTTCCCTGGAGAGGAAGATCTTCTAACTCTTCCCAGCTACTGGGAGAGTGGGGCAGCCCCTGGGAAGAGGAAAATTTACATCCCTGCCACCAGTTCTAAACTGCTTCTGGTTGCCAAATGCCTCCTGGATCCACCTCAGTTGTTTCATGATGGGATTCCCTGAATCACTGCCAATGGTTTCTGGGTGGTATAAAGGAGTGCTCTTTACCAGCCACTGTCCAGTTCCAGAACTGCAGATCAAAAGGGAGAGATATTACCTCCTGACACAAAACTGCTTCTGAAACACTAAAACGATCTATTACCCCTCTTGGACCTGGGAGTACAGTTGCTTTTTCCACAGGGATCACAGAGGAAAGAAGCACATCCTTTAGAGAAAATTTCTGGAAAGACAGAATTTGTCCACAGACACGAGGTAATAAGTGATAAGGGCCTTGCCAAAGTAGCTAACAGCTGTTTTAACCTGGTCCATACACTGCTTGCGACCTTTAAATGAAGTGAAGATTTATCCAAATGCTGGCCCTCTTTTAACAGGGTCCCAGGAACGCCCTGCTCCACTGTGGTGTCCACATCACTCCCCATCACACCTACTCCTTTGTGGACAGGGAACCTCTCTACCAACTCTGTTATACTGTATTCTCCCAAGCCCTTAGTACAGTGCTCTGCACAGAGTAAGCACTCAATAAATACCATTTATTGTTTATAAAGTCAAGCCTCACACCACTTCTCTCAGGAAGGAAGCAATCAATCAAGAGTACCATATAGCAGAGTTGATTGACACGTTCCCTGCCTACAATGAGTTTACAATCTAAAGGGGGTATAATTGTCATTACTGACAGATGTAGAAGTCAAGCCTTGGGGACTACTGGCTGAGCCAGAAAAAGAGTCCAGGACTTTTGATTTACTGGCCACAGTCCTTCTTTCTGGATCATTTTGTCATCACTTCTGGCCCTGTGCAAATCTGAATGAATCATTCTGGTATTTTCAACTGAATAAGGCAAGGGAGTTTTAATGCCCTGACCATAGCACTGGAAGGTTTGTGTTGCTTTATGGCCGAGACCCGAAACCAGCATATGAGTGCCTGCCTGAGTCTGAACCTGGGGTTTGAGGAGTGGCAGCAGGGGCAGGCCTGCTATACTTCAGTGTGAATTGGCAGGGAAGGGGTTGTAGAAAGGGAGGTGTTGAGTTGTGAAACAAAGCTTTTGACCACTGGTCATTTGTTTTTTTTCATAAGAGTTAGTGTGTTAGAAATAGTATCTAATACCTCCAGAGTTCATTACACTCTGCCTTTCTAGAGTCTTTTTGGTAGAAAAATGCAGTGTGGTTTAGTGGACAGAGCACAGGCCTGGTAGTCAAAAGGACCTGGCTTCCACACCCAGCTCCTCCACTTGTCTGCTGTGTGGCCCTGGTCAAGCCACTTCACTTCTCTGTACCTCATCTGTAAAATGGGGATTAAGACTGCGAGCCCCATGTGGGACATGGATTGTGTCCAACTCTGTCAGAGAAGTAGTGTGGCCTAGTGGATAGAGTCTGGGAGTGAGAAAGACCTGGATTCTAGTCCCTGCCTTGCCATTTGTTAGCTATATGACCTTGGGCAAACCACTTCACTTCCCTGTGCCTCAGTTACCTCATCTCTAAAGTGGGAATTAAGACTGTGAGCCCCAAGACTGCAAGCCTGGTGTGGGCAGAGATTGTCTCTTTATTGCTGAATTGTACTTTCCAAGCACTTAGTACAGTGCTCTGCACACAGTAAGCGCTCAATAAATATGATTGAATGAATGAATGAATGTGGGACAGGGATTGTGTCCAACCTGATAACATTGTATCTACTCCAGCACTTAGAACGGTGCCTGGCACATAATAAGCACTCAACAAATACCACAAAAAACCAATTAAAAAACCTGATTAGCTTGCATCTACCTCAGTGCTTAATATAGGGCCTGGAACATAGTGAGTGCTTAACAAATACCATTAAAAATTAAGTCACCCTTGTCCTTCTTTCCTTCTGAGCATGGTCTACCATGCAGGAGCCTGCCCTGATGCCAGCAGTAATGAGGAACAGCATCCAGGCAGAGCGATAAGTTGATTTGGGATTCTTTGGGAGACAGAGAACTAATTTGGGGGAGAGGGGTAAATTTCTGGGCCACATGGCTGCCTAACAGCCTAGGAGCTAATCCATAAACCCAGTGCTGCCACTGGCCTTAATGAGTGAAAGGTGGGCTGCTGCTCCCCATGCAAGGAAAGGGAGCAGGGATGGACGCTGTGGAAGCAGATAGTGAGAGTTAGAAGAATAAAATATTTAATGGTGAATAATAATCCATATGGTATAAAATACTTAATATGTGCTAAGCACTGAGGGTAGATACAAGAGATGCAGCATGCCTAGTGGTAAGAACACAAGCCTGGGAGTCAGAGGATCTGGGGTCTAGCACTGACTCTGCTAGTTGCCTGCTGTGTGACCTTGTACAAGTGCTTCACTCTTCTGTGCCTCAGTTTCATCTGTAGAATGGGGATTCAGTACCTTTTATCTCGCCTATTTGGTCTCTGAACCCCATGGGGGACAGACATTATGACTGACTTAATTATCTTGTATCAACCCCAGGGCTTAGCACATAGTGAGCGCTTAATGAATACCACAACTATTACTCAGATTAGGCACATGGAGGTAAGGAAAGGAGGTATCGTATCTCCAAGTATATCCAGATGAGGAAACTGAGTGCTAGAGAGATTGAGTGACTTGCCCAAAGTCATGTAGCAGGCCAGAGGCCGAGCTCTGTCAGGCCAGGCTGCCTTGAAATGGAAGGGTGAAGTCATCCCTGGGCTTCCCGCACTGTGAACAAGTGAAACGCGGGGCCAACATTTCCCCCTGACTCGGTGCCTCCCGTTAGCCTTGGAAGCTTGTCTTTGCCCATGGGGGGACCACTGGCTGGACCTCCCTCTTCCACCCAGGCCGGACGCACCCCAGGAGCCCCGGGAACCGATTCCCGGGCCTGTTTCTTCTGGTTATTCTGTTTATTGTTCCTAGCTATCCCTGGAGTTTCAGAGGGGAACCTGCTGAGTGTGGAGCTCTCACTGCACTAGAGAGGGAGTAAAATCAATACGAGCTGTTTACTTTTCCCTGTGACTGACAGGGCCTCGCCTGCAGCCTTCTTCTGTTACAGCCTTAATGTGTCTTCTGGCAGGTTTCCTTGTTTTGAGAGATTAGTCAAAGAAAAGAAGAGTCAGCCTTAAGGAAGAGAGGAGTTTTCTTTCTTTTTTTCTCTCACTTCCCTATCTCCCTTTCTGATAGAACTTGAGGCCGCTTGCATGCCTTGAGAATCTGCTCCAAATGAGAACTCATTTCCCCCTCCCAAGTTCATCTATACTGTAAGCCCTTTGGACTGGGCTTTAGGGAAGGGGTCATGAAGGTAATGTTGGGAAGCTGCTTACAGATCTGTAATTTTCTTGGACTGGAGCTGAGCCGAAAGAGAAGGCATTAAATGACATCAAGAGGCACTGACGTCCCATGACTTTTCAAGGAGCAGAACCTGGAGGGTGTTTGAGTGGTCCAAGGGATGGGTCTTAAGGACTGGACTGGGAGATTGATGGATGACCCAGAGGCATAAACACATTTCCTGGAAATGTGAAAAGCTTTCGGTGCATCTCACCTAATCTATGTGTGCTGACATGTCCTCCTTGCTCTGGGTACCTATCTCATCCAAAAATGCTTGTTGAAAGAAAACACCCCACTGATACCCCTTGGTCAAACCCTAGAGAGCTGGGCTGGGACAAAGATTCAGGCTTAGATGATCTGCCACACCTGGCCCCATGGGGGTGAGGAAGAAATCTCTGCTGCCTTGGGCAGTGCTCCCAAGATTTGTTTCTTCCTCACGAGCCTCAGCCCTAGGAGGAACAACTCTATCAATGTCCCTGTTGAATTTATCTCAGCCAAATGAGAAACCTGAAGTGATTGATCCAGCTTTGAGCTGGGTTTGTACTGTTCAGGCACCAAATGGAGCCCACCTTTCTGATGGTTGGCGTATTGGCCAGCTCTGATTGAAGGAGAGTATGGGCTCGTGTGTGTGTGTGTGTGTATGTGTGTCTGTGTGCCTGTGTGTACACTGACAGCCCACAAGGTTCCAGAAAGATGAGAAGACTCATCAGAGCCCTGGAGGTACTGTTTGGGGCAGGGTGCAAGTGAGAGAACACATAAGGAAAAAAAGAGCATCCGGAAGGGTAAAAGGGAAGATGATGTAAAAGGTTAGCAGTGAGGATGATGAGCCACTGCAAAAGGATGCTGCTGCTGCTGCTGATTGAGGCATTTGTTAAGCGCTTACTATGTGCAAGACACTGTATTCATTCATTCATTCAGTTGTATTTATTCAGTGCTTACTGTGTGCAGAGCACTGTACTAAGTGTTTAGGAAAGTACAAAATAATAATAAGCAGACACATTGCCTCAATGAGCTTACAGTCTTGGGCGGTCAGGGGGAGACAGACATTAATACAAATAAATAAATTACACAGATATGTATATGCGTTGTGGGGCTGGAGGTGGGGAAGAGCAAAATGGGCATGTCAGGACAACACAAAAGGGAGTGGGCAAAGAGGAAAGGGGGACTGAGGGAAGGCCTCTTGGAGGAGATGTACCTTCAGTAAGGCTTTGGGGGGAAAGAATAATTGTCAGATTTGAGGAGGGTAAGGCATTCCAGGCCAGAGGTAGGACATGGATGAGGATCTGGTGGTGAGATAGGCAAGACTGAGGCACAGTGAGAAGGTTAGCATTAGAGGAGACAAGTGTATAGGCTGAGTTGTAGTAGGAGAGTAGTGAGGTGAGGTAGGAGGGGGCAAGGTGATTGAGTGCTTTAAAGCCAAAGGAGTTTTTGTTTGATGTGGAGGTGGATGGGCAACCACTGGAATTTTTTGAGGTGGGGGGAGTGACATGTTCTGAACGTTTTTGTGGAAAAAAGATCCAGGCAGCAGAGTGAAGTATGGACTGGACTGGGGAGAGACAGGAGGCTGGGAGGTCAGTAAGGAGGCTGATGTAGTAATTCAGGCAGGATAGGATGAGTGAGTGTATTAACGTGGTAGCAGTTTGGATGCAGAGGAAAGGGCGGATTTTGGCAAAGTCGTGAAGGTGAGATGGTCAGGATTTAGTTATGGATTGAGTATGTGAGTTGAAGGAGAGAAAGGAGTCAAGGATAATGCCGACGTTAGAGGCTTGTGAGACAGAAAAGGGGTGATGCCTTATACAGTGATGGGAAAGTCAGAGGAATGACAGAGAAGCTATACTAAGTGTTGGGGTCGAATCTAGGAAATCAAATTGGACACAGCCTTAATCCCCATTTTACAATTGAGGTAACTGAGTCACAGAAAAGTGAAGTGACTTGCCCAAAGTCACATGGCAGACAAGTGGCAGAGCCAGGATTAGAACCCAGCTCTTTCTGACTTCCAGGCCTCTGCTCTCTATCCTGTAGACTATGCTGCTTCTCTGCCGTTCCTGCCCAAAGGGAGAAGCAAAAACATGCTCATGTTGCTGCTTCCTTCTTGGAAGTGCTGAGCAGAGGACCTCTCCTCTTGGAAAGTGAACCCAAACAAATCTGCATGGAAGAGAAATCTAGATATCCCTCAAGGCCCAGCCACTGGGCCTTGGTTTTATTCTTCTCCTGCTGCAGATGGTCTGTCCCCTGATACAGGTCTCCAGGACTCTTCTAAGGGGAAAACTCTTTTCTGGAGAAGGCCAACTAACTCTAAACACTTGCAAGGGCAAATAATATTATTCCCTCTGTCTTTGGGAATCAGACACTGGAGCTCACCAGAGGAGGAACTATCCTCCAGCCTTTCTTGGAGTTTTCCCTAAACCTCACAGGGATTTCAGTTTCTTTTTGTACTATCTGCCCCCACTTCTGGGACCATTGTCCTTTCTCCCTTTCTCTTTCTTCCACCACCCTCCATCCTCTTAGATCCTGGCTTCACCAGGACATAACTCCTTTCCCATCTATTCTCTTCCTTCTCCTTCTGCTATTTTGTGACTGACTTCTGACCTCTCATTCTCTTCCTCCATGATCCCTATTTCTCTGGCTGATGCAATAAGAAACTCACTAGATCTATAACTAAAGGCACCCATAAGGAGCCCATGGTGGTGGCTGAAATTGATGAAGTTGGTGATTTAGCTTTGGCTTTCACTCTGCCTTGAGTTGAGGGCTTCAGTCAATCAATCCATCAGTGTAATTTATTAAGCACTGGATGCAGAGCCTTGGGAGAGGGCCAAAGAATGATATACATGTTCCTTACCCTCAAGAAGCTAACTCCTCAGTAGGAACACCACTGACATTCCTGGAGCAATCAATAAATGATATTTATTGAACACCTATGGTATGCAGAGCACTGTATTGAGTGTTTGGGAGAGTACAGTTCAGTAGAGTTGGTAGACATGATTCCTGCCCACGAGGAGTTTACAGTAAAATGGGAGTGAAGGCTGGGTCAAGTCATCCCCGAATCTCAGGGTTCAATCAGGTAAGGGCTTTTGTGTGTGTGTGTGTGTCTGTGTTTGTGTTATTGGAACTGGCAGGGGCAGCTACTCTTATCATCCCCATGAATCTTGGTATCTCTCCCTCCCCACAAAAGGAAACATTCCCCAGGGGGTGGTGTTGAGAGGATAGTTGAGAAGGGCTGGGTTCACTTAGGAAGAAAGGTCAGAGAAGGTCATGACAAAGATAGCATTACCGTCTGTTGCTATCCGTATAGCCTGGGCTTTTCCAAATTGGAGGACTCACCTCTGGGGAAAAGAGGCCCCTTGAAAGCAGAAGTTAAATTAGTAGGCGCTCACAGGACAGCCTCTGTGGTAGCAAAGTACATGCTTCAGGAGGCACACTAACTCTTTCCAGCTACAAGGGCGCCATTCAGTTCAGGGGCCAGAGAGTGTTCAGTTCTCTAAGCATTCGACTCATTTCCAGACGGGACTTGGCTTTTTCGGCCTTTGTGGGTTTTTCTCTTTATCGTGATAAGAGACCTGTGGAAAGAGCTCCGGCCTGGAGTTAGAGGACATGGGTTCTAATCTCGGCTCTACTACATGTCTGCTGCGTGACACTGGGCAAGTCACTTAACTTCTCAGTTAAGTGCCTCACTTAACCTCATCTGTAAAACGGGGGTTAAGACTGGGAGCCCCAAGTTGGACAGGGACTGTTCATGACCTGATTACCTTGTAAGTACCCCAGTGTTTAGAACAGTGCTTAGCATATAGTAAGTACTTAACAAATACCACAATTGTTATTATAATTATTATTATTAATTAGGAGCAGTGAGGAATGGAGACTAGAGAATAATTGTTACCCAAGAGACAGTGCTGTCACTACTGTAAAAGGAGAGTGTGCCCTCTGTCCGAGGATAGAGAGAATTGCTGCAGCTATTCTGCCTGAGAAAAGTGTTGCCATTATCTGGAGGATCTGGCCCAGCGAATGAAATTCTAAATGAGCAATGACCAACTTAAAATAAAGCATCCTAGTTCCTGGCATATGGTAGCATGGGTAGGGAGCAGAACAAAAATATAGACATCAAGTCTGCTGTTCATCCACTTCAGTAAGCTTTACGGATGTAATTTATAACGCCGCAGGCAAGCATTGTGGAAGAAGCCAAAGAGAATGGAAGGCCGTAAGACACGCCCAGAACATCCGAGGTGAGAGGAGAGATCAATTTTGCCACTCAAGGAGGGAAATTCATTCATTCGCTTCATTCAGTTGAATTTATTGAGCGCTTACTGGGTGCTGAGCACTGTACTAAGCAGTGAGTACAATATTGGGAGAGTACAATATAACAATAAACAGACTCTTTCCCTGCCTGGGCTAACATGATCAAAACCTTCTCAAAGATTTCTTAGGAATAGTCCAGAGGCTCTCAAAAGGAAGCTAGAAAGGCTAGCTATGGGGCCATCCAGACCAGGGAGATGCTTTCAGATGTAGATATGCCACTGGGGGTCATGAGGGAATAAACTGCTTGCCTAAATACTGCACAGTGTAAACTACTTTGAGTTCTCTCTAGTAAGGCACAGTAGAAATGCAAGGTGGCAACATATCATTTGACTTCCAGACCAAATATGAATGCTTTCTCATATTCGGAGCACTGTATCTACTGTAATGCAATTCCGGTACCCTATAGTGGCTTACTATTGATTGGTGAGAAAATACAAAAGGTTTTATCAAGGATTGATTAAGACTTTGGACCTGAGGTGGGGAAACTCGTGGCTGTGTATGAAAGAACAGAAAACAGCAAATTCAAATGATCTTTTATGTTATTTTCAGGGGGAGAGACAGGTGAACAGACTGCTGTCTCACACAACATTCTAGAGAAGAGGGGCAGAAAGAGCAAGTTTTTGAAATTGCAGTGCACACTTAATCTAGAATCATCCCATCAGGCACCTTGTTTACAGAAGCTTCCAAAGTGATTGGCACCAAGATTGTTCGGTGATAGGCAAAGAAAGATGCCTCGAAGGGTTTTCTGCTCTGCCTATCCCCATAGCTGATGTGCACATACACAAGTTTCTGCCTCTCATTAGATTACAACTAACCCTGGGATCAATAATTCCATCTTGGGATGTGGGGCAGAATTAATATTTGACATACAAGCAGGGTCTAGTCCACCTGACTATAACTAGATATTGGAGCTACTCCTAAACCCTGGGCCAATCAACAGCCTAGCGCATAATACATTGCTCAAGCACTTAGTACAGTACTTTGCACACAGTAAACACTCAATAAATATGATTGAATGCATGAATGGAACCTTCTAGGAATGGAATTCATGCCCCAGATTGACTCAGAACTGGCTGCAGCCCTGATATCTAACAAGCAGATGGGCTAAGTTAAATTGACCCATCATTTATCAGGTATAGTCATGGGAAGAATTGAGTCCCAAGTAAAGTTGGAAGGGAACAGTTACTTTAATTATTCGTCCATCAGCTCTCTCCCTCCCTCATTCATCCACTCTCTTCCACTACGTTCTTGGTCACACTCTTCATTCCCCTCAAGGTCACCTTATCACTTTGCCTCATTCTCATCTCTTCCACCTCTGACTCATATCTGGAACCTTCTTCCCTGTCAAATTCAGCATGACTTATGGATAGAGCATGGGCCTTGGATTCAGAAGATCTTGGCTCTGCTGCTTTTCTGCTGTATGGCCTTGGGCAAGTCACTTCACTTCTCTGTGCCTCAGTTACCTCATCTGTAAAATGGGGATGAAGACTTTGAGCCCTACGTGGGACAACATGATTACCTTGTCTCTACCCCAATGCTTAGAACAGTGCTTGGCACATAGTAAGCGCTTAACAAATGTGAACATTATTATGATTATTACAATGGGGATTGATACTGTGAGACCCATGTGGGAAATGGACTCTATCCAACTTGATTATCTTGTATCTACCCCAGTGCTTTAGTACAGTGCCTGGAATAATAAGCACTTTACGAATACCTTTTAAAAAAAACTCACAAGATCACAGTCCTCCAATCTTCAAAACTCTTCTGAAATTCCACCTTCTGAGGGAAGCCTTCCTAGATATATTCTTTCCCTCCACAGGTCATGTCCTTCTAACTATTACTTCAGCATTTTTTCACCACTTCTGCTCTCAACAGCCACATAAAGCCCATTTGTATATAAAGACTTGTATACTCTACTCACCCACATATCCATCTTTCTATTCTCTTTTTTCCTCACCATGTTTAATTATTTTATCTGTTTCTCCTATTAGCCTGTAAGCTCCTTAAGATCAGGGATCATATCTTCTAACTCTATTATTATTATTACTATATTTGTTAAGCATTTACTATGTGGTAAGCACTGTTCTAAGCTCTGCGGTGGTTACAAGTTAATCAGGCCGGACAAAGTCACTGTCCTACATGGAGATCGCAGTAGAAGTAGAAGGGAGAACAAGTATTTAATTCCCATTTTGCAGTTGAGAAAATTGAGGGATAGAGAAGTTAAGTGACTTGCCCAAGATCACACAGCAGGCATCTGATGGGGCCAGAATTAGAACCTAGGTTCTCTGACTCCCAGGACCATGCTCTTTCCACTAGTCCACACTGCTTCTATTGTGCTTTGTACAGTATTCTGCACAGAGTAGGTGCTCAGTAACTATTGACTGGTTAATTAACCTACCTGTCTATAGACCAGGTTCGTTAAACTTTTGTTTTGCCTACTTTTCTGGATTTTGAGAAGTGGGCTTTTTAAAAAAATCAGATTCCTTTATCAGTTGGACCAATTGCCATCTGCCCATTGCCTTCAGGAAGGTTTTTTTCTGGTTGTCTCATCAGGAAGCTGTCTTTCCTCTTACTCAGCTGTTTCTAGTCTAGGCTAGAAATGATCCTGGTGGAAGCTTGTTCTGCGGAGGTGTGAATCCCAAGAGGGACAAAAGGGGCTGGGTTTTTGAGCATCTGAGTGTTCCACTTCTGGGACTTTATCCTACCTTCTTCCATCTTCAAGGCTGGTCAGAGCCTTTCTCTGACCCTGTCACAATGGACCTAAGCTATATTGCTGTCTTTGAATTTCAGTCAGGCAGTCAGTTAGTTGAATATACTGAGTGCTTACTGTGTTGTGTGCTGTAATCCCAGTTCTACAACTTGTGTGCTGTGTGACCTTGGGCAAGTTAATTCATTTTTCTGTGCCTGTTTTCTCATCTGTAAAATGGGAATTGACATTGTGAGCTTCACATGGAACAGGGACTGTGTCCAACCCGATTTGCTGTATCAACCCCAGCACTTTAGTACAGTGCCTGGCACATGGTAAGTGCTTAGCAAATACTACAAGTATTAATTATTATTACTGAGCACTTGGAAGGGTACAATACAACAATAAACAGACACATTCCCTGCTTACGATGAGCTTATGCAGATGGCTGACGCTTCATCTCAGCAACACCAAAATGATAGCATCCCCTTGTATTTAGACAGTATCCATCTTCCAAGATGGTGGAGTGCACCAGTCAGTCACTGAAATAATTTTCCAGAATGATGAATTTTAAGGGCTGTTTCCAATCAGTAGTATTTATTGAGCACCTACCAACTGTGTGTAGAGCACTATGATAAGTGACTGATTGGGAGAATACAATAAAGTTAGTAGACATGATCTTTACCCTCAAGGAATTTACTGTCTAGCAAAGGAAATAGTAAAATAAATTTCAGATTGAAGGAATTATAATTATGGTATTTAATAATAATTATAGTATTTGAGCACTTATCATGTTAAGCAGTGTTCTAAGCACTAGGGTAAATACAAGTGAGGATCACAGTCTCAGCAGGAGGGGCAACTGGTTTTTAATCCATATTTCACAGGAGAGGAAACTGCACAGAGAAGTTAAGTGATTCATCTTGGGTCAGCCAAGCACATGACATAGTGAAATTAGAACCCAGATCTTCTGACTCCCAAGCCCGTATTCTTTCCACTAGGCCATGCTGTTTCTGAAGAAGGGGATGTGAACTGAGTTAGTGCTTAAGTGATAGGATATGTAAGATACGTACATAAGTGCTTCAGGAGGTTGAGAGTATTTCAGTGCTTAGAAGGCACCAACAGTGCTGAAAGGGCAGTTGGGAGAAACTGGGGAGATTAGAAATTAATTTAATTTCATTAATATAATTAATATAAATTAATCAGGGAAGGCTTCCCTGGGAGAGGTGGGATTTCAGAAGGGTTTTGAAGATGAGGAAAGCTGGAGGGTTATGGCAAGAGTCTTGAGAGTAAGGCACAATGAGTGAGTTGTTTGGAGAGAAGAGAGGAGTGTAAAGTGGAGTGTATGGGAGAAGATCATGTAAGTAGGAGGGAAAGAGCTGATTGAGTGACTTAAAATCAATGATCAGGAGTTTCTGTTTGATGTGGAGAGTAAAAGGCAACTGTTTGAGGTTTTTGAGAAGTGGGAAGATGAGTGCAAATTGAGAGTTTAGACAAATGATCTGGGCAATGAAGTGGAGTGTGGCCTCAAGAGAGGAGAAATTGGAGGCTGGAGATCAATGAGGAGTCTCATATAGCTGGCCAGGAGGGAAATGACTAGTATCTGGACCAGCACGGTAGCTATTCTGTAGGGAGAGGAATGGGTGGACACAGGAAATGTTGTGACAGGAGTTGCTGACAGACTGAATATGGGGGTCGGAAGAGAAGCAGGCTTCAGAGACAGGGAATATTGGAGCATTGTCCTCTGTGATGGGAAATTTAGGCTGAGGGGAGGATCTGGAGAGAAGAGGAGATGTTCACTTTTGTACATACAGTAATAATAATAATAATGTTGGTATTTGTTAAGCGCTTATTATGTGCCGAGCACTATTCTAAGCACTGGGGTAGATACAAGGTAATCAGGTTGTCCCACATGAGGCTCACAGTCTGAATCCCCATTTTACAAATGAGGGAACTGAGGCACTGAAAAGTTAAGTGACTTGCCGAAAGTCACACAGCTGACAGGTGGCAGAGCTGGGATTAGAACCCATGACTTCTGATTCCTAAGCCCGTGCTCTTTCCACTGAGCCATGCTGCTCTTTGTCACTTCAGGTACAGAAGTAACTTTTCCAAGGCCATACAAATCAGGAACGGAAACCAGACAATCCAGAGCCCAGCCCACCAGGCCTTGTTGCACTGCTTGCTGTAAAGGGTTTTATACACCTGGGTCCTCAAATCGAAGCATTTGTACTGAGGACTCTTATTTCCTTGTAGGAAAATAGTAACCATGAAAAATGACTGCAAATGATTGTCCTGATCTTCCAGAAATACCTTGCTTCCTCATTATTTACAGAGACTGAGAAAGAAGAGCATTTTCCACTTCTTTCCAAGGTGGAAACTGATGCAGTCAGACTCAGGTTTGCAGAATTAAGAACTTACTGAAGGAAAAGTGTCTATGGGGGAAATACCCTTGCTAGTTCAGATAGTAAACACCAGTGAGTCTGACCCTCCATTTTTTTAAAATGGTATTTGTTAAGTGTGCTAAGTGTTATGTATCAAGCACTGTTTTAAGAACTGGGGTAGACAAAAGTTAATCAGTCAGACACAGGTCCTGTCCAACATGGGGCTCACAGCCTAAGAGTAATAATAATAATAATGTTGGTATTTGTTAAGTGCTTACTATGTGCAGAGCACTGTTCTAAGCGCTGGGGTAGACACAGGGGAATCAGGTTGTCCCACATGGGGCTCACAGTCTTAGTCCCCATTTTACAGATGAGGTAACTGAGGCACAGAGAAGTTAAGTGACTTGCCCACAGTCACACAGTTGACAAATGGCAGAGCTGGGATTCGAACTCATGACCTCTGACTCCAAAGCCCATGCTCTTTCCACTGAGCCATGCTGCTTCTCAGAGGGAGAACAGGTATTGAATCCCCATTTCAGAGTTGAAAATTTTGAGGCACAGAGAAATAAAGTGATTTGCCCAAGGTCCTACAGCAGGTTAGAGATGGAACCAAGATTAGAACCCAGGTCCTCTGTGTCCCAGGCCCATTCTTTATCCCCAAGACCATGCTGCTTCCCTCTAGTGCATGTAGACAGCTTTGCAAACCTTTTCAGTGAGAGGGGTTAATGGTTGGCTGTGGCCTAAGGGGAAGGGGATGTGGCCTATTCAGAGTGGGGAGGACCCAGCTGGTATATTATCTGTATTTATGGCAAGAATTATCTAATGACTCCTTTGTAAAGCCACAGGAGCTTATCTCATTGTTATGGTGTGAAAGCATATATTTCAGCTGCTCAACTATTCTCCCCAAATTATGTCTGGAGGGAAACCAGGGTGTTCAAAATTCAAGTTGGCTTGTCTATTCCTTGGGCCCAAAAATCTTGTATTAAGCAGGGGGCTAAAGTAGGCATTTGAATTCTAGAATTTCACTTCCTTCAGACTGAATGGCAGGGTGCAAACCACATGGTTAGGGAGATCTGTCCCTCACCTCTTCTGCTTCCCCTCCCCTCATCCCTTCTCAACCCTTCTCTTCTCTCTTTTCTTTTCCCTTCTCCTTTCCCCCTTTCCTTCCTTCTCCCCCTTTCCCTTCCCCCTCCCCTCTTCCACTCCCTCTTGGCTCCTTATGTTGGATAAACAGTCCCTATTGGTCATCATCATCATCATCATCAAATATGGTATTTATTGAGCACTTACTGTGTGCAGAGCACTGAACTAACATATAATTTATAGATAAGAACATAGTGCTTTAGGGTTAAGAGTGGGGAGAATATTAAATGCCCGAAGGTTACAGATCCAAATGCGTAGATGATGCAGAAGAGAGAGGGAACCAGGGAAAGGAGGCGTAATTGGGGAAGGCCTCTTGGACGAGATATGACCTTAATAAGGTTTTGGAGGTGGGGAGAGAGGTAGTCTGATGCATATGTGGGGGGGAAGGAATTCTAGGCTAGGGTAAGATGTGGGAATGGGGTCAGTGGCAACATAGGTGAGATCAGGGCATAGTGAGTAAGCTGTTCCTAGAGGAGTTAAGTATGAGGACTGGGCTGTAGCAAGATGTCAGTGAGGTAAAGTAAGAGGGAGTGAGCTGATTGTACTTTAAAGCCAATGTTAAGGAGTTTCTGTTTGATGCACAAGTGGATGGGCAACCTTTGGAGCTTCTTGAGGAGTGGGGAGATGTGGACAGAACTTTTTATTTGAAAAATGATCCATGCAGTATGAGTGTAGTATGGACTGGATAAGTGCTTGGATCAGCATGGTAGCAGTTTGGATGGAGAGGAAAGGGTGAATTTTAGCAGTTTTGTGAAGGTCGAACTGACAGATTTGGTGACAGATGGAATTTGTGGTTTGCATGAGAGGACAACACCAAATTTACAAGGTTGTGAGAGGAGGAGAATAGTAGTATTGTCTACAGTGATGGGAAAGGCAAGGGGAGGACAGGGTTTAGGTGGGAAGAGAAGTTGTTCTGTTTGGACATGTTAAATTTCAGGTGTCTGCAGGACATCCAGCTTAAAATATCCTGAAGGCAGGAGGAAATACAAGAAGGCAGAGAAGGAGAGAGTTCAGGGCCGGAGATGTAGATTTGGGAATCTTCAGCACAGTCGAAGCCATGGGAACAATGAGTTTTCCAAGGAACTGGTTGTAGATGGAGAATTGAAGGGGACCCAGATCTGAGCCATGAGGGAACCCCACTGTGAGATGATGGGAGGTAGAGGAGGAACCAGGAAAAGAGACTAAGAAGGAGCATTTAGGGAGATCGGAGGAGAACCATGAGAAAATAGTGTCAGAGAACAATGACCTTACTGAACTAGTGCTGTTAGTTCACCAACTGACTCTCCAGGCTTAAGTAACGAGAGCAAGGGAGATGGCTTGGTTTCTAATAAATATACCAGAGACTGTGAGTTCTCATCTTAACACCCTATTCATTCTAAGTCAAGTTCCTAGTTGTCCCTCTCGCCATCTATCAGCAGGATGGGTTTGGGCAGGGGGGCGGTTCAAAACAGCCTTTTGGGAAGATACGCTGCATAGATTGCCCCCTCAAAAAGCTCTTCATCATTGCTTTAAAGATGGGAACTGGATAAGAGTGAGATCTGAGGGAACTTATCAAAGTGTTGGGGTTGTCCCAGATTTTCAGGCTGAGGTGAGTCCTAGATTTTGGATGGGGCCTCTCAACTGGGAATAGTTCATTCTGAGGTTTCGAGGCAGTGGGACATAAGTCACTATTCCAACCTGAATTTAACAAATTCACCTGGGAATTAGTTTCCTCTTTCCTAGCCCAGCCATCTCTGTTCCCACAGGCTTCGTGGAGCCTCCCCTGTTGTGGATCTATTTCTGAATTGTTTAATGTGACTCCAGTGTGGTGGACCTCACAGCTGTAGCCACTGCCATCCCCTCGGCTGCTCTGCTACTCAGGAATCTTCAGTCCCTGGGCTAGAAAAGCAGGGGGCTCAAGATCAGCCAGAGAAAGAGGGGAAGGGCTCTTGACAGAACAAACTGGAGACTTCTTCCCCACTGAACTTCCCTCTTCTGCTAACTCCCATCCCAATCTCGCAGCCATATTGAAGTCTTTACCAGGGCTATGGTATATTGCGTTGGAGCTGCCAAAGGGGAAATGGTGTGGATTTAGAATGAAGAGGAGGGTGTCAGAAGATGAGGGAGTGAGGGTGGGGAGCTGAAAGTTGGGGAGTGCAGGTTCACTTAAGGTAGCCTGCCTGGAAATAGACACATACTAATCAATCCTATTTACTGAGTACCTGTTGTGTGCAAAAACAGATTATAATTTAGGAGGCTGCTAAGGCAGTGAAAGTCTATCTTCTGAAGAGTCTCTCCACTAAGGAAAGCAGTGTTACATAAATAGAACTCAGTCCTTTAGCCCACTCATTTGAGAAGTAGCCCGCCCTAGAGGAAAGAGCACAGGGCTGGGAGTCAGGAGAGTTAGGTACTAATCCCAACTCTGGCACTTGGCTGGTGTGTGACCTTGCAACATCTCTGTGCCTCAATTTTTTCATCTGTAAAATGGGGATGAAATGCCTGTTCTCCCTCCCCCCTTAGATTGTGAGCATCCTGTGGGACAAAGATTTTCTAACCTGATTATCTCCACTCCTCCCCCGCCTCCCGGTGCTTATTACAATGCTTGGCACTTAGTAATAGTTTAACAAATACCACATTTATTTATTATTTTGTTTCGAGCTAAACTCTGTTCAGGAACACTTGGGTCCAATTGCACCTGGCTTCAGACTGAGCCTCATGTGATCCTTTGGGGGCAGCCTCCTTATCCATTTAGTTAAGTAATCATCATCCAAGACAGATTACTCAAAATATCCCCCAGTAGGAACCAAGAAGCCAAAATAGTCTCTTTCAGTATTTCTTGGAGGGTCTTGAATAACTTGTGGTTTGTCTATTTCAGTTATATCTAAGTCTCTTTCCTTATTTCCCCACCATTCCTCTCCCTGCTTTGGAGACATCTCTCTCACTCAAGATGGTTATTTGTGGGAAAGTTGGGGAAATTGGAAACTGGGCGCTTCTGTGGCAGGAAAAGCTGTTTGACTTGGCAACTCAGCCTCAAATCTGAAGCCAAGATTCAATCAATCCCAATGATTGACTTTATTTAAGCTGTTGTATTCTTCTTTCCTCCTGTAGAGGGTAAAGGTGTTTATTGGAAAGGAGAAATGCCAAAGCCATTACCTTCTGCCGCTCTGATGTTCCCAGATCGCTGCCAGAAAGCTAAGACACATTTCTTTTAAGTAAAACCACAACACAAGGTGCTCTGCTCTAAATACTTATTTTTAATTTTGCACCTTAGATTAAGTCCATTTGGATTTAACACACTCTGTGAAATCGAACAATTAGACCAACGGACTCTGAATTGCTCATCCGGCATTATGTTTACAAGAAAGGCAGAGTGCAGAGTATGTCTTCTAGTCCCACAGGTGTCTCCTATCCAAAAATCCATAGTACCTAAAAGAAATAGCTTTGCCCCAAAGGAATTTTCTGCACCTGTGAAGCTTTCTTTTCATTCATTCAATAGTATTTATTGAGCGCTTACTATGTGCAGAGCACTGTACTAAGCGCTTGGGATGAACAAGTCGGCAACAGATAGAGACAGTCCCTGCCGTTTGACAGGCTTACAGTCTAATCGGGGGAGACAGACAGACAAGAACAATGGCAATAAACAGAGTCGAGGGGAAGAACATCTCGTAAAAACAATGGCAACTAAATAGAATCAAGGCGATGTACAATTCATTAACAAAATAAATAGGGTAACGAAAATATATACAGTTGAGCGGACGAGTACAGTGCTGTGGGGATGGGAAGGGAGAGGTGGAGGAGCAGAGGGAAAAGGGGAAAATGAGGGTTTAGCTGTGGAGAGGTTAGAGAAAAATCTAAAGTGATTTCCAATCCTAGACTTCTCAGGCAGGTCTCTGAAATCAGTAGATTTGTGAAGTATGATTGTGTTGAAATGAGAAACACTAAGGTATTGTTTGTTTGTTTATAGTATTTGTTAAGTCCTTAGTATGTGCTAGGCACTGTACTAAGCTTTGGAGTAGATACAGGATAATCAGTTTGGGCACAGTCTCTATCCCACATAGGGCTCACAGTCTTAATTTCCATTTTATAGATGAGGTAACCAACACACAGAGAAGTTAACCAAGGCACAGAGGAAGTGAAGTGACTTGCCCAAGGTCACACAGTAGACAAGTGGCTGAAGCAAGATTAGAACCCAGGTCCTTCTGACTCCCAGGCCAGTGCTCTACTCACTAGGCCATGCTGCTTCTCTAGTTTCCCACCAGCTCCACGTGTTGCTAAACAAAATAGCCGTAAAGGCAAAAGTGAACTCCAGAGTGTAGTCTCAGCCTTTTCTTTAATAGCATTTACTGAGCACCTACCTATTGAGCCAGAAGTAGCATGGTGTAGTGGATAGAGCATGGGCCTGGGAGTCAGAAGGTCCTGGATCCTAATTCTGTCACCACCCCATGTCTGCTGTGTGATCTTGGCAAGTTCCTTCACTTCTCTGCACCTCATTTACCTCATCTGTAAAATGAGGATTAAGACTGTGAGCCCTATATGGGACAGAACAGTGCTTGGCACATTGTAAGTGCTTAACAAATACTATTATTATTATTATTATTACTGAGTGCAGAGAACAGTACTAAGTGCTTGAGACAATATTCAAGACCTAGGAGACACCATGGAAGGAGCATGGGCTTGGGACTCATCCAAGTTCTAATCCCGGCTCCACCACTTGCCTGCTGTGTGACCTTGGGCAAGCCACTTTAACTTCTCTGTGCTTCAGTTACCTCATCTGTAAAATGGGGATTAAAACTGTTAGCCCCACGAGGGACAACCTGATTATCTTGTATCTACCCCAGCACTTAGAAGAGTGCTTGGCACATAGTGAGCACTTAATAAATGCTATTATTATTATCCCTGTCCTTAGGGCGCTTACAGTCTAGTGAAGAGAAAGACACTAAAATTATGGATAGGGAGAGTAGTAGAGCATATTCAATATATACATAAGGGCTACATACTTGTGGTAAATTGAGTGCTTATGTAGTGCCGAAGTGACACCTGGGAGTTAAAATGTGGGAAGATTAAAGATTATTCTTGAAGGAGGTGTGATAGAAGGGCTTTGAAGATGAGGAGAACTATGGTCTTTTTGCATATGAAGAAAGAGGGAGTTCTGGGCATCTGGGAGGCATGAGCCAGAGGGCTGCAGCAGAAGAGTTGAGAACAAGGCAGAGTGAATAGGTGAGCCTGAGAGGAGTGAAGATTGAGAGCTGGGATGCAGTGGGAGAGGAGAGTAAATAAGTAGGAGGGAAAGAGCTGATTGAGTGTTTTAGAGCCAATGCACAGGGTTTCTGCTTGATGTGGAGAGGAATGGGTAGCAATTGGAACTTTTTGAGGGAGGAGTGAGGAGACATTTGCAAAATGACATTTTAGAAAATGGATCTAGGCAATGGTGTGGGAATATGGACTGGAATGGGGAGAGACTGGAGGCAGGGAGGTTAATGAGGAAGCTGATGCAGTAGTCAGCAATAATAGTCAAACAACTGTGTCTGATTGGATTAACTTGTATCTACCCCAGTGCTTAGAACAGTGCTTGGAATATAGTAAGTGTTTAACAAATACCTTTAAAAATAATTCTGGGCAGAGAAGATTAGTTCAGTTTTAGATATTGAGCTTGAGGTGCTGGTGGGACATCCACAAATTGATGTCTTGGAGACAGAAGGAAACATGAAATTACAGAGAAGGAGAGAGTTTGGGACTTGTGAGGTAGATTTAGGAGTCATCCACATAGAGGCAGTAGGAAAGGCTGTGCAAATGGATGACCTCCCCAAGGAAGCAGCATGATCTAGTGGAGTGAACAAGGGGCTGGGAATCAGAAGGACCTGGGTTCTAATCCTAGCTCTGCCAATTGCTTGTTGTGAGACCTTGGGTGAGTCACTTAACTTCTCTGTGCCTCTTTTCCCTCAGCTGTAAAATAGGGATTTAAAACCTGTTCTTCCTCCTCTTTAGACTGTGAGTCCCTAGCGGGACAGGGACTTTGTCTTACCTAATTAGCTAGTGCCTACCCCAAGACTTAGACCCGTGTTTGACACATACTAAGCACTTTAAATAAAATCTTAAAACAAACAAAACAAATGAGTGGGGATTGAGAAGAGAACAAAGCCTAGTGGGACCCTACAGTTAGGAGATGGAAGGTAAGGGAAGATTTGTCAAAAGAGACTGAGAACAATTGGCCACAGAGGTTAAAGGTCTCTCAAATAGCCATCCCCCAGAACTTTGGTTTGTTGGCCTTGCTGACTCAAAGCAAGAAAGAGAAGTAGTGTGGCCTAGTGGGCCTGGGAGTCAGAGGACCTGAATTCTAATCCTGGCTCCACTATTCACCTGCTGTGTGACCTTGGATAAGTCCCTAAGTCAAATCAGTAAATCAATGGTATGAGTGTTTACTGTGTGCTGAAACTGTACTAAGTACTGGGAGAGTACAATGCAGCAGAATTAGCAAACATGATTCCTGACCATAATGACCTTACAGACTAGAGGGGAGATAGGCATTAATATGAATAATTTGGTAATTTCTAATATATAAAGATATGTACACAAGTGCTATGGGGTTGGGCATAGGGCAAATATCAAATGTTTGAAGGTCCCAGATCTGAATGCATAGACAATGCAGAAGGGAGAGGAAGCCAGGGAAAAAAAGGCTTAATTGGAGAAGGCCTCTTGGAGGAGGTATGACCCTAATGATCCTTTGAAGGTGGAGAGAGTGGTGGTTTGGTGTATATGGAGGGCAAGGCGGTTCCAGGCTGGGAGGAGGACAGGGCAGAGGGGTCAGTGGCAAGATACATGAGACTGGGGCACAGTGAGTAAGCTGGTGCTGGAGGAGCAGAGTGTGTGGATTGGGCTGTAGTAGGTTAGTGAGGTGAAGTTGGATGGGGCTAGATGAGTGAGCACTTTAAAGACAATGGTAAGGAGTTTCTGTTAGTTGCGGAGGTTCAAAGAGAAACTCCACATCCATTGGAGGTAACCACTGGGGGTTCTTGATGAGTGGGGAGACATGGACTGAATGCATTTGTTGATAAATGATCTGTGCAACAGAGTGAAGTATGGATTGGAATGAGGAGAGACAGGAGTCTGGGAGGTCATCGAGGAGGCAGATGCAGTAATAATAATAATAATAATAATAAGAGTATTTAAGTGTTTACTATGTGCCAGGCACTGTACTAAGTGCTGGGGTGGATACAAGCAAATCAGGTTCGATACAGTCCATGTCCTACATGAGGTTCACAGTCTTAATCCCCATTTTACAGATGAGGTAACTGAGGCACAGGGAAGTTAAGTGACATGTCCAAGGCCACACAACAGACAAGTGGCAGAGCTGGGGTTAGAACTCCATGACCTTCTGACTCCCAGGTGTGTGGTCTATCCATTACATCATGCTGTGACAGGATAAGTGCTTGGAGCAGCATGGTTGCAGTACGGCTGGAAAGGAAAGGGTGGATTTTAGCAAGGTTGTGAAGGTGGAATCGAAAGGATTTGGTGACAGGTTGAATATGTGGATGGAATGAGAAAGATGAGTTGAGGACAATGCCAAGGTTACGGGCTTCTTTAAATCTTAGTTCTCTCATCTTTGAAGTGGGGATTCAATACCTGTTCTCTTTCCTACCTAGACTGCGATCCCCATGTGGAACCTAATTAACTTGTCTCTACCCCAGTACTTAGTACAGTTCTTGGCACATAGTAAGTACTTAACAAATAATCACTGTTATTATTATTATTAAAGCCAGACTCATGCATGAAAAATGCAGAGGTCTGTACGTTTGGAGACTCCTTTATGCGTTGATGATACTCTGTCAATGATAGCCAAATCCTATTTGCACAATTGCTTTTGGTGAGTTGCACTTTTTGCTGACCTTGGATGCTATCTGGGATTGCCCAGAGAGACTAAGATGTAAGAATGACAATGAGCGTTTGAAAATGGGCTCCCACGCTGTTTTCTCCCTATGCCAATCACCTTGCAAACCCCATTTCCTGGAGGGAATCAATCACCACACTCTAGAGTCTGACTGAAACCAGACATTTCCACAATTCCAGGTTCCTTTTCTGATTGATATGTTTGAGTCAGTTAATTACCTAGCCTTTTCAAGGTGAGCTTTGTATTTTCCAAGCAAGCCATCTTCTTGCCTTTTAATCTATTGGCCAAGGCATTTGGGTTAAGACTTTGTATCTATCAGTAATGTTGGGAATCAGAACAAATGATGCTTAATGAAGACATGTTAGGGAAAATCTAAGGTGTTGATTTGATGAATTCCTTTAAATATATTGGCAACCAAACGCAAAGAAAATCCTACCGAGGACATAAGCACTTAGTACAGTGCTCTGCATACAGCAAGAGCTCAATAAATGTCATTGATTGATCGATATCAGGGCTTGCTGTTGCTATTCTGCATTCAGTAATACTCTAAGACTTCTGGCAAGAGTGCCTGACCTGTCTGGGTCCGGGAAACATTCATCTCATCTTGCACGGCTGCCACTGGGGTGACATAGAGGTGAACATAGAGTCTGTTGCTGCCTCTCGAGGATGCTTATGTGCTCCCTGTGCCACCATTCCCAAATCAAAGAGAAGCAGCATGGCCTAGTAGATAGAGCACAGACCTGGAAGTCAGAAGGACCTGTGTTCTAATCCCAGCTCTGCCATGTGTCTGCTGTGTGACCTTGGGCAAATCACTTTACTTCTCTGTGCCTCAGTTACCTCATCTGTAAAATGGGGATTAAGACTGTGAGCCCCATGTGGAATATGGACATGGTCCAATCTGATTATCTTATATTTACCCCAGCACTTAGAACAGTGCTTGGCACATAGTAAGCACTTAACAAATACCATAAGGAAAAATGGCAACTGGGGAAAGGTTCCAGAGCTCTCTGGATCCTTTCACTACTGACAAGCTGGAGGGGGAAAATGGGAGCTAGGGATGAAGACCAGCAAAGGGTCAAACTGCCCTGCCTTCTCTGCTCGCCCTAGCCCCCTCAGATACTGCAGTGGGTGTACATACAGAATGTAGAGGAAAGTCTACCAAGGACAGCTAATCACCTATCCAAACAATAGTTGCAATCTGTATCCCTAAAATAAACCTCGAAAGATGGAAAGATGTTAGTAATTTTTGGCCATATGTGCTCCCCCCCCCAAAAAAAAGGGAGAGCCAAATGGCAAGAAACTATTATTTTAATGTACAACACATTTCCACCCCTCTCCCCCTCCCACCCCATGTAAACTAAATTCCTCTACATGGTCATGGCAAAAGAACATTAATTTCTGATTCAGGTTGTGATTAACTCTGAAAGCAACTGAACCAAATGAGAAATATTTTCCATCGAAGCAATCTCATATGGAGTACGTTGCTCCAAAGGAAGGTGCGTGAACTGTCGGCCGCTCTGCACTCCTGCTTGGGCGAGAGAGGTCCGGCTGTGAGGGCCGGATGTCACGTTCTGCCTGACACGGTCGTCACAGTTGGGGGAGGCTTGTTTCCCAGCTGCAGGCACTTGTGCAGCCGCCTGGAACTTGCCTTCTAGAAGCAATTACCAAACAAAACAACTCTTCTCCCTCCCTCCCCCCTCACCTCCTCCACCCACCTCACCCCCAAATAGTTGAATAAAAAGCTCCACCAGTTTTTCTGTTGACCCAGGGACTTATAAAAAAGCAAACTCATTTTTAGGGCCTTGGCATTCAGTTCTCCTCGTAGAGGGTTATACAGTCATTTTCTTTCACTAGAGTATTTCTCTCCTCCCCACCTGCAAGGTAGGCCTGTCTTTCTCCCTGTGATTTACAAAGGAGAAAATGGAGACAAAAGGAGTTTTCTAACTCACCTAGGGTCCCTGAGGAGAGAGGGGCAGAGCTGGGATCAGAGCCCTGGGTCCCCTTTCTGCTTAGTTCCTGAGCCTGGCTTCCTCTCTGGGTAGATTACGTTTTCCTAACCAAGAGGGCTCTATGTTGATTTTGGAGAAATCCATCCCAAGTAAAGCCTCATAGGAAGAATTGGAAGGAAATTCACATCTGACTCATTGTCAATCTCCTAGTTAGAAGTAGGAAAAATAGAAGTTGAGGAGCGGGTTAAACCTAGCAGTGGGAAGCACAAGTTATTGAAGACTTCACGCAATAGGTAAACCAAAGAGAATGCACCCAGGAGAGGTAAAGGATACCCAGGTTGCTGAGGAGAGATGCTCCATGGAAGGATGCTCTGGGCCAGGGAGTCAGAAGGATTTGGAGTTAATCCCATCTCTGCCATCTTTGGGCAAGTCACTTCGCTTCTCTGTGCCTCACTAACGTCATCTCTAAAATGGGGATTAAGACTGTGAGCCCTACACGGGACATGGACTGAGTTCAACCTTGTACATACCCCAGGCACTTAGTTCAGTGCCTGGCACATAGTAAGTACTCAACAAATACCATAATACCAAATATCTAAGAGAGCAGTTTGACTACTAGTTCAGACTCATGAACCTTTAATACTCAGGACCTGAAACACAACTGTTTGCTGTCTAAAAACATATTTCCATCTCTGCCTCAGAAGATATGGGGAGAGTGGGTTGTTGTAAATTGGAGTGTCCAAGCACATAAGGTGATACTGGTTGGACCCAGGGACAAGGAGGTCAATGTGGGCCTGCAAAGGTTGTACCATAGTTGTCTTTGCTGCAATTCCACTCTCCTCCAGCCCGTTAGAGGGCTCAAATAGCTGTGCTTTGGTGGTCAGGATACAGCATAAAGTCCTGCATTTGAATCAGCAATTCTCTTCCTAAAGCAGATTTATGCTTTAATCAGAATTTTAGGGAGAGGGACAGAGGTGCATAGGGAAAGAGACAGCAAGAGGGAAAGAAATTAAAAAAAAAAAAGAAACTGCTGGTTTTTCTCCTCAGCATCTACAGGTACTGTTGTGCATTTAGGCGGTTATGGACGGGGAAACTGAAATTGTAATCCAGCCTGGCCAGATCCATCCAAATGGGGTGGACCACTTAGGGCTTGAATTGGGGAGGATCTTTGGGGTACCATCACCTTTTGTACAGAAGCTGGAGAGGATTAGGAAAATGCACCTGAACTAGAGGGAAAAGAGTTGACTGAACAGAAACCCATTTTCCAAACTAATGATCAGTTCAGAAACCTGAATAAACCCGGAGATGGTTATGAGCCTGATTTTATATGAGCCAAATCTTTTTTCCAATGAACCTTCATTTAGGTGTTCTGCATTTGGAGACTTGACTTTGGACTGTATCTTTTTTTTAACTAATAATAATAATAATGATGGTATTTGTTAAGTGCTTACTATGTGCAGAGCACTGTTCTAAGCGCTGGGGTAGACACAGGGGTATCAGGTTGTCCCACGTGGGGCTCACAGTCTTCATCCCCATTTTACAGATGAGGTAACTGAGGCACAGAGAAGTGAAGCGACTTGCCCACACTCACACAGCTGGCAAGTGGCAGAGCCAGGATTTGAACTCATGACCTCTGACTCCAAAGCCCGGGCTCTTTCCACTGAGCCACGCTGCTTCTCTGGGAAAACTCTCAGGGCCAGGCAGGACTAACCAGCCCTTTTCAAATGGGGAAATCTTTCACATTTCAAACAGCAATCGTCTCCATTTGGGCTGAGGGGAGAAACCAGGGACTGCTGTAATATCTAGTGAGTTGCTCCAAATTCATTAAATTGGGAGTACGGACCAGCCTTCTCAGCTAACTTACCCTGTCTGTTCACGTCGCCAACATCTGAAGTGTTGGGTTTAAACTCTAATTGAAAATGTTTCCTTGTTGGATTATGGGTGGAAGTCTTGCTGTCATTTAAATTGAGTGAGGTAATCAGGCACTGACGAAACTTTCCTACCCAGTAGAGGGCTAAATATTTTCCTATTGCTATCATCTCCTGGGCTGCGTTTAGAAAGTTGAGGTTTTCAGGGTTGGTTTATTCAGCATAGGAGAGAAGGGGTGTGTGTGCCAGTGAGGACTGGGAATTTAGGGATATTGTGTTCATGTGTGTGGATGAATTCCTTCCTCCCCTGACTGGTTTTCACCCCACTAGAAAGAAATTTTTATTTCTGCTCTCCATGTTTACATCAGTCAAACATAAAGCCCAGCCTGACCCAGTGCTCCTGGTAAAGGCATCTTGTTAAGGACTAAGGATTCTACCCAATAAAAATACATTAATGGAGGGTTAACAAAAGGCATAATAATCTCTTCCAGTGTGTCCTTCCTAGGTGTAACCCCACCTTCTATTCTATTAAAAGTGACCACTTTTAAGTGCTTCCATGTTGCCTTTCAATTTGCTTCAAGGTGGCAGCAAATTGCCCGCTAAATAAATGGATTCATCAACAAGATTTATTGTGCACTTATGGTGTGCAGAGCACTGTACTAAGCCTTTGGGTGCAGATAATAGAATAAGTACATATGAGCTCTGCCCTCAAGGAGTTTTTATGGTATTTGTTAAGCTTATACTATGTGCTAGGCAATATACTAAGCGCTGAAGTAGATACAAGCTAATCAGCTTGGACACAGACCATATCACACAAAGTGTTAACAGTTTTAATCCCCATTTTACAGATGAGATAACTGAGGTACAGAGAAGTTAAGTGACTTCACACAGCAGACAAGTGGCAGAGCGAAGATTAGAACCCAGGCCCTTCTGACTGACCGGCCCATCCTCTACCCAATAGCCCTTGCTGCTTCTCAAGTTTTGAGTTTCTGGTCTCATGGTGTTTTCGATCCCCTGAAGTTTACAAATGCCAATTTATTGGTGGCATATATGCACTGAAACTCAATCTCTTTCCTCTGTCCCTCCCTGTGTTTCCCTCTCCCCCTCCACTCTCTAGCTCTGCGGATGAAAATAAAGGAAGTGAAAAAAGAAAATGGAGACAAAAAGATTGTGCCCAAAAAGAAGAAGCCACTGAAGTTGGGCCCCATTAAGAAGAAGGAGCTGAAGAAGCTGGTCCTCTACTTAAAGAATGGAGCGGACTGTCCCTGCCACCAGCTGGACAACCTCAGCAACCACTTTCTCATCATGGGCCGCAAGGTGAAGACCCAGTACTTGCTGACGGCGATCCACAAGTGGGATAAGAAAAACAAGGAGTTCAAAAACTTCATGAAGAAAATGAAAAATCACGAGTGCCCCACGTTTCAGTCAGTCTTCAAATGATCCTCAGCCAGGGTGGAATTTCGGGGTTGGGGTTGGGGGGGAGGGAAGAGGGTTTTAAGGGCGAGGGTGGGGAGGACTTGAGGCAGCCCTGGAACTTTGGTGGTTCACACATATTGCTCCTTCTGTTACTAGTGGATGTTGTGCCCAAGTTGGTTTTGCTCCTTTTTGTGTGTTTATAGCTTCTGTAAGCCTCCGTTTCAGCATTCCTCTACCCTCCCCCACCTCCTCAGGCCTCTCAGAGCCACCCCTGTAAAGCCAATATTGAAAGCAGGAGGTGTAGTGTGGGAGGGACCAGGATGTCACAAATCCATTTTTTTGTTGTTCTGAGATGTCAGGAGCACCCTGTGTAAAGCCAGGTGCCAATTTATTTATACCAGTTGTGTGTCTGTTTAAATGGAGAAACTCTGTCAGCAGTAAGGAGGCTGCAATGGAGGAACAGAAAGGAAAGGTGAAATGAGATTATTTCACAAGTTAGACCACAATAAGAAAAAACAGGCAATACCAAGCATTGCAACATTCCTCTTTCCCTGATAGATTGCTGGAGGAGTTAACAGGAGCTAAGTTGGAGGACAAAACCAATTCTAGTTATTTGGCAAACCAAGTTGGTGAGAACATATCTGGGAAATAGGAGGATAATCCTTTCCTGTAGAGAGGAGGTATGCTATAGGGGCACATAGAAGAGGCAATGGCCTATAATGATAGCATTTTTAAATTAAAACCCAGGAAAACAATTCTTAGTAGCCCCTTTCTCCCACTCCCAATATATAAGCTGCACTTATCCAGGGAAAGGAACAGTTTATGTTGGGAGAGAAGTAAAGAAGGGCTGAATTCTATTTTTTTTTTAACGGTCTCTTTAACTCCTTGGGGAAACAGGGTTGTTTATGCCTCTGCCTGGCTGTTTTACAAGACCTTCATAGAGCTGGACAGAAGTGATGGGAACCCAACAAAGATTCTAAGGATTCTTACCATATCAGTAATGCTGTTACCAGGGACTAGGGAAGGCATCAGTTTTGCATCTAAGAAGGATGGCTGCTAAGAGGATTTCTGGAAGAGACTGAAGACCACTCTGGAGGTCTCTGTCTGATCATCTGTCTATGGGTGTGGGGGAGCCTTTTCTGCATGCCCTCTCATTATTTCTTTGGCTTCAAAAAAAAACACCTGCTTTAGGTCCCTTGTTTATAACTCCAAAGAGACTCTAAATTAAGCTTGTATTGTACAGATTTTAAAAGACAAACCTAAATAACCCACCTGGCCCCCTGTCCATTTTTCATTGTTATTTATCTGCATAGCAAGTCCTCAGCTAAAATATTCACATATAAAGCTAAATTAGGAGGGATGAAACACATCAGGACAAGAGAGTGAAATTTGCAAAGTGGACACATCAGTTATGGTGGGCAGGGAATGTGTCTACCAACTCAGTTGTATTGTACCCTCCCAAGCACTTAGTACAGTGTTCTGCACACAGTAAGCACTCAATAAATACCACTGATGATGATCAATTGTCATTTCAAAACCAGTCTCAGTTCAAGACCAAATCTTTAGGAAGCAGTTTTAGAAAGATTACTTCTACTTCTTCCCTCCATTCTATTTCGTGCAGCCCTGCATGGGGTGGTTAGTTACTGGATTTTAAAAGCAAGCTAAATCAGCGAGTGGTTAAGGAAATCCATAATCCTGTAGCTACTGAGCCCTTTGGGAAGATGCCTGTGCCTGGTTTCTGTTGCTGTGGTGGAGAGGGGAGTTTGTGTTGCAATTAGTCTAGCCCAGGAGGGGTGAAAGAGTGTGTTACTTTGAAGAGCTCTGTTCTTAAGATTTCATCTGTTACCCTGGCTGCCCCAATGAAAGAATCATAATGTAATTAACCGTATATAAAACTAGTGACAACGTCATCTTAACACTCCTTGTTCCTTTGTTTTCCTCTGGCCTTTTTAACAAAGCAGAAGGCTATTAGCAGACTTTATGTATAATATTTCAGTTAATATTTTTCGTGACATTTGTACGTACATAGATTAGGTGTCTAGTCATTTTTTTTTCCCTACTGTCAAACTGATCTTCAGAACAATCTCATAAGAACAAGGTTCTAGGTTTCTAGATTCAGTCAGTGATACATCATGTTCTGCTCTTTTCCCATCTCCTGTTTTGGAATAAGAAAGTCCTTGAGGAGACGTGTATGTGTGATGTGGGAACTTTATTTTTTTCCAAAGGGGTGATATTCTTTAAATGGTTTTGATGTAACAGTTGGCAGTTTCTGTAGTTCTGAGCGAAAGACTGAATGGATATTATGTCTATGAGGAGATTCATAGGAATGAAATTTTAAGAAAGATTTAAATAATAAGAAATGGAAATATATAAAGCTACAGTCTTAGGTTTGTGAATTGTAGCAGCAAGTTTGGCGCTAAGGTGGTGGTCCATGAATTTTTGACTTCTACCGTGTATGTTTTGAAATCCTTTTTCATTTTTTGAAATTTCACCACCACCATGCCCTTCCCCAGTACCAATTGCTGAAAAACATGGAGGTCAAGGAAAGGTATTCCAAATAAAGTACTTAGATCTTTAAGCATTCTGACATTTTCAGGGTGGGAGCAGGGAAAAAACTGTTCTGAAAGAACAACAGGCTTCGTTGGTCATTGTTGGTATCACTTTAAGATTCTGAATTGAAGACTTCCAAATAATATGCTGTTACCTCAAGCCAAGAGGAGCAAAAGTTGCAAGAGTAAGCTTTCAAGATAATGTACTAAGCACTCTGGATAAGTAAAGACTTCTCCAGGACAAATGGTAGGGCCGGTAGGGTCTTCCAAACCGTTAGAAAAAACGTACTCTGCACTGTACTGCTAATTTAAAGAGAAAGTGTTCTTGTTCTTTTTGACTTCGCTTTGGACTGCATGGTGCTGGTAGATGTGCACTGAGATCCCCTCCGAGGCAGAAGCCATCTGGAGCTCTTGCACTTGACCACAGTGGCTCAGGCATAGACATGACAAAAGAATTTTAACTTTTCACTTGACTCTGTAAATTGTGAATTTCCTGCTTTCAGAAACTGGGAACTGTTTCTTCTCATCAGACACCTAATATCTGTCGGTGTGTTCAGTGCCCTGGGCCGTTTCAGTGGATGCTCCTGAAATTCAGCACACAACATATCTACTTTACTGAATTTCAGTTTTAACAGTGCACCTCTGTGTCTTAATGAAGACAGATCCATTCAACAATGTTGTGTTTTCTTTTGTCCAGAGTCCCCATATAGCCTATTTTATATTCCAAGTTTATATGAAAGCTTTGAATACTGTGAAAAATGTCTTACATTCCATTTCATTTCAGTGTTTCTTGTTCTGCATTATTTTACCAGATGTTTTGATGTTATCACTTTTGTTACACATCTTATTCTCATGCTTTTCCTGCCATGTATCAATAATCAGTTAACTAAAATTTGCTCAATTAATCAATGGCAATGTGATTTCTTTTTTTCACCCCCACCCCTTCCTATTTTTATAAAGATGTTATTTTCTAATCTCAGTTTGATGGCTTTCAAATGAGAATTGGGTAAGCTGGAACAAGCATTCAGGAGCAAAAACCACATAGTAATCATCCAATGCATTCTCACCATCTGCCGCTAGTAAAAAAAATTCCATCACTGCTTGCCTCTTGTTTCTCATGATCCCATTCTCAAAGGAGGTTCAACCAAACCTGATCTTTTTGGCCTGCCAGAGTTTCTTTCCCTGGCTTCTTTCTTTTGAATAATTCCCCTCCCCTTAGTATCTGCTCCTAGGGCAGCTGACCGAGGCTTGCTACTTTGCTGACTAGTCGCCTCCAGTGTTCAATTTCTCCCTCAAACTGTTGATGATTAAATCTAAACAGCTCAAGTTTCCACAGGATTCTAGGTACTGCTCTGCCAAGAAAGCCAAACTGCTCAGGTTGTTCCAGATTGGATCATCCAATTCTTGCCTGAGGACATCTCCTCAGTCACAATTGGCTTTTGCAGGGCAGCTCTGGGGATAGTTAGTTTCCCAATTACTGGGCCATCTCTCAATCTCAGACCTTGGGGCTTTTAACAGAAGGAAAAGTGGGGAAGTAGAGGTGGTGGGGAGGTGGGAGCTGAGGAGGTGGAAGCTGCCGGGGGGTGGGGCACAGGAGGGAGAGACACGGGACTTCCCATTGACCCTAGGTCATAGATTTCTTTCCTCCTGTCCAGATTGGGGCTTGGATGTGCATTTATTCTCAGGACCTGAATCTGTTTCCGGTGAAGGAACACTTTGCTTTTCCTGGCCCCAGATGTTTTGGAAAGATGAATAGTGGACCATTTTATGGCTTAAAAGGTGAAAAAAATCAGCATATTCCCTTTCATTCCCCTTTGAGGTAACAATAAAGAAAATCTGCTTTTAGTTGAAAAATAAAACAAACAAAATACCTCCACCACACCCTACAACTAACCTTTGCTTTGGGAACTAAAGAGACATACAAAAAGGACACCCTAAAGTAAATTTAACATTTCCCCATTCAAACATCCCTTTCTTTCAATGGACGGGAAAAGCAAAAACAAAAAAACCCAAAAAGCAATGCAACTCTTCTGTCCTAAATTTACCAAATTGAAAAGGATAAAGACAGGCCAAGAGTCAAGGGAATTAGTCTTACACCTTCTTTTCCATATAGCATTCTTAAGGCATTTTTTACTTCAAGCCACCCAGAGAAGTAGCGTGGTCTAGTGGATAAAGCACAGGGCTAGGAGTCAGTAGGACATGGGTTCTAAAACTAGCTCTTCCCCTTGTCTGCTGTATGACCTTGGGCAAGTCACTTCACTTCTCGGTGCCTCAGTAACCTCACCTGTAAAATGGGGGTTAAGATTATGAGTCCCACATGGGACATGGACTGTGTCCAAACTGATTATCTTGTACCTACCCCAGGGCTTAGTAATAGTGCCTGCCACATAGTAAGTGCTTAACAATTATCATTTAAAAGACAAATAAACAAAAACCCTGGACCAACCTTTGAACTCACTCTTCCTGAATGAGAACAACTGATTACTCTCCCAAGTGCTTCGTACACATAGTAAGCACTCAAGAAGCACCAGTGATGATGATGATGATGAAGTAGATGCCCAAGTGCATTGATAAAGTCCTATCCTCAGTCTGGTGCTTTTCAGGAGTGATGAATCTCAAGAAAGACTGAGTGAAACGTCAAGGACCCATTTCCAAAATCTCTGCATACACATAGTGACCTTATCTAAATTGTCTTGGGCTTTCCACAGTGTGACCCAAAAGCTTTGGTCATCAATACCCCACCACTGATACAACCACCTCATCCTCCATGGGAATGGTCTCTGTTTGAGCAAATGTGGATAATGTCCTACATGATTTAGATGGTACTTGACTTTGCAAACAAAATAAAGTCTAGGGAACCAGTCTCAATCCTTTTGAATGGAAGCATTTGCTATTTGTGGGGATGCTTAAGTCATCTGCATAAAGCATCAACCTCCAAAGCTGCCATATAAGGTAAATCACCAAATAGTCTCTCTGAACCATAAAGGGGGGGAATGGGGGGGATGGGGGGGGCGGGGCGGGGAGGCAAGAGACAAGTTGGGCTGGTGTTTGAGTCTTCCTTCCACAAGAGGAAGCTGAGGTTCAGATGTTTGCCCAGGGTCAGCAAGAGAGAGGGAAATGGAGCTAGCATTCCACGACAGTGGTCTTGCTGCCTTGTTCTGGGAAATACATTGTATCTGCTGCTCTGAATCTGACCCTCCTCCTCCTTCCTTATGCTGGGCGGTCAGCATCTGCAGTTAAAAACATATCCCACTCATCCACTGCCAGGGTGGTCAACCAACAATAGTTTCAAGGAGAGTCCATAAGAGTGAACAAGAGTTGATCTTGGCCAAAACATGATTTGAATGTCTAAATCCTGGCTACTGCCACAATGGGGGAATCCCAGAGGCAACTCACATTGCCCAGCCAGCAGTGCTTCACTTGCCCCTCCTTATTTAAAGCAGAGGCTGCCTGCATGTGAAGTCCATCATTAGTTCAGCCAGTGGCTCTCAGGGGAACACTCACCCTCCCTGCATCCTTCCCTCTAGAATGTGAGCTCGTTATAGACAGGGAACATGGTTAATTCTGTTGTACTACACTCTCTGAAGTGCTTAGTACACTGCTCTGCACATAAGAACTCAATAAATACCTCTGATTGACTGATCCTTTCCCAGCACCAGCCCGAGCACCTGCTCTCTGCCCCTTTGGATCTGCCAGTAAAGAAACCTGAAAGTCAGTCATTTTTATTCATAGTTTCTGAAAAACCACTCTCAGAAGTTGGCAAGAAGAAACAACGTTGCCTAGGGCAAAGAGCACAGACCTGGGAGTCAGAAGACCTGGGTTCTAATCCTGACTCTGCCAAATGCTTGCTGTGTGATCCTGGAAAGGTCACTTAACTTATCTGTGCCTCAGTTACCTCATCATTAAATCCTCCTCTCTCCAACTTAGACTGTGAGGTACATGTGGGATAGAAATTGTGTCCAGTATGATAAACTTGTTTCTACCCCAATGCTTAGAACAGTGCTTGGCACATTATAAGTGCTTAAAAAATACCATTAAAAAATCCTGCCCACTAGAGGTGAAGTCACTCTTTAAAATCAGTACTTTCCAGCCTTCTTTGATCCAGGCCAGCCCCAATGCAATTGGATCACACTCCTCATCTGTCTCCCTGCTTCCTCCATTAGAAGTCAGTACCTGGAGAAGGGAAAGACTGAAGGCCCAGAAACAGGGGTTGTAGCCTAGTGGAAAGAGCACGGACCTGGGAGTAAGAGGACCTGGGTTCTAATCCTTGCTCTGTCCCTTGTCTGCTGTGTGACCTTGGGCAAATCACTTCACTTATCTGTGCCTCAGTTGAAAATGGGGTTTAAATACCTGTTCCCCAATTTAGATTGTGAGCTCCATGTAGGACCTGATTATCTTATATCTACCTCAGCACTTAGTATGATGCTTGGCATATAGTAAGAGCTTAACAAATACCACAATTATGACATTTTCATGGATGCACACCAGCATATGACCAGTAGCAATCAGAGGCATCTCCAAATGAACCCATCATTTCTATTTATTGAGTGCTTTCTGCATGCAGAGCACTATACTAAAACAGGAAAATACCATAGAGTTAGTTGATAGAGTCTTTTCTGACAAAAAGATTATGACCCAGTAGAGCTAAGACACACTCCTATGGTTTGCCCAGTTGTTGAGAACCTTTTCAAGACAGTAAGTATAGTTAACTTGTGTTTTTTCAATTTACTTTCAAGAGAAGAGAAGACCAGGGAGTAGAGTTCCTTGTTTACTCCAGAGATGTCTGTCGGGTATTTGTTTCTGGAGATAATCCCCATATGTGTCTGTGATGGGGATTTTCTGTTCCTGTTTGGGCTTTGCTCTGGGACTCATCTCCTGCCAATCTGTGGCAACTTGTAGATGATCTACACATAGAAATGAGTAATGCATGATTTTTCTACCAATGCTCCTGGGTTCTTTTCTCTCTGTCTGCTTGCTCTTCCCTGATCCCTTTGGTGCTGACTCTCTTGGGCCTTAACCAGTCTTCTGGTCACCTTTGCCTGGACTTGCTGGAGAGGGCTATACAGAGCAAGTGGAGTCTGAGGCCCAGGGGTTCCTGAGTAGTATTCTGAGACTGGGCAGGATTACTGACAAAGCTGTTTTGCAAGGGAAAAGGAGGGAAAGAGGAGCTCAACCTGTGGCTTCCAAGGGGGTTTTTGCTCCAGAGTCTTGAATCTCTTCAGCTCAGTAAGGCTTCTGGATTCTTTACACCAAAAGAAACTGCTTCAACCCTAGAGAGCCCACAGCTGCATCCCTCGTCTCCAAAAACCTCAGGGTTAGTGTCCTCCTCCTTCCCTGGAAAAACGCGCATTACACTCTGTGGCCACAAGAAAACACATGCATGTAAATACACTCAAAAGCACAGTCACTTTCACAACCACAGCCACATATACATACATTTATGTAGATCAGCAGAGGCCAAATACATGCACATGAGAAAAATTAGAAAGAAGGATAGGTTGATGAGGGAATAAAAATGGAAAGACAGAGGAAAAAATGTGAAGTGTGCAAATATTTTTTTTCATGGTATTTGTTAAACATTACTATGTGTCAGGCACTGTACTAAGCACTGGAGTATGTACAAGCTATTCAGGGTGGATACAGTCTATGTCCCACATGGGTTCACAATCTTATCCCAGGCTTACAGATGAGGTAACTGAGGCCCAGAGAAGTTAAGTGACATGCCTAAGACCACACCGCAGACAAATGGAAGAAGCAGGATTAGAATCCAGGTCCTTTTGACTCCCAGGCCTGTGCTCTATCCACTAAGTCACATTGCTGGTAGTCTTGAAGAAATCCAAAAAGTGAATGGACTGCTTTCTCACTCAAAGTTTAATGGTGGGAAATGGATCCTTGAAGTTGGGTTTGGGAGACAGTGTGATATGGTGGGGGGCAGGGAAGAGAGAAAGAGAGAGAGAGAGAGAGAGAAACTAGAATATGTTGGTATGTTGAGGAAGAAAGCAGAATAATGAGAGGTTAGTCAGACAGTCAGCCCAGGGATTGCTGCTCCAACATTATGAAAAGTAAGGTTGTAAGCTCCTTGGTGGAAGGGATCATGTCAACAATTTTATTGTTTGCACTATCTTAAGTACTTAGAACAGAGCTCTGCACACAGGAAGCACTCAGTAAATACCACTGGTCAATTAATTATAAGTGTCAAAGGAGAGGAGGTTGGGTGTCACAACATTGTGAGGATGGGAGCGGAGGTGGAGCATGGGGGAAATTGATCAATCACTGGTATTTAATGAGCACTTACTGTGTGGCTGAGCACTGTACTAAGCAACTGGGAGAGAGCAATACAACAGAGGTGAAGTGGGGAAGTGGGTCATTGAGAGCCCTGACTATGTGCCAGATACTGTTCTAAACATTGGGGTAATACAAGGTACTTATGTAGGACATAGTCCATGTCCCACATAGGGCTCACAGTCTTAATCCCCATTTTACAGATGAGGTTAGTGAGGCACAGAGAAGTTAAATTATTTACTCATTTTTGGAGACGAGTGGGAGGGAAAGAAAGAGACAAGATAAGAAGAGTAGAGGGAAGGGTGAGGAGAGACACTCTCAGGAGGTGGGGAAAGAGAAATGGGGGAATCCTCACCTGGATGCCCTCTATACAACCCTCACAACAAGGGAACAGTGTTAGGGGGAATCTTTTTTCTGCTGCCTCCTCTGATTAGGACATCCTGCCAAGTCTTCCTTCCATACTTTCTCAGTCCATCCCCTGAAACTCTGAGGTCTCTTTCCCCATGGTGGGCTCCCCTTAGTCTCTTTCACTGGGGTTAATGAAGCAAGGTCGGGTGGTAAACTCTGATGCAGTTTCCTTAGAAGTTTTACCTTGACAGCTAAAGTAGGATCGGAAATCTGATGACAGAACTGGGCTTTTCAAGTTCCTTATGTTCGTGTCTGGGCAACTTCAAACTTGAGAGGGGGACCAAAAAAAAATCAAAGTGGGGAGTGGAGCGGGGGGAGAAATCCCACCACTTTGATCATCCAACAACATGAGAAAAGCCCCGGATGGACAGTTTGGCCAGCAGAGGGGTTTTTGCTAAAGAATTCATTAGTTATTCATTTCTATCTGCAAGGATAGATAGAAGCTGGCCAGGAGGAGATGGGTCCCAGAGCAAACTCCTAATAGGAGCAGAAAGTTCCCGTCGCCGATACATCTGTGGACTATTTAGATAAGAAGGAGCTGCACTTAATCATGAAGAGAGTTGTTTGCTTGAAAGAAAAAAAAAAATCTCTTGGAGGTCTTTTCCAAAGAGGGAACTGAGAAAAAGAGAGAGTGATAGGGAGAAAGGTTGGGGGTGGTGGGGGAGAAAGGAGTGGGAGGGAGAAGAGAAAGGGAGGAGGGAAGAGGGTTGGGAGAGGAAGGGGGAATGGAAAGGGCAAGGGAAGGAGTTGGGTGAGAAAAAGGGAGAGAGAATTGGGGAGAAAAGCGGGGGAGGGAGGGAGAGAGAAGTGGAATGAGAGAGGGGGAAGGAGAGAGAGCAATGGAATGAGAGAGAAGGAGGGAGTGAGAGCAATAGAGTGAGAGAGGATGATGAAGTGGGAGGGAGGGAGAGATAGAGGGGAAAAGAGGGGGAGAAGAGGAGGAGTGGGAGGGATGAGGGGAGAGGGGGTGAATAGCATGGAAAAGGAGACACAAGGGAGGGGGAAGAGGGATATTTTAAACTGGAAAACTCCTGCCATGTTCTTTCAATTAGGTCAAGCTCCCTATCACCTGAAAAGTAGGGTGATGGAAGATTGAGAGAGGCACACCATAAGATAGCTTCTGACCATTCCCCCATCAACATTCCTGGGACCAGCCATGTCACAGGGTAGGAGGTTGGAATCTGGCTGCTAGGCTAAGTAGTGAATGATGGATGAACTCCAAGGGAAGACTGAAACAACTTCCTCACTACAGTGCAGATACAGTGGCCTGGTGCACTCTGTACATGTTTGCTAATTACTGGTTGCACTGGTTGTTTTCTTCACTGAACACCTGCTGTTTGCTCCCAAATTATCTGGGGACTTGTTTCTGTCTTAGTGGGTTCCTACAGACCATACCTCTCATGCCTCTTTCACCAACCCACACAGAGGGACTGAAGAACAGAGAGGGTAAGCCTCACCCCTAAGGTCACACAGTATGTCAATGGAAATACTGGGTGAATACTCAATATCCCTGAATGGATTCTGCATTCTAGACTGTAAACTAGAGAAACAGCATGGCTTACTGGATAAAGCACAGTCCTGGAAGTAAGGAGGACCTGGGTCCTAGTCCCAGCTCCTCCATTTGTCCGCTACATAATCTTGGGCAAATAATTTAACTTCTCTGTGCCTTAGTAACCTCATCTGTAAAATGGGGTTAATACTTTGAGCCCTATGTGGGACATGGACTATGTCCCACATGATTACCTTGTATTACCCCAATGTTTAGAACAGTATCTGGCACATAGTAAGGGCTTAACAAATACCACAGAAAAGCTCCCTCTAGACTATGAGTTTGTTGTGGGCAGGCATACCTGCTTGTTGTTATAGTGTACTCTCCCAAGTGCTTAGTACAGTGCTTTGCACATAGTAAGTGCTCAGTAAATATGATTGAATGAACTGTGGCCAGGGTATGTGTCTACCAACTATGATATATCGTACTGTCCCAAATGCTTAATACAGTGCTCTGCATACTCTAAATGCTCAGTAATTGATTGATTGATCAGACCTTGGGCCAAGGTCCCGAGGAAATCAATATTACTAAGTTATTCTTTAATATCGTATTTGGTAAGCGCTTACTGTGTGCTAGGCACTATACTAAGTGCTGGGGTAAATACAAGCTAATCAGGTTGGACACAGTCCATGTCCCATATTCATTCAATTGCGTTTATTGAGCGCTTACTGCATGCAGAGCACTGTACTAAGTGCTTGGAAAGTACAATTTGGCATGGGGCTCATAGTCTTACTAGCCAATTTACAGATGAGGTAACTGAGGCACAGAGAAGTAGAGTGACTTGCTCAAGGTCAAACAGCAGACATGTTCAACTAACTAAATTTCAACTAGCCCTGGGGCCAAAGAATCTAGGAAACACTTAGGTCATTTAAGAAAAGCCCACTGCCCTCTGGGGTGGCCCCAGCTGCCATGGGACATTTTGATCCTTGACTGTAAGAAGCGCTACCTCTCTGGGCAGAGTCAGCACTTGCTGCAGGAGAGGGGCATTTTCCTTTAATTTCCTTCCTTTCCTTTCCTTTCCTTCTAGAGAAGGAGCATGGCTCAGTGGAAAGAGCTTGGGCTTGGGAGTCAGAGGTCAGGGGTTCGATTCCCAGCTCTGCCACTTGTCCGCTGTGTGACCGTGGGCAAGTCACTTAACTTCTCTGTGCCTCAGTTACCTTATCTGTAAAATGGGGGTTAACTGTGACCCTCACGTGGGACAACCTGATTACTCTGTATCTCCCCCAGTGCTTAGAACAGTGCTCTGCACAGAGTAAGTGCTTAACAAAAATACCAACATTATTATTTAAAACTCAAAAGAGAGGTCATCTTTGAGCCAAGCGACCAAGAAAGACTCCATCTTGCTGAAATCAGGCCCAACCCAGCCCAGCTCTTGAAGAATACCCTGGTTTCCTTCTGAGGCCCTGGGGCCCATAAGGAGTTGGTAAGTGGAGGGAAAAGGATGAAGAGCCATCTTGACAACAGTGTAAAGATAGTGAATGAATGGAGAAGCAGCGTTGCCTAGTGGAAAGAGGAACAGGCCTGGGAGTCAGAGGAACTGGGTTCAAATTCAGACTGCTCTTCTTGTCTGCTGTGTGACCTTGTGTAAGTCACTTAACTTGTCTGTGCCAGTTACCTCATCTATTAAATGGGGATTAAGACTGTGAGTCTTGTGTGGGACAGGGACTGTATCCAACCTGGATTATTTTGTACATATCGCAGCACTTAGTATGATGTCTGGTATATAGTAAGTGATTAACGAGTAGCACATTAAAAAAAAAGGTCTTCCAAATCTGCTAGTTTTAATTCCATTCCCACCTCTGATCATTCTTTGTAAGGATATAATAACTGTGGTATTTCTTAAGTGCATACTGTGTGCCAGGCACTGCACGAAGCACTGGGGTGGGACAAGCAAATCGGGTTGGACACTGCCCCTGTCCCACAAGGGGTTCATAGTCTCAATCCCTATTTTACAGACGAGATAACTGAGGCACAGATAAGTGAAGTGATATGCCCAAGGTCACACAACAGACAAGTGGTGGAGCTGGGATTAAAACCCACGACCTTCTTACTCCCAGGCCCGTAGGCCTACCGCAATGCCATGCTGCTTCTAGAATATTCACTAATGTTATATATTTAAAAGTTGCCTATTTTCCAGAAATCCTCACACCAGCCCAGGGCCAGATCAGAAAGAGTTGGCTGACTCTTCTCTGAGTCATTATTTCCTCTTTCTATTGTGAATGGGAATGTGTCTGGGATAAGTGCTTTATAGGCTTGGGTTTTTCCAATTTACTGTAGGACAAGGAGACACAGATAACTAATTGACACAAATAAAATGCATATGTTTAAAACACCCATCCCCTCATGCACTGATAGGGAGGTGGCAGTTCATTTTTTTTTTGAAGAAGCAAACCTTTAATGTTTAACCTTTGTTGCTATCATTCTGTAATCACTGTTATGTGTTCAGATGATTGTGATTGGCATTTGGACCGTTTGTCCTCATGTAATTGCTTGTTTCCTACTGAAATTTTTGTGTCAGACTGTCTTATTGTCCTCATTATCTCTTGCCTAATACACTGTCTGACAGGGGAAACAAATCAGTCTGGGTAGGTATTGATCAACAGAGAATCAGTTTCCCCTCTCCCGCAGGGGCTGGGCCTGGGTTCAATGAGAAGCACACTTTTTAATGGTATTTTTGAAGACTTAACTATATGCTAGGCACTGTAGTAAGCCCTGGAATAGATTAAGCAGCATGGTTTAGTGGAAAGAGCACAAGCCTCAGAGTCAGAGGTCATGGATTCTAATCTCTGCTCCTCCACTTGCCTGCTGTGCGAATTTGGGCAAATCACTTAACTTGTCTGGGCCTTAGTTCCCTCATCTGTAAAATGGGGATTAAGACTGTGAGCTCCACATGGGACAACCTGATTACCTTGTATCTACCTCAGCACTAAGAACAGTGAGTGGTACATAGTAAGCACTTAACAAATACCATCATCATCATTATTATCATTATTACTACAAGCTAATCAGGTTGGACACAGTCCAGGTCCCCATGGTGCTCATAGTCTTAAGCCCCATTTTACAGGTGAAGTAACTGAGGCACAGAGATGTGAAGTGATTTACCCAAAGTCACCCGACAGACAAGTGGCCAAACCGGGATTAGAACCCAGGTTATTCTGACTCTCAGGCCCTTGTTCTATCCACTAGGACATGCTGCTTCTCTTGGTTGTTTTGTTGCTTGGTGAAAAGGAAATGGCCAGGCCTCAGAGTCACAGAGGGCTTCCTGGGTTTACCCAGTTCCCAAAATGCTTCCAGAAGGGTTCAGATCCAGCCCAATTTTATCTTCTGGTGTGCCCCCTATATTTTGAATTTGGGCGCATTTTGAAGGACAGTAAATCTGTGTTTCCAGATTCATTGACATTTAACCTGTCAGAATGATAATTTGCAAAGAAGACACTTGTGGTCTGCAAAAACCCCATGAACCCCCATTTCTGAGCCTGCTTAGGGGAACTAACCCTGTTCTTTGAACCTGAAAGCTGTTTCCTGCCAAGAAATAACCTTGGCCTTTGGAAAGGTCAGCAGCCCCAGGACCTGTGGAGTCTCTGTGGGGGTCACACTGGGAAGAACTGGCTCTCCTTGGGCTTAATCAGAACCAGCTGGATTTTCTTCTGGTCCAATAACTAACCAGCAGGCATTTAAGCATTCAAACTTAACCTGAGCTGGCAAAGAACCAGCAGCGTAAGCAATGTTATGCACTGTGTTACCAGATTGAACCGATCCATAATAGGCAGAGCGTTGGCAATGTTAATGTTTCATTTTTAGTCTTGAGTCCTTTATCTGGGACTTTCTTGAGTCCTTTGTGGTGAATATCATTCAGTCCCCTTTGCTGGATCTCATAAATGCACAGGGATGTGGTCTCGGGGCCAGTGTTCTATCCACTGTGCCATACAAGAAGGGGTATACCACTTGGGTTGGGAAAAAGAGGTACTGGGAACCATTTACAGTGCTAACCGGAATACTGATGTTACCTGATCTGCAGATTCCTGGAGAGCTTCACAGACTTCCTTCCAGACCCCTCATTAAGAGAGATTGCTCTGCCACTTTGCTGTGTGAACTTAGGTAAGTCACTTAGCTTCTCTGTACCTCAGTTCCCTCATCTGTAAAATGGAGATTAAGACTGTGAGTCCCATGTGGGACATGGACTCTATCCAACCTGATTAGACTGTATCTATCCCAGTGCTTAGTACAGTGTCTAGCACATAGTAAGTGCTTAAGAAATACCATAAAATAGTATTCAAGCTAATCTGAATGATGCAAAGTTCTCTGCTAAATATGAAGCAGAGAAGCAGCATGACCTGGTGGAAAAAGTCAGAAAACCTCAGTCCTAATCTCAGCTCCATCATTTACCTGCTGTACAATCTCGGATAAGTCACTTAACGTACCTCAGTTTCCTCCTCTGTAAAATGGGGATTAACCCCATGCGGACCCGAGACTGTGTCCAATCCGATTATCTTGTATCTACCCCAGTGTTTGACACATAATATAAATATCACAAATACCACAATCATTATTATGATAATTATTATTATTGTTCAGAGTCACCAACTCTAGGGTTCCTAATTACTTCACCCTATTGAACTTAGAAATTAATGCACAGAAGGCCAAACAAAATGAGTCTTTTGGTATCACTTAAATTGCTATTTCCAAACTCTGCTTGGAAGTGGATGCTCTGGGGGTAGACTGAAGGTATAACTGTGCACTTGTCTTTCCAATAATAATGATAATAATTGTGGTATTTCTTAAGTGCTTATGGTATGCCAGGCACTGTACTAAGCTCTTGGGTGGATACAAGCAAATAGGACTGGACACAGCCCCTATCCCAGATGGGGCTCACAGTTTCAGTCTCCATTTTACAGATGAGGGAACTGAGGCACAGAGAAGTGAAGCAACTTGCCCAAGGTTACACAGCAGCAATAGAGATGCCTTAACTCTCCTCTGCAACCTATCAGCACTCTGCTGCACAAGTACCTTTGTATAAACTCAATTGAGTTCTTCCATCATGAAAGTAAAATGGAGAATCCATTCCAGTCAATTTGTATTTGAGATAGGTTGGGCCTGTTTCACAGGAAGTGTCCATCAGATGCTGACATTTAAATGAATTTAGGGAGATATGGTTTTACAATACTTTTTTGGCAAAGGATTCAGGGTCTGATACTAAATCAAAATTATAGCACCTACTAGAACAAGGAATTCAGGGTCCTGGCTCATTGCTTTGATGTGCTTTAAGCTTCTTAGCTTTCTTCCTGTTTCTGAACAATTAAGCATCAGCATCTGATATCATTCGTATAGGGAACTTTTTTTCACTACAGCTCACATGGCCTCGTGGATAGAGCAAAGGCGTGGGAGTCAGATGAAGTGGGTTCTAATTCCATCTCCATCTCCTGTCTGCTGTGTGACCTTGGACAAGTCACTTCACTTCTCTCTGCCTAAATTCTTTCTTCTGTAAAATGTAGATTAAGCCTGTGAGTCCCATGTGGGAGTCCCATGTGGGACAGGGACTGTGTTCCTGATTACCTTGTATCTACCCCAGGGCTTAGACCAATGTCTGGCATATAATAACCAATTAAAAGATACCATAAAAAAGTAGCTCCACCTATTCTGTACCAAATGATCATTTCTAGGGCATCAGATCATGTACTGAGAGCTCCCAGAACCAAAAAAGACAAGTCACAGGGTCACATCTTGGCATTGAAGACCGAGGAAACTAGCCTCAATGAGAACTAAGCATATCTTTGCCAAATTCATACAGACTTGGTCTTGGGAGATTCATTTTCAAAGAAGTATCAACCAGGCAACTAATCTGGAAGCCTATAATGAGAATATTAATATTATTATTGCATTGGTTAATCACTCACTCTGGGCCAAGCACTATTCTAAGCACTAGAGTAGATAAAGGATAGTCAGGTTGGACACAGCCTAGGTGGAGGGAGTAGGATTTAATCCTCGTTTTACAGATGACAAAATGAAAGCTCAGAGAAGTGAAGTGATTTTCCCGAGGTCACACAGAAAACAAGTCACAGAGCTGGGATTAGAACCCAGGTCCTCTGACTCCAGGCCCTTGTTTTTACCCCTGGGCCATATTGTTTCTGTTAGCACCTGCTTCTATTAGTGCTTGCTACGTTATCTCCTAGGCCTATCCCTCATCTTAGAGCCCCGGCTTTGCATGTGATAAAGCTGAAAGCACTGATTCTTTCACCCAGAGCCTCCAGTGGCAGATAGTGGCAAGTAATCGACAGGCCAAGATGGAAGCCCAGAGAGGAGCATATTCCCAGATTCCTGGATATGTGGGTGGTTTTTTTTGTTTTTTTAATGGTATTCGTTAAGTGCTTACTCTCTGGTACACAGTGTACTAAGTGCAGGGGTAGATACAAGGGGTAGGAAGCAGTTTGGCCTAGTAGAAAGAGTACAGGCCTGTAAATCAGAGGATCTGGGTTCTAATCTTGATTCTGTCATTTGCCTGCTGTGTGCCCTTGAGCGAATCACTTAACTTCTCTGGGCCTCAGTTCCCTCATCTGCAGAATGGGGATTCAATACCTGTTCTCCCTCCTACTGAGACTATAAACCCCATGTGGGATCTGATTATCTTGTACTTACCCCAGGGCTTAGAACAGTGCTTGACACATAATAAGCACTTAACAAATGCTATAATTATTATACAATCTAATCAGGTTGGACACAGTCCATGTCCCACATGGGGCTAAAAGTCTCAGTCTCCACTTTACAGATGAGGTAACTGAGTCCCTGAGAAGTGAAGTGAATTACCCAGGGTCACACACCAAATAAGGGGGCAAACTGGGATTACAATCCGGATTCTCTGACTCCCAGGCACATGCTTTATCCCCTAGGCCATGTTGCTTCAGATATTCTGAATCACTTTTGCAGTTTAGCAATCTCCCACTGGAAAATGTTCCTAGGCAACTTTTTCCACCTCCTGGGTACCCTACTGCGAATTACTCTCCTTCTTCCCCAAAAGCAAACATATTAAAAAAACCCCAAACCAAAAAACAAAACCAAAAATAAACTGACATAGAAATGAAAAGTGGCCTTCTTGCTGGGGCTGGATTTGCTAACTCCAGCAAACACACTCCCGGTCTTCCCCAAACACAAATGAACGTTTCCACCAAGCTCAGCAGAGTTTCTGCAATGAGAATTGACACCATCTTCACTTCCTTCCCCAGTGGGATTTGTGGTGAGTTGTGAAAGACAATACCTCAGCCTGGAATCACCTTCATTTGTGTCGTACCCTTGGGCGGCGGCATGTTGTCTCCCCCCAAAATATTTTGAAACCACTCACTTTGTTGGAGAGATTATCTGTGTGGGCAAGCCTGTGTCAACATCGGGAGCTTGTGCCCAGTGCCCACAAGCTCCTGCTGAGCAGTTGTGCTTGAAGTTGCTTGACTATATTTGAAGTCATGTCCTCTAAATGGACTTTTCTCTCTATTGCTCTCTGCCTCTCTCAGTCTCTGTCTCTCTTTCTGTCTCTCTTCCTCTCTTTCCTTCTCTGGCTCTTAATATCCAACAGATAATTACTATCCCCCCCCATTCAAAGCCTTATTGAAGGAACATCTCCTCCAAGAGGCCTTCCCTAACTAAGCCCTCTTTTCCTTTTCCTCCACTTCCTTCAGCATCACCCTGACTTACTTTATTCCTCCCATCTCCCAGCCCACAACACTTATGTATATATAAGAAATTTATTTATCTATATTAATGTTTATCTCCCCTTCTAGACTTTAAGCTCATTGTGGGTAGGGAATGTGTCTGTTAAATTGTTGTATTGTACTTCCCCAGCGCTTAGAACAGTGCTCTGCACACAGTAAGCGCTCAATATATATGATGGATTGATTGCTTTCTCTCTGTCTCTCTGTCTCTGCTTCTCTCTCTCCAGCTCTATCTCTATGTCTCTTCCTATGTCTCTCTCTATATCTCTCTCTGTCTCTCCTCTGTTTTTCTCTCTCTGTCTCTCTCTTGTATGCCTTTCCCTCACCCCTCTCCCAACTCCCAGCAACTTTCCCCACAATATACAGACCCACTTTTCTCTTTCAGGCTCCTGATGATGATTGGAGATAAAATCCTTGGCATGGGGGCTTTCCTTCTAAGGTGAAAAGCAAGCATTTGTCTTGAGTGAGCGACAGCAGCTGGGCTGGGCACCCTACAGCAGGCAGTGCTGTATGCAGGAAATCTGTTACCATTTTAGAGGTCAGAGCAGCCCCTTTTTAGAGGGGAACTTGACTTCAGGCTTTATATCCTCTTCACATTCCTCAGCAACCACATTTGGTCAGAGATGGTCTCCATTGCCTTTGACTTGGGAAACCAAAGCTGATTTATGTTGGGACTCTACCAGGTGAATTACAGGAAGGGTTGCCTTTCAGCAAGGGACCTCTTAGGTATGAAATAATGTGCTTGGTGCTTATGCTACCATCATTTCAGCCTGCCCTTGAAAACAAAAATAAAAATAAATGATGTTTGTTTTTCTGCTGGTAACACATTCCTTCTGCAGCGCATCATCCCATAATTGAGTCCTTCAGCCTCAATAGGCAGCAGAGTTATAAACAAACAGGGTTTTGCTTCAAACACCAGCCCGTCTTCCATCTGTCAGTTAGTTCTCCACATAGTGGGACAACTGACTTTTTGGCTTCAATCCTCCTGCTAGGTGGGGGCGGGGGCAAAAGCAGCAGCAAGATGAATGAGAGGATGATGAAAAGAGGCTCCCTGTTCCCTTAGAGGAGGTGGAGAGAGAAGTGCTTAGTACAGTGCCTTGCACACAGTAAGCACTCAATAAATATGACTGAATTAAATCTTGGGAAAATCAAGGCAGGAAAGATCTTCCTTCTTGAAGCAGGGAGTACACAAGGCAAAGGTGACTAACTACGCAGCTGGTCACTTTAGGTAGGACATGGGCAGAACATGTTCTCCCTCCTACTTAGACTGTGAGCCCCATATGGGAAAGGAACTGTGACCAACTTGATTAACTGTATCTATCCCAGTGCCTTGAATAGTGTTTCACAGATAGTAAGCGCTTAACAAATACCATAATAATAATGGTACTTGTTAAATGCTTACTATGTACCAAGCCCTGTTCCAAGCACTGGGGTAGATACAAGTGAATCAGGTTGGATACAGTCGCTCTCCGACATAGGGCTCACACTCTTAATCTCCATTTTATAGTTGAGGTAACAGAGGCCCAGGGAAGCTTAGTAAGTTGCCCAAGGTCACAGAACAGACGTGGCAACGCCGGAAATAGAACCCATGTCCTTCTGACTTTTAGGCCCATGCTCTATCCAGGAAAGCAATTGCAGGTTCTGAGATCCGGAAAACACAGAATGGGGGTGTGTGAGGCAAACTACATGACAGTGTGAAAAAACTAAAGGAAAGTTAAGACCCCACATGGTCCTTATTTATGTAAGCGTTAACAGCTTCTAGTACTAGTAGTAGTATTAGCAATAGTAGCTATTAAGCAACCACTTGGCACACTGCATTATACTAGATTCTTGCAAAGTGCAGAATTGAGAAATGACCCATTCCTTGTCCACAAGGAACTTATACATTATTAATAATAATAATAATGGTATTTGTTAATTCACTCACTCAATCATTCAATTGTATTTATTGAGCACTTAGTGTGTGCAGAGTGCTGTACTAAGGGCTTGGAAAGTACAATTCATCAATCAAGTGAGACAACCCCTTCCCACAGTGGGCTTGCTATGTGCCAGGCACTAAGCGCTGGAGTGGATACAAGCAAATCAGGATTGACACAGTCCCTATCCTACTTGGGGTTCACAGTCTCAATTCCCATTTTCCAGATGAGGAAACTGAGGCCCAGAGAAGAGAAGTGACTTGCCCCAGGTCACATAGCAGATAGGGACTCAGGCTCTCTTGGAGCCTAATAGAACACGACTAGGGAACTCATCATTTGTATCACAGTTCAGCTTGGTGAGGCTGGATCACTTTAGCTGGTGAGTGATGTTGGAAGCTCTTGTCCTTGTGACAGCCACTTTATGGGCTCAAAGGTGTGCAGATTCGTGCCCATTTCTGCCAGTAGCTGTAAGCTCCCCTACTTGGAAGCCACCTGTCCATCTGGGTGCCCTGGGTTATCCCATCCTGGCAGCCTGCAAAGCATGAATTGTTTTTGGTCAATCAGATGGGAACAATGACATCAGGGGCTCCTGGGAAGGGTTTGAAGGAAAGACTAGTGTTAGTGGTTTCTCTTGCCTGGCTCTGAAAGGATGAGCTTCAAGTGAGCTGTTAGCTCTGTACCTGCCCATGGACAAAGAGTCTGAGAATCACCGGACTGCTGCCTGGAAGGGCCGTTGAGAGGTCATTTACCTCATCCCTCTGCCTTCACACCAGGCTCCAGTTAAACCAATCCTAAAAAATGGAGATTCCTCTATTCCTCACAAGTTGCTGTGTCTCTCAGACCCTTGAGTATGGAAATATCTCTTGACATCTAACATAGTTGCCTTCTGTTGCAGGACACAGTGTTGTAGAAGGCAATATTATTATGCGGGGCCCAGATGGAGTCAAGTTTAGATGCCAATTTCCTTGGCTGGACTGTCTTAAAGCCAAAGATCTCATATTAGAGTTTCATTTGTTTTCAAATTTCCAAGACAAACAAGATGGGCTCCATGTTGCTATTGATGATCCATCAAGCTGTTTCATGCTGGCAACAACCTGCAGCGAGCCATTTATCAGGATCCCTGACCCAGAGAAAACCTAGGGTTTATGCCTCTGCCGAAGTCCCATTTCTCCCCAAGTTCCCCAGCTGTTGGTGTGAAACAAGCCCAACATCTGGGATTGAACCATTTCAGTCTGAACAACCTATTACTCAAGATCCCTTTTCTTCCTTCACCGGTCAATCTCTACAGGGGTAGGACGCTGTTCCCTCCTGTTCAGGTGAAGGTGAAAAATCCACCACAATTTGCCATCCTCATCCTCTCCAATATTAGACCCAGGTGAGCAAAAACTGACCCTGATGGGGAGGTCATAACCTCAAGCAGTCAAAGCCACGATAATGGCAGCTTGCGAGCAGTTGACTACAGCACAACAGTTTGTTGCGGCTTGTTCCTCTTCCCCTTTTTTGTTTTTAGATTGTGACTCCGCCCATTACTACAAAAGGAGCAGAGAAGCAGTGTGGTCTTGTGACTAGAACACGGGCCTGAGAGTCAGAAGGATGTGGGTTCTAATTCCAGTTATGCCACTTGTTTACTGTGGGACCTTGGGCAAGTCAATTAATTTCTCTGTGCCTCAGTTCCCTCATCTGTAAAATGGGGATTAAGACTGTGAGTCTCATGTGAGACATGGACTGTGTCCAATGTGATCTGCTTATATCTACCCTAACACTTAGTACAGTGCCTGGCCCATGGTAAGTACTAAAGAAATACCACAATTATTAATAAATAATAATAAATTATCAGTACTATTACTACTGCTACAGAGAAGCAGTGTGGCTTAGGGGTAAGAGCCTGGGCTCGGGAGTCAGAGGTCATAGGTTCTAATCCTGGCTCCCTCACATGTCAGCTCTGTGACTTTGGGCAAGCCACTTAACTTTTCTGAGCCTCAGTTCCCTCATATGTAAAATGGGGATTAAGACTGTGAGCCTGATGTGGGACAACCTGATTATCTTGTATCTGCCCCAGCACCTAGAACAGTGCTTGGCACATAGTAAATGCTTAACAAATACCAGCATTAGTAGTAGTAGTAGTAGTAGTAGTACCACTTAGTTCTAAATGACACTCCAGCTAAATGTGAAACCCTTTCTCTGGACACTCTCTGGATGTCCATTCTGCTGGTTGGTAACAAGGGTGACTCACAGCATTGTTCCCTGATTGACCAGAACAGCTGGGACAGTGCAGTCATTTTGGGTGGTGGAATGGATTTTGTAGCTCTAAAATGTGTTTATAATCAGTAAAGGAGTGCATCCTGTGATTCTTGAACCAAGAGTGAGTGTGTTATGTGTTAGATTTTTTTTTAATATAACTTCTGTAGTTCAGTAGAAAGAAAACAATGTATCTTTTTGTACTCTGTTTGGCAGAGCTGAGAAACCTTGGCTCCAAGGTTGTGTCTTTGCTCTTGGGAGTCATCTCTTTCAGTTGCTGTCATTGGAGGCTAGCCACCCCATAATCTTCTTCTTTGTGTGAAACCTAGAGCCTAGAACTCAGAAAGCTAAATGGAGTCAAGTGAGATTTTAATAGAATATGAAAAAGGAGTTATCGTCCTACTGAGGACTCGAGTCTACCTACGAATTTAGTTCCTGATGAATTGTTGAGTCACAGAACTGGAAAGTACCCTGAGAGGTCATTTTGGTCAAGCCCCCTGCCTTCAGGCAAATGAATGACTAAACTATGCTGGGAAGGTCGCAATCTATTCTTTTCTTAAAAGGGGCCAAGGATAGTGGTAATATGACCTATGTCAGTTTTTCATTCCTGGTTCTCTCTCCCAGAACTTGTCCCAATCTCGTTGCTACTCTGCTCTTCTCCAACTGACCTCTCTGAGATGTGGTAGGAAGATAGTGCATGGGAAGCTGACAGAGATGGTAGACAATCCACTCCATTTCCTCCCCGCCTAACTCTAGACTTGACAATCCTTGAAGGTAGAGATCTTGTCTCCCTACTCTATTGTACTCTTCCAGGCACTTAGTCCAGTAATCCTCTAGACTGACTGTAAGCTCATGGGAGGGAACATGCCTACCTTATTTGTTATATTATACTTCTCCTAAGCACTCAGTGTGGTACTCTGCATACAGTAAGTGCTCAACAAATGCCACTGATTGATTTATTGCTCCTCACAGAGTAAGATCTCAGTAAATAGCACCAATTGGTTGACTGTTTAAGCTCATCAAAGGAATGTGGCAGGGAGGGGAGTAACAGGGACCTTGCCAGTGACAATACAGGTCCACCATCCCAATGGTCCCCTTCGGGCCCCACGAGTCCTCCAGTGCTCCCCAAACTAGGGGGTGGCAAAGATCTTTGCACTGTGCCTCTGAAGGAAGGTGAGTGCTTTCTCTCCTCTTCTCTAGATCTGTGTAGGCCTCTCCATGTTGTTTAGGCCTCTCAATATGGATTTAAGTCCCTCTACATGGAAGCCAAAATGAGCCTTTACATTCTTTTCTCTTGGGTTCTCCTTTCCCATCCTCTAATCATTTTTGTTGCTCTCTTTTGAATTTTTGGCAAATCCTCCATGTACCTCTTTCATTGTGGAGTCCAAAAATAAACATAGTTTTCTAATAATGGAAAGCCAGGGTTACAGATAATGCTTAGGAGTTCAACATTTCCAAGTGTATGCTTGCTTTGGCACTCTGCTTGTCTTCTGAGAAAGTATTCCTGATGCAAAATCAATGGATACTATTTATTGAGCGCTTTCTGTGTTCGCACTCTACTAAGCATTTGGGTGAGTCCAATGCAACAGCATTGGTAGGCACAATCCCTGTTTACAAGAAGCTAACAGCCTACAGGAGGAGACAGACAGTAAAATAAATTAAGTTTACTTAACCATCATCTTCCGGGGGAAGGGATTATAATCTCCACTAGAAACCGTCAGCACTGGCTTCTCTAGGTGAGGTATTCCAAAGACAGTTTGTCAGTTTTTGGACCAGTGGGAAGTCAAAGAGAAAGGGTTTTTCCCCACTTTTTACAGTCTGAGTTTTAGTTTGGCTGTGAATGTTTCATTCATTAGACTATCAACCTCCCCTCAAACCCAGGCCCAGGCACACTCAATCTGTGGTTCACTCTGAGCCCCAAATCTTTCCTCTGCCTGACTCATGAAAAGATTCCATTTTCAATACTCCCACTGGATTGGTATATATGAAATTTCCCGAGGGATGGTTATTAAAGATGGCCAATAGCACCTTTTCATTCCCACTGAATTATTTTCCCTATTCCTGTCAAACTCTTGGTTGTGCTCAGTCTGCCTAATATTGAAAGCTGAAATACCATTCAAACCTTAGGACTGAGTTTTTACACTGGAACTGGATGGGCAACTTGATACACTGGATAGGCAACTTGAGTTTCTTCTGTGGCAAAGTGGAGCAGAGGAGGGACATCCTGAGTGCTTCCTGCATACAGGGCACTGTAGTAAATGCTTAGGATAGTACAATATGACAGAGTTGGTAGACACTTCCTGCCCACAAGAAACTCAAACTTGTTAAAGACAAGGACCCTGGGAATGCTAGCCATACCAGCCACCATGAGTGTCGCCATTCCGTTGCAGCGTGGGGAGAGTCGTAGGAGTAGGGGAAATGATGGCATGGTGGGGAAGGCCTCTTAGAGGAGATATGTCCCTGGTGGGGAAGGCCCTGAAGGTGGAGACAATGACCATCTGTTGGATATGAAATGGGAGGGAGTTTTAGGCCACAAGCAGGATGTGGGCAAGACGATGGCATCGAGATAAATGAGATCGAGTTACAATGACCTTATCACTGGGTTTCTATGAAAATTCAAGGTTCACACAACATGAGTGGTTGGGGGCTTCTAGATGCCTGTGGAAAATGGAAGCAAGGGCCAGGATCCTTGGGGCACAGAATAGCCTTTTGGGGAAACAATACAGGGAACTCAGACCCTCCAGAACAAATTCCCTACCCATGGTGGTAGCGAGAATGATAATAATGATGGTGTTTTATAAAGCACTTCCTGTGTAACACTGGGGCACTGGGGCAGATATAAGGAAACAGCAAGGCCTAGTGGAAAGAGCATGGGCCAGGGAGTCAGAAGATCTGGATTCTAATCCCATCTCTGCCACTTGTCTGCTGTACGACCTTGGAAAGTCACTTCACTTCTCTGTTCCTCACCTCACCTGTAAAAATGGGGATTAAGACTGTGAGCCCCATGAGGGGCATGGACTGTGTCCAGTTTGATGAGCTCGTATCTACCCCATCACTTAGTACAGTGCCTGGCACATAGCAAATGGCGCTTAGCAAATACCATTAAAAAAATAGGTAATCCAAATGTACACCGTCCCTTTCCTGCATGGGACTCCCAATCTAAAAGAGATTAAGAATGAGTATTTTATCCCTGTTTTACAGGTGAAGTAACTGAGGCAGAGAGAGGCTAAATGACTTGCTCAAGATCATACAGTAGGTATGTGGCAGAACTGGGATTGGATCCAGGTCATGTGGCACCCAATCCTGTGGTCTTTCCACTAGACCACACTGCCTCTCTAGGAATAGCCAAGCCTCAGGTTAGCCAGTCTGTGTCTCCGGGGGAATCAAGGCCCCCACCTGTACCCTATAGTGATTCATCACAAACCCTCTGTGGGGAGAGTGTTTTGTTTATTACCACAGTGGGGTGAAGAGGAAGGAAAGAAGGAGGCAAAGATTGACCAAAATCACCCCTTAAGGCAGCTGTAAGATTAAGGAGCCCAGATTTTATCTCTAGACTGTATACTCGTTAAGCACAGGGAAAGTGTCTGCTACTCTACCAAGCACTTAGTACAGTTACCCTGCACATAGTCAGCGCTCAAGAAATACCTGTGATTAATTTATCCTGGTGCTCATTAAGCTCCTTGTGGTCAGGGATCATGTCAACTAACTTCTATTCTATCGTACCCATCAATCAATCATATTTAATGCGTGCTTATAGTGCGCAGAGCACTGTACTAAGTACTTGGGAGAGTACAATACAACAATAAAACAACACATTCCCTGCCCATAATGAGCTTACATCTTAAAAGGGGGAGCTTACAGCCAAACGCTCTCCCAAGCATTAGTACAGTCCTCTACACACAGTAAGTGCTCAGTAAATACCACTGATTGCTGGATTGATTGACTAGACCAGGTTGCTTTCCTGGCCTTGGCTGTTGGCCGTGAAAACAAACCAATCCACACAGAAGCAGGGAGCGAATGATTTGGGTTCTGCTCCGAACACCTCTCTTCCACCCCTCTCAGATAATCCATCTTGAAGCACAGAGATTTATCTTCCCAGAGTGGATGTTTTGAGCTTGGAAAGTTATTATTTCAACCTGCCTAGTTCCAAGGGAAGCCAGTGAGTGGAGAAGTCTGGGAAGAATTTATGGTGCTTACAGTGAGAGCTGCAGAAACTTAAGTTTGGTGACAAATGCATGTAAACATCATTACTCTCTCTTTTTCATCACCCAGCCTAAGGCCAGGGCCCTGTGTTATCTGAGTTCTCTGCCTAGGACTGTGCCCTGCACTGGAAAGAAATGAGGGCATTCATGGCAGCTGGTGTGGCTAGCATTTCCAGGGTCCTGGTCTTTAACAAGTTTGAGGTCTTCAGTACATCTTTAGGAAGTCTTTAACGTGAGGACACAAACATTCAGCAGCTGGCAGAGCACCACATGTAAGTAGGTGCTGGATGGTCATAGTTCTCCTCCTAGGCAGGGAGAGCAGGGTCCCTTTGGGCCCCATAATGCTCTGTGGCAGGAGGAGGGTAATGAACCTCCCCACCTTCCTGACTTTTCATGGATAGGGTGAGGTACAGAGACACTGATTCACCTAGAGGCTCATAGGGCAGCAGAGGGACCCACAAAGCAGGTGGAGAGCTGCAGCCCAGTGGATGGGGAGGACAGGAGGTTCTGAGCTCTTTGTAGTGGGCAAAACTTTATTTTTCCACCACTGTCATCTAGTCAGCTTGCCCAGGCTGCTGTGACTTCCCTTCTGCCCCTCTGCCTGGGGCAAGAGGAGAAGCCTGAGAAAGCTCATTTCTCTCAGCCCCCACTGGCAACTTTTAAGGCCCAAAGAGGAGGAGAATCAGCTAACCAGAGCACTCGGTGCTGAGGGCATCGGGTTTGGGACTGGCAATGACCATGAGCAGTGTGGCTCAGTGGAAAGAGCACGGGCTTTGGAGTCAGAGGCCATGGGTTCGAATCCCGGCTCGGCCACTTGTCAGCTGTGTGACTTTGGGCAAGTCACTTAACTTCTCGGTGCCTCAGTTACCTCATCTGTAAAATGGGGATTAAGACTGTGAGCCCCACGGGGGCAACCTAATTCCTCTGTGTCTACCCCAGTGCTTAGAACAGTGCTTGGCACATGGGAGGCGCTTAACAAATACTATTAAATTATTATTATTATTAAATGAGAATGGCCCTGGATCCACCGCCAGGAACAAATCAATGGCCACAAAGGGAAGGTGCCTCACTTGAGGAAGTCTTTGCCATGGTTTTAAATGATAATGTACTTGAAATCCCAAACCTAGTAACCTATCATTACATTCCCTCAAACAAAAATGAAGAGCTAGTACATAGGCTTGGAATCATCTAAAAATAGTATATTTTAATCCAAATTGACAAATGCATTGGTGTAAACACCTTTAGGCTACTGATGCTAAAAGCCATCCAGTGCAATGAGACCATGATCCATGGAGAGGTGGGGGTTAATTTAGCAGGTCAATTTTGAGTTGGCTTGGCCACATTCTATTATGCAGTCAATGGAAGTTAACTACCTGAACAAAAAGCAGTGTGGGTGATAGGAGAATGTCCACTTCTGGCTAGGTAGAGAATTTGGACTGACCCCTGCTTCTTCCAAAACCCAAGCTAAATGTGAGCCAGAGGCTGGATGGAATGTAGGGTGAAAGAATGTGTGGAATTACTGAGGGGAACTGTGCATTAGGGAAGAATGAGGATTCCATGTTGGGCTCAGAACATGAGGTTCACCACATACAGTGCACCCCTCTTTCACTGTAGGTCCAACATAGTTCAGGAGGAAGGCCCTCCTTGACCTGTGTGATGTGGGGCAAGTCACATGACTTCTCTGTGCCTCAATTTACTTATCTGTAAAATGGTGATTAAATGCTAGTTCTCCCCCTTAGACTGTGGTCCTCATATGGGATAAGGACTGTATCTGATCTGTATCCTTTCTACCCCAGCACTTAATAATAATGATGGTATTCATTAAGCCTTACTATGTGACAAGCATTGTTCTAAGTGCTGGGGTAGATACAGGGTAATCAGGTTGACACAGTTCCTGTTCCACGTGGGGCTCACACTCTTAATCTCTATTTTACAGATGAGGTAACTGAGGCCCAGAGTAGTGAAGTGACTAGGCAAAGGTCACACAGCAGATGTGTGGTGGAGCCAGGATTAGAATCCAGGTCCTTCTGACTCCCAATCCCATGTTTTATCCACTAGGCTATGCTGCTTCTGACCCATAACATTTAAGTAGTACAAGTATATGAACTGTTGTGATCACTAGACGTGAAGTACGGAGAAAATGGATTGGAAAGTGGGCCAGAGTGAGGGAGAGGTAGAGCTTTCTCTCTGGCAGTGAGGGCTGGCTTCATATTCATGGGGCAATGGGAGGGCAAGCCTGGAGCCAAGAGCCTCAGAGTGAGTTTTTCCACCACAGCACAGGAAGGAAGAAGTCTAATCAGCTTGCATTCCACATGGCTCTCTGGGAGGGCTGAAGAGAAGGGTTTCTCACCTGATGTGTAACTGAGGATGGGCACAAGGAGAGACCACTGCCCTTGGCTCCTGGGCAGCCAGTCTTGAGCCACAGCAATGGTAATTGTCAGCAGCAGGGTAGGGAACCAGCAGACACCTGCTTCTCTGTGCACTGGCATGGACCCTGGCTAGGTGCCCGGGTCCCAGTTTTTGCATTTCTGGCATCTGGCCCTTGTGCTGAACTCCCTTCTGCCTCTCGGAGAGGGAGGGAGGGAGGCAGGCAGAAAGGAGAAAAAGGGAGCTGATGAAGGGTGAACTCTGGGGTTAGCTCCAGAAAAGCAGTTCTCCACAGAAAACTTCCCAATTCCAGATGTGGTGGCATGTGGCTTAGATCCAAAGGGTATCGCCAACGGCCACATGCTTAGCTCAGTTCAATTTCCTGATCCCTTAGAGAGGAGGGACTTAGGTAGTGAGTTTCCATCAAGCCTTGTCTGCTGAAGGGGCTGGTGGCGTCGGAAGTCATTGCAAGCCAGGGATTCTGCAGTCTAGCCCACTCTGCAGCAAGGGACCCCACTATTAGAGCTACCCATTGCTAGTGGCAGAATTGTTTGGTCAGGTGGGACTAGGAGGAACCCTCTCCAGACTGGTGCACAATGGGAGGAACCAATGAAGAGCCTGCAGTAAGCCAACCAAGGCAAGGGAACAGTCAGAATGAACAGAAAGAGAATCCCAATCTTAGAGTGGGAATCCCCCTGGGGGCCAGGGGTCCTGCCCAAATCATCACCCTTGTTTTCTTCCACAGCACTTAGTGCATTGTTCATATACGGTGATTGCTTAACCAAGTTAAGAAATAAAACCAGTAACAGGAGTTTATGCTTCCATTTGGCCTTATGCCTGGGGTTGAAGTTGTGAAGAGGCTACACACAGCCATCCCAATCATAGAGCATCCGCCCTGAAAATAAACATTAACCCCTGGACCACAGATCATCCTGGGCTTTGGCCTCCTTAGGGGCAGGTGGGGCTTAGTCCCTCAAAGGCTGCTGCTGAGGGGCCTCAAAGCAGCCAGATGTGAGGAGGACTTGGGGTCCAAGGGTTCTATCCCTGGGCCTCTTGGATGACAATAGCCAGGAGTGCCTGTGTTTTTCTGTGGCCTCTTGGAATTCCATGCTTTGACCTCTCCCCAGGTGGCCACTGGAGCCCCTGGGACTGAGGCTGGGACAGCAGCCCAGGCTCATATATCACATCTGTGGACACATCACCACTCAACCTGACACCTCGTCTGTCCCTGCCTGGGTTTGGCTATGGGAAAGGGACGGCTGTGTTTGGTGATTCTGGGATTTTTCCCCAGCTCGGACCTTTTGCTCTTTGAAGTTCATAAAAAAATAGTTGCTCTTATCTGGGCTTCCGTCTCCTTCCCGGGCCCAGCAGGCCATTTGATGGATGGGAGGCTGGTTTGGTCCCAACCCCTGGAAAATTAGTCATCAACGATGCTGCTGCTCTACTTGCATTGAGGATAATGAGCACTCCATTACCTCTTTCCAGTCGACAGTAAGCGGCCTGTATCTCCAAAGACCCAGGAGCTCCATTAAGGACTTGCTGCAAAATGGGAATTGGGAGGAATTCCTCAGCCTTCTTGCTCCTTGTAAACTGAAAAAACAAAAGCTCACATTGAGTAATAATCACTTTAGAGCTACTGACCACCTGTTTCCTCAGTGCTCAAGTCACCTCTTATTTTTGAACCATCTCGCTGAGAGATTTTTGCCTCTCCCATATTTCAGGGGAGACTGCAGTTATTTCCTTAACTTTACAGAAATATGAGACAGAATATTTAGTCCCCATTTAATAGAGGAGGAGACTGAGGCTTCAGGTTAACTGAGGATCATGCAGCAGGCAAGTGGTGGAACTGGGATTGAGTCCCAGCCTCATTCTCTTTCCCCTAGACTGTGCAGCCCTTACAACCAAACTCCCTGCCTGGAGGACAACAGTCTATAAAGCACCAAGCATAAATGTCTCTGTGTGTGTGTGTGTGTGTGTGTGTGTGTGTATCATGCTGGTGTAGGAGTACAGAAGAAAGGGGACCTTAAATCATCCACAATTCACTTGTGTGGCTCCTGGATAATCTATCTCTCTCTCACACATGCTATCTTTGACAGCCCATTCAGGAAAACAGAACTCTTCCTGGACCAAGGTGAGATTCTGAGATTTAACCATACTCAGAAGTTGTCTTTAAGAAGGTGAGCAAAAGGCAGAAAAGTGGCAGTGCCCTGATCCCTAGTCCAGCTGCCTGGATGGAGGCCAGTTGATTTTATATATGGACACCGGGAAATTTGAGAGAAGCTGGTCAAGGGCTGGGCATAATCTCAGCTTAAGCAAACATCTGTTATTACTTGTTTGGGAAGATTTCCAAATCCACGGAGATGTCAGGGACAAACTGACCAAGCCTCAGAAGCGGCCTTGCTCCTCGTTGCATTCCTGTGGAGCTGTTCTCAGACAAGTAATAGGGAAAAGACTTCTTTCCATTATCCTGACATTCCCAGAGTCTTTTCCAGTTTTCCTTCACCTCTCCTCCACCTCTCCTCCAGCTCTTCTCCCCCCTTTTCCACTCTCCTCTTGCTCTCCTCCCCGTCTTTTCCAGCTCTCCTCTATCTTTCCTCCAGCTCTCCTTCACCTCCCCTCCACCTCTCCTCCCCTCCCCTTCTCCTCCAGCTCTCCTTCAGCTTACCTCCCCCTGCACCTCCTTCCTCCACAGGTCTCTGGCCATGCACCAAATGGGAGATGTATTTACTGCTCTCTCCTGACTCACCTCAGGATTACCTAAATTCTGCTTCATGAGCAGTTTGAGAAAAGACAGTGGAGAGGCCAATGAGACTTGACTTGGCAGTCAGAGACTGTCTGGGGATAGGAGAAAGGTTCCCGGTGCAAAGATATCAGTCTCACGTCCTCCAGAGATTCCTCCTCTCTAGTCCCAGGCAGTGGCAGAAATGATTCCATCCAAAGACTTTGCATTTCCTGGAATTAAATTTGAGCCCCTTTCTAGTTAAGGACTCTTTCCTGGATGGGCAAAATGCCACAGGAATTTCCCCTTCCATGGGAAAAGACAGCATTCCTGCTCTGAGGTTCCCCCTCCTCCTCCCATTCCCTGGAACTACCCAGGGATATGTCACAGTTCATGAGGATCAGCTGGAGTGTTCTTCACCCACAGTGTCCCACCAACCCTCTGTCTCTACCACTTCCTGTCTCTCCACAGACATTTCCACAGGGTCTTGAGGCAGAGACACTCTCCCTATTCTTTGTGGCGAGGCTGGCTGTCTCAGTTCCTGAGTGGGGAAAGCAGATCAGGTTGACCTGGGCATCCTGCTGAACTGGCAGGAGGACGGTGGCTAAGGAGCCACAGCCTCACCTTTAACTATTCCCTTCCCAAGATGAGCCCCTCAGGTGAGGTGGGAGAAAAGAATACACCCCCCTCTCCAGGCCATATTGCCGATGCTGTCTTGCCAGTGCCATCCTGGAAATTTGATGGACAAAGTTTGTTGAACTCCTGGTGAAATCCATTATAAAGCTTATTGCTCAGCTCACCTGGGGTCAGGGAGAGGGGCAAGGTGGAAGGCAAAAAAGATTGTGGACAGGGAACGTATCTGTAGTACTGAACTCTTCCAAGAGTATAATATGGTGCTCTGCACACAGTAATTGCTCAGTAAATACCACAGATCGAATCTTCTTATTTTTTCAGGAGAGGGCTAGGGAGGACATCACTCTGGTTTTATGCTGGACAGCCTAATTTTCAGCCGGCCTGTCCTTGTCAGGCACTGACATGGTGCTGGGTGCCTTCATGGCCGGTATGTTATAATAATAATAATAATGATTGTGGTATTTGTTAAGCACTTATTATGTGCCATACACTGGGGATGGATACAAGATAGTCAGGTTGGATGCATCCCTGACCACAAAGAGCTCGTGGTCCATCGGGGAGCGAGAACAAGTAGTAATCAATCATCCCTCCCTCCCACTGCGCCTTCTTCAACTCTCCCACCCTTTACAGCAGTATCTCAAGAGGAGATCCCCTGCCTTCTCTCAAAATCCACCCCCACCACCTTGCATCTGACCCCCATCCCTTTGCATCTTTCCAAAATACTTGTCCTCTCCTTTTTTGCCTCCCTGACAACCATCTTCAACTGTTTGCTCTCCAATGGCTTCCCCATTGCTTTCATACATGCTCGTCACCCCTAGCCTAAAAAAGTCTCTCGCTTGACCCTACAGCTCCCTCCAGTTAACACCCCATCTCCCTCTTACCATTTCTCTCCTTGAGCAAGCTGTCTACACCTGCTGTCTCAAGTTTCTCTCCTCCAAGTCTCTCCTCTACCCCCTCCAGTCTTGTTTCCATCCCCTTCACTCACAGAAACCACCCTTTCAAAAATCATGAATGAACAATGGCCTCTACGCCATCATAATCCTTCTTGACCACTCAGTTGCCTTCAAAATTGTTGACCACCACCTTCTCCTGGAAACAATACCCAACCTCAGCTTCACTGACACTGTACTCTCCTGGTTCTTCTCCTACCTTTCTGAATGCTTATTCTCAGTCTTTTTGGTGGGCTGCTCCTCTGCCTTCCACCCCTAACTTTGGGTGACCCTCAAGGTTCAGTTCTAGGTCCCCTTCTATTCTTCATCTACACCCACTCCCATGGAGAACACATTTGCTCACATGACACTGCTATGAGACCTACATCTCCAGCTCTGACCTTTCTCCCGCTCTGTAGTCGCACATTTCCTCCTGCCTTCATGTCATCTCTACTTGACTGTCCTGCCTTCACCTCAAAATTAATGTCTAAAACAGAATTCCTTATCTTCCCACCCAAACCCTGTCCTTCCCCTGATTTCCCATCACTATAGACAGCACCATCACCTTTCCTGTCTCAATAGCCAGTGACCATGGCATTGTCCTTGATAACTCTCTCATTCAAGCCACCTATTCAATCTGTCACTAAATTCTGTTAGTTCAGCCTTCGCAGTAACACTAAAATTGGTCCTTTTCTTCCATCCAAATGCTATCGTATTACTCCAAGCACTTATCCTATTCCACCTTGATTATTGTATAAGGCTCCTTGCTGACCTCAGCCTCCTGTCTCTTCCCACTCCGGTCCATACTTCAGTCTGCTGCCCAGATAGTTTGTATTCAAAAATGTTGTTCAGTCCACATTTCCCCATTCCTCAATAAGCCTCCACTGATTGCCCATCCATATCCACAACAAACAGAAACTCCTTATCGTCAGCTTTAAATCACTCAATCACCTTGCCCTCACCTACCTCACTTCACTACTCTGCTACTACAACCCAGTCCCGGACATTTTGTTCCTCAATTGCCAACCTACTCACTGGACCTTGATCTCACCTATCTCGTCTATCTTGCTGCCAACATCTCACCCACATCATGCCTCTGGCCTGGAATGCCCTCCCTCTTCATATCCAACAGAAAATTACTCTCCCCCCTCCTTATTGAAGGCATTTCTCCTCCAAGAGGCCTTCCCTGATTAAGGCTTCTTTTCCTTTTCTTCCAGTCCCTTCTGCATTGCCCTGACTTCCTCCCTTTATTAATCCCCCCCTTCCAGCCCCACAGTCCTTACATATATATCCTTAATTTATTTATTTATATTAACATTTGTCTCCATGTCTAGGCTGTAAACTCACTCTGGGCAGAGCATGTGTTAGTTATACTTAATACAATGCTCTGCATACAGTAAATGCTCAATGAATATGATTGACTGAATCTTATTTTACAGATGAAAAAACTGAAGAACAGAGAAGTTAAATGACTTATCCTATGTCACCCAGCAGATGAGTGGAGCTGGGAGTAGAACCCACATCTCCTGACTCCCAGTCCTGCCTACCTTCCACTAGGTCATGGTGCTTCTCTTGTTGTTTTTCAGGAACCACCCTCTCTCTGCCTCTGCTCTTGCTCCCAAGTTCCATGGTTCAAAGTGGGGTCCGTGCCTATCGTAACCCGGGAATGGAGTTCAATGGCTCAGGAGCAATGAAGGGGTGGGATCAGCGGTCCACCCGGGGACATGCTCAGTAACCACAAAGATGCTGCCAACTTCCTCAAAGGACCTCTACATGTGGATCCTTAATGACTGACCCAATTTGGTTATGAAATGTAAGGTAGGTGATAGGCTTAGCAAAGGGATTTTGACTTCTTTCTGGTCACCTTCTGGTTACCTAGCCCACAGAAAGTCTTCCAGCCAGCCACCATGCCAGTTGGCCAGTAGTGGAACTATGAAGAAAATTTACTACATCAGACTCTTGTCTAGAGCACTCTCTCCCACGGCTTCAACTATCATCTCTATGCAGATGACACCCAAATCTACATCTCCTCCCTTGTTCTCTCCCCCTCCCTTCAGGTTCATATCTCCTCCTGCCTCCAGGACATCTCCACCTGGATGTCTGCCCACCACCTAAAATTCAACATGTCCAAAACTGAGCTCCTTATCTTCCCTCCCAAGCCCTGTCCTCTTCCTGACTTGCCTGTCACTGTGGATGGTACAACCATCCTTCCCGTCTTTCAAGCCCGCAACCTTGGTGTCATCCTTGACTCAGTTCTCTCATTCACCCCACACATCCAATCTGTCACCAAAACCTGCCGGTCTCACCTTTACAATAAAGCCAAGATCTGCCCTGTCCTCTCCATCCAAACAGCTATCTTACTGGTACAAGCTCTCATAATACCCCCACTGGATTATTGTGTCAGCCTTCTCTCTGATCTCCCTTCCTCCTGTCTCTCCCCCACTCCAGTCTATTCTTCATTCCGCTGCCCGGATCATCTTCCTGCAGAAACGCTCTGGGCATGTTGCTCCTCTCCTTAAAATCCTCTGTGGTTGTCTCTCAACCTCAGCATGAAACAAAAACTTCTCACTCTGGGCTTCAAGGCTTCCCATCACCTTGCCCCCTCCTACCTCTCCTCCCTTCTCTCTTTCTACTGCCCACCCCGCATGCTCCGCTCCTCTGCCGCCCACCTCCTCACCGTCCCCCATTCACGCCTATCCCACTGTTGACCTCTGGCCCACGTCCTACCACTGTCTTGGAAAGCCCTCCCTCCTCACCTCCACCAAACCTACTCTCTTCCCCTCTTCAAAACCCTACTGAGAGCTTACCTCCTCCAAGAGGCCTTCACAGACTGAGCTTCCCCTTTTCCCTCTGCTCCCTCTCTGCTCACCCTTCACCTCCCCTCAGCTAAGCCCCCTTTCCCCTCTTTTCCTCTGCTCCTCCCCCTCTCCCTTCCCCTCCCCTCAGCACTGTGCTCATTTGTATATATTTTTATTACCCTATTTATTTTGTTAAGGAGGTGTACATCCCCTTGATTCTATTTATCGTGATTAAGTTGTCTTGTTTTTGTCCGTCTGTCTCCCCTGATTAGACTGTAAACCCGTCAGTGGGCAGGGATTGTCTCTATCTGTTGCCAAATTGTACATTCCAAGCATTTAGTACAGTGCTCTGCACATAGTAAGTGCTCAATAAATACTACTTAATGAACTATAATGATAAAAATAAAAATGATAATGATAATAATTGTTAAGCACTTAATATGTGGCAAGGACTTTAGTAAGCATTGGGATAGATACATGATATGCAGATCAGTCATAGTTCCTGACCCACTCTCTAAGAGGGAGGGAGAACATCTAATCCCTATTTAACAGAGGCCTTCCCAGACTGAGCTCCCCTTTTCCCTCTGCTCCCTCTATCCCCCTAACTCTCCTCAGCTAAGCCCTCTTTTCCCCCCTTTCCCTTTGCTCCTCCCTGTCTCCCTTCCCATCCCTTCAGCACTGTACTCATCCACTCAACTGTATATATTTTCATTACCCTATTTATTTTGTTAATGAGATGTACATCACCTTGATTCTATTCATTAGCTATTGTTTTAATGAGGTGTTCATCTCCTTGATTCTATTTATTGCTATTGTTCTCGTCTGTCTGTCTCCCCCGATTAGACTGTAAGCCCATCAAAGGGCAGGGACTGTCTCTATCTGTTACCGATTTGTACATTCCAAGCGCTTAGTACAGTGCTCTGCACATAGTAAGCGCTCAATAAATACTATTGAATGAATGAAACTGAGGCACAGAGTAGTTAAGTGACTTGCCCAAGATAGGGTAAGTGGCAGAGCCAGGACCAGAACACAGGTCCTCTGATTCCCAGAACAGGGCTCTTTCTACTAGGCTTCTCTGCTTCTCGTTAATCACAGTCCATAGCACCTGGAGCTCCATGGAGATGCTATGATGGACACTAACCAGCTCCTACAGTCTCCTGAAAGATACCCATGCAGAGGGAGGCTCCCATACAGGATGCGTAATTATATTAAAACAGAGTAAGTTAAGAACAGCAGTCCATATAACCAAATGCACATGTTGCAGACTTCAAACAGGCCTCTACAATGGTGCATAATCACATGAATGCCAAATGTTCTTTTTATTCATTGTACTTACAGTAAAAATAACTTTGATTCAGAGAAGATTGAACCTTGTTTTTGGAAGTTTATAACTGATTCAATATGGAAGCGCGAAGGCTATTTTTTCATTCCTTCTTTTATTCCTCCTGCATATCACTGGGATTTGGTTCAACAAAACAGAGATTAAGCCAAAAATTTATTTCAGAGGAAAAGTTAAAACTGTTGCAGATCTGGACCATTTCCAAGGCCTTGGTAAGATCCAGGGAATCCTGAATCCAAATTCTCCTTGGTTTGTTCTGAGTCCCAAAGAGGCAAGCTGACGGACATCGCCATAGGTTTTACAGATTGATTTGGGTTTGGCTGTGCGAGTGAAGGGCTCGACTTCTTTTCCACACATGAAGTTACACTCAGTAAATCAAAAACTCCCATTAAACCAGCTCAGTGATCCCTTCTCGTTAAATGCACGCTCCAGATGACAGCCGGGAGTGGACAATGCAAATAATCCAGCATTGTCATTTATGTATCTAAGAGAGGCTACTGTCTAGCTCTCCATTTTTGGCTGTCCAGAGCGAACCCACTATTGAATCCAGCTGCCAGGTTGGATGCAACAATGTCTTCAGAGAATTAAGCTAAGCAACTGCAGTAACTCTCCCTGTCTCTGTGGAGTCTCTCACTCCATGTGTCCTCTGGGTCTCTGTGCCTTCCTCACCTCCACGGATCTCTGTCAATCTGTCAGTCACTCAATCATATTTATTGAGTACTTACTGTGTGCAGAGCACTGTACTAAGTACCAGAAAGGGAATGATATATAAGAGTTGGTAGTCATGTTCCCTACCCACAATGAGCTTACAGTCTAGCGGAGGTAACAGACATTAATATAAAGAAATAAATTTCTCATATGTACATAAGTGCTGTGGGGCTGAGGGAAGGGTGAATAAAGGGAGATAATCCAAGTCAAAGTTTGGAGCAAAAGTGAGTGGAAGAAGAAGTAATGAGGGCTTAGTCAAGGAAGGCCTCTTGGAGGAGATGTGCCTTTAATAAGACTTTGAAAGTTGGGGAGCTTAATTATCTATTGGATATGAAGAGGGATGGCATTTCAGGCCACAGGCAGGATATGGGCGAGAGGTTGGCGGCGAAAAAGACAAGATCAAGATGTAGTGAATAAGTTGGCATGAGTGGAGCGAAGTGTGCGGGCTCTGTCTATGTCTTTGTGACCGTGTGTCTCTGCCTGTCTGAACAACTCTCTGCCTGGGTATTTGCTAGTAATGAAATAATGAAGGCAATCGTCTTCTGACAGACCTTAAGCCAGGAAAATCAGGAGTTCAGCATCTCTGACAGTCTCCAGCCAGGAGAGTCAGGAGTACAGCATTTCTAACATTCCACCTGGGCAGGAGACACAGGTGCTATCCCATCCAAGACTGAAAAAATACTACAGGCTGGAGTAAACTTTTTTGAACTCCCCCTCATTTTTCCCAGTTGGTCACCAAAGGGTACCAGGGCTGCTGTTATATAGTTCATCGGCTCTAATCAGGTACCCACTCTGGGAGAAACTAGTGACCGGAGTGAGGAGGGCTTGGTACCTACCCAGCCTCTATTGCTAACTCCTGGAGGGAGAGCGATACCTCTAAAACCACCAAACAAGTCCCTGGCTATACCGTCCTTTCCTCTTCTCCCTCTCCCTCTTTGTCACCTTGACTTGCTCTCTTTATTCACCCCCATGCCCAAGTCCCACAGCATTTATGTACATATCAATAATTCTATTTATTTCTTTATATTAATGTTGGTCTCCCCCTCTAGACTGCAAGCTCGTTGTGGGCAGGGAATGTCTTTTATTGTTATACTGTATTCTCCTAAGTGCTTAGTACAGTGTTCTGCACACAGTAAGCGCTCAATAAATACAATTGACTTACTAAATAGTATCCACATGCCAAGGGCCAAAAGAAATCAGGCTGAGACGAGGCTCTGACTCTTCTGCTTTCCCTGTTACAGACTTCTACTGGAATCCGCCTACAAGGGAACTATTTGTGAGTTTGCTGAAGGTTAGGTGACACATGAGAGACAGGCTAGAAAGGCTACAGAAGACAGCTATATAGAAGCAGTGTGGCTCAGCGGAAAGAGCCCGGGCTTGGGAGTCAGAGGTCATTGGTTCTAATCCCAGCTCCGCTGCTCTCCAGCTGTGTGACTTTGGGCAAGTCACTTCACATCTCTGTGCCTCAGTTCCCTCATCTGTAAAATGGGGATTAAAACTGTGAGCCCCACATGGGACAACCTGATCACCTTGTATCCCCCCCAGCGCTTAGAACAGTGCTTTGCACATAGTAAGCGTTTAACAAATTCCATCATTATCATTACAGCAGAGAATGGCTTTCTAGTTAGTGGTCCAGTCAATCGGTGGTATTTATTGAGTGCTTACTGTGTGCGGGGCACTGTACTGAGCACAAGGACACTCACATAGCACCTCCCCTCCTTGCCATGTCTACCCTCTTCTCTCCCTGGCTCGACTTACAAACTAATAGAGAAGGCAGTTGCCAAAACAAATGCCAAACAAGGGAAGCAAGTGAGTTTAAAGCTTTGTATAAAAGTGCTACCATGAGTATCCAAGTGCTTAGAGAGTGATGAGTCAAGTACAAAGGTGATACAGAAGTATCAAAGTAGCAGTAGTGAGAGAAACAGAATGGCGAGATGAAAGATTAATTAGGGAAGGCCTGCTGGAGGAGATGGGATTTCAAAAGGGCCTTGAAGATGGGGAGAGAAGTGGTCTGCCAGATGTGAAGGGCAAGGGAGTTCCAAAAAGAAGGGAGGGTTTAGCAAGAGGTTGATGAAGAGAGAGACGAGAGCCAGGTAAAGGGAGCGGGTTGGTATTAGAGGAGCAAAGTTTGCGTGCCAGCTGCGTTGTAGTGGGAGAAGATAGTGGGGAAGAATCAATCATTCAAATATATTTATTGAGTGCTTACTGAATGAAGAGCACTGTACTAAGCACGAGGGAGAGTACATTATAACAGATTCAGTAGACTTGTTCCCTGCGCAAAAGAAACTTTCAGTCTAGAGGGAGAGATGAACATTAAAGTAAACTACGGTTATATATATAAGTGCTGTAGGCCTGAGGGTGGGGAAGGTACAAATCCAAGTGCAAAGGTGAGGCAGATGGGAGAGAGAGTAGGGGAAATGAGGATTTAGTCAGGGAAGTCTCTTGGAGGAGATGTGATTTTAATAAGGCTTTGAAGGTGGGAAGAGTGATCTTCTGTGGGATATAAGAAATGACTGATTGGCTGTCTTAGAGGTGTTGGTCAGAAGATTCTCCTTCATATGTTTTGGAATGGGAAACCACTGAAGGATTCTGAAGAGTGAGGAAATATGCACAATGCAATATTTTTGAAAAATGATACAAGTGGCTTAGTGAAGTATGGACTGGAGATGGGGGAGGCTGGAGGTAGGGAGGCCTACAAGGACACTCTTGCAGTACTGATGGCCAGCTCCAGAGTGTAGACTTCTCTGTAGCCTTGGCCATTTGAGGAATCTGGAAGAGCTGAAGGCCTGCAGGAAGTTTTGCAGTGGATATCATGGCAACCATCTTCAAAAAGGGCTGGAAGGGGGCCCAGGACCAGGAGGGAGTGCCAGGACTGAAAATAGTGACCAGAACTGGAAAGGGGGACCCGGACTGGAAAGAGGCCAGGAATGGGAGGAGAGGGCAGTGAGTTTCCAGTTAGATGACAAACGTGCTTCCTGGGGGGTGAATGAGACTCCAAATGTCAACTACCCAAAACGGATTTCTTCCCCTGAATTACTGCTGCCCAAGGTTTCAACCAGCAATTACTGGTTATTTTATTTTCATTCTGAAATGGGCTCGTTTGAGCAGAGTGAGACAGCCCCTCGTCTCCACCCTCTCCTTAATGCTAGGAAAGAACAGAAGGGAAGGGGAAAAACAAAACTGTAAAAAACTCACCCTCTAGTATGAAACTGTTTACATTTTCTTTTCTATTTTATATTCTGCTCTTTCAGTCATCCTAAATGTTTATTTAATAATTCTCAAAGACCTTTTAAGCTTTCTGGGTTTAATGTTGGCTAAACATCCTGTCAACTTCTATTGATAATTCCCTGGCTGCTGTAAAATAGCTGAGGCTTATGTTCTGTCTGAAAGCTCTTAATAGAAGGACTCAGAAGGATTAGGATCAGCCCCTCCACGGACAGGCCGGTTCTCGCTGAGGCCACCCCACACCCTAGTGCCATTGGACCACGGGGCGTTATTCCCCCTGGAGCAGAATGAATGGATCAGAGGGTTTACAACCAGGAAACACAGTATTGGTTGTGTTGGAAAGCCACAGCTGGCTGAAGTTTGGAAGGGGAGGGAGACCCTCTGTGGGGGAGGTAGGGATCACAGGTGCAGGCTACTCTGGGATTCTGGTGGGTCTCCCTAGACAGGCACTGCTTCTGCTCAGGTACCAAGAGGTAAGATGGGTCCAAGCACAAGCCCAGAGATGATATGATAAGATTTCTGGAGGCTTTACAGTGTCCTTAGATGGTGAATTGCAGTCAGGGACCATGTCTAATTTCCACATGTGGATTATCTTCCAGAGATTAGTGCAGCACTCTGCACACAGTAACATCTTAATAAACACTACTACTATCATTCATATTTACTGAGTGCCTACTGTGTGTATAGCACTGTACTAAGCACTTGGGAGAGTACTATGTAATAGAGTTGATAGACATGTTCCCTGTCCATAACAAGCTTTCAGTCTAGAGAGAGCTTACAGTCTACTAATAATACTACTAAGAGGTTTATGCTGCTGTTTTCTGAGTCTGTGGTTTGATGCTTAACAAGCAGTCAAATTGAGAAGCAGTGTGGCTCGGTGGAAAGTGCCCGGGATTGGGAGTCAGAGATCATGAGTTCTAATCCTGGCTCTGCCACTTGTCAGCTATGTGACTTTGGGCAAGTCACTTCATTTCTCTGTGCCTCAGTTACCCCATCTGTAAAATGGGGATTAAGACTGTGAGCCCCACGTGGGACAACCTGATTTACCTTGTATCCACCCCAAGTGCTTAGAACAGTGCTTGGCACATAGTAAGCACTTAACAAATGCCATCATTATTATTAAATCCCTAACTCCCTGCTACCCCAGACCCCTCCCCATACTGTGTTCCCAACTCCTTCTCCCTTGGGTTGCCTGGTTGTGTGGAGGTGGACCTCTGGGGGTGACAGCAATATCTTGTGACACCCCCCCACCACCCAGTGAGGAGATAGGTCACCAGTTCCCCCCTCTAGACTGTAAACTCATTGTGGGCAGGAAATGTGTCTGTTTATTATTGCACTTTTCCAAGCATTTAGTACAGTGCTCTGCACACAGTAAATGCTCAGTAAATACGATTGAATGAATGAATGACCCTCACAAACCCTGCACAGAGAGGCACACATGACATCACATGGATTATACCGGGCACACAGAGAAACACTTTAACACCATTTTGTGGAGGTATGCCCAGAGTCCAGACCATTCACCCTAGCTCCATTGGATTCCTTTTCCAGGCTCTTGTAAACACGGCTGTTGCATCTAACCCATGGCACTCGACAGCAGGAGCTGGGGCAAAGAGAAGCAGAGTGCAGAAATACAAAAAATCCTGGACATGGAGGCATCTGGTGCTGTAACCATGCTGGTTAGGGAACAGACCAGCTGAAAACCGCATTGCAGTATGGATGACTGAACAACTCACTGATAAGAGATTGAAGCTGAAGAAGAAGTTTCTAGGCTTTGCACCCAAGAGCCCACCAACCCTGGGGTAGGTTGAGGAGCAGGGAGGCCTAATGGAAAGTGCGCGGGCCTACGAGTCAGAAAACCTGTGTTCTAATCATGGCTCCACCACTTGTCTTCTGTGTGATCTTGGGTAAGTCACTTAACTCCTCATTTTCCTCATCTGTAAAATGGCACATCAATACCTGTTCTCCCTTCTACTTATACTGTGAGTCTGGGTGATATCTGATTATCTTGTATCTACCCTAGTATTTAGTAGAAGCAGCGTGGCTCAGTGGAAAGAGTGCCCGGGATTGGGAGTCAGAGATCATGGGTTCGAATGCTGGTTCTGCCACTTGTCAGCTGTGTGACTATGGGCAAGTCACTTAACTTCTCTGTGCCTTAGTGACCTCATTTGTAAAATGGGGATTAACTGCGAGCCTCACGTGGGACAACCTGATTACCCTGTATCTCCCCCAGTGCTTAGAACAGTGCTCTGCACACAGTAAGCATTTAACAAATACCAACATTATTATTATTATTGTTAGTACAATATTTGGCACATGGGAAGCACTTGACAAAAACTACAATCATTATTATTGTTAGATTCGGAGAAAATGATGCATCTAGGTCAGCAGAAGCTCACTACAAAGTCTTCCAAGCCAGCAGCAGAAGTGGCAAGTTCCTAGTAAGGGGTTTCACCTGATAAGACACCAGGGATCCTTGTTTCCTGGTCCAGTTGGACCTGGAGTGGACTTCAAAGAATAAGCTAGCCAATTGAGGCCTCCCCAGGACAGCAACTAATGAGGCAGTGCCATGAGATTCACTGTGAGCCTGGTCACGCTCAGATTTCTTTCTTTTTTAAGGGTGCAGTGGCCAGCAAATTAGTCTCCTTGGTCTGGCCAGATTCACAAGTACAAGAGCCCAACTGAATCCCAGTGCAATCAGTCAGTCAGTCAGTCGTATTTATTGAGCATTTACTGTGTACTGTGTGCAGAGCACTTTAATAAGCACATGGGAGAACACAGTGTAATAATATAGCAGAAACATTCCCTGCCCACACCGAGCTTACAGCCTAGAGAGGGAGACCTCCAACAATCTATCAGTTAATGGTATTTATTGAGCCCTTACTCTGAGCAGCACACTGGAATAAGCACTTAGGAGGGTATGTTACAATCGAGTTGGTAGATACATTCCATGCCCACAAGAAATGCCCAGTTCTAAAAGGATCGTTGGCAGGGAGATTCCATCTTCTGCTGCTCAGTGATGATGGCTGGCTGGATGCTCCTGAAGGATGTTAAGGTTTTGCATTTCCTGTTGTCTGCAATAGCGTTTTGGTAGCCTTTGTGCAATCAATCAATGAATGGTATTTATTGAGTGCTTACTGTGTGCAGAGAACTATAGCAAGCGCTTGGGCGAGTACAACTTAACAGAGTTGGTAGACACATTCCTGTTCTCTGCTCACAAGGAGCTTGCAGTCTAGAAGGGAAGGCTTCTTGGAGGAGATGTGCCTTCAATAAGGCTTTTAAGGTGGGGAGAGTGATCATCTGTAGGAAATGAAGAGGAAGGGTGTTCCAGGTCAGAGACAGGTTGTGGGCGAGAGAGGTGGGTGGTGAAATAGGCAAGATCGAGGTACAGTGAATAGGCTGGCATTAGCGGAGTACAGCATGTGGTCTGTGTTGTAGTAGGAAAGCAGAGAGGTAAATTAGGAGGGGGCAGGGTGATTGAGTGCTTTAAAGAAGCAGTCAGTAGGCAAGGGGCTGGTGAAGACTTGGAGAACCACCAGGGCAGGATGGGAGATGGAAGCTTTTATAGCCCATGAGGTTGTGGCTGCTGCTGCTGTTGCCCCTCCACCCCCAGTATACATAGAAAACATTCCAGTGTTCTGCCTGCCATCTTCTAAACCAAGCTTCTCATCTTCCCTCCTACACCCTCCCCTCTGCCCCAATTCCCTTCCTCTCTTCACAACGCCACTATCTTCCCTGGGACCCAAGCCCACGACCTTGGGCTCGCCATGGCTTTCTCACTACCATTCTGCTCTCACACCCAATATCCTGGTAAAACCTGTTGGTTTTCCCTCAAGATCAACTTGCAAATTGACCTTTTCCTCTCCATCCAAACAGCCCCTTCACTGATACAAATGCTCGACATATTAAAATTGGACTACTGTACTGGACTCATGGCTGGACTCCCTGATTCTGGCCTCTCCCTTCTGCAGACCATACTTCACTCATTCTGGATCATTCTCCTGAAATGAATCTCACCACTGATCTCTCACCCACATCCTACCTCTGTCCTGTAATGCCCTTCTTCCTTATATCAAACAGTTGCTCTTCCCCACTTCAAAACCTCACTGAAGGTACATCTCCTCCAAGAAGCCTTCCCTGACTAAGCCCTCCTCTCTTCTTCTCTCACTCCCTTCTGTCACCTTATTTTGTTCCCTTCATTCATCCTCCCTCTCATCCCCTCAGCATGTATATGTATGTCTGTAATTTATTTTTGTATTTATTTATATTAATGTCTGTCTCTCCCTCCAGACTGTGGTCAGGGACTAAGTCTGTTTGTTGTTATATTGTTCTCTCCCAAGTGCTTAGTAAAGTGCTTTGCACACAGTAAGTGCTCAATAAATACGATTGAATGAATGAATGAACTAATGAATAAAATGTCAATCTGCACCTGTATCTCTTCTCCTCAAAGCCCTCCAATGGCTGCTTGTTTCCCTCTGTATCACATGGACTCCTTACCATGGCTTCCAGGCGCTCAGCCAGCTCTCTCAATGTTACTCGTCAGCTCTCTTATTCCCTGTTCCCGAGCTCACCCTCTTCGCTTCTCCCAAGCCCACCTCCTGGATGTACCCCACTTCATCTTGCTCGTAACAGACCCCTTGCTCTCCCAAGCATTTAGTACACTGCTCTGCCCACAGTAAGCACTCAATAAATGCGATTGAATGGCATTGTCATGCATTCAGTCATATTTATTGAGTGCTCCACTGTGAGCAGAGCTCAGTACTGAGTGCTTGGGAGAGTCCAATATTTAAAAAAAGCCATATTCCCTGCCCACAATGAGCTTACAGTCTAGAGGACGAGCTTAGGTCCTAGAAGCCCCTTTCCCTTCCAAATCCATATAGTCCCAACCCTGCTCCTCTAAAGCCTCACCTCCTCCAACAACCCTTCTGGATTCCAGGACTGTTTATCATTACTACCCCCAACCCAATTCTTATTAACCTTTTGCCTGCCTGATGCACTTATGTACTCAATCACTTGTATTTATTGAGAGCTCACTGTGCTTTATGTATTGATTTATTTATGCTGATCTTTGGCACTTGTGTAAATTCAGTCATATTTATTGAGCTCTTACCATGTGCAGAGGACTGTACTAAATGCTTGGAATGTGCAATTCAGCAACAGAATTGTAAACTGTGTAAATACGTGTAAATTGTGTAAATATGACTATTGGAGTGAACATTCAGTTTTATTTATTCCGATTTTACTGCTAGTGGATATTTCCATGTTTCCCCCACTAGAGTGTAAGCTCTCTGTAGGCTGGGAGTTGTCCTGGCCTTGCATATCAAGAGCTTAGTGTACCGCACTGCTTTCGGGAGGCACTCAATAAATACCACTACCACTACTATTTCCCGATCATCAGGAAGACCACATTAGTTATGCAATGCCCACAAGGTAAAGGAAGGCTAAAAAGGAGGAAGAAAAGAAGACTGGGTTTGTTATATGGTAATTTCCCCTGCACTTAGTACAGTGTTCTGCACACATTAAGCGCTCAATAAATACGATTGATTGATTGAATGAATGAATAAGGACCAAGGCTGCCTCCTCTCAAACATGGCAAGCATGGCTACCTGCCTCTGTTGCCCAGGAGCCCAGGAGAATTCGTCCCCTCTCCCTGCCATTAGACATGGCTGCTTGCAGGCAGTGACTGATCCAAGTTGCTGATGCTGCTGCTTCTGCTCTTGCTGACGCTCTATTTCCAGGCCCTGTTTTAGTGCAAATTGACGATGGAAGAGAGCAATGGCCCTTCCTGTTTCTATTTAACATGTCAGTGAGGAAAGACATCTGCTGGCAATTAGCAGTGCAGCCAAGTGAATGGACTGACAGGGCTGATTTCATATGCTGATAGGAAAACATGATCGATCCCTACTGTCCTCTGGAGCACAGGGAAAAGGGCTCCTTTTAAACCATTCACTCCCGCACCAACTTTGGGGATGAAGCGGATCCATGGTCCCAGATATTAGAGCTAGGCCTAAAGGAATCAATCAGTCAACCAATCAATCAATCAATCAATCAATCAACCAATCGTATTTATTGAGTGTTTACTGTGTCCAGAGCACTGTGCTAAACATTTGGGAGAGTACTAAGTGGCAATACAACAGAGCTGGTAGACACATTCCCAGCCTACAGTGAGCTTACAGTCTAGAGACCACAAATGTCCAGAAAATATTTGCACTCTTTTTTTAAATGGTATTTTTAAAGTGCTTTGCTTCCCACTGTACCCCAATCTCATCTATCTTGCGGCCACCCCCTTTTCCACTTCCTCCCCCAACCAGGAACTCTCTCCCCTTCCATATATACCAACCCACCACTCTCTCCATCTTCAAGGCATTATTAAGATCACATCTCCTCCAAGAGCCCTTCCCAAATTAAGCTCCCTTTCCCCCTGCTAGCTGTCCATTCTGCATCCTCTGTGTACTTGGATCTGTGAGCTTTGGACAATTGATATTTGTCCCACCCCCAACCCCACAGCATATATTTACATATCTTTAAAGTATGTATTTTTTATTATAAATACTTATTTGTTCATGTTAAAGTCTGTCTCCCCCTTTAGACATATGTTCATAATGATTAGGGAACATGTCTGCTAATTCTGCTGCATTGTACTTTCCCAAATGCTTAGTGCAGAACACGCAGATAGAAAACATTTAATAAATACCACTGATTATGTGTTAGCCACTGTTGTTAGCTCTGCAGTAGATATGAGATAAACAGGTTGGACACAGTCCATGTCCCACATGGGAGTCACAGTCTTCATCCCCATTTTAGAGATGATGCAACTGAGGCACAGAGAAGTTAAGGGACTTTCCCAAGGCCACACAGCAGCCTAGTGGCAGAGCCAGGATTAGAGTGCTCGTGCCTGAGAATCAGAAGAACTTGGGTTCTAATCCTCGCTCCACCACATGTCTGTTATGTGATCTTAGGCAAGTCACTGCACTTCTCTGGGCCTCAGTTACTTCATCTGTAAAATGGGGATTGAGAGTGTGAGTCCCATGTGGGACAAGGACTGTGCCCATTCTGATTAATTTGTATGAATCAGCACTTAGAAAAGTACTTGGCACATAGTACAGGTTGAACAAGTACCATAATTAGTATTTATTAGTATTATTAGTATTAGGTCCTTCTGACCCCCAGGCTCATGCTCTTTCCACTAGGCCATGCTGCACTCCCATGACTTTTGGTGAAGATTCATTAGGCTAAGAGACTGCTCCCCTGGCTGATGAAAAGTTGATATCCAAAATATTAGAAACCCACCTGGGATCAGCAATTCCTGCTTTTCTCCTGCATGGTGGGACATCAGCAGGGGAACACCAGTGTCTCAATCTCCCAGTGGAAAGTGGAAATACTAGAGAGGCTGACGAAGGACATACCAAAGGTCCAGGACCACGAGCAGAACTCGGGCCAGTGCATGGGTAGAAGGACCCCAGAGGAGACCTAAAAGAGAGCCCCATATCCTCTTGCCCTGACCTCAAACCCCTTAGAGACTCACATTTGGTTTCTCTCTTGATGGTCCCTTGGATATGTAGAGAACAGACATGTTTGGAGCATTCATAAATTTCCTTTTCAGCATTGTTTGACCAACCGGCAACCTGTGTCACTGACACTGATGTTGAATTGCTATGCCTTTAACTAAAACTGAGACTTATCAAAATTCTTTTCCTCCCCCTTCAAAGACTCTGTCATTTCCCTGGGGAAAATATATTCTTGGACTTCAGTCCAGTGATTTTTAGAGCCTTGCAGATAAGTACCAAAAGTTTACCATCTTACAGTTTATTTCTTTGACCAGACTTCCACTCTAATAGGCTACCCAGCCCTTAAAGCAAAGAGACTAAAGTAAGAAAATCTATATTCTTTCAATCAATCACTCAATCATATTTACTGAGTGCTTGCTGTGTACAGAGCATTGTACTAAGCACTTGGGAGAGTACAATATAGCAGACACATTCCTTGACTAAAATGAGATTACAGTCTAGAGGGTGAGACAGTAATATAAATGAATAAATTATGGATATGATCATAAGGTATGTGGCTGGGAAGGGGGATTAATAAAGAAAACAAGTCAGGAATAAAAAGAGGAGCTTAGGGAGAAGCAGGTGAAGAAAGCAGAGAGGTAAGTTGGGGGAAAGTTGATGAGAAGCCTTGAAGTCACAGGAACTCATCGGAAATTCAGTTAAATGTCAAGTTCCATTTTACAGATAGATACACTAAGCCACATAGAGGAGAAGAGGGCTTAACCTTAATTTACATGGTGGTCTGTGACCGAGCCAGAAGAACTCAGTGTCCAGCACAGCAACATGAGCCTAGATCCTCCCGTCCAGTCAAAGTGACCTTGGTGTGCTGATCCTCTTTCCACTTTCACCTCCAGCTTCCTTTCCCACTTTTCAAATACCAAAGGAGAAGAAGAAAGAAAACAAGCACATTCCCTCCCAGGGAAACAGGACACCATGGACTAATCCCAGCCCATCTGTCATGGCAAGGATGGTGAGGGATGGAGAGGTGGAGGGTGGGGTTCAGAGGAAGAAGAGAGCATTTTGCTGCTGCATCCAAGAAAAAGCCTAGATCCCAGAGTCTCCTGAAGTGGCTTCCCTCCAACACCCTGGAGAGGGAGCAGGGCCCCCCAGTCCCCTCTAACCTTAATGGAATGGGATCAGGAGGGAGGTAGTTTCTCTACTTGGACTTTTACAAGAAACATATTTTTCTGGTTATTTTGCAAAGCAAAAATGAAAATCCAGCTTTGTGTGACCTTTGATCATGGTGGGGGTGGGGAGAGAAAAAGGGAAATGACGAAGAGGAGCTTGTAAACAGAGCCCGGGGTTAAGTTCTCGTTTTCCAGATAGGGTCACAGAGAATTGCCTTTCCTTGCCCTTCCCTGCCCTTCTCCAGGTTCTGGCCTCCTCCCTTTTTCCGTCTACTCTCAGCCTCCCCCATCCCATTTCCCTGAAGTACGAGGGAAAGAGTTTTTGGGGGACGGGCTGCGGAGCTGCAGGGGACTTCTTCCTTTCCGGTCGGATGACGGATTGACTGGCAGTATTTTGGGCTGGTGCTGTGGTTGGGACTGGGTGTCCCGAGGGACTTCTGGTATTTTGCCATTTAATGGATGACATGCAAATGAAATAAGCTTCAAGTTAGTATCTATTGGGTCAACAAAGTATCACTTTTGGTCAAGGAGCTGCAGTGCTGCTCTGCTTTAGACTACTCATAGGTCAGGGAAAGGATGGACTGGGACGGGCTGGTTTGTTTGTTTCCCCATTGCTGAATGAATTCTGGACAGCATCTTGACATTGTGGGATCAACGACCCTGCAGTGACCAGGCCCTTCTCAGACAGCTTTGCTCGCTACGCTCATCCTCCGAATTTCGTGATGACCCTGCTCAGTGGCAGCTTGTCCTTTTGAATTTGCACAGCAAGGGGATTGATAAGATGCCAGCCCAGATGTGTGGAGGAGTAATGGAAAACTCAGAGCCATGTTCATGTGGTGTGTGAAGATTATTTATAAGCAATTCATTTCCATATCCACATGCCTTGGACTTTGACTTCCTTGAAATGCCCTCCTTTGGCTAGTGAGGGCAGTGTCTGGTGTCCAGATCCCAGTTCTGGACTCATTGTTGTTGATAATAATAATAATAATTGTGGTATTTGTTAAGCACTTACTGTGTGCCAGGCACTGTATTAAGTGCTGGTGTGGATACAAGCAAATTGGGTTGGACACAGTCCTTGTCCCCTGTGGGGCTCAGAATTTCAACCCCCATTTTACAGACACATGATTGAGTCGGGATTAGAACCCATGACCTTCTGACTCCCAGGCTCGTGCTCTATCCACTAAGCCATGCTGCTTCTCCTGTATTAGTAATAGCAATAGTAAAAGTAGTAGCAGTAGAAATACTAGGATTAATAATGATAATAATAATAATGGCATTTGTTAAGTGCTTACTATGTGCCAAGCACTGTTCTAAGCACTGGGGTAGATACAAGGTAGTCAGGATGTCCCACGTAGGGCTCACAGTCTTCATCCCCATTTTACTGAGGGAACTGAGGCCCAGAGAAGTGAAGTGACTTGCCCAAAGTCACACAGCTGACAAGTGGCAGAGCTGGGATTAGAACCCACGACCACTGACTCCCATGCCCGGGCTCTTGCCACTAAGCCACGCTGCTTCTTTATTGCATTCTCTCTTGGTATGGTGCACTGTAGTGCTCAGGAAGTATGGAGTAACAAAATGACAAGTTCCATACCTTCAAGGCTTTGATGTTCAAAGAAATTTTGAACTTTTTGCCACAGTATTTGTGCCTAATTTGAAGAAAATAAACCGGTGACAGAAGGATGAGATCCAAATCAAAGGACCAAAACTGGTCCTAGGCAACACTGGAAAATTACTGCCAGGACCTGGCCTTCTTGAGGCCTCCTGAGAGCACCCCAGTGTGACTTGGTTATGCTTGGGAGGCAAGGCCACTGGAGAAAATATTTCTTCATTCCTTGGTCTTCGGAGTCTTCTGTGGTTTACTTTCCTCTTGGCTGAGGAAGAGCTGATTGTCCAGAGCACAGAGTTCATATCTTGATTCAGTCCAGGAAGGACTAACAAGGGAGCTTTGGTTTTCTCTAAGCCCTTCATTTCCATCTGGGCAAAAAAAGCCCCAAATCCCAAGCTCAATTGACAGTAGTGTCTGGAACTGGCCTCAGAGAGGGAGAGAACTGTCCAAAAGCCTTAAGGGCACTGTGAACTTGGTGGGAGAGGAGACAAGAGCTGACTTCATATCTGGCAGACAATTACTTACCTTGCCTTCAAAGCCCTACTGAAGGCATGTCTCCTCCAAGAGGAATTTCCTGACCAAGCTCTCCTTTCCTTTTCTGTCACTCCCTTCTGTGTCACCCTGCCTTGCTCCCTTTATTAATCACTCCCACCCCCTCAGCTCCACAGCACTTATGTACATATCAGTAATTTATTTATTTATACTAATGTCTGTCCCAGCCTGCCCTCTCTCCACCCCCAGACTGCAAGCACATTGTGGACAGGAAATGTATCGGTTATATTGTTCTATTTTACTTTCCCCAGTGCTTAGTACAGTGCTCTGCACACATTATGTGCTCAATAAATACAATTGATTGATTGTTATGGTAGGCAAGGCATTGTCTCTTGCAGCTCAGCCAAGAGAGGAAATCCCCCACCGAATTTAGGCCCATAATCTTTATACTTTGTTTCTTCCCCTATCTTTAGTCTATTCTAGTGTCCATTTCCCACCAGTAGATCATAAGCTCCTTGGGGGCAGGGATTGTGTTCACCAATGGCATTGTACTCTGAGTGCTTAGTTCATCTCTGCACCTAGTTAAAGCTCAGTCAATACCACTGATTGATTGATCAAAGATGCTGAGGCTGGTGCTAGAGTGGAGTGGGGTTTATCTAATCCTTTGGCCATCACGTCTACACTTGGCCTCCAGCCAAAGCCATAAGGGTGGTCACAGGAAGGTGGTGGCTAGTCCTGATTGTGGGCTCCATGAGAAGCAGCATGGTCCAGTAGAAAGAGCCTGGCCTGGGAGTCAGAGGACCTGAGTTCTAATCTAGGTTCTGCCATTTGTTTGCTGTGTGACCTTGGGCAAGTCACTTTGCTTCTCCATGCCTCAGTTTCCTTAACTTTGAAATGGGGATTAAATACCTGTTCTCCCTCCTACTTAGACTGTAAACCCCATATGGGGCCGGGGCTGTGTCCTAAAAAGTTAACTAGTCCTGTACCCAGAGCTTAAAACAATGTTTGACACATAGTAGGCAGTTTTCTGGGACTCACAGACTCAGAATAGTAGGAAATACAACTACTATGATTACTACTAGTGATAATAATCATCATTATTCATTATCATCATCATCATATTTCTTAAACCCTTACTCTGTGTCAACTACTCTACTAAGTGTCGGGATACATACAAGGTAATCAGGTCAGACACAGTCCCTGTCTCAAACTGGGCTCATAGTCTAAGTGTGTTGTGGGCAGGAAATGTGCCTGTTTATTGTTGTGTTGTACTCTCCTAAGTGCTTGGTACAGTACTCTGAACACAGTAAGTGCTCAATAAACACAATTGAATGAATGAATAAGGAGGAGGGAGAACAGGTATTGAATCCCCTTTTACAGATTAGAAAACTGAGTGCCAGTGAAGATGTGACTTACCCAAGGTCATACAGCAGGCAAGTGACAGAGCTGAGTTTAATGGATCAAGCCTGGTCATCTTTCCATCAGGTCACAATATCAGTGTCCTCAGAGAGGGCCCAGACAGCAGCAGGTGTGGGATGTTCTCTCTGGCCTGTTCTTTTCCCACAAAATGGGGGGCTGTGGGCAACTGCCTTGCTCACCCCACCTTCTCTGGCCATGAATGGAACTTACTGTCATACTTCTTCCTCCAGGGGTGAATCCCTTCATTTCAGGAATGCTCTCACCCAACCCCAACGTGCTTCAGTTACTACTGTGAAGTTGTCCTTCTGCTGGTCTCCGGCAATGGGGAGAGGCAGAAGGAGAAATCTCGAGTCCCCTAATTCCCCTGCTTTGGGGCATGGCAGACAGTCTGCAGAATCTTGGAATCAGAGATTAGGTGCACATTACACACCATCAGAGCTTATCGGTGCTGTTTGATCTTTATACCATCAACACAGTGCTGAGCATTTGCCCTGTTTCCCATTTTCATGATGTAAAGTCACCCAGAAGGCCCCGCCGTGCTTTGATGTTCAAAGAAATTTTGAACTTTTTGTCACGTTGCTTGTGCCTAAGTGAGCAGTTGGCAGAACTTTCTCCATTCAAGTCAGGGCAGATCGAGATTTCTCAGCACCATTTGGGCACATCAAAAACCCATTAGACACAAGAGGAGCCAATTCCTCAAAAAGAATCCCAAATAGTCTTTAACCCCTTTCTTACCAGCTGGGGTAGTTAATCAAGGGACACATTGCCACTGAGTCACCAATCGAGATAGGATTACCCTCCTTTAAGACTCCCATTACATCCTTGGCCAGTGCCTTCTGTTTCCAAGGTATGTCTACTCAACACTTTGGCAGGCAACTCTTCCCCTTGCCCTCAAGAACCCAATGGGGTCAGTCCTTGCTTGGGCACTGCATCCCATGGACTCCAAAGCCGCTGCCTGCGTGCCTACATGGCCCCAAGGTTCTGATGACCAGGCCTCCTCACACTGTAGCTTTGGTCTGGGAGAAACCTTCAGCTGCCAAACCTCAAAATCCCTAACCAGGAGTCCTGGCAGACAGGGAGATTCAGTTCAGTTCGTTTTAATTCAATTCCATTCCAATCCAATTTGTGAGAATCAGCATGGTGCCCAGCCCTGAAGAGAGCAAGGCCCCATGATTCTGATTTAGGGGTGGGGGGTGTGGAGGTTGGAGGGCGAGGGTGGAGCAGGATCGAAGAGGGACGATGAAAAGATGTCAGGGACTTGCCGATATACAGGGGGTACAGTGGGCACTGCAGGCTATGTCTCACAGTAAATTGAGGATTGAAGGAGGGAAGGAGCTGCTACAGAGCAAAGTCAGAGGGAGCTGTAATATCAGCAGGGAGAGAAAGATCCGCCAGTTGGATGTTGAATCCCAGAGTTGGAGAGGACAGAATATGGACTCTATCTTAGAGTGAGGCAGAGAGACCTGAGCCCTCGGTCCTTCCTGCTCCCTGCTCTCCAAAATACTGATAATAATAATAATAAGTACTAAGCACTATGTTTCAAACACTAGGGTGGGCACAACAAATCAGGTTGGACAGAGTCCCTGTTCCACAAGGGAACTCACAGTCATAATCCCCATTTAGTAGATGAAATAAATTAGGCCCAGAGGAGTGAAGTGACTTGCCCTAGGTCACACAGAAGATAAGTAGTGGAGCTGGAATTAGAAACCAGGACCTTCTGACTCCTAGGACCATGCTCAATCCACTAGGCCACACTCCTTTTCAATTCCCATTGTACAGATGAGATAACTGAATCATAGAGAAGTCAAATGATTGGCCCAAGTTCATTCATCCAGCAGACAAGAGGTGGAGTTGGAATTAAAAGCCAGGTCCTCTGACTCCCAGGCCCATGCTCTATCCTCTGAGCCATGCTGCTTCTACCTCTTGCTGCCCAAGCCAGAATTCAGAAATCCTGCTCTGCCATCTCTGTCTAACTCCAATGGTCAACTGTTTCTGGTTGAGAGCCCTCTTGCCTGCTGAAAAGAGAAAGCAAAGCAACCACCTCCCATCATTGAGAACTAGCATGTGGTCCAATGTTTCCCAGGCTAAAGCCAGCACTAATTCTCCCCTCTCTTTGAAGATTCAGTTGTTGCTATGCCCGAGGGCAGGTTGATTTGCAAGATGGACCTTTAAGTTCCTTTCCAGTTGTTGGATTTGGGGACCAGTTGGCAGGGGAAAGATTGTTGTTTTCTTCCCTCCACCTCTTCAGGTCTCGCCGCACTTTGCCTGGGCTCCAATCCTTAATTCTTTTCAGAAGACAAACCTCATGACTTGGTGACTATCCCCACACAGCCTGTGGTCTATTTGCTCTGGAAGAACTACTTGTTTACTCAATGCCCGTCTTTTAGTAGCCGGTAGTAAGTGCCTTTGTGCTGGTTAACAACTTTTATTTCTAACGTCTAAGTTGATGGTAGTTAATCATTTCCAAATGTCCCTGTAACTGTGGGTTATATTGTTTCAGCCACTAATTTTTGAAATCTCTCAAACAAGATTCTGCACTGCAACATGTGCTCCAGAGCTGTTTCTTTCTGCAGTGTTCTTCAAGAATGTACATGTGGTTCGATTCAACTAGAGGATCGAAGGGGGACCATTTTTTCTCCCTCCCTCTCCCTCTCTCTTCCTTTGATTCTTGTCTCTACCAAAACTCTTGGCTGGAGTCCAAAAGTGGCACATTGAATAATACCCAATGAGTTTGGGGGTTAAGGGATATGTTTTCAGTATTATTCCATAATTGCATTTTTGTTAGGAAAATTGTTGCGTGGAGAATATTCCTTGGAGTCCCCAGAAAGATTGTAGTGACTTTTCCTCTGTTCCCACCTGTTGGCTATTGGGGAGTAGAGTATGCTTTTTGGCCTCTTGGCAATGGGAAAGTTTTCAAAGAGATTTTCAGCCTGAAGTTTGGGAAACTTTGGTATGGAGCCAATTGCCCGGTCATGGCTCAATTTCTCTAGCTGTGAGGACAAATTGAGGCACCAGAGTTAGGGCTAGGGTCGGGAGGGGTTTGTTGAACCCTTTGGCTCTCTGGTTTTCAGCAAACTGAGTGATGTAGGGTTGAGGTCAGGCTGAGACATCCAAGAGGCCAGAACATCCCATGCCCTTCATTCATTATTCATTCATTTACTCAGTCATATTTATTGAACACTTACTATTTGCAGAGCATTGTACTAAGTGCTTGGTAGAGTACAATGTAGGAGTAAACAGATACATTCCCTGCTCACAGGGGCTTACACTTTACTGCAATTCTGGGGAGAGGACTTTCCAAAAATGGTGGCCCTAAACTAGGCACCATCAATCAGGCTCTCTCCCTGCTGCCTTAGAGGGTCAGTCCTGGTTTTTCGGTGTGGGCTCCAAAAGGAGGAACCAGCTGTAAATCTTTGGAGGTAGAGTAAGGAAAGAAATACAATTGTTGTTGTTCGAATGTTTGTTTTATGATATTTCTGAAGTGGTTACTATGTGCCAAGCACTGTACTGAGCCCTGACAAAACTACAAAGACACAGTCCATGTCACACGTGGGGTTTACAGTTTTAATCCCTATTTTACAGCTGAGGTAAGTGAGGCACAGAGAAATTAAGTGACTTGCCTAAGATCACACAACAGACAAGCATTGGAGGAGACTGTGAGGAAGTGCTATTGACCACAGAGAAGTGTGACAGGATGCTCACAGGACTGCTAGCCTTAACACAGGGCCATTAGCCCCAAGTCTATGAGGGTCTGGGATGAGTTTTCAGATCACAATACCCTGGCCTGTTTGGGCACTGTGTTCTGTGGCAGTTTTATTCTCAGTGAACATCCACAGAGCCAAACATAACATTTTCGAAGGCAGCCTTGCAGCTACAAATGTGCTCCAGGCTCTAAGAAACTGTGAGGCCCAAAAAGAATTCACAGCCTGAAGATTGTGCAGCTTTGGTGTGGAGTCAATTGCCCAACACCTGACTCAAGTGCTCTTGTCTAGCTGTGATTCGAACTAGAGAGCACAGCTTGACTCCTTATCATCCTTCTGACAACCCTGAGCAATCAGTGATACATTATTCTAAATGTTCAGGCAAAAGGAACATTTAAGTGGAGTTAGGCGTGTCATTTATTAAGACAAAAGCCAAAACCAAAAACCAAATATTCCAACCCTCTGCCCCTCTGGAAGAACAAAATTTAATGATTTAATGAAAATGTGCAGAAGTAGCTGGTTATTCAAGTTAAATCATGGGTGAGCTGGCTAGAGGATTTGCAAGATTTGGGACAGTTCAGAAGTGGAGATGTGGGAAAGGTCTCACTTTTAACCTACCCTGTTCTAAACAAGTGACCTACCTGTCCTTGATGTGTTTGTGGGTCCCATTCCTGCCAAGGCTGGGCAAACCCACTAGGTAATGACCACTTTTGTCCCCCATGGACGCAGCTGCCTCTGATGGCTGCTGTGAGCAGAAGATTGGAGTAGGTGACAAAGGTGGTTCTTAAGGGAAAATGAGCCAGTTATTTACTGAACCTATTCAATCAGTAAGTGGTGTTTATGGAGAACCTGTGTGTGCAAAGCCCTGTACTAAGTATTTGGGAGAACATGGAAGAGCGTTTAGAAGACATGATCCCTGCATTCAAGGATCTTACATTTAAGGTCCTTAAATTAATAGTGTTAAATAGTGCTGAATTAATAGTGTTTCCACCCGCTGGTCTGCATTCAGCCTTCTCTTCCTTCAAAGTCAATGAGGCTGAGACCCAAATATCCATCCAGTTACTTTCCTCACTTTCACAATGAGTTTGAATGGCTGGGAGGGCTTCTGCTTCCCTTCCACCTTCACTCAGGTCCCCAGTGGCAGTCCAGCCTCATAAATATCCTAGTCAACCAACCAGAGACTTAGGGTTTGTGGGTAATAAGCAAGAGGGGAGCAGAGCTGTAGACTTTAGATTTACAAAACCACAGTGATAAAAGTTAGCTGAGAGGACAGTGCCAAGCATCCTCCTCTAGGGAATAGGAGCTACAAACATACACACACACACACAGAGTCTAAGGTGAGTTAAATATAAGTCCTGATTAAACTCATTTTTCATCCATCCCCCTGACCCCTCCCCAAAACACCGGAAGCCAGCCAGAGACTGCCAGAGACAGCCAGAGACAACCAGGGATTTCCTTTTATGGTTCAGCAATGAATTCTCAAGCAGGCAAATGCTAGCAGTTTCTCAGTTCATAAGAACTCTTGCAGTGCTTGGGTAAAGCAACATTCCCTTTAATTGACCTGGCTGGAATCTCAGCCACAGAGATGGAGATTGCAAAACTGGGAGCAATTATTTGGGGATATTAATAGGCTGTGTCATTTAAAGAATGTGTGGCAAAGCCTCAGTAGAATTCCACACTAGATTTTTATTCCTAAAACCTGAGAAACCTTTGTCCTGGTTACATCAGGAGACTATTATTAGCCTCTGGTGGCTAATCTAATCTCATACGAGGCTCACTGGCCTCTCCCAGAGCCAATTGCATGTCTTGGAGATGAAGGGAAAGTGTTTTGGGGGAACTATCTCTGGGGGGAGGGTCAGACAAGCTGGTTGGTTCCCCAGCTGGGGGATGGTTAAATTTTTATGAACTTGCAGAGTCAGGGAAGTTGGTGGCTGAATGGCATGGGGGAGACTGAAAGCTTATTGTGGGCAGGGCCTCTGTATCTGTTATATTGCTATATTGTACTTTCCCAAGTGCTTAGTACAGTGTTCTGCATACAGTAAGTGTTCAATAAATCTGATTGACTGAAAGGTGAAACCGTTTCTCCTCTTCCACAGGGTTTTAACTGCACTCAGTAGGACTGTCTTGGCAAAAAGATTTCCCATTTGTTCTCCAGATTTTTCAAGGAAATTCATATCCCAAGTTAGTAGTGGACCTACCTACCTAAAGAAGATGGGATGTCCCTGCAGAAGATGGGACGTTCATTCATTCATTCATTCATATTTATTGAACGCTTACTGTGTACAGAGCACTAAACTAAGCACTTGGGAGAGTACAATACAATAAACAGGCACATTCTCTGTCCAAAGTGAGCTTACAATCTAGAGATGGGAACACAGACATTAATATAAATAAATTACAGATATATACGTAAGTGATGTGGGGCTGGGATGTGGGGAAGAGCAAGGGGAACAAGTCAGGAAGATGCAGAAAGGTGTGAGAAGAGGAAAGAGAGTGAAATGAGCAAGTTGTCTACATCTGCCATCTCAAATTCCTCTCCTCCAATTATCTCCTTGACGCCCTTCAATCTGGTTTCCATCCCCTTCATCTCCATTTTCATCTCCACAGAAACCCCCCTCTCAAAAGCCACAAATGATCTCCTCCTTCCCAAATCCAAAGTCCTCTACTGCATCCTAATCCTTCTTGACCTCTCAGCTGCTTTTGACACTTTTAACCGCCCCCTTCTTCTAGACTGTGAGCCTATAGCTGGGTAGGGATTGTCTCTGTTGCCGAATTGTACTTTCCAAGCACTCAATACAGTGCTCTGCACACAGTAAGCACTCAGTAAATATGATTGAGTGAATGAATGAATGAAACATTATCCAAACTTGGCTTGGGACTGACACTGACCTCTCCTGGTTCTCCTTCTATCTCTTTTGCCGCTTCGTCTCAGTCTATTTGGGGGGTTCCTCCTCTGCCTCTCACCCCCTAAATGTGGAAGTCCCTCAGGGTTCAATTCTGGGTCCCCTTCTATTCTCCATCTACACCCACTCCCTTGGAGAACTCACTCACTCACAAGGCTTCAAGTATCACCTCTATATGGATGATTCCTAAACCTATATCTCCAGTCTTTATCTGCCTCCCTCTCTGTAGTCTCAATTTCTTCCTACCTTCAAGACACCTTTACGTTGATATCCCACCAATACCTCAAACTTTACATGACTAAAACAGAACCACTTTTCTTGCCACCCAAACACCGTCCTCCCCTTGATTTTCCCATCACTGTAAACAGGACCATCATCTTTCCTGTCTCATAAACCTATAATCTCAGCGTTATCTTTGAATCATCTCTCATTCAAACCACATACTCAATCTATCACTAAATTCTATCAGTTCAACCTTCACAACAGCACTAAATCCACCCTTTCCTCTCCATCCAAACTGCTACCATGTTAATCCACGCACTTATCCTATCCCTCCTTGATTACTGTTTCTGCCTTCTTGATGACTTCCCTGCCTTCTTTCTCTCCCCACTCATGTCCTTACTTCAATCTGCTGCCAGGATCATTTTTTTACCAAACTACTTAGTCTATGTTTCCCTACTCCTCAAGAACCTCCAGTCATTGCCCATCCACCTCTGCATCAAACAGAAACTCTGTACCATCGGCTTTAAAGTACTCAATCACCTTTCCCCCTCCTACCTTACTCAGTGCTTTCCTACCATAATCCAGTCCACACACTTCACTCCTCTAATACCAACCAACTCACCGTACCTTGATCTTGTCTATCTCAACACCGACCTCTAGCTCACGTTCTGTCTCCGGCCTGGAACATCCTACCTCTTCATATCCAACAGACAATTCCTCTCCCCCTCTTCAAAGCCTTATTGAAGGCACCTCTCCTCCAAGAGGCCTTCCCTGACTAAGCTCTCATTTCCTCTTCTCCCACCTCCTTCTGTGTCGCCTTTGCACTTGGATTTGCTCCCTTTATTCACCCCTCCCTCAGATCCACAGTGCTTATGTACATATCTGTAATTTACTTATTTATATTCATTTCTGTCTCCCCCTATACAATGTAAGCTAGTTGTGGGCAGAGAATGTGTCTACCAACTCTGTTATATTGTTCTACTCTCCCTAGTGCTTAGTACAGTGCTCTATACACAGTAAGCACTCAATAAATATGATTGATGGATTCATATTAATGTCTGTCTCCCCTAGTAGACGGTAAGCTTGTTAAGGGTAGGGAATGTGCCTGCTAATTCTATTGTATTGTACTTTCCCAAGAACTTAGTACAATGTCCTGCACATAGTAAGCAACCCATAAATATCATTGCATCTGCAGCTCTAGGCCTTGGTCCTCACCAGAAGCCACCATCAAGTATGGCTGCATATGGAGCACAATTTCCATATCCAAACACACCTCTTTCCCACACCAGAACTCCCTAGACTCTCTCAACCATGACCACCTAGCATAATGGCTCCATTCATTTGCATTAATTAGCTAATGCTATAATAGCAAATTCATAGCATATTTAAAGTGGGAGGCATCTCTTATTAATCCTCAACCAAAAGATAATAATGATGATAATAAGCGCTTAACAAATACCAACATTATTATTATTATTATTATTATGTTTGTTAAGCACTTACTATGTGTCAAGCACTGTTCTAAGCGCTGGGGCAGATGCAAGCTAATCACATTGAACACAGTCCCTGTCCCACATAGGGCTTTATAGATGAGGTAACTGAGGCCCCAAGAAGTGAAATGACTTGCCCAAGGCCACACAGCAGACAATAATAATAATGTTAGTATTTGTTAAGCACTTACTATGTGCCGAGCACTGTTCTAAGTGTTGGAGTAGATAAAGGGCAATCAGGTTGTCCCATGTAAGGCTCACAGTCTTAATCCCCATTTTACAGATGAGGTAACTGAGGCACGAAGAAGTTAAGTGACTTACCCAAAGTCACACAGCTGACAAGTGACGGAGTAAGGATTAGAACCCATGACCTCTGACTCCTAAGCCCGTGCTCTTTCCACTGAGCCAGGCTGCTTCTCTGTGGTGGAGTCAGAATAATAACCCAGGTCCTTCTGACTCCCAGACCCATGTTCTATCCACTAGGCTATGCTTTTTAAAAATGTCCGGTTGAGGCATAGTAGAAAGGCATTTCCCCAGGGATGTGGGGGCTGTGCCTTCAGGACCTAGAAGATATCCTGGACTGGTCCCAGAGCTCTGGGAATCCTCAAAGGCCTAGGCTGATGTTGGCCCAGGAGAGTCTGGGCCAGGAAGGATCCCTGTAGGGGTGGGGCTGTCCCTGTCCCTCAACATTTCTTGGGACCTCAGAACCCCACACAACTCCACCCTTTTGTTTGGCCCTGGGTTCAGCCCAGCCTGGGTTCAGATCCCACTACGGGCACCACTATTCACCAGGCAGGCAATGACTCCAGTGGCAGTAATAATAATAATGATTATGGTACTTGTTGAGCACTTACTATGTGCCAATCTCTATTCTAAGCCTGGGGTAGATACATGTTATTATTATTAATAATAATAATAATGGTATTTGTTAAGCACTTACTATGTGCCAAGCACTGTTCTAAGCACTGAGGTAGATACTAGGGAATCAGGTTGGTCACAGTCCCTGTCCCACATGAGGCTCACTCTTAATCTCCATTTTACAGATGAGGAAACTGAGGCACAGAGAAGTTAATGACTTGTCCAAGGTCACACAACAGACAAGTGGCTGAGTGGGGATTAGAACTCAAGATCTCTGACTCCCAAGCATGTGCTCTTGTCACTAGGCCATGTTAATCAGGTTGGACACAGTCCCTGTTCCTCATGGGGCTCACATTCTTATCCCCATTTTACAGATGAGGTAACTAAGGCACAGAGAAGTTGTGATTGCCCAAAATCACACAAGCAGACTTGTGGTGGAACCGGGATTAGAACCCAGGTCTTTCAGAGTCCCAGACCCTAAGCCACGTTGCTTCTATAGCAATCTTCACAGAGCCTCAAGCAGCCCCTGGATTTGAGGATACTTGTGGGGCTTTTCCATCTTTCTTGACTCTCTGGAGCATGCCTGCTTTCTTGTTGGGCTTGACCACAGGGAGCAGAAATTGCCCCAATTCCATCCATTGCCCTTTCTTTGGCAGACACCCTTCTCCCTTCCCTCCTGAAAGGACTCCTCCTCCACTCTGCTGTTCTTCCTCTTCTGCCTGCTCCTCCTCCTCCTCCCTTTTTCAGAGCTTTAGCAAGTAAGTGCATTTATTGTAGCTGGCCCTTCAACTGAGGGCTTTTGGTATTTGTGGCCAGTGATCTGGTTGCAAAGCCATCAGCCACTGACCTAGATGCAAAACCAAGCTTCAGAGAAGTGGCCACCCATAATCTGTGTGTCCCAGGTGATTGCCCACCTCCCATACCCTTTGGCCCTGGCACTCAACCCTGGCCCTGGATACCATAGTGAAGCAGAGCTGCTGGGAAGAAACCTTCCATTGTGTTCCTGACCCTATGAATGCAGGCAAGCAATACACCAATAGGTTTAACTATCCTACATTACATAGCCATGCTCAGACTGTGGACTTTGAATACAACAGGTCACTTATTTTTTATCATTATCATTATTATTGTTATTAATGGTGCTTTTAAGACCTTACTATGTGCCAAGCACTGTACTAAGTGCTGGCATAGATCCAAGACATGTGTATGTACTTGGAGTTAGGCTGTTGAGGCCAATTATATACATTTAAGCAAAATATTGACAAATTGTAATTTTGAGCCAAAAGCCTAGCACTTTTTTAAATGAAAGGAATGCAGGACCAGTATTCATCACCATGTTTTATTTCTGGCTCTGTATTAAATTTCTAGACCTACGCATGCACAAACACACCCACACCCACACCCATACACACACACACACACACTCACGTTAACTCTAATAAGTCTTTCTCTTGGTCCTATCACCTCACGCCCACTCAATCTGTCAGACTACAAGAATTTATCTGGTTCCCTCAGCTTCCTAGGAGCCAAAGAGAAGGGTTGTCACATTTTGATGTCTCAAAACCAATCCATTTTATCTTTAAGAAAGGGGAAAACCCCTGGATTCCTAAATGGAATGGTCTTCCTCTTTGGGAACTGGTGTGGTTCTTTCTTCTCACTCTGTTCTCTCCCCTCCCTCTGTATCTCTGTGACATTCTATCTCCCTTTCCTCTCTCTCTCTCTCCCCCCGCATGGTTTTCTCTCTTCTCCCCATCCTCCTCCCACACCCCTGCCATTTGAGACATCAAATGTGACTAAAACCAGGACTATTTGTTTATGAGAACAGAAAGAAGTAGAAGGGTAAGGGAAACAGAAAAGTAGGAAAGAGAAGGAAAAAAAAAGAGAGAGGCAGAGGGGAGTTTCTGCAGCACTTAGTCCCAGAAGTAGAGAAGCTTCTGTTTCTCAAACCGTCTCCAACTCCCGCAGGGATTGACTGATCAAGCTGAGAGAAAGTAGGGGGAGAATAGGATAGGTGCCAGAATTCACAATTCCGGCAACTGTCCTAAAGCAAGTTAAGCACTGTTCATCTTCATAAGTGGACTTGTCTTCCCTATTACATTCTGAGGTCATTTAAGGGAGGGACTGTTCCTTTTATCTCACTGGTAAATTTCCATAGCTCCCGGTTCAATGTGCTGTACATGGTAGGCATTCAGTGAATATTGTTGCTATTTGATGAGCACCTAGGGTGGAGTAAGAAAGACAATAAGGAGACCTAAGAGAACCAGAAAGAAGAGCCAAGGTGGCAAGATGGGCGGGGGGCAAAGGGGATGGGACATAGAGAAGCAGCGTGGCTCAGTGGAAAGACCCCGGGCTTGTGAGTCAGGGGTCATGGGTTCGAATCCTGGCTCTGCCACTTGCCAGCTGTGTGACTGTAGGCAAGTCACTTAACTTCTCTGTGCCTCAGTTACCTCATCTGTAAAATGGGGATTAACTATGAGCCTCATGTGGGACAACCTGATTACCCTGTATCTCCCCCAGTGCTTAGAACAGTGCTCTGCACATAGTAAGCACTTAACAAATATCAACATTATTATTATTATGAAGAAGGGAAAGGAAGAGTGTGAAGGCAATGGCATGAGTAGGCTCTGTAATAATAATGTTAACTGTGGCATTTGTTAAGTCCTTACTCTGGGCCAAGTCCTGGGATAGAAACATGAGGCCTAGTGGCCCAGTGGAAAGAGCATGGGCCTGGTGAAGCAATCAATCAATTGTATTTATTGAGTGTTTACTGTGCGCAGAGCACTGTACTGTGCACTTTTAACAATATAATAGACACATTCCCTGTACACAATGAGTTTACAGGCCGGAGGGTCAGAGTACCTGAGTTCTAATCCCTGCTCTGCCAGTTGCCTGCTGTGTGGCCTTGGGTAAATCGCTTCAATTCTCTGTATCTCAATTTCCTCATCTGAAAAATGGTGTTTCAATACCTGTTCTCCCTTCTACTTAGGATATGAGCCTCATATAGCACAGGGACTATGTCTGACCTGATTAACTTGTATCTACCCCAGTGCTTAGAACAGTGCATGTCACCTAGTAAGTGCTTAACAAATACCATAATTATTATTATTGTTATTACTAAGTGCTGGGGTAGATAAAAGCTAATCAGGTTAGACATAGTCCCTGTCTCACAGTCTTAATCCCTATTTTATAGATGAGGGAATTGAGGCACAGGGAAGTTAAGTGACTTGCCCAAAGTCACACAGGAGACAAGGGGCTGAGCTGAGATTAGAACCCAGGTCCTCTGACTCCCAGGCCCATGCTTTATCCAATAGGCCACGCTGCTATCAGATTCTCAGAGGTTGGCACATAGTAAATGCTTAATAAACACCATAATTATTATTGCTATCATACAGAAATCTGCTGAAAGACCTTAGAGTGCTCCTCTGCAAGGACACTGTTGCTCTCCATTGTCCAGAGATGTGCTTCCCTCCCAGGCAGAGGGAAACTAGACACTTTCAAATTTGCCACCCCTGCAAACTGTGTTCCCTGAGGCTGTTTGCTTCTCTCCTTTACCATCTGAAGCCGGGCTGGTCATTTCCTGCTTTCTTGGCTTGGTCACCCCAAACAGCAAGGGGCCTGGAAAGGTGCAGTCCTGTATCTTCATGAAAACAGTGTGCTAGTGTGCAGGAGTTTCTCTCTCTGGGACACTTACCCCCACGGATACAATCTCACCTTCAGTAGCATCTCCTTCAAACCGACAAACAACTCTACCCATTTAATGCCCTGCCACTCACTGAACCACATTTTTTAGATTTTACACCTCCCTAAACTGGGAATGATTTATGGATCAATTAATATCTACTCTGCTCTCTTCCTCTCCAGAAAGTTGGTTTGGGATTCACACAGACATAATTCCTTCTTTTCAGTCTATGCAAATACAAGAAATAGAAATAGAAGTACTCATACCCAGAGAGAGGGAATTATGGGTAATTCTGAAAATCCACACACTGGTTTAGCTGCTTTTAGATGCACACAAGCCTCTGCTCAGCAGAGCAAGCTTGGGGCTGTAATCCCTGCCATGTGGCCGCCCTGCCTCTGCCAGAAAAGGAAGGGAATACATCTTTCAGTCACCCTGTTTGCCACAGGGTCCCAACCAGCTTTGCCAGAGAGCTGAGGAGAGACTGAAGCAGCGCAGAACCTTGAGCCAAGTTGAGGAAAGAGCACTGGATGGCCTCTTCTCTCTTAGAGCCAGACTTACATTCTCCCAACCCCCCTGGAAGGGCAAAGGGTCATTCTTCTTATTTGACTAAGGAAGAAACTGAGGAAGAGAGGGCAGGTTCTTTCTCAAGGTCACATGGAGCCAGATTCTGCTCTCCTGTCTCCCCAACTTGCTTTCCTGTTTTCCTTCCCCTTTCTTATTCCTGAGTTCATTTTCAGTCAAAAACCACTCTGCTCACTGCCACCTGATTTAGCTGATAGGAGTTCAATTATGTAAATAGTCTTTTATTCTTCTATTGTCCCTATCCCTAATCTCTGTTAATGTCTGTCTCTCCCTGTAGACTGCAAGTTCCTTGTGGGCAGGGATTGTGCCTACCAACTCTGTTGCATTGTACTTTCTCAAGCGCATAGTACAGTGCTCTGCACATGGTAAGAGCTCAATAAATACCCTTGATTGATTGATTATTGGTTAGAGCACCTGACTGGGATCCAGGAGGTCTGGGTTTCCTCTCAGCTTTGTTTTTGATTCCCTCTGGGACCTTGAGTAGATGATCCCCTGTTTTGCCTACATTTATTCTTCTCTCAGAAAAAAATAATCACCCGTTCCCTTCCCACTGGGGCTGCGGGGATAAAATTGAAGCTGCCCATAAAGTTCTTCTTCCAAAGTGGCATTGTAACACTTGCATTATAACTTGTAGTCCCCCTGGGTTTGTGCTGTGTACCTTAAGAAGGGGATTCTGTAATGCTTTAGTTTATTGTTTGGGTTTTGTCAACATTAAGTCCTAATAAGAAACCACAGTATTTCTCCAAGAAGAGTAAGGCTCAAAATCTTTCTTAAATAAGAGCAGATGTGTGGCTTCCAAATCCTCTCCAAAGTTTCTTAAATTCAATAAATAGATGCTTCACTATATATTGGCTTTAATATATGCCACTGAAATGTTGCTCACCCTTAGGAGAGATTCACTGAGAAGCAGTGTGACATAGTGGAAAGAGCCCAGGACTGAGATTGAGGGCACTGAAGTTCTGATCCTAGCTCCAGCACTTGCCTACTCTGTGACCTTGAACAAGTCACTTAACTTCTCTGTGCTTCAGTTTCCTTATTTGGAAAATCTTCATCTGTAAAATGGAGATTCAATATATGTCTTCCCTCCCCCTTAGACTGTGAGACTTGTGTAAGACAGGGACTGTATCTGATGTGCTTACATTGTTCTCTACCCTACTGCCTAGCTTGACACTTATAAAAAATTAAAAATACCACAGTTTTCATTACTATTCAACTGATTCGAGACAAAACAATGAACAACCAAGGATTGCTTCAAAAGTCAGGAAGCCTCCAAAGAGGCCCAAAGATGCTTCTGAAACTTGAGAAATGATGTAGAATTGGGAACAGAGTGTGTGTACGTGTGTAAATGTGTGTATGCACGTATGTGTGTTTTTGGTATTTGTAAAGTACTTCAATGTGCCAGTGCTTGGCACTGTACTAAGAGCTGGGGTAGATACAAGCTAATCACATTGGAAACAGTCTATGTACCACATGGGGCTCATAGCTTAATCTCCATTTTACAGGTGAGATAACTGAGACATAGAGAAGTCAAGTAATTCACCTTAGGTCACACAGCAGGTATGTAGCAGAGCCAGAATTAGAACCCAGTCATCTTACTCCCAGACCTGTGCTCTTTCCATAAGGCCATGCTGTGGGTATGTACGTGTGTGTGAGTGTGTGTATATGTGAGTGTATTTGTGGGTACACACGTGTGCTCTGGGAGAGATGGAGGACTGTGAGGGTGGTGTAAGAGGGGCGAGGGGGGAGAGGTATTGTAAGGGGAACTGCCAGAAAATTGCTGGAGGGAGCATGAGGACTAGATATTCAAATCCATAGAACCAGAGGAGTGCCTGGAACACATAGGAAGAGCCATAGGTCACGGTGAACAGAAGACCAAAGGAGCTTTATAGAGTGAAGAAACAGCACTGAATTCAGGTGTAAAATCTCTGGCATTGCCCCATCCCTACTGAGTGAGGGCATTCATGGCCTGCAGGCCGCCCCCCTTCCTGCCCCCCGCCCATCTACTATTTTCCGGTTCCAGGTGGTGCTTGCAGGGATCGCATGAATCTCTGGAGTGACCACCGGTCCTGCCTGGCTCAGAATGCATTGGAGGGGGAAGGTTTGGGGGCGTCTGGCCGAGAGGTGCACAGAGACAGTCTGTGAGAGGAGTGCCAAACGTGCCCTGAGAACTCCTTAAAGACACGGCTCTCAGGCCCTCCACAAATATTGTCTTTCACCAGGAGAAACTCTTCATAAACAGAAGTCCCTGTTTGCCCTTCATGGAGAAGAATTTGGGGTTTGGGCAGGATTTGCTGAACTTCAGGAAGATAACAAGTCAGCTCCTGATGAAGGAAGGGGCTTTGCCCTCTCTGGGTAAGGGGAAAAGTGGTGCTCTGCTAAGGAAGGATGAAAACCCTGAGGCTTGTGATTCCCTTTGCCATAGTCTCTGTCCTCATTCTTGCTCATGGATGGAGATGCTATCTTGAGGAGAGGGAGTGCTGTTCCTATTTAAATATACCCATAGTTATTCTTGGCTGCCAGAGACCTGCCCTAAGACTCAGGAGAAGTTATCCCTTGGAGCTGTCTCCCACCTCTCTGAGCTTGGTTTCCCCTGCCAGGCTGTACCCCCACCACCCCCACCCCTCCCACTCTGACTCCCTTGGAGCCGAGTTTCTATAGAGGGGTCCCAGTTTCTCATGTCTTGGTCTAAGAGATGCTTTCTCCCACTGACTCACTTTGTAATCTTGAGTAATTCACACATCCTTAATCCTCCCCAAACTTCAGCTTCCCCCATTGGGAAAATGGGATGATCTTGTCATCTGTCCAAACCTAGGAGGGGTGGGGAGTGTGGCAAGGAGGGGAGAGAAGTGAGGCATTTTTGGATAGAGTGCTCTAAATCCCCCACCCCTGTTGGTAAATCATCACCCCCTTTCCTAGTCTCCCACTCTCTTCTGCATCAACTTGACATGCTCCCTCTGTTCTTCCCCCCTTCCAGATCCACAGCACTTATGTACATATCTGATTTTTTTATGCATTAATGTCTGTCCCTCCGCCCCACCCCCAGACTATAAGATCGTTGTGGGCAGGGAATGTGTCCATTTAATGTTGTATTGTTCCCTCCCAAGTGCTTAGTATATTGCTCTGCACACAGTAAGCACTCAATTAATATGATTGAATGAATAAATTAATCTCCCCCCTCAGTTATTGGTCTTTATTAAATGCCTACTGAATGGAAAGTCATGTTCCCGCTATGTGGGAGATCATAGCAAAAACACTTCATAGGCATCTATCTCTCCTCTTAATGTATGCAATCAATCAGTGGTATTTATTGAGCACTTACCGTGTGCAGAACATTGGACTAAGTCCAGAAAATCATCATACTGGTGAATTGAACAGGAAGGACCAAAATGCAGGATTTTTCCATCCTGACTGTGAATGTGGGAAAGTGGCTGTGTCCAAACCTTGTATTTACTCCAGTGCTTAGAACAGTGCTTGGCACATAGTAAGTATTGAACAAATATTGTTATTATTATTATTTATATAAGACTAAGTCTAATACTGACCAGTCTGTAGAGAAGGAACATGACCCAGTATGAGCAGGCCTGGGAGACAGAGGAAATGGGTTCTAATCCTGACTCTGCCACTTGACTGCTATATGACTTGACAAGTCATTTCACTTCTCTTGACTCCATTTTCCCATCTATAAATTGAGGATCAAATATCTTTTCTTTCTCTGTCTTAAGAGTTTAAACCCTGTGAGGGAACTGTATCTGATCTGATTGTAATTTATCTAACCCACTGCTTGATACAGAGCTTGGCATGTAATTAATTACTTAACAAATCCCACTATTACTATTATTCATTTGTTCATTCATTCAATATTTATTGAGCTCTTACTGTGTGCAGAGCACTGTACTAAATGCTTGGGAAAGTACGATACAACAATAAACAATCACATTCCCTGCCCAAAATGAGCTTAGAGTCTAGAGTTGGGGAGACAGACATCAGTACAAATAACTAAAATTACAGATATGTACATAAGTTCTATGTGGCTAGGAGCAGGGAAGAGCAAAGAGAGCAAGTCAGGGTGACACAGAAGGGAGTGAGAGTTAAGGAAAAGTGGGGCTTAGTCTGGGAAGGCCTCTTAGAGGAGATGTGCCTTCAATAAGGTTTTGAAGCAGGGGAGAGTAATTGTCTCTCAGATTTGAGAAGGGAGGGTTGTTCCAGGCCAGAGGCAGCACTTGGGCCAGTGGTTGGCGGCAAGACAGGTGAGATCAAGGCACAGTGAGAAAGTTAGCACTAGAGGAGCCAAGTGTGCGGACTGAGTTGTAGGAGAGAAGTGAAGTGAGGTGAGAGGGGATGAGGTGGTGGAGTGCTTTAAAGCCAATGGTGAGGAGTCTTTGTCTGATGCAGAGGGATGGGCAGCCACTGGAGTATTTTGAGGAGAGAGGAAACATGGTCTGAATGTTTTTGTGGAAAAATGCTCTGGGCAGCAGAGTGAAGTATGGACTGTAGCGGGGACAGATAGGAGGCTGGGAGGTCAGCAAGGAGGCTGATGCAGTAATCCAGGCGGGATTGAATGAGTGACTGTAGTAACGTGGTGGCAGTTTGGAAGGAGAGGAAAGGACAGATTTTAGCTATTTTTTGAAGGTGGAACTGTAAGGATTTAGTGATAGATTGGATATTATTACTATTGGTTGTTCAAAAACTGTCTGAAAACTCGACTCCATAGTTCCACAGATAACTGGAGTTGGAGTGCATCAGAGTTGTTCGATGAGTCAATCAATCAATGGTGTCTATTGAGTTAATAAGCACTTGGGAGAATTCAGTGCAACAGAATTGGTAGCTATGTTCCCTACTCATAAGGAGCTGACCATCCAAAGGGGGCATTAAAATAAATCAATAAATTACCGATATATAAATAAGTAGTGTGGTGCTGAGGGTGGGGTGACTATCAAGTGCTTAAAGGTAATAATAATAATAATAATGGTATTTGTTAAGCACTAACTTTGCGCCAGGCACTGTACTAAGTGCAGAGTGGATAAAAGCAAATGGAGTTGGACACAGTCCCTGTCCATGTGGGGCTCACTGTCTCAATTCCCATATTACAGACGAGGTAACTGAGGCACAGAGAAGTGAAGTGACTTGCTCACGGTGACACAGCAGACAAGTAGCAGAGTCAGGATTAGAACCTATGACCTATGACCCAGGTCTATGCTTTATCCACCACACCAGATACAGATCCAAGTGCATAGACGACACAAAAGGGAGAAGGAGTAGAGGAAAAGAAGGCTTCACCAGGCCTCTTGAAGGAGATGTGATTTTAATAAGGTTTAGAAGCTGGGAAGAGTGGTGGTCTGCCCCATGCAGAATTTTAAGCCAGTGTTGTTTTTAAGGATTTCATTCTTTCTCTTCCTTCTGTGAACTAGATTTGCTCAAATATTGTAGTGGATACAAATGTCACTTTTGGATTATGTGGTGTACATCCCCTGACTGGGGTAGTTGAATTTATTTATTCGTTAGGCTGTTTGGCAACAGTTCACAAAAAGGAGGTGCTCCGAGGACAAGCATGACTTTCAAAGGCCCGGCTCTTCCTCATCTCTGGCTGCAGCTTTTTCTTATTTTTCCCCAAGGACTGGGCTTCTGGGGCCGGACTCCTCCTGTTCTCAACTTCTTTGACTTTGAAAATGCTGGATTGGAGGATGGGGGAGGGGATGGTGTATGGGGGGGGGGGGGGGGAATGAGGGGAGGTGACTTGAAATCACTGCACCCGAACCCAGCATCAATTAAAGTTATTTACTGAGCACTTACTGGGTGTAAGCCACTTAACTCCTCTGTGCTTCGGTTCCCTCATCTGCAAAATGGGGATTCAATACCTGTCATCTCCATTTTGCAGGTGAGGGAACCGAAGCCCAGAGAAGTTAGGTGGCTTACCCTAGGTCACCCAGTAGGTAAGTGGTGGTCAGAATTAGAAACCAGTTTCTCTGATTCCCAGTTCTGTGCTCCTTCCACTAGACCATAAAGCTTCACCATTAAATGAGACACACATTATGCTGTAATGTATTTTATTGTCTGTCTCTCCCACTAGATTGAAAGCTCCTTGAGGGCACAGATCACACTTACTAACTCTGATGTACTCTCCTAAGTGTTTAGTACAATGCTCTTCCAACAGCAAGCACTCAAAAAAATACCACTGAATGATTGACTCAAGTTTTAGAAAGGAAGATTCAAGATGGATTTAGGCAAGAACTTCTTTACTGTTAGCAAGGTGACCCTTTGCAAGATTCAGTTTGGGCTACTGCATGCTCCCCTGGCAACCTTTAAGAAAAGGATAGACCAGGCAGGCAAATTCACATATCCCTCACATCAGGGTCTCCAAGGGCTTGTAGAAAATCAGGCTAGAGGTCTAAATGAACCTTTGCTCCACCTCGCCTTTCTAATCCCTTCCTCTTAGTGTTCATCCAAATCCATGACAGGAAGGGAACCTGGACTCTAATCCCGGCTCCACCACTTGTCTGCTGTGTGACCTTGGATAAGTCACTTAATTTCTCTGTACCTCAGTTCCCTCATCTGTAAAACGGGGATTAACACAGTGAGCCCTTGGTAGTACATGGACCGTGTCCACCCTGATTAGCTTGTAGCTATCCCAGAGCTTAGTAAACTGCCTGGCACATATTAAGAGCCTAACAAATACCATAAAAACAAAAAAGAACAAAAAACCTTCTAACTGTAAACTCCTTGTGGTCAGGGAACATGTCTTCCAATTATATTGTTATATTGTACTCTCCCAAGCAGTTGGTACTGTGCTCTGCATAAATATGATTGACTGATTGAAATCACAATGGGTTTTTCAGTCTGATTTTGTAAAGGGACAGGATAAAGGCTTAACTAGAAGTTGTAGTGGTAGCACCACTGCAGTCCCTAAGAGTTTGTTAAATCCCAACTTTAGTCCAGAATGGATACTCAATTGCCTGGGATGGTTTAGGTACAGTCCTGCCAGAGTCAAGGGGATGGACTAGAAGATCCAAGGACTCTCTGACCCAAACCCTGTCCCCTGCCATCTTTGCTATCACTTTAGGCTATCCACTCTCTTCCCTACTTCCCAAGTCTGTAACCTTGGTGTTTTCCTTGACTCATCTCTCTCATTCCACCCACATATTCAACCTGTCACAAATCCCGTTGGTTCTACCTTCACAACATTGCTAAACTTCTCCCTTTCCTCTCCATCCAAACCGCTACCAATGCTGATCCAAGCACTTATCCTATCCTGCCTTGACTACTGCGTTTGCCTCCTCACTGACCTCCCGGCCTCCTGTCTCTCCCCCCTCCAATCCATACTTCACTCGGCTGCACAGATCATGTCTCTCCATTCCTCAAGAACCTCTCCAGTGGCTTTCCCTCCACCTCTGCATCAAACAGACACTCCTTACCAGTGGCTTTAAGTACTCAATCAGCTTTCCCCATTCTCCCTCAACTCACAGCCTAGTCTGCAGACTCCGCTCCTCTAGCCCCAACTTTCTCACTGTGCCTTGATCACTTCTATCTCTCTGCCTATCCCTTTCTCATATCTTCCCCCTAGCCTGACTCTCCCTCCCTCTCCATATATCCAAGACCACAACTCTCTCCACCTTCAAAGCATTATTAAGCTATGAAGCAACTCCTACCTTCCCCAATCAAGCCCTCTTTTCCCCTACTCTGCCTTCTGCATCTTCTGAGCACTTGGATCTGTGACTTTTGGACATTTGATGTTTGCCCCACCCACAACCCCACAGTACTTATGTACACATCTTTAAATTACATATTATATATTATAAACTATTATTCATTCATATTAATGTTTGGCAACCTCTCAGGGTCACAGGTGGAGAGTTTCCAGTACTCTACCAGTCTCGACTACGGGAGGGAGAGTCAAGCAGATGCATATCCATTCCTAGCTTGGGCAATGGCTAGTGAGTAGAAGGCAGTCTCCTACAAGTCAAAACTCACCTGTGCTGGGCAATAGTGGCAGGGGAGAGAGTCGAGGTTGGAGACTCAGGTTTACTGCGCAGAAGGAGGTAATGGTAAACGCTTCCTAATTTTTATCAAGAAAACTCTAGGGTTACACTGCCAGAACAATTGCAGATGGAGGTGGGACATTCTGGCAGAGATGTGTCCATTACATTGCTATGGGTCGGAGATGATTCAAGGGCAAAAGACAACAACTATAAATGTCTGTCTCCCCCTCTAGACTGCAAGCTTGTTATGGGCTGGGAACGTGTCTTCTAATTTTGCTATATCATACTCTCCCAAGTGCTTAGTATACTACTCTTCACAAGTGCTTAGTATAGTGCTCTGCACATAATAAGTGCCCAATAAATTCCACTGATTGATTGATTGATCCCTGTCTACAAGAAAGAAGGGCAGGAGGGAGAAAAAAGACCAAAGAAGTCAACTCTTCCCTCTCAGCTGTTTCGCTGAGACATTTGTTTTAACCTTGGCTTTGACCTTACTGATAATGGTGGGAGCCAATTAAATGGCAGCCAATCAGATTCAAGATCTAGTACCCTAACAGCCCAGGGCTATTAGGAGAAGCAACTTGCCTCACACGTAATTGAGCCATTGTCTTCCTCTCAAGCCCACTCTGGCCAGGTAAGTACTGGAATAAGTAGCTGTAACTAGTGCTTTTTTGTTTTGTTTTGTTTTTTATTGGTGCTTGCTCAGTGCTTACTGTGTGCCAGGGACTGTACTAAGCACTGGGGTAGACACAAGATAATAGGGTTGGACACAATCCCTATCCCACGTGGGACCAACACTTTTAATCCCCATTTTACAGGGGATTCTCTGAAGCACAGAGAAGTTAAGTGACTTGCTCAAGTTCACATAGCAGACAAATGACTGTGCTGGCATTAGAACCTGGGTCCTCAGGCGCCTAGGCTCTTGTCATTAGGCCACACTACTTTCCTTGTGGTTCAGTCCCACACAGAACATCCAAGCAGGTTCAGGGTAGAGCAACCAAACTGGGGAAGAGGACAACTGGAAATGACCTAGACAGCTCTGCTGCAAGATTAGAGTTTCCAAACAATGCTTTCCCCTACAGAGAACTGGAAGTCTGAGGGAAACATTAGCTCATTCCTCATACATCTCCCCCCCCTCCTTCAGCTCCACTCCCTGCACCCTCCCTTAACCCCCCCCCCCCAGCCCCCAATCACTCCAGTTCCTGAAAGGTTGACAGGAGCAGAAAGTGAGAGTGATGTGCCAGGTTTGATGGTGGCCAGAAGAGGAGATCTATGAGGGGAAGGAATTTTGCGTTTGAAATGTAAAAAAAAAAGGGGGGGGAAATATGCAGGAAGTCTATGGGGAGAGGTGGGGGTAGGAGAGTGAGGAGAGGAAAATGATGGTAACAAGTTCTGGATCTCTGTGAGGAGGTTTACTGAGCTTGGGGCGTCCGGTCTCGCTGTTCATGGCTCAGCTTGGAGTGAAAGCTGGACTAAGCCACCCTCGTTAGCCAGGGCTGGAGAGACAATAAACAAGGAGATTAAGTGGCTGTCTATGGGGACCTCCCGACTGGCTCAGCAATTTCCCCTCAGCTCTTCCTGGGCCGGGAGATGGCTAGAAACCGGGCGGGCTCAAGGGGCTTTCAGAGGGGGAATGTACTTGGCACCAGAGGGAAAAGCAGTTTAAAATGGATCATTTAGTCAATAGAAAAAGAAAAATGTTGTGTGGTGAGGGGTTTTTTTCCTGCCAGTGATCCGTACAACCGGCTTTGTTCTGCGTGTCAGCCTGCGGAGATTGCCTGGGCGTCCCCGGGCCTCCGGTGGGGTTGGAGCAATGATTTTCTGGGGTGGGGGTAGGAGAGAAAAGGGAGGAGAGGGGCTTCAGCCAGATGACAACAGGAAAATGGCCTCAGGGGCATTTGCCTGCAATTTGTGTATAATTTACGTTATTTGTTAAATAGACGGGGCCAGGTTTTCCCAGGCAACTTTCCATTTTGCACTTTATTATTATTGTTATCTTTAAGGTTATTTTCTGATTTTCTTTTTTTCTCCTTTATTTCCTCTCACTCTAGCCCAATCATCCACCCAGTGCTCTTACACTGTAAATATTTAGTGATGAGAATATTGTGCTCTCCCAAGTGCTTAATTCAGTGCTCTGCACACAGCAAGTTCTTAATAAGTACAATTTAATTGGGAGAAAGAGAATTAAAGGAGAGGTAAGGGTCAGAAAGGTAAGGGCCAGATTTGGAGAAAACTAACACTCTTCTTCAGGCCTTAAAAACCAGATATTCATTTGGGGAGCTCATTTCCTTCACTTAACTCCTCCCAAACCTCCTGGAAGGATAGATTTATCAAGTCAAATTGTAGGTAGGTCTGGCTTTTGGACTTGTTGCCTAAAATGAGCAGCCCAATATATTTTTTTTTGTGAAGAGGAGGGTGGAGCAGAAATTGTAAATGATGTGGTCCCGGAGAAAGTTGGTGAGAAAAGGCTGCCAGTATGGGCATGTTTCCTCAGGTAACTTAATGACTTCCCCACTCATTTCCTTGAGGGTGATCAAGCAGCAGTGGTAAGAGTAGCACTTCACTGGGTGCTTTGCACTGTGCCAAGCAGGTAAGTAGTGAGGCCTTGTGGAAAGAGCATGGGCCTGGGAGTCTGAGGACCTAGGTTCTAATCCCAGCTCTGCTCCTTATCTGCAGTGTGACCTTAGGCAAGACACTTAACTTCTCTGGGCAGTTACTTCATCTGTAAAATAGGGATTAAGACTGTGAGCCCATGTGAGACAAAGACTGTGTCCAACCTGCTAAACTTGTATCTACCCCAGTGCCTGATACATGTAGTAGGTGCTTAACAAATGCTATATTTTTTTAAAGTAGGAAATACCTACTTGAAGATTGGGTCTGACACTGACAGTCTCCCCACAATCACTACACCAGCAATTTTGCTGGCTGGTAGATTTGCCCATGGCAACAGGGATCTGCACCCTCTCTGTCTCTCCACTTTCCACCTGTGGAAAGGTAGGGTGGCCTAGTGGAGAGAGTACAAGGCCTGGGTTCTAATCCTGGATATACCACATAGCTTGCCCGAGGTCCCACAGCAGCCATCTAACTTCTTTGGGCCTTCACTTCCTTTTTTATAAAATGGGGATTAAATACCCATTCTCCCTCTGGTTTAGTCTGTGAGTCCCAAATGGACAGAGATTATATCTAATCTGATTATCTAGTTTCCACTTCAGTGCTTGGTACATAGTAAGCACTTAACAGATACCATAACTATTAAATATTATTCTATGTTTCCCCTGCATAACTGGGAGCACTGAAACTGGGAGTCCCCGAGGTCACTTTATTGTACCAGCAAGGGTCAGCTGATGGATGTGATGATGTGGGGGACTTGCAGTGAAGGAAGATTTTTGTTTTCTTTATGGGAACTGGGGAAACATGGTATTTATCAGACTGTCAACCAGAAGAACAAAAGATGAGAAAGGAAAAGGGAGGAGGGGTCATCCTTCATCCCTCTAGAGGGACCAAGCTCATCACTTTCAATGCCCTCTCTCTCTAAGTCCCCTGCTCCAATTTCTTTAAATCTTCAGGGAGAAGTCATGATTTGGCATTCTAATGAACAGGTCACCAGAACAGGCACTAATCCAAACAAACTCAGCTCCTGCCCTCTAGGAGCTTTTGTGCTAAAACAGATGCCTTCAGCTCAGACGCACAAAAATAAATGTCCAGCGCATAAAACGGAGGAGAAGAGAGGGGCTGGGCACCTCACCAACCCAATGGGTGCCAAGCTCTTTGTGGTTAGCAGCTGCAACAGGGACGGTGCGGTGAAGATTCTGGCCCTGGGGCTCCCCGCGTCTGCTGCCTGGCGACGATCAGGCTCCAGAGGCGGGCCCGCTCCCGATTTGTGGAATCCTGCTGCCATCTCCCGGCTAAGGCTGGGAATGGGAAAAGGGAGCGGGAGTCGATGGAGAGAGAAGATCCAGAAAGGGAAATCCGTACCCGAACGCCGAGATTCAGCCCAGTGAAGATGCATAAGCAGAGCTTGCCTGCAGAACCTTGAAAAACTGAACTTTGAAAGAGTCACTTGTGTGTGGGAAGGGGAGGAGATGGTGGTGGTTGGGTGTGGGTGTGAAGGGGTTGGGAGTAACTAATGCATCCACTTCCCACTGCCCCTCTCTCCTCCTGCCAACCCTAGGATGTCTGCGTCTCTACTGGCTGTGGAAGGGGAGAAATGAGCTCGGAATCTTCAGAGAATGGACTCGTTGTCAGAGTTAACTTACAGGTCTAGGCTGTTGTCCAAACTGTAAGCTCTTTGTGGGCAGGGAATTGGTGCTACTTGTCAGCTGTGTGACTGTGGGCAAGTCATTTAACTTCTCTGTGCCTCATTTACCTCATTTGTAAAATGGGGATTAAGACTGTGAGCCTCACGTGGGGCAACCTGATTACCCTGTATCTACCCCAGCGCTTAGAACAGTGCTCTGTACATAGTAAGCACTTAACAAATAGCAACATTATTATTATTATCAACTCTGTTGTACTGTACTCTCCCAAGCTTTCTGCACACAGTCAGTGCTCAATAAATACCATTAATTGGTCACGGTCTGTACCTGGGATGCCAAGGTCGGGCTTCTATGTCTTATATAGGCATTTGATTCCACACACTCAGCCAAAGACCAAAAGAGAGTTAGGCTCCTGTTCCGGTTCACACGCCTTCCTCTTTGGCCACCCTCCCAGCCCCTCCATCCTGGTGACAGAGCAAGACTGTCACTGGAGACGGGGAAGCCAAGGTGGAAGGAGATACCCAGCAAAATCTCAAGTGCTGTTGCAGTGAAATTTGGGGTGGGGAATCACATGTCTGAAAGCTCAAGGAAGCTCCTTAAAGTCTCCCTTCTGGTCAGTATTGAGGCAGTTTCTGGTTGGTTAATGCTAGATTGGAAATCCAAGATCTAGGACCTCTCATCATTGGCCATTCTTTGTTTTCTCATCTGTAAAATAGGGTGAGCAGGGTTAGCCTTTTGATCTGTGACCTTTGGACATTTGATATTTGCCCCAACCCCACAGCACTTATGTAAATATCTTTAAATTATATATTATTTGTTTATATAAATGTCTCTCCCTCCAGACCATAAGCTTGTTACGGGCAAGGAAAGTGTCTGCTAATTTTGTTGCATTGTACTCTCCCAAGTGCTTAGTACAGTTCTCTGCATGGAGTAAGTGTTCAATAAATACCACTGATTGATTGATTAGCCTACTCAGAGGAGGTGTCATGAGAATGACTGTGCTGTTATTTCCTCAAACACAGTGCCACTTGAAAATCACAGCCCACAGGGTGAGTGGAGGAGAGAACTCAATGTGGGACTGCTGAGCTTATGGCTTTGAGAAGAATTTTCCTTAGGCAGAAATTACGTTGAGGTTAATCCAAGTAACAGAGTAGTGACTTTCAACTCCTTTTGCCTATACAAAAAGTTCAGTTCTTTGTCAAGAGGATTGGCCTGTTGTAAAAGGGGTGCAGTGGGAAAATCTGCTGGAAGCCGCCCACCTCTCGGAAAAAGGAGGGGACAGGAAGCATGTCTAATTCTCAAATGGGTATTCTCTCCCAGTGCTTAGTACTGTGCTCTGCACACAGTAAACACTTGATAAATACTACTACTTTCTCTTGCCCAAGAGTGACTTGGGTCGCCTAGAAGACACAGGGAGGAGAAGAGACTTCCTAGCACTTATGTACATCTCTGTAATTTTTTTATATTAATGTCTGTCTTCCCCTCTAGACTGTAGGTTTGTTGTGGGCAGGGAATGTCTGTTTATTGTTATACTGTACTCTCTAAAGCACTTAGTATGTGCTTTGCACCCAGTAAGCATTCAATAAATATAACTGAGTGAACTGGACACTGCACCAGCTCAAGACCTTGGCAGGGTTGGCACCAGGCTGATCTGGGGGGAGCTGTCTTTGGGCAGAGAGTTTCTGAGGACCAGGCCGTGCTGCTCTCTGCTGCTTTTTCCTGACTCCCAGGCCCTCAAGAAAAGGAGTATGTTTCTGTAGAATCCCCCTGGGAGCCCCACCTCTCTGAAACAGTTTTATTCCCAACTTGCCTCTAATAATGGCCCTAGAAAGGAGAGTCCCTAGAAGCAGAGCTGACCCATCCCTTTCTCACCAGCCCAAAAGAAGTGGGAGTTGGGGGAGGGTGAGGATTATCCAGATGAAATTCTGTTATAATGTTTGGTTGATTAAATACAGGCACTCTGTTTATTTTGGAGAGGAGAAAACACACCGACAGTTTAAAACAAATATTACAGAAAGGAAATGGCACTCCAGAGACCCAGGCACCCGAAACCTCAGCGAGGTGGACTTAGTCCTAAACAGAGGCTGTTTTCTTCCATGGCTTCAGTTGATGCCCATTTCATATGCTGTAAAGCAGACTCCTAAATGTCACACTGGGCAGAGTCAGGGCTTGGCGGACTATAAATTAAATATTCTAAATGTACTTAGCCTGTCCTTTCCACTTATATTTAAAACAGGATGGTTTAACATGATCCTGACTGAGGTTTCACAATAGAGGCTGTTCTTGTAAACTGGCCATTAACATTCTCCTCAACGTGTTCTCAATACTCTGCTATAACAGGGGCCTTGGGGAGGGGAATGAAGGCAATAATGGCCTTATTAAATTTGATGACTTTCCAATGCTTACTGAGGTGGAGTCCTGTCCTGGGATTTGTTCAGTGCTGCCTCTAGACTGTGAGCTTCTTATGGGCAGGGAACCTGTCTGCTGATTTTGTTGTATTGTACTCTCCCAACCACTTAATATACTGCTGATAGATTGCTACACAGAGGGAGAGCCCTCATTCACTAATATTGGCCTTCTGCTTTCTCAGTCTGTTTGAAATGAAGGCTCTTGGCAAGTAATAATAATAATAATAATAATAATAATAATGGTATTTGTTAAGCACTTACTATGTGCCAGGCACTGGGGTGGTTTCAAGCAAATTGAGTTGGACACAATCCCTGTTCCATGTGGGGCGGACAGTCTCAACCCCCATTTTACAGATAACTGAGGCACAGAGAAGTGAAGTGACTTGCCCAATGTCACACAACAGACAAGTGACAGAGCCGAGATTAGAACTCATGACCTTCTGACTCCCAGGCTCATGACTCCTTCCATGCCAGGTTTCAAAGGTCCCCTGTTTCCCTTCATGGCCCTCTGGAGAGCTTGAACCTCTGATCTAGTGGGAGAGGAAACACTAGAGGGAGTGGAAGCAGATCCAATTGCTATATCTCATTTCTCTAGGCTTCTAGCTCCTGCTGTCTGCAGGAGAGGGTCAGACCAAAGCCCTTTGTGTAGGAGGGTGGGTGGGGCAGAGCCTAGCTGGACAACAGGAGATGAGGATTGAATGTCCCAAAGTCTCCTCAAGTACCCAGAGCAATGCTTTTGCCAGCTCCAAGGATGGGAGCAGCTGGAGGAGTGGAAAATGCAGTGGGGCAGCACTAACAGGCGACTCCCAGATTATTCTGATCCTGCTTTTGACTCCTGAGAAACTGCTTCTCCCAGAGCTTTGTGCTTTCTCCTCTTCTCAAATTCCCGGGCTCTCTCCCTCACTTCTCTCCCTCAAAAGACACCTTTTATAATCATTGGTAAATAAAGGCATGCTTATGCTGTCTGGTCTCTTCTGATAGAATGTAAGCTCTCTGAAGACAGGAATTGTCTCCTCTGTACTATGTGGCATAGTAGGTTAAGCAACAGAATCTACCCTTTGTCCCTAGGTGGTCAATCAATCAATAGTATTTATTGAGCACCTACTGTGGCAGAGCACTCATTCATTCAATCATATTTATTGAGTGCTTACTGTGTGCAGAGCACTGTACCTAGTGCTTGGGAGAGTAGTATATACTGGATTTGGTAAAAGGGTTCTCTGACCAAGAGGAGCTTACACCTGAAGAAGCAGCCTGGCCTAGTGAAAGAGCAGGGCCTGGGAGTAAGGGGACCTAGATTCTAATCCCAGCTCCACCGCTTGTTTGTTGCATGTCCTTAGGCAAGCCACTTAACTTCTTGTGCCTTAATTTCCTCTTCTGGAAAATGAGGCTTCAAAATCCATTCTCCCTTCACTACAACTTCGACTGCGAGCACTGCTTGGGATAAGACCTGATTATCTTGTATTTAGCCCAGCTATTAGTGCAGGGTTCAGCACATAGTAAACTCTCAACAATACCATTATTAATGTAGTTATTAGGTCTTAGCTCTCTGCCCGCTTTTCCTGTCTAAGTTAGGAATCATCACTCCAGTCTCTTCTCTAGAGTTGCTGTGAAGGTAACTAGAGGAGATGCCAGGAGTGGCAAGGTAAGGATTACTAGCTAGTGCAGGGTGGAGAGAAGCACACCTACTCCGTTACCCTATTTATTTTGTTAATGAATTGTACATTGCTTTGATTCTATTTAGTTGCCATTGTTTTTACGAGATATTCTTCCCCTTGACTCTATTTATTGCCATTGTTCTTGTCTGTCCGTCTCCCCCGATTAGACTGTAAGCCCGTCAAACGGCAGGGACTGTCGCTATCTGTTGCCGACTTGTTCATCCCAAGCGCTTAGTGCAGTGCTCTGCACATAGTAAGCGCTCAATAAATACTATTGAATGAATGAATCATCCAGGCCGGCACAGTGTGGTGGGGGATTCTGCCCCAGAAACCGCAGCACACGCTGAGAGATCCTTCTCCTGCTGGACCTGGCTGGGGTTCAGATAGCTTCAGTTCAGCCTGGAATGAGATGAAAGTGAAGGAGGGAGGTGGGCCTGGGGGCTGGCGGCTGGGTCTCTGGGGCGAGGACTCCACACAATAGCTCTGGGAGCCGGCCAGGGAGCCAGCAGAGCCCGGGGCCATGGCATGATCCATTACAGCCCAACAAGCAGTGACTTGGGTTGCTCCTGTGGCTGCTCGGAGCGATAACCTCCTCTTGGGAGAAACTCAGGACTGCGGCCCCTCGGTTTCCCTGCCCAGCTGGTGGGCTGAGAAGGATTGCTTTTTTCTGTCGTTGACGACACCACGAGTCAGATCCAAATTGGGCAGGTGGAACTAATAGCTGGGCTGCAGTCCGGACAGGTCGGGCCTAAAAAAAAATTATGTTACTAGTTAAGTGTTTCCTATATGCCAAGCACTGTTCTAAATACTGGGGTAGATAACTTGTATGGGGGACATAATCCCTGTCCCACATAATAATAATAATAATGTTGGTATTTGTTAAGCGCTTACTATGTGCAGAGCACTGTTCTAAGCGCTGGGATAGACACAGGGGAATCAGGTTGTCCCCTGTGGGGCTCACAGTCTTAATCCCCATTTTACAGATGAGGGAACTGAGGCACAGAGAAGTTAAGTGACTTGCCCACAGTCACACAGCTGACAAGTGGCAGAGCTGGGATTCGAACTCATGAGCCCTGACTCCAAAGCCCGTGCTCTTTCCACTGCACCACGCTGCTTCTCACATGTGACTCACACTCTTACTCCCCATTTTACAGTTGAGGTAACTGAAGCCCAGAGAAGTTAAGTGACTTGCCCAAGGTCACCCAGCAGACTTGCAGTGGAGCTGGGATTAGAACCCATGTCCTTCTGTCTCCTAAGCCCGTGCTGTAGTCACTAAACCACAGACTTAGCCGAATTGCCTACCAGAGTACCAGGATCAATCAGTCAATGGTATTTTTTGAGTGCTTACTGTAAGCAGAGGACTCTTCCAGGCACTTGGAGGAGTACAATACAACAGAAATGGAAGCATGATCCCTGTCCACAAGAAATTTACAGTCTAGAGGGGGAGAGAAATATTAAAAAAAAAAAGTTATGTTTCCCCAGGGAGCCCCGGAATACCTGAACTCGGAGCCAAGAGAAAGAAAGAAAGTGGGAAATCAGTTTCTGGTGGGAATCCTTGTAATAGTGACTCCTGACCCATGGTTGTCCTGTCCTGTGGAATCTCCCAGACCTTGCCCAAATCTGGGCCAAAATCTGCCTGGGCTTTACAAGTGCAAGTGCTCAGCTGAGCGTGCTAGCATGGCTGAGCAGGGAATACTGCCTGGGCTGCTCCATCACCTCAAGCAGTCCCCTCTAGGCTTTAAGCTCACTGTGGGCAGGGAATGTGTCTGTTTGTCATTGTATTGTATTCTCCCAAGTGCTTAGTACAGGGCTCTGCACATAGTAAGAGCTCAATAAATACCATTGGCTGATTGACTGACTGACTAACTGAGGGGAGCAAACAGGAAAATATCCTCTGAGACAGGGCAGCCTTAATGCCCAGTGCCCTACCAAGAGGGATCAAGCCCAAAACAGTCGAGCAACTTGACTTAGAAGGTCCTTGGCTACAGGTAGGAGCCCCGCTCAGCCTAGGGGCCTTGGATTTGTCTCTCTGTCCTCAGCCTTCCCCTTTTATTTCTCATGGGCCTCTCAGAAGCTCAAAACCTTCCCTGTATCTACATCCATTCTTCATTCATTCATAAAGTCAATTACATTTATTGAATGCTTACCATGTGCAGAACATGTGAGAAGCAGCGTGGCTCAGTGGAAAGAGCACGGGCTTTGGAGTCAGAGGTCATGGGTTCGAATCCCGGCTCAGCCACTAATCAGCTGTGTGACTTTGGGCAAGTCACTTAACTTCTCGGTGCCTCAGTTCCCTCATCTGTAAAATGGGGATGAAGACTGTGAGCCCCACGTGGGACAAACTGATTCCCCTGTGTCTACCCCAGCGCTTAGAACAGTGCTCGGCACATAGTAAGCGCTTAACAAATACCAACATTATTATTATTAACACCGTACTAAGCACTTGGGAGAGTACGATACAACAATGGCTATGGCACTCTTGAGAGGTGGAAAGGGAAAACAAGGGTGGATCACTATCCCATTTTTGAGCTTCTTCATCATCTGTGGTATTGACTGAGCACTTAAAGGGTGCAAAGCCCTATACTAAGTGCTTGGGACAGTACAGTAGAAGCACGGAGATGTTTCCTCCTCTCAAGGAATTCACCTTTGAGTCAGCGGATGGAAGAGAAAATTGAGGAAGAAAAGGGATGGGGTCTTACCTAGTGTAGCTCAGGAAGTTTGTGGCAGCAGCAGAACAAAGACTATAAGCTCACTGTGGGCAGGGAATATGTCTGTTATTGTTATATTATACTCTCCCAAGTGCTTAGTATAGTGCTTTGCACACAGTAAGTGCTCAGTAAGTACATTTGAATGAATGAGTGAATGAAATAAAGCTGTGGACTTTACACTTGGCAGGCCCAGGAGACCAGGAAAAATGCCCATTTGTAGCAGTCAGTGATGTTGCTAATCAGTCAGGAACTGGAGGCTGGAAAGGGGAGCCAGAGCCACAGAACTCGTTCCAGCAGCTAGTGAGAGCAGCGTGGGCATACAGGGGCACTTTGGCCCTCACCCCAAAGACCCCCAGCAGATAAGGATTGAGCCCACCTGCCCCCCACCCCCCTCCCGGCCCCGACCGGGGCTCCACCATCTGAGGTGTGTCCTTGGCCAAGCTGCCTGGCCCGAATGCTACGTGTGCTGGAGTAAGTGAGGGCCCAGGGCATCTATGAGTTGCCAGGCACATTTCCGGGGAGGGCCTCCAGGATCTGATCCCACGATTCGCGGTGCTCCAGCCCGGCGCCGGCTCATCATTCTGGCGTGTAGGCAAATGAAAAACCAAGAAGGAAAAGATCCAAAGGATCTGGGTCCTGTATTGAATTAAGTATGTGCTCTTTGCCTTTCAGAGTCCCTTCCATTCCCTGGGTTCACACACACGACCCTTGCCGGCCAAGTCTCTATCTCCAATGTTGGCCCAGAAAAGCCGCAGCTACTGGTGACCCTTGCACAGAGTCTGGCGTTCCTTGGCTCGTTCTCCCTGTTGCTCAGAGCGAGAGCTGGCACGTTGGCCAGCAGAGCTGATACCCACAAGTCTGACTCCTTCCCAAAATAACTAAAGCTCCAACATTTGAAGCCTCTGGCCCGGAGATGTGTCAACCCAACAGCCACTACACTTGCCTGCACACGTATATTTATTCAGTTGCACATTTAATCATTCTGATCATTTGTCCTGGCATATCTGATCTTGGTTCATACTGGTCCCTTCATTTGTAAATATTTTAAAGACCATCTCCCCAGCATTGGATTGTAAACTCCTTGTGGGCAGGTAAGGTGCCTCCTGCTTTCCCAAGCGCTTGGTACAATGCTTTGCACTTGATAAACACTCAAATGCCACTATCACTATTAGAATACTACTGCCTGTCTCGAACTCATCCTGACTTGCAATAACTGTCTGTCTTAATCCTCTGGTCTCTCAGGAATTTTTGATACTCTGAACCACACCCTTCTCCTGGAAATAGTATCTAATCTTGGTTTCTCTGACACGCTCAGAGGCAGTAGAGACGGATCCAGAATTAAATGACAGAGAGAAATGTTGAGCACTGCCTCCAAGAGGCCCTTCCTGATTCCCTTTCCTTTCTCTTCCCCCTGGACACTTCAGCACTTCTGTGTCACCTAGTCACCAGAGGACTCCTCTTCCAAAGTACTGGGGTGCTCTCCTCTCCCGGCCCCTTGTCCCTAATAGCATTTAGGCACATATCTTTAAACTATGTTCCTTCCTGCCTACCTGTAACTTCTTTTCTTGTTGGTCTCCCCTCACTCCCTACAGAATATAAACTCCTCAAGGGCAGGGATTGTGTCTATCAGACAATTGTTTATACTTATTGCACACTCACTGTGTGCAGAGCACTGTATTAAGCGTTTGGGAGAGTACAGTATAATAGAGTTGTAGACACATTCCTTGTTGACAAGGAATGTACTTTCCTTATCCCTTGGTATGATGGTAGGCATAAATCAAGTGCTCAGGCAATGCTTATGATTGACTGAGCTCCTGAAATGTCCTGCCTCAGTGGGAGAGAGGGAGCATAACTAATGTAGCAGAGAAGCAGTAAGGTCTAGTGGATAGAGCACAGGCCTAAGGGTCAGAAGGATCTGGGGTCTAATCCTGGCTCCACCAAGTGTCTGCTGTGTGACTTTAGGCAAGTCACATCACTTCTCTGGGCCTCATTTATCTCTTCTGTAAAATGGGGACTAAGATTGTGAGATCCATATGGGACAAGAACTGTGTCCAACCAATTGGCTTCTATCCACCCCAGCACTTAGAATAGTGCCTGGCACACAGTAAACACCTAACAACTACCATAAATAATATTATTATGATTATTAGGTCTGTCAGGCCCATGAGTGACAGCTTCACCCCGGGCTAAGTTGCCTTTGTCCACTTCACTGCTCTACCTATATGCTGAGCTTCAGCCCAAAGATATAGGAGAATTTGTCTGGGAAGGGCAGGCCTGCGAGGGATTGGGATTAACTTGGAACAGGAATTGGGGGGACCAGAGAGAGGAGAAGCCCTTCAGAGACACATTCCTCCATTCTGGAAGGCAAGTGGGGTTGAGGCCTGGGGAAAAGGGAAGCTTAGGAGGTGTCAAGGAAAATGGATAAATGGGCAACTTGCTATCTGGCCTCCTCACCCATGGCCCTCCTCGAGCCACAAGTCCCCCGACATACTGAAAAGCAAATTATCTGGCCACTTGGTCTCATAAATGTTGTTTTCTCTTCCTCTGCTTCTGCCCTCCTAAATAGTCCAAAGGCTGAGTTTTCTCAAATGAGTCTCAGCCTGAGGCAAGGTGCAGGACTAGGGGAGAGCAAAAATAAAGAATGGGTTATTAGTCATGACTTGGCTCAAGACCAGTGTGCAAGAGGCAGTCTGCAGCTGGGAAGGGAGGAGAAAAGGTCTGACTTTAGATATATTTATTATGTTTTTTTCCTCAAGCAGAGAGCTACATGGAAAATGCATAGCAGGAGGGTGAGGGGCGGGTGGGGGCATAAGGAGAGACCATCACTTTTCAAGAGCTATTTTGGAGCGGAGTCAGTTCCTGAACAGTAAATACCTCATAGGAAATCCAGTTCCTGCCATTCCCTCAATCAACCAGTCAATGACATTTACTGAGCACTTACAGTGTGCAGAACACTGTTCTAAACACTTGGGAGAGAATAATACAAAAAGCAGCATGGCTCAGTGGAAAGAGCCCGTGCTTGGGAATCAGAGGTCATGGGTTCTAATCCCGGCTCTGCTGCTTGTCAGCTGTGTGACCTTGGGCAAGCCGCTTAACTTCTCTGTGCCTCAGTGACCTCATCTGTAAAATGGGGATGAAGACTGTGAGCCCTATGTGGGACCACCTGATTACCTTGTATCTACCCCAGTGCTTAGAAGAGTGCTTGGCACATAGTAAGTGCTTAACAAATACCAACATTATTAATAGAAAAGCAGTCTGGCTTAGTGGAAACAGCATGGGCTTGGGAGTCAGAGATTGTGGGTTCTAATCCCAGCTCTGCCACTTGTCTGCTGTGTGACCTTGGGCAAGTCACTTACCTTTTCTATGCCTCAGTTACCTCACCTGTAAAATTGGGGATTAAAAAATGTGAGCCCCACATGGGACAATCTGATGACCCTGTATCTACCCCAGCACTTAGAACAGTGCTCAGCACATAGTAAGTGCTTAACAAATTCTGTAATTATCATTATTATTACTATACAACAGAGTTGGTAGACATGTTCCCTTCCTCAAGGCTATAAGCTCACTGTGGGCAGGGAATGTGTCTGTTTTATTGTTGTATTGTATTATCCCATACACTCAGTACAGTGCTCTGCACACAGTAAGCATTCAATAAATACAACTGACTAACTGACCACAATAAGCTTTCAGCCCAGAGACTGTATTACTCCACTGAGAGCTACTTTCCCTTCTCCAAGGAGCCCTGTCAGGAAGGCTCACCTAGAGCACTGTACTTACTAAGTGCTTGGGAGAGTAAAATGCCATTGAGTTGGTAGACCTAGTTCCTGGACTCAAACTCTACTCTGCTGGGTAACAGAGATTGATGCTTAACTTGCTCTCTGTCTCTCTCTCTTGCTTTCTCCCTGTCTGTATCCTCCTCTCTCAGAAGCCTTGGCCATTATGAGCCCTGCCTCATGGAAGTTGAGCTAGCAATGCTAGGAAGTCCTACCCACAGTTTGATTTCCCCTTAGACTCCTTTGCTTAGCTATGGGGAAAGTCACATGAAATTCTACTCTATATAAAAGATTGGCCATTCCTGTAATAGTTCTTACCCAGTCTTCTGTCCTTTCAGGCAGAGCACCTTCTTTGTGCAAAGCAATGAACTAACTCTTTAGCAGAGTTCAGTAGAGAAAATGCAACCTCTGTCCACAAGGAGTTCACAATAAAGTGGAGGAGACAGACGTACTGTTTTGGGCAGGGAATGAGTCTGTTTATTGTGACGTTGCACACTTCCAAGTGCTTAGTAAAGTGCTTTGCACAAAGTAAGTGTTCAATAAATACAATTGAATGAATGTAAATAAAATAATTTATGAACAGGAAGAAGTGTACAAATAATGGAGTATGTAAAAAGATGTGTTAATAATAATTTCAGTATTTATTAAGCACTTACTATGTGCCAGACTCTGTACTAAACCATGGGGTGGATACAAGCAAATCAGGTTGTATATGGTCCCTGTTCCACATGAGGCTTACAGTTTCAATTTCCATTTTACAGATGAGGTAACTGAGGCGCAGAGAAGAGAAGTGACTTGTCCAAGGTCACCCAGAAGACAAGTGGCAGAACCGGGATTGGAACACATGACCTTTTGACTTTCAGGACTGTGCGCTACCCACTGTGCCATGCTGTTTCAAGTGCAATGAGATGTGAGTGACAAAGTGCTAATGTGGTACAATTGTGCTGAAACATTATTGGGGAGAATGTGACATAGGGAGAAAAAAATTAATCAGGGAAAAGCTTAATTGAGGTGGTGGGATTTCAGAAGAGTTTTGAAGTTAGGGAAAGCTGTAGTCTATAGGAGCTGAAGAGCGAAGGAATTCCAGGTAAGGGGAAGGGTGAGAAATGGGGTGATATGCAGGACAGTTTAGACAAGGTGCAGTGAGAAGATGAGCTTGGGAGCAATGGAGAATGTGAACTGGGGAACAGTAGGAGAAGAGAATGTACGCGTAGGAGAAACAAAATTAATCGAGTGCCTTAAAGTAGTATTAGTTGTAATAATATTTACTGAGTGCTTACTATGCCCTGAGTCTCGTATGAAGTGCTGAGAAAGGATACGTGAGTGAGAATTAGACACAGTCTCTGACCCTCAAGGTCACATAATAGACAAGAGGTGGGACTGGTGTCAGACAGATAAGGAAAAATTCATTCAGTTGTATTTATTGAGTGCTTACTGTGTGCAGAGCACTGTACTGAGCATGGAGAGTACAATTCGGCAATAGAGACAATCCCTACCCAACAATGGGCTCACAGTCTAGACTAAAACAAGAAAAACACAAAAATCAACATAAATGATGAGGACAGGGATAAATACAAAATAAAATTAAACCAAAGGAAACTGAGGCTAGAAGAGCAGCGTTTCAGGCTCCTAAGAGTCCAATGGTGACCACCACGGTAACCGTCATAGCCGCACACTTCCCAAAGGTCTACATTTCACGGGGTCACTGCCATGTTGTCACCGCTACTTCATTTCCAGACAGGTTGGAGGCTACTGGATGATGTGGTGGGAGGGGCAGCATGGATTACTGGTGAACTGGCCTGCCTATCTGGTGTACTGGGAAACTGAAGCGAGACAAGCTTGCTTCCTCACAAAAATAAAATGCCAATGATCAGGAGTTTCTGTCTCATGGGAAGATGAATGGGTTGCCATCGGATGGTTTTGAGGAGTGGAGGTTTGGCCAAGGAGATGAATTTTCCACTAGAAAATTCCTTAGAAAATTCCACTTACCATTGGTGCCACCCCTTCAATTTGAGTGAAAAGAAGGCAGGGATTTTAAAGGGAAATGGAGTCTGAGACAGGATAAGCTACAAAATGCTAACAGGACAGAAGGTCGTGTCCAAGACCTGCAGCCCAAGGTATTTTGGAGTGAGTGCCCCTTTTGTTCCAGGGCTCTGGCCCCTCTCTACCTCAGGCCCCGGGCAGAACCCACTACTTAGTAAAACCAATGAGCCCAACATCCATGTCCTGCTGGCCCTGGGCCTGCAGGCAGCTTGTGGTCTAGCTAGCTCCCCTGAAGATCTAGAAGACTTGGCCACCCTCAGAACCAGACTGGAAAAAAACTATAAATGTTAGTGCTAGCTCAGGCTGGAATGTTGGCCCAATATTAAACCATCTTTCCTCATCTGGGAAGCCCTCTCTTTTGATCTGAACCCTGAATCGGGGTACCATTTTCCAACTTAGCTAGTTCAGCTCTTTGGCAACCCTCCAAGTACGGTTCAAGCCACTGAGGGATGACTTCACCCTTTCAACCTTTAGGGGAACTTTTACTGGCTGATGGAATCATAGTTGTATTTTCCGGAAGAGAAGAACAGTGGAACTAGATTAACCAAGAAGAGTTGCCGACATGAGTGACCATAAAACTCCAAACTCAGGGGATTACTCAACTCAGGAACAGACCCTTGTTGCAAGATGAGATTTTGCAGATGCCATTTATCAAACTGAAGTGGGTAATTGCAGTGTTTTACATATAGCTCCTTCCACTGGCCAGACAAAGTGGCCAAGCCTAGTAGGTGTGGCAGGAATTTCAAACAGAAAGTCCTTCCATGAACTTTAATCCATCAATCCATCATATTTATTGAGCACTTATTGTGTGCAGAGACTAGTACTAAGCTCCTGGGATAGTACAATATAATAGAGTTGATAGACTCGTTCCTTGCGCACAAAGAACTCAATCACCTTTACCTTTCTGATTTCCTCCTAATAACTGTGGTATTTGTTAAGCACTTACTGTGCCAGGTATTGTTCTAACAGCTAAGGTGGATACAAGCAAATTGGGTTGGACACAGACTCTTGTCCCTTGTGGGGCTCACAGCCTCCATCTCCATTTTACAGATGAGGTCACTGAGACACAAAGAAGTGAAGTGATTTGCCCAAGGCAACAGAGCAGACAAGTGGCAAACCAGCCCACAAGCTTTGTTTTTCCAACGCCAACCTACTTACTGTACCTCAGTCTTATCTATCTCAACGCCAACCCCTTGCCCACATCCTCCCTACTTCTTCATATATGACAGACCACCTCTCTCCCCACCTTCAAAGCCTTAGTAAAATCACATCTCCTCCAAGAGGCCTTCCCCAACTAAGCCTTCATTTCTCCTATTCTCTCTCCCTTCTACGTCACCTACACACTTGGGGCTATACACTGGAAAGAGCACGGGCTTTGGAGTCAGAGGTCATGGGTTCGAACCCCGGCTCTGCCACTTGCCAGCTGTGTGACTTTGGGCAAGTCACTTAACTTCTCGGTGCCTCAGTTCCCTCATCTGTAAAATGGGGATTAAGACTGTGAGCCCCATGTGGGACAACCTGATTCCCCTGTGTCTACCCTAGCGCTTAGAACAGTGCTCGGCACATAGTAAGCGCTTAACAAATACCAACATTATTATTATTATTATTATATCCCTTGAAACATTTGACATTCACCCAACCTTCAGCCCCACAGCACTTATGTATATATCCATATTTATTTTAATGTCTGTCTCCCCATCTATTTTGTAAGCTCCTTGAGCAAAGGGAATGTGCCTACCAACTCTGTTATACTGTACTCTTCCAAGGGCTTAGTACAGTCAGTGCTCTACACACTGTAAGTGTTCAATAAATACCACTGGTTGATTGATTGATCATTTGGAGGGGCAGTTTTCTCTTTGACTCAGGACAACCCACTTAGCTTCCCTGAGTTCTGTACTCTGTGTGTCTGACCTGATTAACTAGTATCTACCCCTGTGATTAGAACAGTGCTTGGCACGTACTAAGCACTCAACAAATATCATAAACCTCTCCCCCTCCTCCGCTACCCCCAGAAAAGTGACATGAGGGTTCTCAAGTAGTTTGGGTGGGGAAGTGTGGAGTGGGGAGGGAATTTGGTAGGGATAGATGCTTGCCATGAGACAACATTTGTAAAATATGGCTTGATATGCTTGTATGAAGAGTTCCATGCCAGTGTGGTACTATTTCCCGAGGCTCATCAGAACCCCTGGTCTTTCTTTACCCTTGGACCCCAAATTGCTTGGAGTCTCTTGAGGCCCTGAAAAAAAATTAGATAATGAAGATGTTCATTTTATTTTTAACATGACAGAAGCTCTCTCATGTGTTTTCAAACTGATGCCTTCCTGACTGATCTCCCTCTCCCTTCTTCCCCCTCCCAAATGAGTCTGCCCCCTGCCACTCCGCCCAAACCCCAATCCCCGATTTTTTCCTGCCTTCTTTCTTTTGGCAGTACTTTGATCTTAGCTATAGATTTGGAGCAGGAATTTCAGCTAGTCAGGAAAGAAAAGTTCCCAGGTACTCTGCTTCTGAACTGAGGCTATGTTTAGAATCCCTAACAGGTCACCTGAGTCTGAAGTAGACAATAACAAGAGCTTCACTGGACTTTATGTGAACTGGAGTATATCAAGGTTTGCACCAAAAGCAATTTCCCAAAACCCAGACGATGGGTTCACTAACTTTGGCTCCTCCAGCACTGGCATCTCCCTCCCATATCATGCTCCCTGTAGCCCTGTAAACTTGTCCCAGGTTGCATGGATGGTATTCATACAGCTTCATATTCCTAGCTTGGCCTGGGATTTTTCTGTTTGGGAACTTTGCCCTTCTAAGATGTTTCAGTTGCTCTAAGGTGTGAGATGAAATGTGCCCTAGACTGTCAAAACCTGGAAACATCAGGGCAGGAACTATCAAGGTTAAGACCATTAGGGTGAACAGGAGAAGACTGCCAAATTCTAAGTAATTATTCCTTCAGGAACTACCCACTCGAAGTACTTTAATAAAAATAATAGAAAGAGTTATTAACCTTTGAGACATTTAATTCCACAGTGTAACTGAGCATCTGCAGTGGATCAAGCCAAGAAAGATTACATCTGTACCACCACTGAGAAGTTTCAATAGTTTGTTCTCCAAAATAGACAAAGAAAATGTGTTTAATGAATCCCTAATGCGTATTTATGTGCAGACAGAGCTGGAAACAGCATTCTGCAATTTTTTAAACTCAATATGATGGGATTCCCTTGGAAACAAGTCACAGATCATATGTAAATTGGGTTTGATGCCGTTACAGCATTGGACAGGCTGGGCAGCCTGGGAGGGGAATGATAAATGAAGACGCTACAAAATCAATAGTAGACAATTAGAGAGAGAAAGAGAGAGACCTTCTAAATGATAATAAAAATTGAACAGCATGGGCAGGACGCATGTGAATTGCATGAGCCCAGTCCCTTTATTGTGCTAAGAGCCTTCAGTAGAAAAACAAATTGCACTGCAGCACTTCTTCATGTGAAAGACAGGGAGAAAATTCGAATATGCCCTTTCCACCAGGAATAGTGTCAGAAGATGTCTGTTCCTCAAAGTGTTCTATGCAGGAGCTGAATTTCTCACATTTAATTCAGTTAGTATCAAGACAGGTGTCGATGACAATAACAATAATAATAATGTGTTATTGTTAAGTGCTTACCATGTGCCATCTGCCAAGCCCTTGGGCAGATACAAGACAATCATTATCAGACACATTATAATGTCTCACAGCAATGGGGGAGCCAGAATTAGAACTCAGGTCTCCTGATTCCCAGACCTGTATTCTTCCCATTAGGCCACTCTATTTTATTATAATAATAAATTAATAAAATTCCCACCTCCTCCTTCTCTTCTTTCCCCATCACCATTCATCATTAACTTACATCCAGGAACTAACCTAATCAATTTCTTCAATCTTCTAACATCCCCAATTTTTCCTTTTAATTGTAATGATGGTATTTATTAAGCACTTACTAAGTTTCAAACACTGCTAACCACTGGGAAAGCTACATGATAATCAGATTGGATACAGTCCCAGGCCCACATGCAGCTCACAGTCTAAGAGTGGAGGGATCAGACATTTTTATCCCCATTTTACAAATGAGGAAACTGAGACACTGAGTGATTAAATGACTTGTCCAAGGACACAAAGCATGTAAGAGGTGGAGCTGGGGCTAGAACCTGAGCCTCAGTGTCCTTTTTATAAAATCCTAGGAATTTATTTAAACCCTTTTTGAATTCATGAGTATTTTCTGCCTGTATAACTTACAGTGGTAATGAATTCCATGTGCTTACTATTTTCTGGGTAAAGAAGAGTCTTCTTTTGTTTATCTTGAACCAACCACCTTCAAGCTTCAGTGGAAGTCCCCTTGCTTTGGCATTATGGGATTCGGTGAACAATCAATCTACGTAAACCCCATCATATCTCACCCAAGTTTGTAGGTATTCAATCATGTTCCCTTTCAGCCTTCATCTTTCCACCTTAGAGAGTTCTAATCTTTTGGGCCAATTCTCCATCCTTTCCCTGTTTTAGCTTCCCTTTCTGAAACCTTTTTGGCTCTGACATATGTCCCCATGGCACCCAGAGTTCCAGGTGTGGAACTACTCTTTGACTTGTTTTTATCCCCGTTCCTGCTTATCCCGCTCATGGCTGCCATGCACCTTTGGTTCTGTGTTAGGAGGGTAGAGTCTGCCGCGGTAACAACAGCATCTGCAACGGTAGCAACAGCTCTTCTGCCAGCCACAGCTGAAGCAGCATGACATAATGGATAGAGCGAAGGCCTTGGAATAAGAAGGAGCTGGATTCCAATCCCAGCTCCTCCACCTGTCTGCTGTGTGTTACTTTACTTCTCTGTGCCTCGGTCACTTCATTTGTTAAATGGGGATTAAGAATGTGAGCCCCATAAGGGACATGGACTGTGTCCAACCTGATTAGTTTGTATCTAGCCCAGCTCCTAGTACAGTGCTTGACACATAGTAAGCCCTTAACAAATACCAAATTATTATTGTTATTATTGTTGTTGTTATCTCAGCCCATCCTCACTTGGCTATAGCTTGACTCAGTTTGCTGTTCTTAGACACAGTGCTTCCATTGATGGGATCCTAAACCGAAGGCACATTGTTTTCAGGCTGATCATTTCTAGGACTTCAGTTCTGGGGGAAAAAAAAGTTTTCTCTATTGTAATTGTTCTCTGCATTGAACAGTACTCTAGACTGTAAGCCAATTGTGGGCAGGGATCATGTCTACCAACTCTATTTTATTTTACTCTCCTAAGCACTTGGTATAGTTCTCTGCACACAGTAAGCCCTCAATAAATACAATTCATTCATTCATTCAATCGTATTTCATTCAATCATATTTATTGAGCGCTTACTGTGTGCAGAGCACTGTACTAAGCGCTTGGAAAGTACAATTCGGCAACAGGTAGAGACAATCCCTACCCAACAACGGGCTCACAGTCTAGAAGGGGGGCGGGGGGGGGGGGGGGGGAAGAGAGACAGACAACAAAGCAAAACAAGTAGACAGGCATCAATTGATTGATTGATTGAACTGTGGTGGAAGCCAGACTTAGAAGGCATCACTTAGCTTGTAAGACCCTGAGGGACAGGGATCACGTCTAAATTCCAAATGTGAATTCTCTCCCTGAGTTTAGTACAGTGCTCTGCACACAGTAAGGGCTTAATAAGTGCTAGAAGATGCTGTGCAGACTCAGACAGGAAAACATATTGTGATCAGGATTTACCATATGCACGGGTCCTTTGTAGTTTAATATTAGAAATGAAAATAATATGTTTTTTTGGGGGAAAAAATCCCTTTTGCGCTAATATCCAGGGAGACTTTTACATTATGAGAAGCCTTCTTGTTTTCTTTTTGTAAATTCCAAGACATTAGCAATTTGTACTGATTTGAGCTACCGATGAGCTTTATTGTTCCTGAGGTCTCTTATTAGCACATGAATACACTCCCTCCCAGACTGGGAGAATGCAGCCTGGCTTCATTTGCAATTGAATATCCACTTGACAGATGGGCAGGCGGTGGATGTCTCAATCCATTTCCAAGACGCCCATCATTCTGGGCACGTCCCTCTACTGGTACTGGGGTCCAGATGTGCTCCTGAAGCATATATGTGAGGGTGCTTGTTGCATTTGTGCCCAGGATGCAAGGGGGAGGGGTTGCGTGTGTGTGGGGGGGGTGCCTTATGTGTGTCTTTGTGTGTGGTATAAAAAGGATAAAAAAAAAATCAGGAGTGGAATGTGTTGGATTTGGCACTTTGGATGAGTGTTGGCCACTGGAATGTGCAAATATCGAAGACACATGCCACAGTAATTAGCTCCATTTATGTTCAGAGAGCTAGTCTAAACTGTGCTTAGAAAGCACATTTAAAAGCTTCGTAATGATTATGCTAAAGTATTTCTTTTGCAAACATTTTCAATTTCTTAAACCGTTTTGATATTTTTAAAATGTGGCACCAATTAGCATATCTTCCTTCCATCATGTGGGTTAACCAGGTGGCCCAAGATTTCAGGTCTCTTTTGAAATTTAGGATAAGGTTGAGAGGAGCTTTATTCTTCTCAGACTCTGTGTGTGCAGTTCGTCCTTCTTTCTCTCTCGGACAATCACTTGATAGAATTTTCCCAGACCAAGGGAGAATTCACACCTGACTTTCCATTGGTCAATCAGTCTTATTTATTGAGCATTTACTGTGTACAGAACATTGTACTACTCCTCATCCCATGTCATACTTTCTCCACATTGATTTGCAAGGAGGCCGAGTCATTCACAGCTATAGGGGGGAAGGGAGGACCGGTTCAGTAATTAAAAAAGCTAATTTGTTTACTTATATTAATGTCTGCCTCCCAATGTAAACTGTAAATTGTTGTGATCAGGGAGTGTCTACCGCTGTTGTATTGTACTTTCTAAAGCGCTTAGTACTATGTATAGTGGTCTGCACATAGTAAACACTCACTAGATATGATAGATTGATTGATTGAGATTTTGTTTTGTTTTGTTTTCCAAACTTTAAGGCTGGGACCCTACCAGCCTGGTGATTTGTATCTGAGAAGCAGCATGGCCTGGGAGTCGGAAGGCCTTGGGTTTTAATCCCAGCTGTACTACTTTTCTGCTGTGGGACCTTGGGCAACTCACTTTACTTCTCTGTGCCTCAGTTTCCTCATCTAATAATAATAATAATGTTGGTATTTGTTAAGCGCTTACTATGTGCAGAGCACTGTTCTAAGCTCTGGGGGAGATACAGGGTGATCAGGTTGTCCCCCATGGGGCTCACAGTTTTTTAATCCCCATTTTACAAATGAGGTAACTGAAGCACAGAGGAGTTAAGTGACTTGCCCACAGTCACACAGCTGACAAGTGGCAGAGCTGGGATTCGAACCCATGACCTCTGACTCCCAAGCCCGGGCTCTTTCCACTGAGCCACGCTGCTTCTCTTATGTAAAATGGAATCTACTCCAGCACTTACTACAATGCTTGGCACATAGCAAGTGCTTAACAAATACAAAAAAAAACCCTCCAAAACCCTGAAGTCATTTATTTACTACTGCACCTGACCTGGTGACTCCAGCAACAACTGGAGCAGCAGAGGGGATGGAATCCTGCCAAGTATTGACTGGGGCAAAGTGGGCTCCATCCAACAGCACAGGAGAATAGCTTTTGATGAGTTTTGGAGTGGCAAAGGCACTCACCTAGCTGGGGTCCACATTGTTGGGGTTCAGGAAACCTCCCCTTCCTCTGGGATTCAGCCCCATGACTCCCTGCGTTTATCCAGCCCTGCCCACACCCCTAGCCTTTTCCCCAACCCCACCGACCTCTCACATTTGTGGAGGTTTCGGGGTGGGGGGCAGTAGGGATATTGTGGCATTCACTCCAGCTCTGTTCAGCTGTGTCACAAGGTCAGGTTTTGTGAGACTCTGGCCCTGGCTGTTGTCAAAGCTAAAACATGATGCCCTTGAGTAGAGTCAAAAGACTGTAAACCTGTTGTGGGCAGGAAATGTGTCTGTTATATTCTTGTGTTGTACTCTTCCAAGGTCCAGTGCTCCGCACACAGTAAGCACTCAATAAATACAAATGATTGACTGATTACCCTACTTTCAGATGGGGCAAGCTCCTTAATAACTCTACTGAAGCACATGAACCTGACTGAATCACTGGGGCGGACCCACCTAATTTACTTTCAAGTCACTTGAATGGGCTTTGCTATTATTTTCCTAAATCAGATCTGGCTGTGTTTCCATTCTACAGTGGGGTCCCAGTGGATTGCATTTCCTGTTCAAATACTGTTTTGTCACTAGGGAACCTTCTGCCCAAACTCATACACCTGGAGGCCAGCAATGGTGTCTTCTCACCCTTTTGTGCTCTCCCAAACACAGTGCCCTGCACAAAATAGATACTTAATATATACAATTAACTGACTGATTGATCTCTAAGGACACAACTGGTCTCACCCTTTGAGTTCAGACCTACAGCACTGGATCCAGAGAAACTGCCGGCAAATGATCAAACATCACAGTAAATTCCCCCCCCCTCCTTTTCCCTGTTAACTTTGGGGGTTCAGGAAACCTCCCCTTCCTCTGGGATTCAGCCCCATGACCCCCTGCGTTAATCCAGCCCTGCCCACACCCCTAGCCTTTCCCCCAACCCCACCGACCTCTCACATTTGTGGAGGTTTCAGGGGGCAGTAGGGATATTGTGCTAACCTTGCATGAACTCACTGTGACATTTGGGCAACAATCCTAAACATGGCCTAGTAGAAAGGGCATAGGCCTTGGAAGCAGGAGATCTGGGTTATTCATTCATTCAATTGAATTTACTAAGGGCTTTCTGTGTGCTGAGAACAGTATTAAGCACTTGGGAGAGTACAATACAGCAATAAACAGTCACATTCCCTGCCCACAAGGGGCTTACAGTCTAGAGTGGGGGAGACAGACATCAGTACAAATAAATAAAATAACAGATTTGTACATAAGTGCTGTGGGGCTGGGAGGGGGGAAGAGCAGAGGGAACGAGTCAGGGAAATGCGGGCAAAAATGTTCAGGACATCACATCCCGCTCCTAAAAAAAACTCCAGTGGTTGCCCATCTACCTTTGCAACAAATACTCCTCCCCATTGTCTTTAAAGCACTCCACCCCCTCATCCCCTCCTAACTCACTTCACTTCTCTCCTACAACCCAGCCCACACACTTAGCTCCTGTAATGCTAACCTTCACACTGTGCCTCGATCTGTCTTGTCTGGCTTCTGACCCCTAGCCCACGTCCTGCTTCTGGCCTGGAACACCTTCCCTCCTCAAATCCAACAATTACTCTCCCTTCCTTCGAAGCCTCCTCGAAAGCACATCTCATCCCAGAGGCCTTCCCACTATAATCCCAGCTATGTCTACTGAGTGAAGTTGGGCAAGTCCCAATTCTTCTCTGAGCCTTAGTTTCCTAATCTTTAAAATGAGGATTAAATACCTGTTTTCCCCCAACCTTAGACTGTGAGCCTGATATTAACAAATACCACAATAATTAGTAGCAGTATTATTTATTTTGCGCTCACTTGCCCATTTGGTGGGGTGCACTGTACTAGGCACTTGGGAAGTACAGAATAACAAAGTGACATGGACTCTGCCCAACAGGAACTAACACTCTAACAGGGGAAATGAACTTAAAAAGAATTACATCTCAAGTGGTCTGTTGACAGCCAGAGGGAAAATCCGCACTCCCCATTGTCACTTATGACAAAACTGTTTAGTTCATGTTTCCTTACACCTCAAGAACCGCTAGTGGTTCCTCATCTACCTCTGAATCCAACAGTAACTCCTTACTGTTGGTTTAAAAACAATCACCTTGACCCCTCCTACCTTACCTTTCTGAATTCCTACTACAACCCAACCTACATACTTCACTCCTTTAATGCTAACCTTCTCATTGTGCCTCAATCTCATCTATCTCACTGCCCCTTGCCCATGTCCTGCCTGTGGCCTGGAACTCCCTCCCTCTTCCTATCTCACAGATGATTATTCTCCCCATCTTTAAAGTCTTATTAAAAGTTCATCTCCTTCAAGAGGTCTTCCTAAATCCTCATTTTCTTTCTCCCAGTCCCTCTGCATTACCCTTAAACTTGGATATGCTCTCTATATTCACCCCACCCTCAGCCCCAAAGCACTTATGTCCATAGCCACAATTAATTTATTTATATTAATGTCCATCTCCACCTCTAGACTATAGGCTTGTTGTGGGCAGAGAATATGTCTACCAACACTATTAAATTGTTCTTTCCCATGTGCTTAGTGCAGTGCTCTGCACCCAGTAAGCACCCACTAAATACCATCACTTCATTCATTAAACTGTATTTTTTAAGAGCTTACTGTGTGCAAAGTATTGTACTAAGCACTTGAAAGAGTACAATATAACAATATTGCTTGATTGATAGATTGTAAACAGAGCAGACATAGATATTTGTGCAAGACCAAAAACTATGAATATGAGGCAACATGTCTTGCCAGAACTCTTCTGGCTGTACTTGGGTTTTTATTCCTCTCCTCACTTAGTGAACCCGATAAGAAATCTGATTGGAAACCAGACTCCCTTTTGTTTTCTTTTGAGTGCATGTCAGCGCTTTTTCTCTTCTTTCAAGGGATTTGCTTGCATTCCCTTCTCACAGAGTTGCTTACACTGGCCTCTTCAGAGCTTCCAAGCTTCTTGGGGGCTGGAGTGCTTGACCTATTGTGTAAACCTGAATGTGGAATTGCAGTGACTCAGAGGGGACCCAGGGGAGAGGATACCAGAACCATGCATTGAAGGGAAGGGCAGACAGACTGCTAACAAGGTCTGTGTGGAAGACATTCTCATCCACAGAAGAACCCACTAACCATCAATCCTGATCCTGCTGGCTCTAAGCTCAGCAGCGGGTTTGTTTCAGCATTTTCTGGCAGAGTGGCCAGCTTCCAAAGGTGCCTCTGTGTCCCACCACTCCAGGAACAATCTTGCCTTCTTCTGCGGTCTCTCTCTCTCTCTCTCTACATTATATGCAGGGAAAAAGGGATCCTGTTTCTCTCAAGGGAGGTAACTAGACAGTAACCAGACAGCTCAGGTTAGGTGGGACAGTTCAGAAATTTCAGGGTCTGAGAAGTAGCATGGCCTAGTAGAAAGACACAGCCCTGGGAGTCAGAGGACTTGGATTTTAATCTTGGCTTTGCCACTTTTTTTAAACAGTAGTAAGTACTTACTATGTGTCAAACACTGTTCTAAATGCTAAAATGGATACAAGTTAATCAGGTTGGAGACATGCCTGTCCCACATGAGGCTCACAGTCTAAGGAGGAGGTATTTTATCTTCATTTTATAGTTGAGGAAATTGAGGCACAGAGAAATTAAGTTACCTGCCCAAGGTCACATCACAAGCATGTGGCAGGGTCAAACTTAGAACCCAGGTCCTCTATCTTTTTCTATTGGGCTGTACTGCTTCCCATGTGCAGTGTGAATGTAGTGTGAACTTGAACAAGTCACTTAACCTCTCTGAGCCTCATTTTCCTGATCTATAAAATTAGGATTAAATACCTGTTCACCCTCAGAACAGACAAGAACTGTTTTTAATCCTATCATATTGTATCTAATCCAGTCCTTAGTACAGCAAGGCACATTTCTACCAACTCGGTTATAGTGTATTCTCCCAAGTGCTTAGTACAGTGTTCTGCTCACATAATTGCTCAATAAAAATGATTGATTGATTGATACAGTGCTTGGCACATAACAAGCATATAAAATACCATAATTAGATTTACTAGACTGTAAGATTTCTCAAGACTGTAAGCTCATTATAGACAGGGAAGGTGTCTGCTAATTCTGTTACACTTTACTCTCTCAAATGCTTAGTACAGTGCTCTGCACATAGTAAGTGCTCAATAAATACTATTGGATTATCATTATTATTATTATTGTTATCATCATCGTTCTACTTGAGATTCTTTAGGATGTGTCCATACCCTGCAAAGCCTACAAAAATACATCTAGGGGGCCAAGGAGGAAGGAAGATTTAAGCTACACCTCTCCCCGTGAAGGGGGAGAGTGATCTGGGAGGAATGAAAGCATTGGGGGTGGCAGAAAGCCCCCAGCAATCCCCTGAGCAGCGGGCCCAGGCTCCCAACCACAGATCTGAAGGCCCAGGGCTCCAGACTGAAGAGGTGTTTGTACAGGGTTCCGGTGTCCAAGACCATCTTGCAAGCCCCAGGCCCAGAAGGTACAGAAACCATGAACCTGCTGCCTGACAAGGCCACAAATTGGATCAGGCCAGGCCACCTATCCCCACTGCAGCTGTCAGACAAGACAAAGGGCTAGTGCTGGCCCATTGTGAGCTGGCCGGGCCTGGGTTGGGTGTCCTTTGCAGACATCTAGGGGAAGTAGACAAGGTGGGTGAATGTCACTGCCCCTCTCTCACCTCTGCCCCTTTCCTGTTCTCTCCCTTTTGCCTTCTCTCTGTTTCCTCCTTCACTTTCACCCTTTCCCCTTCTCCTCTTTTCCTATTTCTTCCAAGTTCTCCTTTCTTCTTTTCCTCATCTTCCCAACCTCTCTGGTCCCTCATCTAGGGAGACTGGGTTTCTGAATTTTTTTACTCTGGAACAGGATGGATTTCATGAAACAAGTAGGAGATTAGGGAATCTTTGGGAGGCACTGGGGATGTGGGCTCAAGGGAGAATTCAAGAGGCAGTGTGTCCTGGGAGGAATAATGTGGTACTCCCAGCTCTGCTGCTGGCCAGTCGGGTGACCTTGGGCAAGTCGCTTCACTGTTCTGGTCCTCAATTTCCTCATCCAACGTCATAGACTGTGAGCTCCATGTGGGACCAAGGCTGTGTCTAATCTGATTATCCTATATCTACCCCAATGCTTAGCACAGTGCAGAATAATGGTTTTGATTAAGTGCTTGCTACGTTCAGAGCACTGTTCTAAGTGCTTGGGAGAGTACTCTACCATAGGGTTGGTGGACACGATCCCTGACCAGGAAGAAGTTACAGTCTAGTAGCACATAGAAATTGCTGAATAAATTGTTTTTATTGATGATAAATAAGGACAGGCTTCACTGAAATTCAGAGGGGCAGTCCTCTGCTGAATCTTTGCCTCTATTGGTTCCAGTGTCTCAGAATCTTCCCAAGTGGGTGTCTCTTTATGAGTTTTCCTGTGAGCCTAGATATTTTTGTCTGTCTGGGATGGGAATGATGGGACATGCACAATTTGCTGTTGCATCAAGAGCTCTGGGACTTGTTTAACAAAGGACCCTACCCCTGATGAAAACCCCCTGCAGATGATAGGAAAAAAACAACTTGAGAGAGATGCTAGCTAGTTTGAAACCACAGTTCACATGAAACAGAATAGCTTCCAAATTCTTTTCACCAATTTCAGTCCTTCCTTCCTTCCTTCCTTCCTTCCTTCCTTCCTTCCTTCCTTCCTTCCTTCCTTCCTTCCTTCCTTCCTTCCTTCCTTCCTTCCTTCCTTCCTTCCTTCCTTCCTTCCTTCCTTCCTTCCTTCCTTCCATTTATTGAGTGCTTATGGTGCACAAAGCACTGTACTAAACACATGGGAGAGTACAATACAACAACAATACAGTAGTACCCTGACAGGGGCCAGGGCACAAGGGGAAGAGATAATAATTGAAGCAGCATGGCCTAGTGGATAGAGAATGGACCTGGGAGTCAGAGGATCTATGTTCTAATCCCAGCTCTCTCCCATCCCCTTGTAGCTGTAAGACCTTAGGCAAGTCACTTCACTTCTCTGGGCCTCAGTTTCCTCATCTGTAAATGGTGATTAAATCCTACTCCTTCCTACCTCGACTGTGAGCCCTATGTGTTACAAACTGATAACCTTGTATCTACCCCAGCACTTAGAACAGAATTTTGCACATAGTATGGACTTAATAACAATTACTACTATTATTTTTACTGATCATTCTGTGAGATAACTGTGATCCCGTGATTCCTCAGCAGATACAAACTATTTTTCTTAGGCAGAATCTGCTAAAGCTTATTTTCCTTAGCTGAAAATCATTAGTTTCAGAAAAGCCAGAAAGATGTATTTGCAGGTTTAGAGATGGCGATGTATTCCTAAACCTTCTGTGGACTAGACAATATAGAAACCACCTAAATCTACTGAGGACTACAGTCCTTCTGGGACTTGGGATTTGGAGTGGGGTTTCTGGGAGCCCTGCCTCTCACCCTGCTGTATTTCTTTAAAAGTTGGATACTCTGGGCATCCAATTAGCTGAGGAGTTTAACATTTGGAAGGAAGTATGTTATTTTGTTCTTGTGATATGTCAGAAAATATAAATGAATAACATTTAAGGAATGTCTGTTGGCCAGGGAGAAAACTCATTGGAGTTTATTTGATACTACTGCCTGGCCAAAGGGGAAGAGTATTCTCATTTTCAGTGGTTTGTCAAGAAGAAGAAGGAAAAAAAGGGAAATCATCTAAGGCAAACTTAACTTCTTATCAATCTCCAAAGAGGACTCCTTTTATTTATACCATCCTGGCACTGTCTTAATTTTAATGAAAATCTATTGACTGAGAAAGAAAAAGTTGAAAGGAGCTCCACAATTGGATATTTCCATTCATTCTCTTTAGTCCAAGTAAAGAGCCTGTGATATTTCAAAATTTACATCTAGGAGATTTCATGAATGCATGAACAACTGTGTAGGACTTCTCCCTACTCTATCTACCCTACCCTATCTCCCTACTACCCTTCCTTTCCAAGATCCTAGAACGAGTCATCTACACTTGCTGCTTAGAATTCCTTAACTCCCATTCTCTCCTGGACCCCCTCCAATCTGGCTTCCGTCCCCTCCACTCTACCGAGACTACTCTCCCTAAGGTCACCCATGACCTCCTTCTTGCCAAATCCAATGGCTCCTACTCCATTCTAATCCTCCTTGACCTCTCTGCTGCCTTTGACACTGTCGACCATCCCCTTCTCCTCCACACCTTATCTCACCTTGGCTTCATGGATTCCGTCCTCTCCTGGTTCTCCTCTTATCTCTCTGGCCGGTCATTCTCAGTCTCCTTCGCAGACTCCTCCTCCCCCTCCCATCCTCTAACTGTTGGGGTTCCCCAAGGGTCAGTTCTTGGCCCTCTTCTGTTCTCCATCTACACTCACTTCCTCCGTGAACTCATTTGCTCTCATGGCTTCAACTATCAGATGACACACAGATCTACATCTCTGCCCCTGTCCTCTCCTCTTCCCTTCAGGCTCATATCTCCTCCTGCCTCCAAGACGTCTCTACCTGGATGTCTGCCCGCCACCTAAAACTCAACATGACCAAAACTGAGCTCCTTATCTTCCCTCCCGAGCCCTGTCCTCTCCCTGACTTCCCTCTCACTGTGGATGGTACCACCATCCTTCCCGTCTCTCGGGCCCGCCACCTCGGTGTCATCTTTGACTCGGCTCTCTCGCTCACCCCACACATCCAATCCGTCACCAAAACCTACTGGTCTCACCTTTATAATATTGCCAAGATTCGCCCTTTCCTCTCCACCCAAATGGCTATCTTACTGTTACAGGCTCTCGTAATATCCCGGCTAGATTACTGGACCAGCCTGCTCTCTGATCTCCCTTCCTCTTCTCTCTCCCCACTCCAGTCTATTCTTCACTCCGCTGCCCGTCTCATCTTCCTGCAGAAACGCTCTAGGCTCGTCACTCCCCTTCTTAAAAACCTCCAGTGGTTGCCTATCAACCTCCGCACGAAACAAAAACTTCTCACTCTAGGCTTCAAGGGCTTGCCCCCTCCTACCTCTCCTCCCTTCTCTCTTTCTACTGCCCACCTTGCATGCTCTGGTCCTCTGCTGCCCACCTCCTCACTGTCCCCCGTTCTCGCCTATCCCGCCGTCGACCCCTGGGCCACATTCATTCATTCATTCATTCATTCAATAGTATTTATTGAGCGCTTACTATGTGCAGAGCACTGTACTAAGCGCTTGGGATGAACAAGTCGGCAACAGATAGAGACAGTCCCTGCCGTTTGACGGGCTTACAGTCTAATCGGGGGAGACGGACAGACAAGAACAATGGCAATAAATAGAGTAAAGGGGAAGAACATCTCGTAAAAACAATGGCAACTAAATAGAATCAAGAATAGAATCACATCCTCCCGCGGTCCTGGAATGCCCTCCCTCCTCACCTCCGCCAAACTAATTCTCTTCCCCTCTTCAAAACCCTACTTAAAGCTCACCTCCTCCAAGAGGCCTTCCCAGACTGAGCTCCCCTTTTCCCTCTGCTCCCTCTACCCACCCCCCTTCACCTCTCCGCAGCTAAACCCTCTTTTCCCCCCATTTCCCTCTGTTCCTCCCCCCTCCCTTCCCATCCCCTCAGCACTGTACTCATCCTCTCAACTGTGTATATTTTCATTACCCTATTTATTTTGTTAATGAGATGTACATCACCCTAATTCTATTTATTTACTATTGTTTTAATGAGATGTTCATCCCCTTGATGCTATTTTTTGCTACTGTTCTTGTCTGTCTCCCCCGATTAGACTGTAAGCCTGTCAAAGGGCAGGGACTGTCTCTATCTGCTACTGATTTGTACATTCCAAGTGCTTAGTACAGTGCTCTGCACATAGTAAGCGCTCAATAAATATTACTGAATGAATGAATGCCTTCTTTCTCCAATCCTAGAGTGAGAGATAGAGGTTGGTTATTGAGAAAGGAATCTTTCAGGATAAGCATCAACATGTCTTTCCTTGTTGTGCCTGACAAACAGGCAATGGTGGACAATGACTCAGAGATGGGAGTGAGAGGAAGATGATGTAGGACATCAACTCACTGGGCCTCGAGGGAAAACTCTGTTTCGGCAGCTTGCGGGCCTAGTTTCCATGAGACCAAAGTCTCTGTGGACTTGCCACAAGGAGTGCTGACAAGCCTAGGATTTTTTAACCCAACTCAACTAAATCATTTCTCTGCCAACCTACTCTCTGCCCCTCAATTTCATCTGCCTAATAATCTCCAGCCCCTTGCCTTTGTCCTCCCTCTGGCCACCTCTGCCCACCACTCTGCCCACCTGCAAAGCCCTCTTAAAATCACATCTCTTCCAAGGGGCGTTTTCTGACTTCTCTGTGCCTCAGGTACCTCATCTGTAAAATGGGGATTAAGGATGTGAGCCCTAGGCAGGACAGCAACTGTGTCCAAACTGATTAGCTTCTATCAACCCCAGTGCTTAATACAGTTCCTGACACATAGTAAGAACTTAACATATACCATAAAACCAACCCCCCAAAAAAACAGATACCAAAAATAGGCTCAAAATCTAGGTGGGGATGGAATTGCCCAGAATGTATGGGAGCTTTCATAAGCTGTAAATTCCTTGTGGGCAGGGAATGTGCCTTCCAGCTCAATTGTATTGTCCTTTCCCAAGCACTTACTACAGCATCAGCACATAGTAAGTGCTTAGTAAATACAACTGATGAACTGATGTGATAACTCAGGGGATAACTCCCTGCTGCATTATCACTTATCACAGATTTTACCACCATTATTGTAATCATCAATCAATCAGTCAATCAACAGCATTTCTTGAGCACTTACTCTATGCAGAACCCTGCACTAAGAGCTTGGGAGAATAAAACAGAATTAGTGGACCTATTCCCTGCCCATAATCAGCTTACTGTCTAGAGGGGGAGTTTACGGTCAAGTATTTATTGAGAACCCATGGGGAGATAATCAGTAAAGAGTAATAATAATAATAATAATTGCGGTATTTGTTAAGGGCTTACTACATGGCAGGCAGGGTACTAAGAGCTGAGGTAGGGTTCCCTTGAACCTCCTCCACTCAAGGCTGGAAGCCATGAAAGAGAATTACTAAAATGACCAGAAGTAAGTCGACCGCCACTTTGCAGTAAGGCTTCAGGAGATTCAGCCCCACAGCACTTATGTACATATCTTTAATTTATGTATTTGTACTGATGTATGTCTCCCCTCCTCTAGGTTGTAAGCTTGCTGTGGGCAGGGAATGTATCTTTCTGGTTGTACTCTTCCAAGAGCTTAGTACAGTGCTCTGCATACAATAGAAGCTAGATAAATATGATCGAAAAAATGAATTGGTGAAACTCAGTAAGCCCCTGGAGGTCAGTCCAGGTTTTTTGTTGGGTTTGACCTTCCTGCAGACCACTGGTCAGGGCACCTGGGGTCTTCTTCTGAAGATCCTTAAGGATCTGATGTCTAATGGGGCAAAAGGGACATTTTAAAGAAAATACTATGACTACTATTGATAACAATAAGCATTTACTATGTGCTGAGCACTGTACTAAAACCTGGGATAGATATAAGATAATCTGGTCTCCTCCAGTCTCCAACCCACAAGGGGTTCACAGTCTAAGGGGAAAGGAAAATACAAATTTAATCTCCATTTTTACAGATGAGGAAATTGAGGCACAGAGAAGTTAAGTGACTTATCCAAGGTTTCATAGCAGACAGATGTCAGAGTGGGGATTAGAACCCAGCATCTCTGACTCTCAGGCACATGCTCTTTCCAGTAGGCCACAGTGCTTGTAGTTAGAGCTATTTTTTGGTGAGACTAGATACTAAGAGACATATTTGAAAGCTGCAAAGAGCAAACACATCAGCTTGGCAGAGGGTAGTCTTGTGCAAACAATGAGGAATGGTCCTGGAGGGGAGCATGGGCCTCCTGTTCTCAAGGTGCTACTCTGAGCGACTCAGTGGCTCCTGTGATTTAGGCCAAGGGCTATGTGTGGGAGCACGGGCCTGGGAGTCAGAAGGTAGTAGGTTCTAATGCCGGCTCCTCCATCCAAAATGAGCTTTTACTCCAGAGGGGGAGACAGACATTAATATAAATAAACAAATTACGGATATGCATGTAAGTCCTGCGAGGCTTAGGGAAGGGTGAATAGAGGGTGCAAATCAAAATGTAAGGGTGACAAAGAAGGGAGTGGGAGAAGACGAAATGAGGGATCAGTCAGGGAAGGCTTCTTGGAGGAGATGCACTTCCAATAAGGTTTTGAAGGTAGGTGAAAGTGACCACCAGTGATCAATTTTCTTAATGAAGATGGTGATCACTGTGAAATCATTAGACTGTGAGGCCCCTGAGGGCAGAGACCGCCTCTGATTTCCATCCATGTATTCTTTCCCAGCATTTAGTATAGTGCTGCACATATAAAGAACTTAATAAATACTTTTACTATTAGTTCTATTACTGTGACATCTTCTCAGGGCAAGCAAACATATACACAACCATCTATGCAAGTCTCTTAAGAAGAACTACACTTGAGAAAGCTAAAGAGTAGGGAGTCAGGTGGAGCTAATCTGGAAAGTCTTCGTTGAAGAGGATGTTCTTTAGTATAATTTGGAAGGAGAACCGGACCTGTACTTTAACTATATCTTCTAGGCACATAAGCTGGGCCTATAAGATCCTACCTAAAATTGCTAACTCAAAATGTACCAAACCCTAGTTTTACACAAACATATTTACCCCTAATTACTGCCAGACTGTGTCAAGTTGCTGCCGGGAGGTGAGGAATACAGGTGGTGAGAAACGGGCCCTCACCTCCCTACCCGCAACCTGAGAATCTCACTCCATAAATAGCAGTGACTCCAAATATTAAAGTTTTTTGTTTTTATGTTGCTTGTTAAGCACTTAGTATGTGCCAAGCACTGTACTAAATGCTGAGGAAGATACAAAATAATCATGTTGGACACTGTCCATGTTCCACATGAACCTTGCATCCTTAATCCACATTTTACTGATGAGGTAATTGAGGCCCAGAGAAGTGAAGTGACTTGTCCAAGGTCACAGTAGGAAAGTGGCACAGCTGGGATTAGAACCCATGACCTTCTGACTCCCAGGCTCGTGTTCTATCCACAAGACCACACTGCTTCCCTAACTTGCAGGCACGGAACATATCTACCAATTCTACTATATTGTACTCTCTCAAGTGCTTAATACCAACCTCTGTGCAGAGTGGGCACTCAATAAATACCATTGATTAATTGTTTGATTCCTACCATTGTGCAAAGGCAGGATTAACGTCAGGACTCACAATTGAAGGGATTCAAGATACAGAGCTAACATATTTCCACTCTCAGGATCATACATACTAACTCAATTGTACTGTACTCTTCCAAGCTCCTATTACAGCACTCTGCACCTATTAGGGACTCAGTAAATACTATTGATTGATTGATTGATTGATTAATAGGGTATCAGTGCCTGTGGAAACTCTGCACCATCACTATTCCCAGTGCATGACTGACTAGTCTCTGACAAGTCTCTGATTAGTCCCTTTCCTAGTCTCTGACCTAGACTTCCATCTGCCACCCCTTCTTTTGGGTGGGTATATGGAAGAACCAATTTGATGAAAACTTTTTCCCTTTATTCAGAAGTTATTGTTTATTGGAGTGGCAGATGGGAGCTGGGAAAAAAATTACAGAGAGCCCTCCTACTTAGACTATGAGCCCTAAGTGGGACAGGTTCTATGTCAGGCCAATTGTGTTATATCTACTCCAGGATAAGCTTAATAATAATAATAATGTTGGTATTTGTTAAGCGCTTACTATGTGCAGAGCACTGTTCTAAGTGCTGGGATAGACACAGGGGAATCAGGTTGTCCCACATGGGGCTCACAGTTTTAATCCCCATTTTACAGATGAGGGAACTGAGGCACAGAGAAGTTAAGTGACTTGCTCACAGTCACACTGCTGACAAGTGGCAGAGCTGGGATTCGAACTCATGAGCCCTGACTCCAAAGCCCGTGCTCTTTCCACTGTGCCACGCTGCTTCTCATAAGCTTGTTATGGAACAGGGAATGTGTCTGTTTATTGTTATAGTGTACTCTCCCAAGTGGTTAGTACAGTGCTCTGCACACAAGTAGCTCTCAATAAATGCAAGTGGATGAATAGAGTACTTGGCACTTAGTGAGTGCTTAAAAATGCCATAATAATAAAAAAGAAAGATACTTAAACTATGGACTTGCTTACAGAACATGTTTTCACTCCTCTCCCTGGCTGGGATGGCCCAATTCCTTTTAATTTACAAGTTGTAAACAGAGTCTGAGATCTCAGTCCACCATGTTTCCACATTCCCACCTACTCTGCTTTTGGACTTCTGGGTTGAGGGCCATTTCTTCAGCAGTGTGATGGATTCAGCTCAACACTGTGTGCCTCAGATTTGCCCAGATGTTTCCAACTTTAGAAAAATTAGCTGAAACCTGGGTGTTTACTGGTTAGGTGCTGGTTTACTCAGGTGGGTGCTAATTGACCTGGTCCAGGGAGGGTATGGCTGGGGAACATGACTGCTAATTCTGTTGTATTGTGCTCTCCTGAGTGTTTACTACAGTACTCAAAAAATACCAGTGATGGATTGATTCGCTGAAGAGGTACAGTCCTCTAACATACTTCTAAACTTCCTTTTCATTTTGTCTGTCTTTCTAGCCAATTTTGACAGAGCAACTAGGGGTGACTGGCTCAGAAGATGGGATAGGTGAGAGTCCTTCAGACTGAGCAGAGACACTGGTAATTTCTTTCCATGATGATTTGATTTAGTTTCAGTGGTTTTCTTCCAAGCCAGTGCCTTGAGCCAGGAACAGGTACTCTTTTTGGGTAGTTGGAACTTCAAGAGGAGTGTAAAATGATATGCAGGGAATTTGTCTTGGGTCTCATCCCAAATTTGAAACTTATAGCAGATTAAATTTTATGCAGTCTTCGAAGGTACAACAGCATTTTCTGGAGAAACTTTAATATCTTCAGGCAAACAATGGTTCTTGTTCATAATTTACCTGCTGCCGCCAGCCTGTTTCGTTCTTAATTCAGTTCTGAAATAGAAGATTTGGCTTCTGGGCTGCAATTCAATATTCACATAAGAAGTGACACCAGTATTCTGCCATTAAGCCAGTTTTTTTTTTTTCCTCAGAGGAAACAGAGCATGCTTTATTAGATCCTTATCAATTAAACAGGGGAAATTTCTGGTTTCAAAATGAACTCGATTTCGGGGGAAATGATCCTGACTAGAGAAGCAAAACTCACGTTGAGGTGATGAAAGGCCCTCTGTGTGTAGTGGGAAGGCCCATCTTCCTGCTTGGGGCAGTGGAGAAGCCAGCTGTGCGTGCCAAGAACCCCCTCACAACACATGGAAAATAACCCATCCTGTTTCTCCCCTACTAGCCTCCGAAAAGTGTACTATTGACTTCAGACAACTAAAGTTTTACTAAACTAAAGGCACAGTTTGCCAGTTTCATCTTCACAAAAGAAACCAGAACTGGGGTGGATACAAGCAAATTGGATCAGACACAGTCCCTGTCCTATTTGGGGCTTACAGTCTCGATCCCCATTTTACAGATGAGGTAACTGGGGAACAGAGAAATGAAGAGACTTGCCCAAGGTCATACAGCAGGCAAGTAGTGGAGCTGGGATTAGAACCCATGAACTTCTGACTCCCATCCTCGTGCTTTATCCATTACATCACCCTGCTTCTCTGCAGTGTGCAATGCTTCTCTGCTTCCCTAAAATCTTAAACTAGAACATTAGTTCTAGTTCAGAGATTTTTTTATGGTATTTGTTAAGTGCTTAATATGTGCCAGGCACTGTACTAACCAATGGGATAGACACAAGGTAATAATAATTATGGAACTTGTTAAGCACATATTATGTGCCAAGTACTGCTCTAAGGGCTGGGGTAGATATAAATTAATCAGGTTGGACTCAGTCCATGTCCCACATGGGGTTTATATTTTTAATCTCCATTTTCCAGATGAGGTAACTGAGTCACATAAAGAGGGTTAGCAGACAAGTAGCTTAGAATGCAGGTCCTCTGATTCCCAGGCCTGTGCTCTTTCCAATAGGCCACGGTGCTTCCCAGAGTTCTTCTTACATCTCTAGCCTAGAATCCCACAGAGTTGAAATGTCTGTCAAATCCCTCCTTTGCCCTCTTCTTTGGGTTGGGTCTAGGGGGAGTGGGGAGGGAGACCTGAAACTGGGAGAGGTTCTTATATTTGGCCCCTTTTCCATCAACTCTCCTGTTAGTGTCAAAAAAAGTGACAGCTCTGAGGAAGAAGTAGGGTGCATGTTTGGTTGTAGTTTGTGGCTCGCGGCCTGACCAGTCATTACAGGATAAAACTTTCATCCTGAACCCAGCAGTTAAGGGTATTTTAACACTATGATTAAACCTGCTATTGTCTTCACCCCCTTGTTCTAATGCATAACATATTCAGGTTCCGTCCTCCTTGCCAGAAGCTGGGAGACAGATCATAAATTTGTCCACATACCAAAATATTTCATAAAATGGAATGATCAAATCTAATGTGTCTTGGGCTGTCATCGTTTTCTGCCCCATTCTGCAGGCCCTAACCTGTAGCTGGATCTTAATGTTAGCAGTAAAGGTTGTTATTTGCATCTTCCTACTCTGGACTGAGGATATGGAAGCCAAATGTCAGCTCCAACAGTTCTGAATAGAGTCATGTCTGCTTGAGGTCAGAGTGATTTAGGTATTTAAAGCAACAGAAGACCATGTTCTCCATTCCTCTTTTGTGTGGTTGACGCTGGTATAAATCCTTTTGAAGCACTGAGACTCCAAGGCCAAAGGTACTGGAGAAAAATACATACAGTGCTGAAAAGGAATGTGTGTGAAAGTGTACTCCTGTGGGGGAAAAAACTGGATATGAATTGAAGCCCCGCTTTACTCAACATGACATAGTAAATAGAGCAAGGGCCTGAGAGTCAGAAGGTTAGGGGTTATAATTCTGGCTCTGCCACTTGCCTGCTGTGTGACCTTGGACAAGTCACTTAACTTCTCTGTACCTCACTTACCTCATCTGTAAAATGGGGATTAAGACTGTGAGCCCTACGCAGGACAGGACAAGCAGCCCAATTTGCTTGTATACAGCCCAGTGTTTAGAACAGTGCCTGACAGTAAACACTTAAAAAACCCACTATTATTATTATTATTTTCAGAATTTAAGTGTTTCTTGGTTGCTTTGGGATATCATGGGGCTTCATGCTTAACCCGGCAGTTAAGGGTGCTAAGACTCCATTAGCAGTGGTGAGTCCAGTCCCAAATTTCAGTAGCATGGAAATCTTAAACATTAAGAATGAATTTCAGGACTGTGAATTTTTCAAATACAAATCTGGGTGATCCTTGCCGAGAACACAAAGCACAATGGTATTTGATTTTGTGGAAAAAAAACATAAGAGAAAGCATTTTTCTAATACAATAGATAGGAACAAGCAGTAGATTCAATTACTATTGGCAATCTGCATCTAACAGTCAATAATAATAATAATAATGATAATGTTGGTATTTGTTAAGTGCTTAATATGTGCCAAGCACTGTTCTAAGCACTGGGATAGATACAGGGTAATCAGGTTGTCCCACATAAGGCTCACAGTCTTAATCCATTTTATAGATGAGGTAAGTGAGGCACCAAGAAGTGAAGTGACTTGCCCAAAGTCACACAACTGACAGGCGGCAGAGCTGGGATTAGAACCCGTGACCTCTGATTCCTAAGCCCATACTATTTCCATTGAGCCATGCTGCTTCTCTGTCAATCCTGTTTATTGAGCTTTTATTGTGTGCAGAGCACTGTACTAAGCCCTTGGTAATACAACAGATTATTATCAGACCTGTACAACGCCAGAGGAGGTAAAATAAAATTTGGTCTCCAGAACTATTCTTTTGCCTCCACTAGACATTTTGCCATAGGGTTCTGTAGTCTTAAAAGTTTTAAACATTCAGCCATTCCATGTTGGCTGCAGGGCTAATCTCTCTCTCACGTCATATGACTCCTCTCCTCAGCTCCTCCCACCTTGGCATTCTCCGTTTTAGCAAAAGCCCTGAACTTCTTTTTTCGTTTTGTCTTGAACATGTCCCTGGTTCCAGCCATGAGACCCATCTCAGTTTAACCTCCATTGGCATCACCAGTTGTGAAGACCTCTTGCTTTTTTCAGCATCTTTTTTCTCTGATAGTTTTTCCACTTAAATTCAGGCAGACGCTTGCAGTCCATATATCTACAAATGGCTTTCAGCCTTTCCTGTCCACCCCCTGCAGGCCCCTGCCATTAGCAGCAATCAGCTGGGATCTATTTCCAGGCTTGGGGAAACTCCAGGGCCATTTTACAATTCACTCAAATCTCACAGTGCCCTCCTTCCAGAAATATTAATACAGGAAAAGAACCCCAAACAAATAGATTTCCAACCCCAAAGACTTGGCCTGACTGTCACAGTAATCAAATGCAGCTCATGTCATTGACTGGCAGCAGAATGCAGTTGAGATTTTTCAGTGCTTCAACCCTACCAGCTTTCCACAGAGCAGATACCCACAGTGCTGAATAATGTCACGTTGCTTATGCTATTGACATTTCTTGTAAATGATCTGTAAATGGGAGAAGAAAGTATAAAAATAAGATTTTGGAATTGCTTTGTCTAGACTGCAAACTCTTGTAGACAGGGAGTGTGCCTACCAACTCTGTTATATTATACTCCCCCCAGTGCTCTGTATAGCACTCTGCACACAGTAGAAGCTCAGTAAATGTAATGGATTGATTTTGATTTGATGGTGGGTATTTAGTAAGGTCAGAGCCTTTTCCACTTCATTGACGCAGGTATACTTAAATCATCTTCTCTAATTAATCAATCATATTTATTGAAGGCTTACCATGTGCAGAGCATTATGTTAAGTGTTTAGGAGAGTAACAGTAATGTTTAGGAGAGTCCAGTCCTCTAGACTGTGAGCTGGTCTTCTAGACTGAACTCACTGTGGGCGGGAAACATGTCTGCCTACTTTGTTGTATCTTACTCTTCCAAGTGGTCTGTAAAGTGCTCTGCACATAGTAAGTGCTCAGTAAATACTGCTGATGAAGATGATGATAAATGTTGTTGATCAATACAATACAATTGAGTTGGCAGACATTAAAATAAATTACAGATAGGGGAAAGAGGAGAGAATAAGGATATTCACCTAAGCCCTGTGGAGCTGAGAGTGGGGTGAAAATCACCATCACAGGAGATAGCACTATCATCCTCCCATCTCTGAAGACTGCAACTTTGGCATTGCCCTATTCTCCTTCACTTTCAACCCCCATATTCAGTCACTCATCAGATCTTGTCATTCATTCATTCATTCATTCATTCATTCATTCATTCATTCGTATTTATTGAGTGCTTACTGTGTGCAGAGCACTGTACTAAGTGCTTGGAATGTACAGTTCAGCAACAGAGACATTCCCTGCCCAGCAACGGGCTCACAGTCTCTTCCTCCACAAAATTTCTTTGATCGGCCCTTTCCTCTCCATCCAAACAGGCCCCACTGTGGTTTAGACCCCTGTCATGTCCCTTCTCGCCTACTGCGTCTCATGGAGATATTGAAAAATAGAAAATACACACGGCCAAACTCTCCACCTGCCTTGCCTATCAGCCAAATTCAAGTGGCACACGCTTGGTTTTCGTAGAAGGGACCCTTAGGGCCCTTGAGACCCTCCTCTAGCTTGGGGACAATAGTACCACCCATTCACTTGGTGTCTCTGGCACTGCATGGTTCTTTGTTAGCTCTATAGAATGCTCTTGGTTCAGACCCCAATCACAGCCCCTTTGGAGATATAGCTGTTATATGGGACCTAGCCGCGAGGTGGCAGATTTTGCCTAGAAACGGATTTTTATTTTTGGTGTTTGTGTACACCGCTCGGCGGGGATGTTTTCACAAAATAATGTTCCTTGACAAATGTAATTTATATTGATTGCTTTTGTTAATGCTTCGGAGGAAATGTTTGAACTGGATAAATTCTTGTGGATGTTTATTTCTTTCTTCCTTTAGGGGAAAAAAAAGTTTTTTAACCCTATAAATGAATCTCATTTGAATTAGGTCAGGCAGAGGAGAGTTAGCATTTCCCAGAAGGCCTAACGGGGAAACAAAGAACAAAAGAACACATTGAGAAATACCTAAACGCCAGATAGTCACTACTCCAAGGCGCTCTTTTCTCAGGTAAGCTATTTTGCTTTCACTCTTGCGTTGTCTTTAAGAAAATCAGACAGCTGGCAATAGTTTTGCATGCCATTCGAAGGAGATAATGGAGTGGAACGTGGCTTATGTTTTTATGAAATATGAAATGTTCACCACTTGGGTGACAATCTGCCATCTGCATTTCTCCCATCTCTTCCTTAGCAACACTAGGGGCAACAATTAGAAGCTTCCACTTCAGTCAAATTACACTGCCGTCTCTACGGTGTACCCATCTGGAGCACGTTACCCGCTTCCTCCTTTGCTTCCCTAATTGCTCTTTGAGTTTTTGGTCCTTATTTTCTAACGCTGAAGAGGGTTAACACATTACCAAGGGAACAAAGGACCAGGTAATGGTGCCTCCTCTCTAAAGCAAGGAAAATGTCAGGTACTGGTTTCTTCTGATTCATAACTTCCAAACTAATGGAACATTCTAATTAGCATCAACCAAGAAATATATGAAAACCTCTTTCTTCCTTCTGGGTAATGCTTCATTTACTGAAGTCTATTTATGGGGGCTGACAGGGACATATCTCTAAATCTCTCACCAGGAACAAGGGCCTGAGTTTTCAGTAATACTAAACAAGCAAACAATGGAAATACATTAGGGTATCCTGGAACTGGGATAACTTCTTCCTGATTCATTAATTCAGTTGTATTTATTGAGCCTTTACTTTGTGCAGAGCACTGTACTAAGCGCTTGAGAGAGTACAATATAACAATAAGCAGATTGCAAGCACTGTACTAAGCGCTTGAGAGAGTACAATATAACAATAAGCAGATTGCATTCCCTGCCCACATTGAGCTTACAGTCTTAGAGAAGCAGCATGGCTCAGAGGAAAGGGCACGGGCTTTGGAGTCAGAGGTCATGGGTTTGAATCCCGGCTCTGCCACTTGGCAGCTGTGTGACTGTGGGCAAGTCACTTCACTTCTCTGTGCCTCAGTGACTGACCTCATCTGTCAAATAGGGATTAACTGTGAGCCTCACGTGGGACAACCTGATTACCCTGTATCTACCCCAGCGCTTAGAACAGTGCTCTGCACATAGTAAGCGCTTAACAAATACCAACATTATTATTATTAGAGGATGGGCTTGAGGGAACAATTCTTTTTCAGCAAGATGATTCAAGGGGTCTCAGTGCTGTGAATCAGGAAGGCAGGTTTCATCTAAATGACCCATGGTCAATTACCCAAATAGGGGAGGAGAAGAGTTTGATAGCCAAGTCTCCCAGGAGAGCTGATGGCAGTGATCTGGGAAAATGGCTACCCAAGCGCACACTGAGAGATGGTTGACTAGCTCCTAAAGCAGGTTGGATTTAATGTCCTCTAGACTTTTTACTCCTTTAGGGGGGGTGTATGCTGCAGGCCCTCACTTGGCTTTCCAACCATGAGAAGTGGGAAGCGGAGTAGTCTAGTGGAAAGAGCACAGGCCTGAGAGTCAGAGAACCTGGGTCCTTCTGCTGGCTCCACTGTTTACCTGCAGTGTGAACTTGAGAAAGTCACTTAATTTCTCTGTGCCTCAGTTCCCCCATCTGCAAAATGGTGATTCAATGTCTGTGCTCACTCCTACTTAGACTATGAGCCCCCTGTGGGACCCGATTATCTTTGCCTGGCACATAGTAAGCACTTTAAAAAATGCCACAATCATTACCAGCTTTAGGCAAGATTTCCAGAATGTGTTGTATGAAGGGCCAAACTTTTGTCAAAGAAAAATGAAGTGCTCCCTACACTCCTATCCCTACCTGGAATTTGACTTCCCATAGACATAAAGCAATTTGGGGGAAGGTAATTATTCCCTCTCAGTAACAGAGGTGGAGGCCAAAGTCCATTTTATAGATGGGAGATGGTAGCTCAGAGAGATTGTGATTCCCCACAGTCACAAGAAGAGAAACAGTGTGGCCTTAAAAGAAGCACTGTGGCCTAGTGAATGCTGGCCCTGCTATTTATTTGTTCTGTGATCTTGGGCAAGTCGCTTAAATTTTCTGTGCCTCTTATCTGTGAAATGGGGATTAAGACTGTGAGCCCTATATGGGACAGAGGCTATGTCCAATCTGATTATCATGAGTCTACCCCAGCGAATAGTACAGTGTCTGGCACATAGTATAGGCTTAACAAATACCATAAACAATTAAGAGGGGATTGGAGAGGAGTAGTGGAAGCCAAGTCTCCAATAGCCTCATGCTGTGTGCTATCCCACTGGCTAATAGGCCAGAAAAATTCTGAGGAGGCAAACTCTAGAATCCTTCAGAGATGTCACAGTTTCCCTGATTGACCTACTGCAAACTTTTCAGTCAGGCAGCCTTTCCTTATTTCTCAATCAACCAATTTATCAATGGTATTTGTTGAGTGCTTATTGTGGGCAGAGTGTGGTATTATTCCTGGGACCTGTGTTTTAGTAGCCACTAGACTAGGCTCTCTGAGGGGAGGCATTATGTCTGACAACTGTATTGTACTTTCCCAAGTGCTTGATACAGTGCTCTGCAGATGATAAGCCCTCAATAAATGCCAATGATTGATTGATTGATCACTAAGAGCATGCTAGAAGTTGGAGTGAAGGTGGGCAGGGTCTAGGCACTGGGACTGAGTTCTCCAATGCTTTCCAGTATACTAGGGTTAGATTTACCCAGAGATAGATAACTTTTGGGGAGATTTAAGCAGTCTTCTGCTAAATGGTGACTTGGTTCATTTTTATGCCATTAGCTCCAGCTAGCTGTCCAGATATGGATCTCTAACGTGTGCTTAAGCCTCTTTTTTTTAATGGTATTTTGTTAAGCACTTACTGTGTGCCTGGCACTGTGCTAAGCAGTGGGGTAGATACATGGTAATCAACTGGGACACAATCCATGTCCCAAATGGGGCTCACGATCTTAATCCCCATTTTATAGTTGAGATAACTGAGGCACGGAGAAGTTATGTTTTACAAGTAGCTGAAAAACCGTTGGTGATGGAAAAATGTCTCTGTCAAGGGAACTGCAAAACAGTTAAGGAGGAGTGTTTTCTTTGTCCAAATTGCTTGACCAGATGACAAGGTGAAAGTCAGAAACCATAGCTAGAGAATTGAATAGAGAGCACAGGGCAGGGATTGGGACTCCTGGGGGTGTAAAACCTTTACCTCTGCTCCAACTTCCCATAGGGTTGAAACCTTAGACAAGTACCCTTAATTCATTGAATTATCCCTATCCATTGCCTTTCCTCACACGGAGAAGCAGCGTGCCCTAGTGAATAGAGGATGGACCTGGGAGTTAGAAGGACTTGGGCTCTAACCCTGACTCCATCACTTGTCTGCTCTGTGACCTTGGGTAAGTCACATAACTTCTCTATGCCTCAGTTACCTCATCTGGAAAATGGAGATTAAGACTGTGAACCCTATGTGGGACAGGGACTGTGTCCAACCTGATTCACTTGTATCTACCACTGCATTAGTACAGCGCCTGGCACATATTAATTGCTTAACAAACACCATAAACAATTGAGATGGGTGACTGTGGGCCACTTAGGCTGATTCAAAGTAGAGTTGCTATTTCTGATGGAATTTCCAGCAACATATGAATACTCTCTTCTCTGAATGAAAGGAAGCCACAGTGAGAGAATGAGAAGATATTGGCATGTTATGAGGATCTGGGCAAGAGCAGTAAAAGACCAGTTCTAAATCCAAAGGAGGATCAATCATTCGTATTTATCAATTGCTTACTGTGTGCAGAGCATTGTAGTAAACTTTCAGGAGAATACAGTATCACAGAGTTGGTAGATACGTTCTCTCACCATGAGGAGCTCATTCTGTTTTGCTATAGTAAAGAAGCAGAGAAGCAGCATGGCTCAGTGGAAAGAGCACGGGCTTGGAAGTTAGAGGTCATGGGTTTGAATCCCAGATCTGCCACTTCTCAGCTGTGTGACTGTGGGCAAGTCACTTCACTCTCTGTGCCTCAGTTCCCTCTTCTGTAAAATGCGGATTAAGACTGTGAGCCTCATGTGGGACAACCTGATGACCCTGTATCTACCCCAGTGCTTAGAACAGTGCTCTGCACATAGGAAGCGCTTAACAAATACCAACATTATTATCATTATTATAGTATATATTTTTGTTACCTGATTTGGGCATAAGTATTAGGTGAGAATTAGGGAACATTCTTTTCCCCATCATGAGATTGTTTTCAGACATTCCTACTACATCCCAACTGCACACTTTGCTCCTCTAACACTGACCTTTTCATTGTGTCTCTATTTCGTCTTCCTCACCTCTGATCCCTTGTCCATGACCGCCTTCTGGCTTGGAAGTCTCTCCCACTTCACATCTATCAGACCACTGCTCTCCGCATCTACAAAACCCTACCATAATCGGATCTCCAAGAGGCTTTCCCCATTTAAGCCCTCACTTCCCTGTCTTAGCTCTGTGTCTCTTCCCCTAAGCACTTTGATATTCATTCATTTATTTATTCAATAGTATTTATTAAGCACTTATTATGTGCACACCCTGTACTAAGTGCTTGGGAGAGAACAATAAACAGGCATATTTCTTTTCCACAATGAGCTACAGTCTGCGGGGGTGGGGGGAGACAGACATCAATACAAATAAATAAAATTACAGACCTGTACAGAAGTGCCGCGGGGCTGGGAGAGGGGAATAACAAAAGGAAGCAAGTCAGGGTGATGCAGAAGGGAGTGGGAGATGAAGAAAGGTGGGCCTTAGTCTGGAAAGACCTCTTGGAGATGTGCCTTCAATAACACTTTAGAGGAGGGGAGAGTAATTGTCAGATTTGATCCCTCCCTCAGCCCCACAGAACTTAGATACATCCCCATATGTAATTTTTTTAATGTCTGTCTCCTCGACTTGAATGTATGCTCCTTGTGGGCAGGGATTGTCTATAATAATTGTGGTATTTGCTAAGCACTTACTATGTGCCAGGCACTGTGCTAAGCTCTGGGGTGGATACCAGCAAATTGGGTTGGACAGAGTCCCTGTCCCAATTAGAGATCACAGCCTCAATCCCCATTTTACAGATGAGGTAACTGAGGCACAGAGAGGTGAAGTGATGTGCCTAAGTCCACAGAGCAAACAAGTGGTGGAGCTAGGATTAGAACCCATGAAATTCTGACTCCCAGGCCAGTGCTCTAACCACCAGGCCAAGCTGCTTCAATTACTCTGTTGTACTGTACTCTCCGAAGTGCTTAGTACAGCACTCTACACACAGTAAGCATGGCCTAATGATGATAATAATAATAATAATAATCATGTTGGTATTTGTTAAGCGCTTACTATGTGCAGAGCACTGTTCTAAGCACTGGGGTAGACACAGGGGAATCAGGTTGTCCCACATGGGGCTTACAGTCTTATCCCCATTTTACAGATGAGGTAACCTGAGGCACAGAGAAGTTAAGTGACTTGCCCACAGTCACACAGCTGAGAAGTGGCAGATCTGGGATTTGAACCCATGACCTCTGACTCCAAAGCCTGTGCTCTTTCCACTGAGCCATGCTGCTTCTCTCAGCAAGAGAGATGCAAGAGACATCTTCTCTTCTAATGGAAAGAACACTGACCTAGAAGCCAGGGGACCTGGCTTCTAATCCTGAATCCGCTATTTTTCCACTGTGGGACTTTTGGAAAGTACACTTCTCTGTATTTCAGTTCCCTCATCTGCAAAATGGGGAGTAAACATTCTCCTTCCTATTTGGCCACTGGGGTTGGGCCTGGATAGCCAAGATATACAGAGTCCCTGAGGAAAGAATGTGGCCTAGTGAATAGAGCATAGGACTCAGAGTCAGAAGGACCGAGTTCTAATCCTGGCTCTGCCACTTGTCTGCTATTTGACCTTGGGCAAGTCACTTCACTTCTCTGTTCCTCAGTTATCTCATCTGTAAAATCTGGATTAAGACTGTGAGTCCCATGTGAGATATGGACTGTGTTCCACCTGATTAGCTTGTATCTACCCCAGCACTTAGAACAGTGCCTGGCACATAATAAACGCTTAACAAATACCATTAAAAATTTTTAAAAAAATCAGACATATTTAGCAATTAATCATGGATGATAACATATCTATTTGGGAAAATTGCTCTCCAGAAGATTTTGCTGCTCCTCTTTTTCACCTCAAACCCCAACTGGGAAAACAGAAACATCCCCATAATCATGCGTGTGATTTTTACATAAGCAGCTTATCCTCCTGTGGCGATTAAATTTGATTAGTGCAAGTTGTGAGGCAGAGGTCCTGATGGTAAGGTCTTGATGCTAGATTGCTCCCTTCACCAGCCCTCTTGCTCAAGGTGCAGAGAGGCCGATGAACATTTATTGCCTCCATAAATTCCACATGATCTCTCCTGCTTCTCGTTGGTCTTGGAGAGAAGCATTTCCCTTGAACCATTCAACTTTATTCTAAGGCCAGGGTGGGGGGTGGGGGGACAGTTAAGGAAAGAAAATCTTTCTCCAGCACTCAGAGTCTGTCTACCCCTCGCTAGCCCTCTCTCTGTCTCATCCTCTCTGTTTCTGCCTCACTCTATTCCCTTCCAACCCTCCCCTCCCTGATCCATCTTTCATGTCCTTCATGCCACTCGTGCCTCCTCCATCATCCTGGTTTATATCATCCTCTCTCAGAAACCAGCCTGACTCTCCACTTGCTCAATAGGCATAAGAAAGCTATGAGAACAGGACAATCCCTACTTACAGGCCCATGTGGTCCACTCACACCTCTACCTCTCTTTCCAAATCTGCTTAGCCAAGAGGCATCTTGATCTGAGCCATTGTGTTCTGGAGGTACCCTGTGGGCTGCTGAGTCTAAGAGAAAAGTAATCCAGTAATTTTGCTCAATTGCACACATCTCAGGAACAACACATTCTCCTTTCTAGCTATTTGACTCCTCTCACCTTTTGTGATTGAAAAGCATCATGAAAAGCTTGGGCCTAGGCATCAAACAACCTGAGTTTTAATCCCGGCTCCGCCACTTTCCTGCTCTGTGATCTTGGGCAAATCACTTAACTTCTCTGTGCCTCGGTTTCCTGAGAAATGGGAATTAAATACCTGTCCTCTCTCCTTCTCACACTGTGAGCCCTGTATGAGACAGGGACTGTCTCATTTGATTGTACTTCATCTTCTCTAGAGTTCAGTACAGTGTTTATCAAACAATAAGTGCTTAACAAATACCATAAGTACTGTTAAGAACATTCATATTTTTCTTTCTTAAAACATGTATGGTATGGATGGGAAATTGTCAAGATCTCTTTTTAAAAGAGCAGAAATTAAATGGAAATGACAGTACTAAGGAGTTCCAATTAAGAACCCCAATAGGTTAAGGGCTGGGATCTCCATTATCTGGTTGTAGTAAGATTGCTGTTTTCTTTTCACCTTGTCACTGATATAAATGCGTTCTTAATTCCCCCTTTTGTGGAGAACAAGTTATCACACTCATATTCATTAAGTTACTTTAGGACCTGCAGCAGAGCTTAATGGCAATTTAAATTAGCAGGGTTGCTTGTGGCAACATCAATTGCAGAGTGCACAGTGAGATGTGGGGAATGTAATAAATTCCCTCTGACTGCCCAAGCTCTTTCTCGGGGTCAACTATTTTAATGACCCCAAGAGTCCTTTGAAAATCATAAGCCCAGATCATTCTTCTCTGTACCTGGGTAATTTGGTTCAGAGAAGACATAACCGCAAGCAACATGATAGTAAATTCTCCAGCGTAGCCCTGCCACCTCCTTCTCTACTGGACTTCTTTTCCCACTGATACATTCCCTCTTCTAACTTTCCCACACTCCTTCTGGTTTTCTCTCCTCCCCAGCTTCTCTCACTCCCCACTGAGGTGACCATACACCCTGACTTGGGTGGGACAGTCTGGGTTTTGGGGTCTACCCAACCGCTTACTTTAGAAATGTTGGTCATGTAAAAAAAACAGGAGGCACTTCTTACCTGAGAGGAGTGAAACATAAAGAGGTGTATTTGGCACACATCTCTTGTCTACATCAGAGGAGGGAGGATGAAAGGGGAGGGTGGAGAGCTGGAGTGTGGGGAAGCCAAGAGTGAAGAGTGCCCTGTGCAAATTAAGTCCTTTGGGGTCCAGCTTTGGGAATTAGGGGGGTAGGGGGTTTGCAAGCTGGGGCCAACATCCTTTGCCACTGCCACTTCAGGGGCAGTCCCAATTCAACCATCTTGGTTCACATGGCCAGTCCTAGTACAGGGATGGCAGCCACTACCCCTTGGGCAGTTAAAGAGTGGCAGAAGACATCAAAGGTGGCCTTGCAGCAGGCAGTGAGCACCAAGTCCTGAGAGTCAGAAGGTCAATGGTTCTAATCCCGGCTCTGCCACTTGTCTGCTGTGTGATCTAGGGTAAGTTACTTCACTTCTCTGTGCCTCATTTACCTCATCTGTAAAATGGATGTTAAGTCTCTGAGTCCCATGTGGGACAGGGTCTATGTCCAATTCAATTTGCTAGTATCCATTCCAATGTTTAGTACAGTGCCTGACTCATAGTAAGTGCTTAACAAATAGAATCATTATTATTGTTTTCTTTTCCTTCCCATATTTGCTCTCACCTTCTTCTTCTTTCTCCTCTTTCTCCTCCTCCTTCTCTTCTCTCACTCTCTCTCTCCTTCTCCTTGATTTGTTTCCCACTGCCCCTGCCCATTTTTAAGCCAATACCCCTATGAGTTCCTCCCTCATCCCACCTAAGGTGACTTGAATTTTATTTAATTAATTCATTCAATCGTATTTATTGAGTGCTTTCAGTGTGCAAAGTACTGTACTAAGCACTTGGGAGAGTACAATACAACAACAAACATCTATCATTTACCCTCTGCACCCTAGGTCCATGTGATGGTTTCTTTCCTTGTAGCAGAGAGCAAGGCATAAGAGTTACATTGTTTTATATCAGATACTGATCTTACCCTAACCTTACTGACAGACTCCATCACAGAAGTGTATGTGCATGCATGTACACACACACACACACACACACACGTGCTTGTGCTTGTATGAATGTGGTTGTGCTTGTGTTCCATAAAGCTGTTGGAAGTCATGCAAATCTCCTACAGGCTCTGGGAACTAATTTGAGAAAATCCTCCTCTATGTGTGCTTACAGACACTCTGTTGATATTGCTATAATGCTAATACCTGCACGTGGAGGTCACCACCAAGGTCTTATTAAAGCGAAGAGGAAGAATGGCTAGAGAGAGAGCCTTGACAAGAAGTCAGACTCAAAAAATTCCTCCCTGGCCCAAAAGGCCCCTTTAGGACTTGCTTCTAGCACATGATGAAATGCCTTGTAGAAAATATGGAAGCTCTTTCATCTGATCCCTTCGGCAATTTGCGAGAGGCACAGAGAGGCCAAGACATGAGGTGCACGACTGACTACAGGCTACAGACAGGGAAGTTAGCCTGAGTGCTATACATTGCTTAAAGCTGCCTGTGTCTAGAACATTCTCCTTTGTTGAGGGAACACATTTGTCCTCAAAAAACTGAAGAGCCAAATAGCTGATTTGATGCCAGGAAGGCTTGACTGGTACTCTGATATCTCAGCCATTAGAGTGTCAGTTGCAAACGTTGCCTTCGATACACCCTTGTTTCTTTTCCTCTGATCACCTCTGGAGTGTGGATAAATGAAAAGCTCTCCATAAAATAACATTTTGGGCATCATTTTATCATTCATCTGGACCAGAGGACCACATCATTCCAACTGAGCTTGGATCATCATCACCTCAGTGTTTGTGATTCTGCCATGTTGCAGGACCTCAGGGTTCAGACTGCAATCCTGCCATCTGATGCCAGTTATCCACCTCAGACACTACTGATGGAATTGGATGAGTTGTTTGATAGGCCATGAATAAGCAATCCATTCCCCACAGTCTCGGAGTAATGTTGTGACAACAGCAGCGCTGTAGACTTTGAACTTTGTGTTCAGGCAGACTCCTCTTTCCTTTTCCAATAGAGGTTTAATATGTATTATTACTATAATTCTCTCAGCCGAAAACTGGGAGTCAATTGCCACCAAAAGAACAATGTGGCATGCTGTACCCAAAACAGCAGTGGAAATCTTTAAGCTGAAGCTTTGTAAGGATTGAGACACAAGGAGATGAAAGCAGAAACAGCTCCATGCACTGCAAGCATCAAACGTGGCCACATAGCAAGGAACAACCTTTGTGTATACACAATAGCTCCAGGACTGAGGATTCTACAATGGCTTGTTCAGTCACAAATGCACGTATTTACATTTCACTGTCAGCCATGTCTTCCTTCAAGTACAGAGGGTAATTATATAGGTCTAAAGCTCCTCCTCTGGTACCTCAGAATCAACACTGTTTAGTTCCTTTCTAGAATGCAAGCTTCATGCCGAAAAATCTATCTTAAATGACATCTGAGACAAATTTCAGGCTCCAGCTTTTGAGTGCTGTCAATTACAAAACATTCACCAAGAGAAGTTTTGCTCCTCTGTTGTATTGTTTTGCAGCAAAGCTTTTCAAGCAAATTACACAGCTGCTGAAAGCTTCTCAGGCCAAAATACATATAGTCATAGCCTTAGGCCATTCAGGGGGCAGGGAACGATTTTGCCACTGAAGCGCTTTACTTGACTCTCATACCGAATAGCATCTTATCTTTGCCTGTCATAACTAGCCACACTTAAAATGCATAAGGCAGTGGAAGCAGTGTGGCTTACTTGAAAGACCATGGGCTTGGGAGTCAGAGGTCATGGGTTCTAATCCAGGCTCCACCACTTATCAACTGTGTGACTTTGGGTAAGTCACTTAAATTCTCTATGCCTCAGTTACCTCATCTGTAAAATGGGGATTAAGACTGTGAGCCCCACATGGGACAACCTGTTTACCTTGTATGTACCCCAGCACTTAGAACAGTACTTGGCACATAGTAGGTGTTTAACAAATACCATTATTATTATTATTACTGCAAGCCAGGGTTGCCAGTGGCAAAATTCTTCTGAGCACTATTATCGAGTCATATGGAAAAAGAATATAGACATTGGACAGAGAACAATTATTTTTTATGGTCCTCATGAGTGGGAAGGATCCCAGAAGCCAGTAGGAGGGAAGAGGGTGAGTAATAGCATGCAGATCAATTTTGGTACCAATCAGTTGATGAAGAATAAAAAAAGCATTCAGAAATGCCACGTCTCATTGCTTTCGCAAATTGAAAGAAATGGCTTTGGGATCAGAGTAAACCAATACTCACCCAGGAAGGCAATCCTCTAACAAAGGGATAATTAGCAGGTGCAGGCCAAATGAGCTCTTCCAGACTCACCCACTAAAAACAAAGGTAACTGGAATTCTCATTAATCATTGCTATTGTTTGTTTTAGTAATTAATAATTGTGGTATTTGTTAAGCACTTACTATGTACCAAGCACTGTGCAAAGTGCTGGGGTAGATACAAACAAATAGGGTTGGACACAGTCCCTGTCCCACCTGGGGCTCACAGTCTTAATCCCCATTTGACATATGAGGTAACTGAGGCACGGAGAAGATTAGTGGCTTGCCCCAGGTCACACAGCAGAGAAGGGGCCGAACTTGGATTAGAGCCCAGGTCTTCTGACTCTCAGTTCCCTGCTTTTTCCACTAGGCCCCATTGATCTTCCAGTGGAGCAAGGTTCCCCCATAGATTACTGGGAAACCTCCGTCTCTGTCTTTTAACTGAATATAATATAACCACAGATGGTTTTGCGCAGTTTGTTCTCATATGGAAACTTTATCTTAATCCACTTGAGGGTTTAAGAGACCCTTGGTCAGGTAAGCAATCCAACAGGTTTTGAGGATCAGACAGTGGCACTAGCTTGGGTGTTCATAGCCGAGAGCTACCACTTCAATTAGCAAGGCTATTTATCCAAACCCGGTGTCACGTTGAATTTAATTTAATCTGGAGCTATAGATTTCTTATTGCTGTCAAACAACACGACAGACCTAAGTTGCAGAACATTAGCGATAAGAACGTGGTTCAACCAATTTCTCCTCTCCTCTAATTAATTATTTTTACTGGGCATATCCATTCTTTAATAGCTTTCCTCAAGCATAAAATTCTACGGAGTTTCCTGTCAATGGAGAAGCAGTGAGGCCTAGTGGAAAAAAAGCATGGGCCTGGGTGTTGGAGGACCTGGGTTGTAATCGCAGCTCAGCCACTTGGCTGTTGTATGACCTTCGGCAAATCACTTCACTTCTCTGTGCTTTAGTTCCCTCATCTGCAAAATGGGATTTCAGTACCTGGTCTCCCTTCTACTTACTCTGTGAACCTCATGTGGTACCCAATAAATTTGAATCCACCCCAGTACTTAGTACAGTGCTTGACACATAAGCCCTAAACAAATACCACAATTATTATTATCAAAAATAATAATAATAATAATAAGAAGAAGAAGAAGAAATGGAAAAGAAAACAGGAACATTTTTAAAGGATCTTGTTTTTTCCACAACAGAAGAGACCATTTTCTGTTTGGGGTTGGTTAAGGACCTCTCTGATCTGGAAGCAGGAGAATAGACCCTTTGATCTTATAAAGTTCCTCTGTTTCTGGGATTTTAAAATACTATGATCTCCTGGTTCTCATTAGCAAAAAAAAAATTGGAAAAATATTTTAGAAGTCCAGTGCGTCAAGGGCAAGAAAAATCAACATGGGTAATCTGCTTTATAAGCATTTTTAATCCTCTAATAATGATGGCAGTCAGTCATCTCCTCAGATCAAGTGGCTGTTTTCCCTTTTCCTTTATCTGATGTGATTGAAGGGAAGTATTCTTTAGGGCAACAACAGTGGCTTTATTAACAATTGCACTTCCTGCTTCCACAAACACAGTCTAAACCTGGCTCCTGAGGATCGGACAGTGCCTCCAAGAGAGACCATCTCAGAACAATAGAGAGAAGAAATTATTGTCCTTTTTTAACAGATGGAGAAATTGAGGTTCAGAGAGGTGGCTGAGCCAGTAATACAGAAGCAAAACCAGGTTTCCTGTTAGTAGACAGTGCTGCTTTCTCACAATTATGTTTAACTCCATATTTACCACCACATCGTCCTCTACCTTTACAGGCAGAAAGGTTTTGATTGAAAGAGTGTGAAAGTTGGTTCCTGCCTCCCACCCCCATCCCCAGTGGCTTTCCAGGGGCTCACATCTCACCTTATTATGGAAGCTAATATTTCTGACTGGTGGACCCCTCTCAGGGTCACACCTGGAGAGTTTTCAGTATTCTACCTGTCTCTGCTATGGGAGGGAGAGTTAAGCAGAGGCCTACCCATTCCAAATTCCTAGCTTGGGCAGTGGCTAGCAATTGGAAGGCAATCTGCTACAAGTCAAACTCACCTGTGCTGGGCAACAACGGCAAGGGAGAGAGTCGAGGGTGGAGACTCAAGTTTATTGCTTGGAAGGAGGCAATGGTAAACTACTTCCGTACTTTTACCAAGAAAACTCTGTAAAATCACTACCAGAATGAGTGCAGATGGACAGCGGGATGTTCTGGGAGAGATGTGTCCATGTTGTCGCTATGGGTTGGAAACAACTCGACGGCATAAGACAAGACACTAGTGAGGAAGAGCTCCTCTGATTTCGATAACCAAGATTGCTGATGGAGAAAACCACAGCATGCTTCAGAAGGAATCAATATGATTTATCTTAATTCTCCTTTGAATCTTCTCTTGCACAGAACTTGGCAATTCATTGTTTAAGGACTTTCTCTCAGTTAAACAAAGACCAAGACACTATTCAGGATAACCTCTGGCTCTTTCAGGAATCTGTTTGTATAGGCAAACTGGAAGCCATTTCTATTTTCTGACTCTCTGTTTGCCTTCACTGTAAAATGGGGCTAAAGAGAATTCTCACCTTCATAATAATGATTACAGTATTAGTTAAGGACTTACTATGTTCCAAGAACTGTACTAAATGCTGGAGTAATGAAGGGACTTCAGGTTGCTTCTGCAGCCTAAGAGTAATGGGTGAAGCAGTGTGGCCATGTGGATAGAGCATAGGCCTAGGAGTCAGAAGGACCTGGGTTCTAATCTCTGCTCTGCCACTTGTCTGCAGTGTGACCTGGAGCAAATCACTTAACTTCTCTGTGCCTCAGTTACTGGCTCTGTAAAATGGGGATTAAGACTGTGAGCCCTGTGTGGGACGTGGACTGTATCTAACCTGATCAGCTCATATCTACCCCAGCACTCATTATAGTACCTAACACATAGTAAAAGCTTAACAAATACCATAAAAAAGTGACTCCTAAGCCTGCCTTTGTGGGACACTGTAGAATCAGTCAATCAGTGGTATTTATTGAGTGCTGACTCTGTGCAGACCACTGTACTAAGCACTTGGGAGAGTACAATATAATGGAGTTGGTAGACAGGTTCCAAGCCCACAACAAGTTTACAGTCCAGAGGATGTTTCTTGCACGGACAGAAGCATGCTGTCAAGATATGCTGGAAACAAGCATTAGTAGCCTGGAAGGACCAATTCCAGTGTGGTTAGCTGGTCTGGTGTGCATGGTTGCCCAAGATGACCCCTGGTTCCTGTTGCTGCCTTCTGCTATTGTTCAAGTCAGAAGGTTGCAGGTTGCCTGTCACCATCTGGATGAGAAGGACAGCAGAGGACCTAGAGGCCTTCCCCAACTAAGCCCTCATTTCCCCCACTTCCTCTCCCTTCTGTATCACCCTTGCACTTGGATTAGCTTCCTTTATTCACCCCACCCTAACCCTCAAAGGACTTATATACATATATATCATGTATTTTAATGTTTTTCTCTCCCTCTAGACTATAAGCTCTTTGTAGGCAGGGAATATGTCTCTCACCTCTGTTATATTGTACTCTCCCAAGTGCTACTACAGTGCTCTATACACAATAAGTGCTCAATTAATATGATCAATTGATTGACAAGTGGGAAATAAGATTCCCCATTTAATGTCCCTATCTTTCCCAGCCCCTTCCCCTTTCATTTCCTCCTCTCTGCCTTCCTTCTCCTCCTCTACCCTCTCCTTTTCCCTTCTCCCTTTGCCTCTGTCCTCCTTTTGTCCTCTTCACATTCTTTCTTTTTCCCCCTTTTCTTTCTTTCTCTTCCTCTTAATGCCCTCCTTCACCCCCTTCATTTTTTCTTTCTGGTGGTCTCCCCTCCCCCCACCCCCTGAGTTCCTCCCCCCACTCACCTGTTCACTTTTCTGAGGGGTAGGGAAGGTGTCTGCAGAGATCGATATTATTGACCCGTTGAGTCCAAGCTGCCTACCTGTGGTAAAAAGGAAAAAGAAAAAACATTTTTCTAGCTTGTTCTGGGCTCATTTGCCTGTGTAATCTTCCAGGATTTCCCTCGCCTCTCTCCCCCCATTTCTCCTCTCTCCTGCCCAGTCAACTCTGCCTCCTGAATGAAAATTAGAACTTGAAATTGCAATGATGGGAGAAGGAAAGGTTTCAAAACTTTCCTAAGAAGCACAGTGATAGGAAGGATGAAATATTGATGGGGATCATAAATCTTGCAGGAGCAAATGCAGAGGATACAGTTGGGATGAAGTTCATAACGTAGCCTCTTGTTGAGGAAGGAAAATAGTTGAGTTGGTTTCACAGCAAGACAGAAAGCTAGCTAGAGTGTGTGTGTGTGTGTGTGTGTGTGTGTGTGTAAGAGCATGTGTAAAAGACAGTGGGTAAAATCTTCCCTGCATTGTGAAGACTGGAGGTTCATAGTGTTGGGATCAGAGGGCTTTCTGCTCCAAGGATCCTTTCAAATGTTGCTATTCAGTGAAGCTCCTAATGTAACAAGACTAAAGCTACTCCCTGGGCTCTCCCATATTGACACCTACTTTGCCCGAATCTCAACCTGAAGGTGGCTATCCTGGGATTTCCTTCTGTTCCAAAAGTGGGAACTGTGTTTTAAGAATCACAGGGAAGAAACTGTGGATGTTAGACAGACCTCTCCAAAACAAGCCCCATGTTACTGTGGGTTGAGACACTGTTCATTTGCCTTTCATCCTTCTCACCCCTCTCATTAGTCCTTTCTCACCAGAGCACCACTTAGGTCTTGTACACTTAGGTCTTGAACCTCCAAGAGGAACATAGCCACATCCCAAAAAGGGGGTACTCAAAAGCTCCCATGGATCCTTCATTCAATCAATCGTATTTATTGAGTGCTTCCTGGGTGCAGAGCAATGTACTAAGCGCTTGGGAGAGTACATGTAACAGAGTTGGTAGACACATTCCAGGCACACAATGAACTTACAGTATAGAGGGGATGACAGCTGCTGGTGAAGTGGGCCTGCCATGGCCTGCTGTTAGCAGTGCCCTCAACCCTTCCTCCTGAAGAGGTGGTGGAGATCCCCTTGACATTCCTGACATCTAACAACTGATATTCTGCCCCAGGAATTTGGTCATGTATCCCTCCTCCACCAAGCTAATGGGGAAGCAGCATGGCATAGTGGATAAAGCATGGGAGTCAAAAGGTCATGGGTTCTAATCCTGGCTTTGCTACTTGTCTGATCTGGCCTTGGGCAGGTCACTTCACTTCTCTGTGCCTCAGTTAACTCATCTGTAAAACGGGAATTAAGACTGTGAGGCTATGCGAGACAGGGACTGTGTTCAACCCGGTTTGCTTGTATCCACCCCAGTGCTTAGTACAGTGCCTGGCACATAGTAAGCATTTAAGAAATACCATAATTATTGACAAGCAGCAGGGCATAGTGGATAGAGTATGGTCCTGGGAGTCAGGTCATGGTTTCTAATTCCGGCTTTGCTACTTGTCTGTTGTCTGACCTTGGGCAGGTAACTTTGTTTCTCTATGCCTCAGTTACCTCATCTGTAAAATGGGGATTGAGACTGTGAGCCCCACATGGGACAGGGACTGTGTCCAAACCTATTTGCTTGTAACCACCCCAGCACTTAGTAAATTGCCTGACATATAGTAAGTGCTTAACAAGTACCATAATTATTGTTATTATTATTAATAATAATAAACTCTTTTTCCATCTCTCAGTCTACCACTAAGATTACAGTGATACTCTGGCACAGACCATAATAATTAATTAATGGCATTTATTGAACATTTACTCTGTGCAGAGCACTGTACTAAGCTCTTAGGAAAGTAAAATAGAGTTAGATACAATCCCTACCCTCAAGGAGCTAACAGTTCAATGACGGAGGCTCAAAACAAGGCTTCTGGAGCCGCCGTATCCTGAGGTGTCTAAATCACTCAACTTTTCTCCCAAAATCCTCCCCAGAACTGTCCTTCCCCATTTTTGAGGCCTAACCTCACCTCCACCAGGGGGAGGACAGGAGCCAAAATGGCTAAGGATGATGCTGTCCACCGTCTACAAAACTTTCTTAGCAAATAGGAGACAGAGAGAGACGAAATAACTTTCAGGACTGTTATGACTGTATTTCTGAGTGATTAAACTCATTCTGAAAGGATGGGGTGGCCCAGAAACCTAGAGGGCAAAGTCATGATGCACTTTAAATGTCTTCCTTGGTCTGCCCCGAAAAATTGCTTCTGTCAGCTTTAATTTCCACTCCACTGAATATCAAGGAAGGTGAGGCCTGAGCAGCCTAAGTTGCAAGGGAGAATTCGCGCATCTGCTGTAAAGGATGGGAAAATGACACTCTTCCAGTTCCAAAGAAGAGGATAAACTCAGATGCTCCTTATCAGAAAAGTGTCAGAAGAGCGATCATGAACTCAGGTAAGGTGAGAAGTAAATTTCCTAACTTGGCCAAAAGCAGAGTAGACAGACAGCGGCTCCCTTGATGTCTCCATCACAAAACAGGACAGGGTCCCCCCAGGCAGAGTGTTCTCCTTGCTTCAACCTCTGGCAGATTTACTGTGGAGCATCTTGTCAGTCAGACAGTCTGATCAGCCTCTGAGCTGGTCCTGCAGCCTCTCCTTGCTTCAGTCTCCTATGTACAGAACTGTGAGAATCATCTCCTTTCAGCATGGGGTTGATCCTCTCTTTCCCCTACTTGGGGCTTTCCATAGATCATCAAATTAATCAAATTGATAAAATTGCCTTCTCCCCGACTGCCCTCTCCCTCTCCTCACTTGGATCAGTGGGTCAGTGGAGAGGACTTGTTTCAAAAGCAGCCCTGAATTGGTTTTGCAGAGGTTTTGTTTTTCAGTCTCTAGCACATTTAATTTTAGACAAAACACTTCTACTCCAAAAAATAGTCCAGACATCAATCAATCACTTTTATTGAGTGCTTACTGTGTGCAGAGCACTGTACTAAGCACTTGGGAGAGTACACTATAACAGGTTGGTAGACAAATTCCCTGCCCACAACATGTTTTTAGTCTAGAGGGGGAGAATCCGTTCAAACTTACCAGAGTCAGAGTAAGAATGAGACTTGGAACACTGAGCCCCAGTTCTCTAGAGAAGAACCACACTGTCTTATTTTCGAGTTCTTCATAAATCACTTACTTGCCAACAGCCTGTTTTTTTTCAATCTTGAGCCTGTGGGCCTGATCTTACCTGCATTCTGTGCCAAGCTAGTTTGCATTGCATGGTGCTGCCTGAATTCCAGCAAGATATCTGGTGATCTTCTGAGGAAAAACGGTGGAACCTCTAGACTGTAAGTTCTTTGTGGGCAGGGAACATATCTACCAACTTTGTTAGATGCTCTGAACACAGTAAGTGCTTAATAAATATGATTGAGTGATTAACTGATTGGATTGGGGGCTGTTCCTTGAGAGGAGTCTTAGAAATCTCTTTTCAGGAAGCATGGAGGCTGCTTCCTCTTCTATACAGAATGTGTAGTCCTTCTCTAGGATGAGGAAGCCCTGGAGACATTCATTCATTCATGCATGCATGCATGCATGCATGTATTCATTCATTCGATTGTATTTATAAAGCACTTCCTGTGTGCAGAGCACTGTGTTAAGTGCCTGGGAAAGTACAGTACAACAATAAACAGTGACATTCCCTGCCCACAACCAGTTCACAGTCTAGAGGGGGAGAGACAGACATCAATACAAATAAATAAAATTACAGATATATACACAAGTTCTGTGGGGCAGGGAGAGCTAAGTCAGGCTGATGTAGAAGGGATTGGGGGATGAGGAAAAGTGGGGTTTAGTCTGAGAAGGCCTCTTGGAGGAGATGTGCCTTCAATAAGACTTTGGGGGGTTGGGGGTAAGGAGAGGAGAGGGTGGTAATTGTCTGTTAGATCTGAGTCCTGACCCTGATCTGACTCCTAGTCAATCATTGGTATTGACTAAGTGATTTCTTTGTGCACAGGAGTCTACTACACGGTTAGGATAGTGTAACAGAGAAGCAGGTGGCCTAGTAGGAAGAGCAGGAGCATGGAAATCAGAGGACCTGGGTTCTATTGCGAGCTCTGCAACTTGTCTGTTGTTTGGCCTTGGGTAAGTCATTTAATTTATCTGTGTCTCAGTTACCTCATCTGAAAAATGGGGATTAAGACAATGAGCCCCGTGTGGGACAGGGACTGTGTCCAACCTGTTTATTTTATATTTACCCCAGCATTTAGTATGGTGCCTGGTACATAGATAGCACTTAATACATACCATTAAAAAATGAATTCAGTTAATGTTCCTGATCCTTGCCTATAAGTTGCTTACAGCCTATGTGAGGAGATAAAATTACAGGTGAGGGGAACACTGTAGTACAACTATAAGCACATAAGTGCTGGGTTGGTGGCCGAAAAGGGGGGGAGGTGAGTAACTCATTAGTGCTTAGGAGATGAGACTAAGTGTATGGGTGAGGACCTAGGGAGGTCTCCTCCCACTCCCCTGCCTCCACCCACCCCCTGTAGGCTGGCTTTGTAGCCCCTCTGTCTGGGAGTGAAAAGAAGAAAGAAGTGGGGCCAGAGTGGGGAATGGTGGAAGGAACACAGACAAGTCCAACGGGGGAAAAGAAAGTACATTTGAAAGCAGAGGAGACACTGCGGCAGGAGCAGTGCCGGGGACCTTGACTGCTAACCTGTCTGCAAACTCCTGATCAGTGAAATGTAGGAGGCTGGCAGTGCCGGCAACCCTGCTCAGGTTTGAGGAGGTTTGAGGAGACAGGGACGTCTCCTGACATGGGCAGGGTGGAGGAAAGTGGGGATAGACAGGGGAGAAGGTTTTACAAACAACAACTATACCACAGACCATATCTCCCTCCTCCACTGCTGCACTACCTCATCCTCCTCTTCTTCCCCCTCCCTAGCTCCTAAGTGCAACACAGACCAAAGAAAACCTTTAAAAAAAAGCAAGAGGCATTCCTCAGGTCAAAAGAGTCAAGGAAAAAACCTAGCAGTCCCTGAACGGGTAAACAGCTCCAGGCAGCCATGAAAGTGGCTGAGCATTAGGAGAGGTGGCTGGTTCCTTTGTTGTTCTGTTCAGAAAGCTGTCAGAGCCTATATCAATAGATTGATATTTCCCTGATGAAATTTCTTCCTGTAGCACAGGGGATGAGTCTGGAAGGGAGTGCTCTGGGAACAGAATTAGCTCTTTGCCACGCTCAATTCTGCTTCTGGAGGAGAAGATTCACGGTAGATCATTTTCTGAATTTGGGGAGAATTGGGGGAAAGTAACTGTGCCCCATTTAAGATCCACTAGTTCCTGTGGCTCCCCCATTGCTACTCTCACATCCTGCTCCTCTCCTGCCTGCTGTGGCCCTTCCCTGGCTGGACCTGAGTCGGGAGATACAGGTTCAGGAGAGCTCAGAGACTGTAGTCAATCAATTAATCCATCAATCAGTCATGTTTATTCCGCATTTACTTTGTGCAGAGCACTGCACTGAGTGCTTGGGAGAGTACAGAGTAAAGATTTGGTAGACACATACCTGGCCCACAGGGAGTTTACAGTCTAGAAAGGGAGACAGATATTAATAGAAATAAATGAATAAATAAGTTCTGTAAAGCTGATGGAGGGGTGAATAAAAGTTCAAATTCAAGTGCAAGGGTGATGCAGAAGGGGAAATGAGGGCTTAGTGGGGAAGGCTACTTGGAGGAGATGTGATTTTAATAAGGTTTGAAGTTGGGGAGAGTGATTGTCTTACAGTGATAGACTATAAATTCTTTAAGGGCAGGAAACAAGTCTACCAACTCAGTTGCATTACTCTCCCAAGAATTTAGGACAGTGCTCAGTTCCAGGTAAACACTAAATAAATATGATTGCTTAATGAATTGATTGATTGAGTCTCCTGGGCCATTATGGCAGCTCTTAGTCTGAGAATGTCTGGTAGAAGCTAAATGGGGCTGTGACAATCTGCCAAAGCCAATTAGCGAATCTTGGGCAATTAACTTAGGGGCCAGGTGGATAGAGCACAGACCTGGGAATCAGAAGGACCTGGGGTCTAATTCCAGCTCTGCCACTTGTCTGCTGTATGACTTTGGACAAGTCACTTCATTTCTTTGTACCTCAGTTACCTCATCTGTAAAATGAGGATTGATTGTGAGCCCCATATGGGACAGGGACTGTGTCCAACCTAATTAGCTCATATCTAGTACAGTGCCTAGCACAGAGCAAGTGCTTTACAAATACCATTAATAACAAAACAACAACAACAATAAAATTATAAACTTATAAATGCCACAAGAAATCCATCTGAGCAGATTGGTATTATAGAGGGGCAATTTTTTTCTCACTCATCTCATAATTCTAATTTCATATTGTTATGATGTAGGGGCCAATGGGGAAACCAGGGCAGGAGGGTCACAGCAGAGGAGCAGGCAGGAGAGGGTTCACTGGGTTGGGGGTGGAGGTAAGGGGACACACAAGCTCTGTTTAATTTCCCTGCTCTCCTCTGGAATCCATTTCTCAGCTGCAAGGATGACAGGCAGAGTAATTACAAGAGACATAAAAAGCTTGTTCCAATGGCACAAACAAAAACCCAGACAACGTATGTGCCTTTTTTCACTCAGCCCACACCCGCTAATTTCTCCCAGTGTCTTTGTGTGTTTCACCAAGACTTGTGGCAGACATCTGCTCCCAGATATCTGGGGGTCTGCCTTTTGTTGCAGTGTGCTGGGTGTAATGAAAGAGGGCTCATTGAAGCCCATGGGATTAGTTGACCTTGCCAGTGGCAGCTCTGGAAAGCAAGATGCCTTTTTGAATCTGAGACCTTAGTTCCCTTTCAGTAACATTCTTATGCTTGTCTGAAAAGCCATTAAGTAAAATCAGTCAGTCAGTCAAAGTTATTGATCACTTACTGTGTGCAGAGCAATGTACTAAGTACTTGGAAGAATAGACTATAATAATATAACATATTCCCTGCCCACAGTGAGCTTACAGTCTAGAGGGGAGACAGACATTAATATAAATAAATAAAATACAGATACATATATAAGTACTTTGGGGCTGGGTTGGGGGGGTGAATAAAGGGAGCCAGTAAAGTTGATGCAGAAGAGAACTGGAGAAGAGGAAAAGGAGAGCTTATTCATTCAGTAGTATTTATTGAGCTCTTACTATGTGCAGAGCACTGTACTAAGTGCTTGGAATGTACAATTCGGCAACAGATAGAGACAATGCCTGCCCATCAGCTTAGTCAGGGAAGGCCTCTAGGAGGAGATGTGCCTTCCATAAGGCTTTGAAGGTGGGGAGAGAATTGTCCGTCGGATATGAGGAGGGAGGGCATTCCAGGCAGGAAATAGGCAAGAGGTCAGTGACGAAATAGATGAGATTGAGGTACAGTGAGAAGGTTGTCATTAGAGGAGTGAAGAGTGTGGGCTGGATTGTAGTAGAACAGCAGCAAAATGAGGTAGGAGGGGGCAAGATGATTGAGTGTTTATCAGATTCTACCTAGTTGATGCTGAAAAGGAGAAGAAGGGTTTGAAATATCTTTATCTATGTTTGTCTACAGATAGATATAGACAAATATGGCTGTTTCATATGTGTATCTCTATTGTTTACCCTGCTCTCCTTTGTGGTTGAAGAAGTATGAGATTCTTTTTGTATGCCGGTACGATTGTACTGTGCTAGCTTTTCCCACACAGTATGACTTGTTTTTCAATGCTCTGCACATAATAAATGTTCAAAAAATATCACTGATTGATTGATTGATTCAGAGCAGTGATAGATTGCATTCCATCAATCACACATCTGTGGCCTCAGGAAAGTGAGGCAGGCAGGGCAAAACAGCCAGCTGGATTAGGGTTAAAGATATACCCGCCTCTTTGATAGTTTGTAGTTTTCACATCCACATCTGCTTGGCTCATTTTAATTCCTGAATTGTCTTTGGATTTTATTAATGAGGAGGCAGTGGCAGGATATAACCCAGGTCTTCTCTATCACTTCCATAATTGTTCATCCCCCTAGAATCACCAGTCTATTTGATAGGGCAGCAGAGCTGTTTGTGTCATCCCCCTTGTGAGCAAAGTGCAGAGCTGGACAGGAGGAGTTGGGTTAAGTGGTTGGCTTCCTCAGGCTCTTGTCAACAGAGTTATTTTTGCTAGGCCAGTACTTTTGGAGGTAACAACCTTCCTAGCTCTCACTTTGGTCTCCTGGCTTCAACATTTCCAACCTCCCGTTGGCCAGTGGAGAAACCCATTCTTCCCCCCTGGATCAGAACTTGGCCATTTGGCCTAGAGAAGCAGACTGGGCCAGGGAACTTGTCTGTTTATTGTTATATTGTACTCTGTTAAGCAGTTAGTACTGTAAGCGCTCAATAAACACAAAGGAATGAATTCTGGTCAGAATCCCTATAATAATAACAATTATAATAATAATAATTGGTTTATTTGTTAAGTGCTTACTGTTTGCCACTCACTGTATTAAGTGCTGGGGTGGATACCAGAAAATTGGGTTGGACACAGTCCCTATCCCACCTGAGGCTCATAGTCTTAATCCCCATTTTACAGATGAGATAACTGAGGCTCAAGGAAGTGAAGTGACTTGCCCAAGGTCACACAGCAAACACGTGGCAGAGCCGGGATTAGAACCCATGGCCTTCTGACTCCCAGGCCTGTGGTCTGTCCACTCTGTCCTTCCCTTTAGTTCACCATCATTTGGCCAGATGCTGAGAAGCAGCATGGCCTAGTGGAAAGAGCACAGGACTGGGTGTCAGAGGACCTGGGTTCTAATCCCAAGTCCATCACTTGCCTGCTATATGACCTTGGGTAAATCGCTTGACTTCTCTGTGCCTCATTTTCCTCATCTGTAAAATGGTGATTAAGTCTATGCATCCCATGGGTCATGGATCATGTCCAACCTGATTTGCTAGTGTCTACCCCAGCACTTAGTACAGTTCCTGGCACATAATAACCACTTAACAAATAGCATTTGAAAAAAAAGATGATGAAGGCTTTCCCCTGCTTTTGTCTCTGGTGTTTCTGTGGATGAGGCTACCTGATAATACTGCTGCCAAAAACTTTGATCATTGCTACACACAACTGACAGCGCAGGGTCTGTGCAGGTTATGGGCCCCTGTATTGATATGGGTTTAATTATCTAGTGGATAATGAGTTGGCTTTTAACTGGGAGTAGAAATGTGTTTTACTAGGAGGTGGACAGAACTAGATGGCCAGTTAATCAAAGGGTCATTCATTCATTCAATAGTATTTATTGAGCGCTTATTATGTGCAGAGCATTGTACTAAGCGCTTGGATTGTACAATTCAGCAACAGATAAAGACAATCCCTGCCCACTGACGGGCTTACAGTCTAACTGGGGGAGACAGGCAGACAAAAACAAGACAACTTAATCACGATAAATAGAATCAAGGGGATGTACACCTCATTAACAAAATAAATAGGGTAATAAAAATATATACAAATGAGTGCTGTGGGGAGGGGAAGGAAGAGGGGGAGGAGCAGAGAGAAAGGGGGAATAGGGAGTTTAGCTGAGGGGAGGGGAAGGGGGAAGGGGAAGGGAACAGAGGGCTTAGGGGGAGCAGAGAGGGAGCAGAGGGAGCAGAGGGAAAAGGGGCAGCTCAGTCTGGGAAGGCCTCTTGGAGGAGGTGAGCTCCTCCATAAATAGTATTTTCGTTACCCTATTTATTTTGTTAATAAATTGTACATCGCCTCGATTCTATTTAGTTGCCATTGTTTTTACGAGATGTTCTTCCCCTTGACTCTATTTATTGCCATTGTTCTTGTCTGTCCGTCTCCCCCGATTAGACTGTAAGCCCGTCAAACGGCAGGAACTGTCTCTATCTGTTGCTGACTTGTTCATCCCAAGCGCTTAGTACAGTGCTCTGCACATAGTAAGCGCTCAATAAATACTATTGAATGAATGAATGAATGAATGGCTTTGAAGAGGGGAAGAGAGTTAGTTTGGTGGAGGTGAGGAGGGAGGGCATTCCAAGACAACGGTAGGACGTGGGCCAGAGGTCAACGGTGGGATAGGCGTGAACGAGGGACAGTGAGGTGAGCAGCAGAGGAGCGGAGTGTGCAGGGTGGGCAGTAGAAAGAGATAAGGGAGGAGAGGTAGGAGGGGGCAAGGTGATGGAGAGCCTTGAAGCCCAGAGTGAGAAGTTTTTGTTTCGTGCGGAAGTTGATAAGCAACCACTGGAGGTTTTTAAGGAGAGGAGTGACATGCCCAGAGCGTTTCTGCAGGAAGATGATCCGGGCAGCGGAATGAAGAATAGACTGGAGTGGGGAGAGACAGGAGGAAAGGAGATCAGAGAGAAGGCTGACACAATAATCCAGCCGGGATATTATGAGAGCCTGTACCAATAAGATTGCCGTATGGATGGAGAGGAAAGGGTGGATCTTGGCCATATTGTAAAGGTGAGACTGGCAGGCATTGGTGACGGATTGGATGTGTGGGGTGAGTGAGAGAGCTGAGTCAAGGATGACACCAAGGTTGCGGGCTTGAGAGATGGGAAGGATGGTCGTACCATCCATAGTGACAGGGAAGTCAGGAAGAGGACGGGGCTTGGGAGGGAAGATAAGGGTTTGTTTGCTGTTCTGAAGTCCAGCCTTCAGCCTCCTTCTTAGAAATAATAATTAAGGCATTTGTTAAGCGCTTACTATGTGCTAAGCACTGTTCTAAAAATGCAACTCTAATTGGAAGAAGAAGTAGATTACTTCCCATTAAGAGAGTCCAACTGGGTGGATACAACTACACCTTTAGAAGGGGTCTTTGGAAGATGCAGGGAACCTGAAATATTTAAGAGCCCTAATGCTTATGTGAGAGGCCAGCTAAACTTCTGCTGGGTGGGAAATTCAATTATTTAATAGATTGAGAGGTCTTGGATTTAAAGTGGAATGAAGGAGAGGGCTGAGCAGGGGAACCAAGTGCTAAGCTGGCCCAACCAGAGGGAAAGCACAGTAGCAGCATGCCTGCTTGCCTGTCTGCCTTCCTATTTCCCTGCCTAAAAGACTCCCTAACCTGACTCCCTGCCTCCATGTCTGCAGCCTGCCTATTTCCCTGCCTACCAGACTCCCTACCTGCCATCCTGCCTCCACGCTTGTCTGTTTGGCTGCTTCCTTGCCTGCCTGCCTGCCTGCCTTCTTGCCTCCCTGCCTGCCTCTCTACCTGCCTGCCTATCTCCCTGTCTGCCAGTCTCCCTGCCCGCCTCCCTGTCTCCCTGCTTACCTGATTCCCTGCTTACCTGATTCCCTGCCTATCTGCCTCCATACCTGTCTGCCTGCCTGTCTCCCTACCTGCCTCTCTGCATCTCTGCCTCCTTGCCTCCCTGTCTGCCTCCCTGCCTGCTTCCCTGCTTACCTGCCTACCTGATTTCCTGCCTCCCTCTATGCCTCTCTACCTATCTGATCCCTGCCTATCTGCTTGACACCCACTCTCTCTCTTCCTGGCTGCCTACTTGCCTTCCTCCCTTCCTCCCTTACTGCCATTTGACAAGGTCCTTGTAATTCCTGGGTGGGAGCTAGGCACCTCTACAGATTTGTTCTTAGCATACACTGGTGGCAATCTCACCATCTCTCCATAATACTTGGGCTCCATGACACTTGCCCATTTTAGAAACTTGTCATTACAATGCTTTTCCGACAGCCTATTTTTCCTGGCAAGTTACAGCCCAGGGTTAGCTGGGAGACAGAACATGTAAACCTCTTATGGACAGCACTCCTGTCTACCAACTCTATTGTATTGTACTCTCCCAAATACAACGTTCTGAACACAGTACATCCTCAATAAATACCACTGATTGACGTAACACTGGCTCCTTTCAGCTGCCCCAGGGGACTGGAGAGATGAGCATGGGCCTGAGAGTCAAAGGGTCATGTGTTCTATTCCTATCCCTGCCACTTATCTGCTGTGTGACCTTGGGCAAGTCACTTCACTTCACAGGGCCTCAGTTACCTCATTTGTGAAATGGGAATTAAGACTTTGAGCCTGAAGTGGGACGGGGTCTGTGTCCAACCTGATTTGCTTGTATTCCCCCCTACCACACACTTAGTACCATGCATGGCACACAGTAAGCGCTTTAAAAATACCACTATTATTATTATTAACATGTTACCTGTTAACACACACACACACACACACACACAGACACACACCCTTCCTCCCCCCCCCCCCCTTTTCTTTTCTTGAGGCATTTGGTTCTCTGCAATTGCAGAACCGGGAGACTGGTATCTCATTACCATGAAAGTCCCTCAGGGTCTACCTGTCACACAATGTTAATCCAGCAAAGTCTCCTACAGTAACACAGACAATGCAATGAGAAACACTCCAGCTAATAAAAGTCACAATGGGGAACAGTTAGGTCCTGATTTTTACAGGTCTCCTGAGGGGAAGACTACAAAGATTTTTGTGCATGTGTTTTTGTGTATGCTTGGGTGTGTGTTTGTTTAATTCGGATTCCTCGGTGGAAACTCCATTCTGCAGCTCCCTGGAGTCCTGCCTCCTAGCACCTGCCTTCCTGCTTCCCAGAGCCAGATCTGGCTGTGAGATGAATGCCTATGGTTACATCGATAGCTTCACCACTAGGTGTGTGTGGAGGGATCAGACGCCACATGCATCCAGTCAGTCAGCCAATAGTATTTATTCAGTGCTTACTATGTGCAGAACACTACTGAGCACTTGGGAGAGTACATTAACAATATACGGACACATTCCCTACCAACAATGAGCTTACATTCTAGATGGGGAGAGAGGCATTAATATAAATAAATCATAGATATGTGCATAAGTACTGTGGGGCTGGGAGGTGGGTTAATGATAATAATAATAATAATGGTATTTGTCAAATGCTTACTATATGCCAAACACTGTTCAAAGCACTGGGGAAGAACAAGGTAATCAGGTTGTCCCACGTGGGCTCACAATCCTAATCCCCATTTTATAGATAAGGTAACTGAGGCCCAGAGAAGTGGTTATTTGCCCAAGGTCACACAGCAGACAAGTGGTGGAGGCCTGGATTAGAACACATGACCTTCTGACTCCCAGGCCCATGCTCTATCCACCAGGCCACGTTGCTTCTCATCTTATCTCAGATAAGCTCATCTCTCCAGTTTCCTGTGGTAGCTGAAAGGAGCTAGTGTTACAACAGTCTATGGCATTTATTGAGCCTGTATTGTGTGTGCAGCGGGGGAGGGATTAGAACCCACATCTTCTGACTCCAAAGCCTGTGCTTTTTCCATTAAGCCATCCTGCTTTTCTATAATAATGATGGTATTTGTTAAGTGCTTACTCCAAGGTCTCTAAGATCACTGGAAAGTGGCGCACCTGGTCAGTTCCTTAGCCAGACAAAAACACCAGAGACCACTTCCACCATCCAACCTACGCAGCACCACCCCAACTAGATTTCTACCAGTAGCCACCCCACCGAGCTGGGTTAAAATCATCCTTAATTTCAGGATTTAGTGATGACTGTTTTCCAAGGAGAGAAGAATTGCAGCTTGCTCAACAGTTCAGTGAAGTTAATTAAACTTTGAAAAATGGCCCCTGGGGAAGTTCCCTCCAGGGCAGAGTCACCCCACACCTCCCTGCTTCCTTTAGACAAGCCAGGTCTGGTCCTACTCATTTATCTTGAATCAGATTCTTCCCCCATGTCCGGGGAAGCAGGCCATCCTGAAAATCCAGAGTGGGAAATGGCCTTCCCCTAAGCACAACTGGGCCAGCCTTGTGCCAAGGGATCCAGCCTTCAAAGGGAGAACCTAAAGAAATTCTGGGGCCTATGGGCAGAAGGGGTTGGCAGGGAGGTTGATGATCAAGAGGATTTTGGTCCCTAGATCCACAAGGTGGTAGGGATGAGATGGAGGGGGAGGAGGGAATGTCTGAGGCCAATCACTCACCACACCATCCTAGTTCTGCCTCACTGTCTGACACTTTGAGGGTCCTGGGTGAGCTGGGTAGAGCTGGGGAGTGGGACCTGGGTGATGGGGGCTATAAGGAAACTGTAGTAGGGTTGCAACCGCTGAAAATGAGATTTACAAACACTGTGAGAAAAAATGATTGACTTTCAATCTCTTTAAGAGAAAGACCAAAAGCAACAAAGAGCTGACATTGATGGGGAGGGGGCGTTGGCGGCTGTTCCCGTGGGAGCTGCCCGACAAGATCCATTTGTAAACGTCATGCTTGGCAATTGGCAACTCTGGCAGTTGCTGCTTAAATGGGAAGGTGGGACCAGGTAGAGGGTGTGGTTACAGATGCTGGGGGTGGGAGTGGCTAAATTGACTGGATGAGGGTCTCAAACCCAGCCAGCCTGGCTTTAGCCCTGGCCCCAGCCATTCCAGACTTGCCCAGCTTTAACTAGGGTCCCATTGGCAGGGAGTTTGTGTTCTGTAGGTTCTGAGCTGGAGGGGAAAAATCGAGCCCACATGTACTAATGGAGCTATGGAGCAGTGGGTGGCTATCGGGGAGGGACAGGGGCAGGGAGGCCAAAATGGAAGTCAGTCAGTCAGTCTGCAGACTCCATGGAGCCCCCATAGTCAGTAGAACACTGCACTCTGTAGCAGAGTTGTAAGACATGTTTCCTGCCCACAAGGAGCTTTCAGTCTAGTGGGGACCATCTCATAACACCTCCTGTTCTCTCTGTTCACAGTATCAAACCAGCATGGCAACTAGGATGACGGGTGAACGGGGTGAACGGGCCGACCAGTGTAGAACGGGTGAACGGGTGAACTCGGTGGAACTCATCTCGCTCTCACCGGCTTTGGGACTACCCATCTCTACGCCATGATGACACGCCAGATCTACATCTCCGCCCCGTCCTCTCCCCCTCCCTCCAGGCTCGCATCTCCTCCTGCCTCCAGGACATCCCACCTGGGATGTCGGGCCAAACAGAGACCACCTAAAACTCAACATGACGAAAGACTGAGCACCTCTATGCTTCCGGCCTCCCAACCGGTCCTCTCCCAACTTCTCTATCACCGTGGATGGCCACGACCAATCCTTCCCTGTCTCTCAGGCCCGCCAATCTCGGTGTCTCCTTGACTCGTCTCTCTCGTCACCCCACACATCCTATCCGTTACCAAGACCTTCCGGTTCACCTCTACAATATCGCCTAAGACCGCCCTTTCCTCTCCACCCAAACGGCTACTTTACTGTTACGGGCTCTCGTTATAGCCCGGCTACACTACTGTGTCAGCCTTCTCTCTGACCTCCCTTCCTCCTCTCTCGCCCCGCTCCAGTCTATTCTTCACTCCGCTGCCCGGCTCATCTTCCTGCAGAAACGATCTGGGCCTGTCACTCCCCTTCTTAAACAACTCCAGTGGTTGCCTATCAACCTCCGCTCCAAACAAAAACTCCTCACTCTAGGCTTCAAGGCTCTCCATCACCTTGCCCCTTCCTACCTCTCCTCCCTTCTCTCTTTCTACCGCCCACCCGCACGCTCCGCTCCTCTGCTGCCCACCTCCTCACCGTCCCTCGGTCTCGCCTATCCCGCCGTCGACCCCTGGGTCACGTCCTCCCGCGGTCCTGGAACGCCCTCCCTCCTCACCTCTGCCAAACTGATTCTCTTTCCCTCTTCAAAACCCTACTTAAAACTCACCTCCTCCAAGAGGCGTTCCCAGACTGAGCTCCTCTTCTCCCTCTACTCCCTCTGCCATCCCCCCTTTACCTCTCCGCAGCTTAACCCTCTTTTCCCCTTTCCCTCTGCTCCTCCACCTCTCCCTTCCCATCCCCACAGCACTGTACTCGTCCGCTCAACTGTATATATTTTCGTTACCCTATTTATTTTGTTAATGAATTGTACATCGCCTTGATTCTATTTAGTTGCCATTGTTTTTACGAGATGTTCTTCCCCTTGACTCTATTTATTGCCATTGTTCTCGTCTGTCCGTCTCCCCCGATTAGACTGTAAGCCCGTCAAACGGCAGGGACTGTCTCTATCTGTTGCCGACTTGTTCATCCCAAGCGCTTAGTACAGTGTTCTGCACATAGTAAGCGCTCAATAAATACTATTGAATGAATGAATGAATGACGGGTCAAAGCCAGGAGAGGGAACATTTGCACAGAACCAGACCCTAGATTTCCAGGCCCCAAGAAGTGATAGCAACAGCTTTATCAACAAATAATGATGATGATAATAATAATAATAATAGTATATAAGTGCTTATATGTCAAGCACTGTTTGAAGTGCTGAGGTAGATACAAATTAATCAGGTAGGGCACAGTCTCTGTTCCACATGGGGCTCCCAGTCTAAGTAAGGGAGAGAACAGGTATTGAATCCCCATTTTATAGATAGGGAAACTGATGCACTGAAGATAAGTGACTTGAACAAGGTCACACAGCAGTCAGGTGGTGAAAATGGGATTGGAACCCCCGTCCTCTAGCACCTGGGCCTCTGGCACCTGTTTTGTCAGACACCTATGCCTGGTCTTTTTCCACTAGGCCATACTGCTTCCCTATCAATCAATCAGTGGTCTTCATTGAGGACTTACCATGTGAAGAGCACTGTACTAAGTGCTTGGGAGAGTCCAATAGAGTACAATAACACTTTTCAACACCATCCTGATGATCTCTGATTCCATTTACATCAGTGAGAATGGGCTTGGAAGCAGTTAAAAGGAAGGAAGCTTCCAGGAAATGAGGCTAACAGCTTTCCCAGGGGGCCAGTCCCTCTGGGGGAGGTGGATGGGGGTGAGGTGGTCCAGTCTCAATCAGTCAATCTGTCATATTTATTGAGTGCTTCCCATGTGCAGAGCACTATACTAAGATCTTGGGAGAGTACAGTATAACAAAGTTGGTAGATATGTTCCCTTTCCTCAATGAGATTACAGTCTAGAGGGGAACTTACAGTCTAGAGGAGAGTTTACAGTTTAGAGGGGACCTTACACTGCAGATACAGCCAACCAATAGTTATTTTATGCAATGATGGTTCTTTGGTGCATCTACTGAAACAGACAACTTTTCTCCAGAGGAGTTTTCTAGTCCCCTGAATAATGAGACCACAGACAATTCCCCTTCCCTGCTTCCCTGAAAGCACAGGAATCCCACCACAGGGCTGAGACTGATTGAAGTCCTCAACACTTCTGAAATGCTTCCAAAAACCAAGGCTGATGGAGGGGGCTGCAAATGAAATGCAATAACATTTCAAACGAGGCCAGTTACTCTCTGCTCCTGACACCCACTTCTAATAACTGGAAGGCTGATCCGCACGGACTGAACATCAAGGCTATTTAAATGCTAATTGGGTTGAAAACCCTCTCTTTCCTTTAAAACTTTCCGACAATTAAGGACTCTTGACTCCTGATTAGAGTTGGACCCTCAGAACCATTTGGCCGGCTCCTTCTGCTGCTCTCTGAGTCTATTAGTCCTTCTCATCAGGATGTGAATCGCCATTTGCTGTTTCTTTTTTTTTAACTAAAGGCCCATTGCAGTGTTGCCGAATCAATACCCCAGAGAGCACAGTCCGTTGTCATTGTCACAGGCCTTCTGTGCACCAACCCTTGAAGCCACGTATACCATTTTCAGAGAAGCTGACTTCACAATCTGCCATTTGCAGCTTCCTCTGAAGGGGTCAAGGCCTTTGGGAGCACACGGAAGTTTTTCCAGACAACCTCTGGTGAGTGGAGATGGCCCTGTTGCCTTGGCGATAGGACTTGGCAGGGAGACCTGCCACGAGGCTCTCGCACCCTCAACTCAAATAGCTGCCAAGGAAGCATGGGCCAGAGATGCCAGGTTGGCAGTGTCCACATTGTGTCAGAGAGCATCACCCTCCTTGTGGACACTAGTCAGCAATCCAGCAGTGGCAACATATAATTTTAGTCTTTGTAAGAAGAAGGAGAAGAAGAATCCCCCTGTTTCATCTTAAAGACATGCTATTTGTCACACAGGTGTGACAAAGTAAGAGATGGCTACAGAGACATACATGGAGGCAGAGAGTCAAGTCTCCTACTCTGCTCATCACTTGACTTAGTTGGTCATTCCCTGAGTGATTTTCAGGCCAGTCCATAGTGAGCTGGAATGTCTCCTGTTGGAACTGAACACTTTTATGCCCAGTTTTTCATTCAAGCCTCCTTTCACAGCCTATTGAGTTCCATGGTTTGGCCCAGAGGCGGAGTTCCTAAGGACCCAGAAGGACAACACTGTGGCTCTGAAGCAGGTAGATGGAGTCAGGGAAGCCACAGGAGAAGCACTTCAGAACCAGGCAGAGGCAGCATTTTTCTGCAGCGTGTTGTGAGTGACAATATGTCAGGCTGCATGGACAGGGTGGGAGAGGTGGCTCTGCAGCTTGGGTCTACCTCACTCCTGTGGGGAGACCCAGAAGACAGTGGCCTGAAGTGAGCCCCTCTGCTGTGGGTTTCTGGGTGGAGATCCTTCTGGCTCCTTTTCCCCTTCCTGTCCTCCTTACCCCTTCCCAATAGCCAGTTGGTGAGGCTCAGAGCATAGGTCCTCTGTCCCAGCATCATTTACTTTCATGGGGTGGAGCCAACCAGGACCCAGAAATCCCAAATCCCATCAGTTCAGCTGTTATTACCATCACTTGTGAACTCAATAAATTGTATAAACAATGAGGTTTTTTTTATGGTATTTGTTAAGTACTTACTATGTGCCAGGCACTGAACTAAGCACTGGGGTAGATACAGGTTAATTAGGTTGGATGCTTTCCCTGTCTTAAACCCCATTTTACAGATGAGGTAACTGAGGCCCAGGCAAGTGACCTACCCAAGTTCACGCAGCAGACAAGTGGCAGATCCGAGATTAGAACCCAGGTCCTTATGACTTCCAGGCCCATTTTCTATCCATTAGGTCATGCTGCTTCCCAGGAGTTGCCAGGAAAATCTAGTTCCAGAAATCTAGGAATTGTCAGTTTGAATGAAAGATGAGGACATACTCACTGGCCACTGCTTTGAGTGGAAAGTGGTAGTCCTGCATTTGCAGGGTGACCCAGAAAGGTGAAGAATGGTAAAAGGAAGTCACTTTAGGAGCAGAGCAGAGCAAGCGCCACTGCTAATGGTGAGAGAAGGAAAGGAAGGGCCAGTGGAGGCAGTAGGTCTTTCTGAGGGTTTCTGAGGGTTAGAAGCTGTGGAGGCAAGAGATCCCGGCTAATCCAGGAGGGAGAGCCCGAGGTAAAGAAACGAGGAAAAACATTCATAGAAGGATATTGGCAATGTCAAAGACCGAGCCTGAAGAGAAGCATAGCCAAAAGGTACCTGCTGGCACTATTTTTGTCTCACATGGACACACTTCATTGTGTTTGTGCTTAAGTGTTGTGTCATCATGAGAAACTGTCAAATTGTCTATCTCTTTTGCTTTCACTTGGTTGTAAACGTCTTGAAGCCAGAGACCAGGATATATATCCTAGTATAATTTTTGCAGCACTCAGGAGACTGTCAGCATAACAAAAGCTCTTAATAAATGAATGTTTGAGCAAAAGTAGATTTTGATTGCTTCTGAACCCCTGCCCCTCACCCAACCTCAAATCAATTAATCAATGGTATGTATTGAGTACTAACTGTGTATGCAGAATACTGTACTAAACACTTGGGAAACTACAATACAACAGAGTTGGTAGACACGCTCTCTACCTCCTGAGGAGTTTACAGTCTAGAGGAGGAGACAGATATGAATATAAATGAATAAATTACAGATATATAAATAAATTATGGATATGTTAAATGAATTTCAGCAGCTTCAAACCACTCCCATTCCGGTAAGGAACATAGAAATCTTGCAGTCAGTGGAGAAAACACAGAATTGGGAATTAGGAGACAAATTCTAATCCCACCTCCACCACTTGCCTGTTGCGTGACCTTGGGTAAATCACTCTGTGATTCAATCTTCTCTTCTGTAAAATGGGAATTAAATGCCAGTTTCTCTACCCTCATGGTAAGCCTCATGGGGGGCAGTGACTATGACTGAGCTGATTGTTTTGAATTTACCCCAGAATTTAGCACAGTGCTTAATCCACAGTGATCATTATCCCCCGGATAAAACACAGGGCTTCCAGCTGGGTTTTGTCCCAGTAGAGTGCATCCCAAATTGAGCACAAACTTCAGGCATTTGTTTGCCCAGATGCCAACCCTGGAAGCCTAAAAAGAGCAGTCACTTCAGAGATCCTGACTCATTTCTGTGCATTTTGACACTGAGAAGTTCTTCACAAACTCCCCTCCTCACCTTCATGCTCCCCACAGGAGGGAAATGAATAGCGATATACGATACAGCTATTATCTCCTGGCCTCCTGATAGTCTGGTCTCGTGTAATACCCTTCAGCCAGGGAGCAAAGCCCTTGGCAGACAAAATGCTTACTTGTCCTCATTTCCCAGGATGGGATACTGAGGCATCAGAGATGGGTTCCATTCATTTATTCCTTTATTTTTGTGGATTAGGTTTTAGATTTTTTTTTCTAATGGCATCATAGCAGTTTGAAAAAATCTTCCCCAAGTCACAACAAACAATTTCTATGGTGAAAATTATTTCTAAACATTTTAATGATGGAAGCTAAGGGGAAGAGTGAGACCAGGAGGCAAGGAAGAAGGAGTGGAAAAGTGGGCAGGAGCATGAAATTATAATTTTGAATGACACCTTGAAGCCAGAAAGGGATCTCTAGACCATAAGCTCCTTGTGGGCAGAGAACGGGTCCACCAACAGTTGTTGTACTGTACTCTCCCAAGCTCTTAGTACAGTCTCTGCATACAGTAAGTTCTCAATAAATTCCATTGATTTATTGATTGGCTTTGAGCCACAGGTTCTGATGAAGTGATGGGCATGATGAGGGTGAGAGAATCATTTGGGTTAGAAGTATGATGATGATGATGGCATTTGTTAAGCGCTTACTTTGTGCCACGTGCTGTTCTAAGTACGTAGATACAAGGTAATCAGGTTGTCCCCCATGGGGCTCACTGTCTTAATCCCCATTTTACAGATGAGGTAACTGAAGCACAGAGAAGTTAAGTGATTTGCCTAAGTCACACAGCTGATAAGTGGCAGAACTAAAATTAGAACCCATGACCCCTGATTCCCAAGCCCGGGCTCTTTCCCACTAAGCCACATTGCTTCTCTAGCAGTAAGGGAAGAAGAAAAGGGTGAAAGCCTGAAATGGTATCGGTGAGGGGAGTGCTGATATCAAAGTGTTCTGGACACACTTGAGTTGTGACTAGCTGTCTTAAGCTCCAATACCAATGATTTTGTTGCTACTGTTTCTCCCTCTAGATTGTAGCTCATTGTGAGCAGGGAATGTGTCTAAAAACTCTGTTACATTGTTATATTGTACTCTCCCAAAAACCTAGTACAATAGGCAGGGAATGTGTCTACCAACTCTGTTATACTATACTCTCCTAAGTGCTTGTTCGTGTTCTGCACACAGTAAATGCTCAATAAATATGACTGATTGTTTCTCTCACAGCAATGTTGGGACCCTCTGGCAGAAGGTTGGGCCTTTGTCCAGTAGGAAGCTGCTGAGAGTGTACCAGCATAACTGGACTGGTAGCAAATGTCCAGGTTCAGTGCTAGATAATAATAATAAAATGATTGTGGTATTTGTTAAGCGCAATGTGCCAAGAACTGTATTAAGCTCTGGGGTAGATACAAGATAACTGGGTCAGATATAGTCTCTATCCACATGGTGTTCACACTCTAAAGGGGATGGAAATCAGATGTTTGAATTCCCATTTTACATATGAGGGAACTGAGGCCCAGAGAATAATAATGTTAGTATTTGTTAAGTGCTTACTGTGTGCAGAGCACTGTTCTAAGCACTGGGGTAGATACAGGGTAATAAGGTTGTCCCACATGAGGCTCACAGTTAATCCCCATTTTACAGATGAGGTAACTGAGGTACAGAGAAGTTAGTGACTTGCCCACAGTCACACAGCTGACAAGTGGCAGAGCCAGAAGTCAAACCCATGACCTCTGACTCCGAAGCCCAGGCTTTTTCCACTGAGCCACGCTGCTTCCCCAGAGAAGTTAAGTGACTTGTCCAAGGTCACACAGCAGGCTTGTGGCAGACTTGGGTTAGAACCCAGGTCTTCTAATACCAGGCCTGTACTCTTTCTATTAATCAGTCAGCCAATTATATTTATTGAGTGCTTATTGTGTGCAGAGCACTGCATAAATCACTTGGGAGAGTACAGTGTAACAGACACAGTCCCTGCCCACAGTGAGCTTACAGTCTAGAGGAAAAGCTTTGAGTCTGGCCATGCTAGATGAATTGTGCACATGGCATATTGGATGAAGCATGGGCCTGGGAGTCAGAAAGTCATGGGTTCTAATCCTGAATCTGCCACATGTCTGCTGTGTGATCTTGGGCAAGTCACTTCTCTTCTCTGGGCCTCGGTTGCCTCATCTGTAAAATGGAGATTGAGACTGTGAGCCCCATATGGGACAGGGACTGTGTCCAACCCTATTTGCTTATATCCACCCAAGTACTTAGTACAGTGCTTAGCACAGAGTAAATGCTTAACAAATAACATTATCAAGATTATTATTAGAGACATGACCCACTAAGGAAGGGAGCTTAGTCAGCATGGCTTAGTGGAAAGAGCCTAGGCTTGGGAGTCTGAGGTTGTGGGATCTAATCTAAGCCACTTTTCTGCTGTGTTACCTTGGGTAAGTCACTTAACTTCTCTGTGCCTCAGTTACCTCATCTGTAAAAATGGAGATTAAGACTATGAGCCCTGCGTGGGACAACCTGATGACCTTGTATCTACCCCAGTGCTTGCAACAGTGCTTGGCATACTGTAAGTGCTTAACAAATACCATCATCATCATTTCCCTTCCCCCTGTTGGTACAACAGCAGTGCATCTAATAAACCTAGCTTTGCCCCTCAGGGGATGCAAGGATGACCTCAGTGATAGCTCACCTCACTTCCAGTTTCCAATGACAATGATCCCTTGGAAGAACAGAGGTAGAATATTCCAGGAGTAAACAGTATTTCCGAACCCTTTCCATTTCTCAAACAGATCCAACTGAGCATAGCGTTATCATGCCCATACCAGAAAACCTACCTTCGAGGCCATCACCTATAATGGAGGTATCTGTCCCCAAATTCACTTAGCTATGTCTCCCTAAGTGAGCTTCAGCTGTGAATGGGATTTTAATTAACAGTGCCGATTCTAAATTGAAGTGCTTTTTCACTTTCTTAAAGGCTCATGGAGCAAGTACATCTATTTAAATACCAAACATCTGATCTGAAGGTCCATAAATAATTAATCAATAAAATAATTCATGTAGCCCTATTTTGATTGATTTACATGCCAGCACCAAAAATCCCCAGCTGTAACTGGCTTCCTGGGATATTATAGAGAGCACAGCCTTTTTTTTTTCTCTTGATTCCTTGAAGTTTTACAATTCCCAGAACCATGGTCTATTCGGGTAAGCTTTCTTGTTTTAGCAGCTGTGCTGTTGGGAGAATTTCTGAAAAACTTATGTTCATCTTTCAGTCAACCAACACTAACACTAAAGAGTCTTGAGAGCTTGGTCTTTTGAGTGAAACCATATCGTATTGCCAAACTCTGTTACTCAGAGCCAAAGGATCAAAAGTCATCTAGAGCATAAACTCAAGCATACACCTCTAGGGACACATTTGGGTATAAATACAGTGTAATTGAGAAAATGGCATGAACAGAAAAATAAAAGTCCGCTTTCTATCCATCTCCTCGCTCCCTCTATATGATGCATTTAGCTTCAGTAATAGGGGTCTTTCCATAAGGAAGGCAAGAGGTCAGCTTTGTTATTGTTAAAATTGTGTTTCAGTGAGGAAAAAAAACTTTGTTTTTAATTACTCAAAACCAAACGCAAACTCAAATGAGCCTTTCTGATGATGAATGAGATGAAATTGTTAAATCAAAATTAGCTATTTGTCGGAATCCTACTCATAAAATGGAATTTGGTCCAGTATATTTCATACCCCAGTGAATCTAAATTGTATGGATCTGGTATTTAATGCAAATGCAAGTGTCACTTGAAAATGGGCACTTAACATGCATTCTCTAACCTTCAGAATCAAGTAGTTGATCTATGATACACAAAGAGATCCTCCTTCTTTAAAGAGAATATTTTATGATGGAGCAGATGAAAAGACCCTGGTATAAACAACTGTTTGCTGGGCTTTTTAAAAATGGATTGTTATTCACAGCATGGCTCAGTGGAAAGAGCCTGGGCTTCGGAGTCAGAGGTCATGAGTTCGACTCCCAGCTCTGCCACTTGTCAGCTGTGTGACTGTGGGCAAGTCGCTTCACTTCTCTGTGCCTCAGTTACCTCATCTGTAAAATGGGGATTAACTGTGAGCCTCATGTGGGACAACCTGATTACCCTGTATCTACCCCAGCACTTACAACAGTACTCTGCACATAGTAAGCACTTAACAAATACCAACATTATTAGACTGTAAGCTCACTGTGGGAAGGGGATGTGTCTACCAGCTCAGTTATAGTGTACTCTCATAAACACTTAGTACAGTGCACAGAGTAAGCACTTAAATACAACTGAATGATTAACCATTTCTGAAGGCAAACAATAATAATAAATTTGGTATTTTTTAAGCTCTTCCTATATGCCAAACATTGTACTAAGCATGGGGGTAGATGCAAGATAATCAGGTCCTACACTGTCAGTCAATTGTATTTATTGAGCACTTACCATGTGCAGAGCACTGTACTAAGAACTTAGGAGAACAATATAGTAATATAACGGACACACTCCCTGCCTACAATGTATTTACAATCTAGATGGGGAGACGGACATTAATATAAAAAAAAGACACATATCTATCTATCTATATATGTCTCACCATCTAAGTAGGAGGGCAAACAGGTATTGAATCCCCATTCTGCACATAAGGGAACTGAGACACAGAGAAGTGAAGTAACTTGCCCAAGGTCATGCAGCAGACAAGTGGTGGTACCAGTATTAGAACTCAGGTCCTTCGGACTCCTAGGCTCATGCTCTTTCCACTAGGCCACCCAGCTTTTCTAATGAAAATAGCCCTGAATTAGGCAGGGTCATCAGGTGTTTTGGGATTCTTCTGTCAAACTGAAAAGTGGGTGGTGAAATTATGTGAAGTGCTGTTTTGGCTGGAGTAGTGAGAGTGGTCATGACCTCTGCATGCAAGCAGGAGGTAGGGAGACAGAGGAGAAGCTGCCTGGTGTCCACTCTCTTTTCCACTTGACTGTAAACTCATCCTCTAGACTGTAAGCTCATAAGCTCAGCCACTAGACTGTTAGCTGGTTCTCTAGACTGTAAGCTTGTTGTGGGCAGGAAATGTGGCTGTTTATGGTTATAGGGTACTCTCCCAAGTGCTTAATACAGTGCTCTGCACATACTAAGCACTGTAAGCCCCCTTCTAGACTGTAAGTTCATTGTGGGCAGGGAATGTGTCTAATTGTTATAGTGTACTCTCCCAAGTGCTTAGTGCAGTGCTCTGCACACAGTAAGTGCTCAATAAATACAATTGAATAAATTAAATTGAATGAATTATGGGCAGGGAATGTTTCTGCTAATCCTGTTGTACTGTACTCTCCCAGGTACTTAGTACAGCACTCTCTAAATAGTAAGTGCTCAAAAAATACAATTGATTATTGATTTCCCTTTCTTCCTTGCTGATCCTTCTCCTCTTCCTCCTCTTCTTTCTCTGTCACTACAGCATGCACTGACCACTTCTTGCTCCACCCCTAGAGATTTCCACTGGGGCTGAGCTGGAACACTGTCTGATATATCTTAGCCAGGGGCTTCATAGCTGCCGCTACATCACAAGCAGTTTGTGGTGGCTGCAACCTCATCTCAAGGGGCCACAGTGGCTACAGCTGCATCACAGGTGGCCGGGCAGTGGGGGCTGAGTCTGTCCTGTTTGAAGATGTGCACCTGGGTATGATGAGTAGGTGGGTAACTCTGTCACCCTTGTCTTCTGTTTCTCTCTTGAGATCACTCTGGCTGAGATTTTTTTCTCCTTCTAGTCCCTCTCCCATTTTGAGACCCTGAGATGAGTCACTTTAACCAACCAACATTCAAGCAGACACCCAGGAAAGTTCCCTTTTAAACTGATAAAAGGGCACATTTGAAATGCTGCTTCTTTAAGCCAACTAAATGTAGAGGCTCAGACAATTCCTGTAACTTTATTTTCTCCTTCCATATCGATCAATCAATTGTATTCATCATTCAATAGTATTTATTGAGCACTTACTATGTGCAGAGCACTGTACTAAGCGCTTGGAATGAACAAGTCGGCAACAGATAGAGACAGTCACTGCCGTTTGACGGGCTTACAGTCCAATCGGGGGAGACAGACAGACAAGAACAATGGCAATAAATAGAGTCAAGGGGTTATCGAGCACTTACTGTATGCAGAGCACTGTATTAAGCATTTGGGAGAGTACAATATAACAGAGTTGGGAAACATGATTCCTACCCACAACAAAGGGACTAGGAACATAATAATGTTGGTATTTGTTAAGCGCTTACTATGTGCCAAGCACTGTTCTAAGCACTGGGGTAGACAGAGGGGAATCAGGTTGTCCCCCGTGGGGCTCACAGTCTTAATCCCCATTTTACAGATGAGGGAACTGAGGCACCAAGAAGTTGAGTGACTTGCCCAAAGTCACACAGCTGATAAGTGGTCGAGCCAGGATTCGAACCCATGACCTCTGACTCCAAAGCCTGTGCTCTTTCCACTGAGCCATGCTGCTTCTCTAAACATAAAGATGTAAAGATGGTTTCTACTTGCCCTAGCAAGTGAAAGTCCTAGAATTTACATCCAAATGGAGAGATTCAGTCTTTCCAGCCCCGTAGTTATCTGCAATGCCCTTGTCATTCAGGGATTCGGAACCTCACACACGTTTTCTTACGAGTTCTCACAATAGTATCGGGAATAAAGGAAAAGGTAGAGTTTAACCTCTCCATTATGTAGGCAGAGAAGCTGGGGCACAGAACTGTGTGACTTTGGGAAAGTCACTTGATTTCTCTGTGCTTCAGTTACCTCATCTTTAAAATGGGGATTGGGACAGTGGGTCCCATTTGGGACAGGGACTGTGTCCAACCTGATTGGTTTGTATCGACCCCAGAGGTTAGTACAGTGATTAACATATAGTAAACGCTTAACAAATAACATTAAAAAAAATGCACCACACTCTAGTCCCTGTGGCTTCAGATCCTCACCGTGTCCTTGTTAGTACAATCTCCTTGTTAGAGAAGTAGCATGGCTCAGTGGAAAGAGCATGGTCTTTGGAGTCAGAGGTCATGAGTTCAAATCCCAGCTCTGCCACTTGTCAGCTGTGTGACTGTGGGCAAGTCACTTAACTTCTCTGGGCCTCAGTTACCCCATCTGTAAAATGGGGATTAAGACTGTGAGCCTCACGTGGGACAACCTGATTCCCCCCTGTCTCCCCCAGCGCTTAGAGCAGTGCTCTGCACATGGTAAGCGCTTAACAAATACCAACATTATTATTATTATGGGAAATGATGAAGCTGGGTCCTCTTGACTTTGGGGAAAAAAAGAGTACAATTTAAAAGATGATATGATGGCCTCGTCATTAAGATCATTTTGCCCCCTCCTACCTCACCTTCTTTCTCTCCTCCTACAGCCCAGCTGGCACACTCCGCTCCTCTGCCGCTAACCTCCTCACTGTGCCTCATTCTCACCTGTCCCGCGGTCAACCCCTGGCCCACGTCCTACCTCTTCAAAGCCCTACTGAGAGCTCACCTCCTCCAAGAGGCCTTCCCAGACTGAGCTTCCCCTTTTCCCTCTGCTCCCTCTGCTCACTCTCTGCTCCCCCTCTGCCCTCTGCTCCCTCCCCCTTTCCCCCTTCACCTCCTCTCAGCTAAGCCCCCTTTCCCTCTGCTCCTCCCCCCTCTCTTCCCCTCCCCTCAACACTGTGCTCATTGGTCTATATTTCTATTACCCTATTTATTTTGTTAATGAGTGTACATCCCCTTGATTCTATTTATCATGATTATGTTGTCTTGTTTTTGTCCATCTGTCTCCCCCAATTAGACTGTAAGCCCATCATTGGGCAGGGATTGTTTCTATCGGTTGCCTAATTGTATATTCCAAGTGCTTAGTACAGTGCTCTGCACATAGTAAGCGCTCAATAAATACTATTGAATGAATGAATGAAAGGAGACTTCATTCATTCATTCATTCATTCAATCATATTTATTGAGCCCTTACTGTGTGCAGAGCACTGTACCAAGTACTTGGGAGAGTACAAAATAATAGACACATTCTCTGCCCACAGTGCGCTTGTTCAGGATCACACAGAGTCAGACAGTATGTCTTGAAGCACAGTAGCTCAGGGTTCTCTTTCTGGAAGTCCTCTCTGGGGATTTTATGCTTATGTCTGTGAGTGTAAGAGGCAGTCCAAGATTTTTTATTACTAATGTCTCTGTCCCATCTAGCATGTAAATCTGTCATGGGCAGGGGACATGTCTGCTAATTCTGTTGGACATTATTTAGTTTAGTACAGTGCTCTTCATATAGTAAGTGCTCAATAAATATGATTGATTGATTAGAATGACTTTAACACAGAGATGGAGAAAGTATAATAGAGTGATCCCTGACCACAAGGAGTTTTCATTCTCATGGAGGAAATTTAACAATAGAGTTAAATGCCTTATCTGGATTTCTGCCGAGTTTGCTCCCTTCTCTTCAGCCAGGAATTTGAACGAGAAAGTTGGCCAACCAAAACAATTTTTAAGTTCCAATGTTTTCCCATCCTCTTTAATGGTTGGTGTTTGATAAAAAAGGATTGACAGTGTTAACAAATTCCCGTCTTTGAAGGGAAGAGATTATAATCCAGAGGGTTACATAGTTAGAGTTTCTCTGCTTCAGTAAATTCCTCTTGAACCCCAGAAAGAGGCATCAGAATCAATCAATGAATAGTATTTACCGAGCACTTCTGTGTGCAGAGCACTGTACTAAGCACTTGGGAGAGTACAATGTAACAGTTGATAGAGACGTTTTTTGCTCACCGTGGGTTTACAGTCCAGAAGGGGAGACAGACACTAGTATAAATAAATTATGGATGTGTACATAAGTATTGTGGGGCTGAGGGAGAAGTGAATAAAGGGTGCAAATCCAAGTGCAAGAGTGAGGTAGAAGGGAGTGGGAGAAGAGGAAATGAGGGCTTAGGGAAGGCGCTTTGGAGATGTCCTTTTAATAAGGATTTGAAGTCAGTCAATTGTATTTATTGAGCACATATTGTGCACAGAGCACTCTACTTAGCACTTGGAAGAGTACAATATAACAATCAACAGACACATTCCCTCCCCAAAACAAGCTTACAGTCCAGAAGAGGTGGATGATAAGGGTGATCGTCTATTATTTCAGTGATCTCAGGAAGAAAAAAGCCAACTAGGACTCCCTCATGTGGGAGTACCCACCAGGAAAACGCCTTTGCCTCAAGATCCAGCCTGCCCTGAATGAGTCTCTGGAAGCCCCAGTCCCTTGCCTCTCCAGTTATTTCCACACCAGCTCCTTGTGCGCAGAGAATGTGTCCACCAACTCTGTTGCATTGTACTCTCCCAAGCAGTTATTACAGTGCTTTGCACATAGTAAGAAGAAGAGAAGCAGCGTGGCTCAGTGGAAAGAGCACGGGCTTTGGAGTCAGAGGTCATGGGTTCAAATCCCAGCTCGGCCATTTGTCAGCTGTGTGACTTTGGGCAAGTCACTTCACTTCTCGGTGCCTCAGTTCCCTCATCTGTAAAATGAGGATGAAGACTGTGAGCCCCACGTGGGACAACCTAATTCCCTTGTATCTACCCCAGTGCTTAGAACAGTGCTTGGCACATAGTAAGCGCTTAACAAATCCCAGCATTATTATTATAGTAAGCACTCAATTAAAGCCTGGGATCGATTGAATTACCCCTACAAATGCATGTGCTTGTGCTTCTGTTGCTTGCAGCCATGTTTCCATGATCCCCTCTCTTGAGTCTTACATTTGTGCTTTTGGATTTGAGAGTTTTCTGTCTCACTTAGTGGACTGTAAGGTCTGCAAGAGCAGGAAAAAGTTATTGCTCTTCCTTTGTAATTCCCAACAGCCTGTGGTGCAGTGTTCTGCACAGTGTGGGAGTTTAATAAATACTTGTCAGACCCTCTGTTCTCTGTGGGATGGGAAAGGGAGGGGCTATCAAAGAATAGAAACCTAAGGGATCACCTTTGTGCACTCCCTTCTCACATCTGCCAAACTAACTCTCTTCCCTCTCCAAAGCCCTACTGAGAGCTCACCTCGTCCAAGAGGCCTTCCCAGACTGAGCTCTCCCTTTCCCTCTGCCGCTCCTCCCCTCCCCATTCCCCTTACTCCCTCCTCTGTTCTACCTCCTTCCCCTTCCATCACTTGTGTATATTTGTATATATTATTACTTTCTTTATTAATGATGTGTATACATCTCTGATTCTATTTATCTATTTTGATGGAATTGATGCCTGACGTTTTGTTTTCCTGTCTCTCTCCCCCTTTTAGACTGTGCGCCCGTTGTTGGGCAGGGATTGTCTATCTGTTGCCGAATTGTACATTCCAAGCGCTTAGTACAGTGCTCTGCACACAGTAAGTGCTCAAAAAATACGGTTGAATAAATGAATATTGACACAGAAAGTGCATCGAGAAGAGCTTCAATGACCTTCACCCACTTTACAGCGGGTCCCTGATTCTAGGGCAGGATGGGCAGTGAGCACGGGATCTAGAACTAACCATTATCAGTTTCTCGGCTGGGCTCCAAACGCACTTCAGTGATCCGTGCCCAGAGCATTCAGGATCAGCTAAGTCTGTACCGTCACTCCCACTGCCTCTGAACATTTATTAATTAGAGAAAAATAGCAACTCCAAGAAATAATGGCTATAGTCTCGGTACTGTAGTGCAAGAAACTGATTGCCTGAATACTCCATCTCTCTCTCTCATTCCTTTTTTCCTCCTCCTTCTTCAGACTCCCCAGTCTCGCTCCCACCCTGGTCAAGACGGGAGACTTACAGGTTGTCAATAGAACATGAAATTATTTCCTTTGATGGCTTGAATAATAGTAAGAGCCGCAGGAATGAGTGAGGCTGGCTGAAGCCAATGCAGACCAGTCCGGAACAGGAGAGCCAATCAGAGCAGCAGGAGGCGGGCCTTCGTCTTCAGCAGATAATTGCTAAGTGCATTTCTAGCACAGTTGGTATGAGCGGCTGAAAGATCTGGTCGCAGAGAAAGGAAAGCTGTATTCCACACGGTGCTTCAACCTTAACAGCATCATACACTGCTCCACTATCCTCAGCTGCATTGAAAAGGTACCTACCCACCTCCTTTTTGGTTTACTGGTCACTGTTGAATCTTGGTGATTTTGGGTTGAAATATGCCAGGGAATGCAGAGAGAAAAGTTCATTAAAGGGAATTAGACCCGGTTTGAAATCAGAGGGTTTTGTAGGGAAGAAAAACAAGCTCGTGATTTGGTAAACTTCTGAGCATTAGGAACAGGTTTTGTTTATGTTCTTAATTAGTTTTACTTAAAGTCTTTTGAAATGTGTCTGATGTTTGAGTTGTGTGGCATTCTGTGGAATGTTTTCCTTCATCAGGATCTCTAGAAGCACTGCTTCTGTTTTACTTGTTTTGTTTTTTACATGTCATGTGGATGACAGGTTCTGCACAATCTAATTGGCTTTTGAGTAGTGTTCTCTGCACCTGTTTGGGGCAGATTTCTTAGCACTGGGGTAACTGTCCACTTGAGTCTCTCTGAAACTTCTGCCCATTTCCTCCTATCCATTGTATTTATTGCCCCCTTCCATTTCAATGCATTGGTTAAGTACAAGGCTGGGAGGGTGGCTAATATAAACTTAATTAGGTTCACCTGGGAACTATTAACAGTCCAGACAGGAGGTGTAGGTCACTGGAAGTAAATGAGAAAGTTCTTTGGGGAGGAGAGAAGCCATCTCTCCTTTTTTTGTTCTTGCCAAATTTGGAAGACTTTTTAAGCATGGGGGCAAAAAATAAAGTAAAAAAAAAAGATTAAATATGAATCATAAATTACTTTTCAGATGGGAGAAAGGGCTGTATAGCCCACACGATCCTAGCAGCTTCAGGGAGACAAGGCTAGTGGCAGGCAGTGTCATGTCTGTGGCTGTATTAAGGCATGGTTGGGCATTAATGCAAACAAACAAAAATCGTGTGTGTGTGTTCCTAGCCAACCACATGCTCTGCTCCTCAGGTGAAAAGCTTTGAAATTAGGACAACTTGTTCTGCAGAGCAGCACATGTTAACATGTTAGGTGGGATTGCCAGGTTGGGTACATATTTATAAGCACCTTGGAAAGTCAGTTCTCATGTTAGTCTTGTGGAAAAATCAGTCTCCCCTCTTGCCTCCTCATAACAGGTCTTGTCAGATGGTCCCCCTGGAGACTCACTTTTAGAAGGAGTTAACTCTCTACTTTGTTTATAAAGATCAATTACAAGGTCTCCCAAGTATATCTGAGTCAGTTGAGCACTTTTTTTTCCCTTTTCCCAGATTCAAGTTGAAAGTCCTAAATTCCTCAGATTCCACTGGTTGTCATGTATGACTTCTTTGATCCCGGGATCTCTACTAGAAGCTGGGAAGAAGCAAGCTGCTTTTCCCAACTTCTGGCCCTGATCAGAAGTGGAAGTAGGGTATCTCAGAAACTCCTCTATGGGGAAATACATGCTATTGAGAGATTCAGATGAAACCTTTTTAACCCCTCCTTTTCACTTGGAGGTTATTTCCTGAGCCCCAATTTTACTTTAGGCAGATGGTATGAGGTGGAAGGATTTTTTTTTTTTGTAAAATTTTAAACCTTATGGTTTAAAAAACCAGCTGCCTAATTTGGTTGGATGCAGCAGTTGGTGCCTTCCTCAGCACGTGCTATCTGTGAATCAACAAAACAACTCCACCAACTCTGGAGTCTGAGTTCCAGTGTATGTAGAGACTGAAATGGGATGCTACTGAAGAGCCTTTATTTTAACCTTACTCCCTTTCCATCCCAATTTCATAAGCATGTCTTCATCTGGCTCTCAAGGAACAAGAAGAAGGAAGGGAGAAACCACTGATAAATTGATTTTTACATTATTGGATTTTTTTTTTAAAAAAACTTTGGAAGCAGCCCTGAGTCCATGAAAATTAGAAACCTAGGACATGACTTGGCAGTTTTGGGGACCCTGGAACAAGATGGGTGAGATGGGTTTGGGGGTGGGGTCTCCTCAAATTGAACTTGAGCTGAAAGGTTTCCGATTTGATAGGGAATATTGAAAGTAAAGCTTGTGAAACTGTTCCCAGATGGTGACTCATACGTTCACTGAAGGAATAGGCTGGAGCCGATGGGGGAAGGGAAACAGAGGGGAGAGAAGACAAGGAGCTTTGCATAGTACCAATGGGTCTGTCTCCCTTGGTCTGGCACTGTCTCTCAATTTTTCAGTTAGGATCAAAACTGGTGAGTCAAGACAAGCACAAATAATTGTCATCCTATATCCCCTTGGTGAAGTTGGTCCTGTTAGCACCTTCCTATCACTTGTGATCCTGTCAAATATTTTAATCACACCCATTTTTCTCTTTTATTTCTCTGAAAAGTGGGGTAGCTGTAGACAGACTAATGCTTGGCAAATTAAACTTGTTCCTTTAATTCCAGTGAGCATGACAGGGATACCCTCAGCCAGGCCCTGAATTTAGCACCACCCATACATTGGCCATAGAATACTGACCAATCAAGAATCCTCCCATTGGTGGCATTATCATTGGGCCAAACTATTTTGTCCCTCTCTGCTTGTATGAGTGAGTTCTCTGGCAAGCTAAGTGTTCTGTTTTCCTCCACACTAGTAACTAATCTCCTTGGAACCCTGCTGAGAATTTGACATTCCTCCTCCCCTCCCCCCCCCCCCAAATATAGACACACTCACACCCAGGGGTTCAGCTGTTAGACAGCCATGCCAGCAGCTCTGGAAGCTGATGGTAAACATATTCTTCCCGATAGGTGCCCTTCAGTCTTTTTTATTTATTTCTGTGCCTCTGGCATAACTCCTTCTCTTCCCTTCACCTGCTCTCCGAACCTGTTAACTACAAGTCACCTGGAGGGTGTTTGAATTCCCCAGGAAGTTGTCCAGAATTAATGTGAAAAATCCTTCAGTTTATTAAAGGCAGATGAGCAAAGTTGCTTCCCCAAGTATTCCATCTTCCTCCACCTCTTGGTAGCTTGCCCATCTCTCAGAATTTTCCCCCACCATCAGCTTTACAAGATTGGAGAGCCAGACAGTGTCCCGGCAGTGGCTCCACAATTGTGCCCAATTGGGGTCCGTCCCCCCCCCCCCCCCGACTAAAGCACTCTCAAGGAGCCCTGAGGTAAAATCTTTCCTCATCTCTTGTGCTTTTTCCTTTGGATTTCTCTCTCTTTCTTTACAAAGACTGTGACAACAGTTTCATTTGAGATGGAGATAACCTGGTATTCTTCCCTTCTGAATATAGTAAACTGGATGATAGAAGTTTGGAAATAACTTTTAAATGTAAAACTGTCTCTAGCATAGGAAATCAGTGAGGTGTTCCTTCCATCCTCATAAGAACATAAGCAATGCCACATTGCATCAGAGCATCAGTCAATCCAGCCCAGGATCCTGACTACAACAGTGACAACAAAGATGCTGGGAGGAATGGTGAAGTGACCATTCTTCAACATCTTTGTGGTATTTAAGTGCTTACTAGGTGATGAGCACAGTACTAAGCACTGGGGTAGTTTCCAGATGATCAGTTTGCACATAGTTCCTGGCCTTCACTGGACTCACAGTTTAAGTAATGGGAAAAGAGGTATTGAGTCCCCATAGTACAGATGAGGAAACTGAGGCACATGACAGAGCTGGGTAGGTACAAGATAATCAGTTTAGAAACAGTCCCCAGCTTGTTCTCTAGATAGTAAGCTCATTGTGGGCAGGGAATGTGTCGTTGCACTGTACTCTCGCAAGCACTTAATACAGTGCTGTGCACAGAGTAAGCTCTCAAATATGAATGAATAAGTCTTGGGACTGACAGTGTATATAAAGGCTATGGTTGTTCCAACGTCCCTTCCGTTTTCCCTTTCCCTTTTCTTATGGTATTTGTTAATCACTTGCTATGTGCCTGACACTGTACTAAGCACTGGGGTAGATACAAGCCAATCAGGTTGGACACAGTCTTAATCCCCAGATGAGAAAACTGAGGCACAGAGCATTTGTGACTTGCCCAAGGTCATACAGCAGATAAGTGGTGGAGCCAGAATTAGAACCCAGGTCCTTCTGATGCCCAGGCCCATGATCTATCCACTGGACCACACTGCTTCTTTATGCAAGATCTGATCTATACTGAGAGCAGTGTGCCAAGTCCATCTCTGGCTCCAGGATTACAGAGGGATGAAGAAAAATGGGAGAATTTCCCGGACAGCCACACAGATGATTTAAAGGTTAAAAAATCAGATCAATGAGAAGAGGCTCAAGCAGCTAGGATTATCCAGCCTGGAGAAGAGAAGGTGGATGATTATTCTAATAATTGTCATCTATGTGGAGAAAGGTGACTTGCTTTTTTACAGCACCACTGGTAGCCAGACAAGAGGAGATGGGTTTAAACTGCAGCAGGGGTTGGGTAGATTAGATAGGCAGTAGACTGTTCCAACAATGAAGCTTGTTAGAACAGATTGGAGCTGGTATACTGGATGGGGACAGGTGGGTGGGGGAGGGAGGGGGGAGGAGAATTGAGAGACCTCGAAGGACAGGATTGTTCTTCATCTCCTCAAGGTTTGTTTGGTTTTTTTTTTTTAAATAATACTGGTGATATTTGTTAAGCACTTACTATGTGCCATGCACTGTTCTAAGCAATCTCCAGTGCTTGGATACAGTTTGCTTGGATACAAGCAAATTGAGCTGGACACAGTTCCTGTCCCACCTCAGGCTCACAGTCTTAATCCCCATTTTACTGATGAGAGAATTGAGGCACAGAGAAGTGAAGTGACTTGCCCAAGGCTGTACAGCAGACAAGTGGCAGAGCCAGGATTAAAACCTATGACCTTCAGACTCCCAGGCCCAATCTCTATCCACTCCACCATGCTGTATTTTTTTTTTGAGGTGCCATCCTTTCTGGAGGGCAGGGATTAGACAATTTGAATCCTGAAGATCCATTTTAATTTGTAACTTGCTGAACTAATCCAATTTTCTGCAGGCAGCATTAGCTGACTCTTTCTAGACCACCTGTGGTATCCTCCTGGAATTCCTTCAACCTCATCAAAAGGACACTGAGGCAGAATGTGTTCTTTCCTTGTCTCTTGGAAACTAGGACATGAGGGATGCAGCAAAAGGAGGTGACCTGCTCAAGGCTATCTGGGGATGATGTGGCAAGCTTTCCAGTGTCATCCTAGTATAGCTGGACCCACTCCTGAGGTGAGAGACCAAGCAGTTTGGACCAAGCAGAAATCTTCCTGAGGCTTCTCTGAGCCTCTGCAGCCCAATTCAGTTCAACTCTGTTGAGCAGTCCTGAAGTGAAGAAATGGGATGCATAGAACACAATCAGCCAACATTTACTGAGCAGCCACTGGGGTGGAGGATCATACTAGGAACACTGGTGTATTACAGGGGGAGTGGAAGTTTGTATCTGCCCTGGAGGGTTTATAATCTGATTATTTTGTAGCTACTCCACTGTCTAGTGAAGTACTTTGGACCTAATAAGTACTTTATAAACAGCATAATAAACTCAACAAGTTGAGAAAGATAGGCACCCTCACAAACAATAGAAGCATATTATGTGAGCATTCAGGCTAGGTATGAGTGTTCAGACATACAGGCAAGTACAAAGCGTGTACCTGGAAAGATTGGAGTGAAAGGTGTCCAGGTTGTCTGGCAAGAGTAGAAGGTTGGTGACTCAGGCTGGGATGGCTTATAGTGAATTAAAACTCAAGGGAAAGTGAGCAGGCTTAGAAATATGGAAGAGAAAGGGGATTGAGCAGGGGGAATCAGTGAGCCAATCAAGGTAATGAAGTGGGGAGGGAAGAGGAAACCCATGACCACTATTAGGAGATGATGGAGTAACAGAAGGGCCGTGGGAGAAGTCTGGTTGGCACTTGTGGAGGGGAAAAGGGAGAAAAATATCTCAAGTAGTTGACCTTGTTTATGGGGAAATTATGTACACATATCTTCATACTCAGTTGCTTCCCCTACCACTAATTTTAAGGTCTGCCTTCCCTGCTACAGTGGCTTACTGGAAAGTGCATGGGTCTGGGAGTCAGAGATCCTGGGTTCTCATGCAGACTCCACCACTTACTTGCTCTGTGTGACTTTGGGTAAGCCACTTCTTTATGCCTCTGTTCATCTGCAAAACGGGGATTCGTTACTTGTTTTCCCTCCTACTTTAGATTGTGAGCCCCACATGAGATCAAACTATCTTGTACCTACCCTGGTGCTTAGAACTGTGCTTGGCATATAGAAAGCACTTAATATTAATGGTATTTGTTATTGTAAACTCCTAGAGAACAAGGGCATGTCTACCAATTGTAATCTCCCGAACTCTAAATACAGTGCTCTGCACAGAGTAAACGCTCAATAAATAATATCGATGGAGTAAAAACTGAGTAAGATTAAGGAAGCTGTGATGAGAGAAGTGATTAAGGGATGAAAGGGTTTTGGGTTGTCAATTCTCTTAAATACACCTTCCTTCTTCCAATCTCTAATTCTGCAGTCTCTCCATAATGCTTAATCCTGCAGTGTTAGGGCCCAGGTTTTGACTACATGGATTATAGAGAAAATTCCTAAGGGCCTCCTGATGCCCTCTGCCTGTAATTTAATTTATTAAATTAAAAGCTTTCACAGAGCTTTGCTGAGCACCTAATGAGAAGAAATAGGTTCACTGGGCAGCAAGAATTGAAGGGAGATATAATCAATCTTATTGAGTGCTCCTTGTACCAAGAGCTTTGGAGAACACAATATAAAAGAGTTGGTAGACCTGATCCCTGCCCACAAGGAGCTCACAATCTAGAGAGGCAGGGTCCTTCAGATAAAAGGACTTGTTGGACAATGGAAGATGGAGTGGAGCATTGTGGTATTTCTTTCTACCAAGTGTATGAATAATAGTCTCATTGCCCACCTTGCAAGGATAAGTTAGGCCAATCTGCACACAGCCCAGACACCTTCAAGTGTTTTTTCCAGTCATTAGTGCCTGTGCATTTTGCCTACAGGAGCAAATTTCTAGCCAACATTGACTGGTTGTCCTCCACCTACCTGGTGACCTAGCTGCCTGCAATCTCATGTCTCACGGTTTTGCCTTTTTTATGACATTCTTTTAGCGCTTACTGTATGGCAAACACTGTTCTAACCACTTGGTAGGTACAAGCTAATTAGTTTGGACAAAGTCCTTGACCTGCATGGATCTCATAGTTTAAATAGGAGGGAAAATAGCTATTGAATTCCCATTTTCCAGTTGTAGAAACTGAGGCCCAGAGAAGTTAAGTGAATGTCCAAGATCCCACAGCAAACAATTGGCAAAGCCAGAATTAGAAATGAGATCCTTCTGACCCCCAGGTCTGTGTTCTTTCCACTGGGCCATGCTGCTTTTTACCTTTCATCTTTCTGGTTTTGGCTGGGAATACTTTACCCAGTTCCTTCAACATAAATTTTCCCAGGCATCTCCCTAGTCACCTCTAGGTCATCCTCTATATTTCAATAACCCATCCCGCCCAAAGGCCAAACTTCATACCTCTAAGTGTATGGAAGAATCAGCTTCTCCATTGTGCCCTGTTATTGAGCAGTTTGGCTGTCTGCCAGCTGTGTGCTGTGGAGTGGCATTTCTCCCCCCTGCCCCCCTCCCCGACTTTCTTTCTCTCGCTCGCTTTCTCTCTCTCTCTCTCTCTCGCCCCTCTCTCGCCCCCCTCCCGCCCCCGCCTCCCCCCCCCCCCCCAAAATATCAGACTCAGCTTTGTGCAATTTCAGTTTGGCTTGAAACTTAATGCCCCTCACTAAACTGTCAGCCTGGTCAAATGCATACTGGCTACCTCTATTGGTTGGGGTTTACTGATTGGTATACAGTTTGGCCTGTGGAACTTGGTGTGGCCTAGTGGAAAAACATGGGCCTTAGAGTAGGAAGACCTGAGTTCTAGTCCTAGCTCCACCACTTGTCTGCTGTGTGATCTTGGACATTCACTTAACTTCTCTGGGCCTCAGTTTCCTCAACTGGAAAATGGGGGTTAAGACTGAGAGCCCCATGTGGGACATGGACTGTGTCCAACCTGATTATCCTGTGTCTACTCCAGTGCTTAGTGCAGTGCTTGGCACATAGTAGCTTATTAAATATTATAATCATTATTCACCCGAGGACTTAGTACAATGCTTGGGATATAGAAAACACTTAAATATCACTTAAAACCTGGTAGTGGCATTATATTCTGGCTTGTGGATGAAAATTTTTGGGGGTAGGGTTTCCTTTGTGCAGGCTGTTTCATCATCTGTTTTCTCTCTCATTGTCAGTTCTTAGTGTCTCCCTGCTTCTGTAAAGCGCTGGTGATCTCCTGCCAGTCTTGTGTATTTTGTTTCTAAAAGTCAGTCATCAGCATTCAGTGACTCCTTGATGACTGTCCCCACCCCGGTAGTGATCAGTGATCCTCAGTCTAAGTTCGAAGGATTTTTCTTTGAAAATGAATTGCGTGCCTTCACAGCAGGCCCGGACTGCCTGTATCACAGGCAGATTGTAGAGTGTTTTGTTATTGAGAATGCCCCACCCTCTGCCTCCTCTATACCTGGGACCTGGACCCAGAGCTGGGGTCGTCAGGGTACAGGGAGGGAAAGGCCATGTCTTGTCTGCAACCTCCACCCATCTCTGAGTGCCAGAGTCAATCTCTTGCTCTCCAGGTCGCTATTAGTCTCAACGATATTGAAACTGCTGGCAGGAGCTTCAGGTTCTCGGTGGATTTAGAGTATTCGTGTCCTTTACTCTGCCATTATGGAACTGTCTCTTTGGTTCTATTCTTCTAGATACCAAGATGGTATCACTCAAGGGACCATGTAGTAGATCACAGGAAGATCTCAGATCAAGTAGATCTCATTGCTCGGTGCTTAGAACAGTGCTTCGTGTTTAGAACAGTGCTTCGTGTTTAGAACAGTGCTTCGTGTTTAGAACAGTGCTTGGCACATAGCACTTAACAGATACCATTATTATTATTGTGATCATCATCTTAGGAGATGGGAGCTTTTGGACTCTGTTCCACTGGGAGTTTGCTGCAGGCCCTTTTGGAATTGTGACTACTTCCCTTGCCTCAGTTTCCTCATTTGAAAGATGGGAAATCTAAAATGGTATCTAGGTATCAGGGCCTGGCTCCTAGGGTTAGGGGAGGGGCGGAGGGGAAATGAAAACCTTTGTCCAATGTTGTAATAGTGCCCACTCCCCACTGCAGGAAACTCTGAAGCATTGATAGGGGTGGGAAGGGGAAGAAACAAAATTCCTCAGCTGAAATGCAAGCTCTGTAAACCTGGCTCCCTCATTGGTAACACCTCCCTGCTACTGAGGAAGCCCAGGACTATTTCTTTTTAAGGAAACTGGGAAACTAGCCTGGAGTCTGAAACATACAATACCTTTGATCTCAGAGGGCTCTGGAATCTGTTTTTATCCTGCAATCAGCTTAGGGTTTGTGGGTTACTCTTTCAGGGCCGAAGTCTAGAAGTAGAGAGAGTGCCCAAGGATACCAGTAGCATCCTGCATCCTTTTCCCACCTTCACTCTGCAGGAGCTCCAAACATTTCATGGGCTCAGTCTCTACTCTCACACCAACTTGGTTCCCCATTTGACAGATGGAAAAGCTGGGGCATAGAAGAGGGAAGGCAATTGAATAAGACCTCCCTTCAAGTTAGAGAGAGGAGGCAGTTCTAATAAAGGTATTAAGCATGCACTGTGCCAAGCGGACTTAATCAGTATCCTATATGGGGCTCAAATCTTTCAGCTACCAGCAAGAGCATCCCCATCACTAGCTGGGTGACCTTGGGCTAATTATTTAATTTCTCTGACTTAAATTCTGTCATCTGAAAAATGAAAATTATCTCTTCTCCTTCCTCAATAAACTGTGAGCTCAATGTGGGACAGGGACCTTATGTGATCTATCTGCCCCAGCACTTAGTACAGTGCTTGGCACATAGTAAGTGCTTAACAAATACTGCTATTATTGTAATATTAAGAGTGTGATACCCCACCCCACCCTCTTTAAGCCCACCAAAGTCCACTCTCCAAATGTTGTAGAAAGAGAACAAAAGAAAGCACATCACAATGGGTACACAGAGGAATTTGGCCTGCTTTGTTCCATTATAAAACTTGTGGGAAGAAAATGGAAGCTGGGGAAAAAACAGAGTGTGTGGGGGTTGGGGGGGTGGAGATCCTGGCTGCAGAGGGTAGGTGGAAAAGGAATGGGGTTACCCAAATTTTCCTTTGTAAAAGGACTGATTCTAGTTCAAAACCTCTCCAAGACTTCAAAGGGTCAGCAGGTATTTTCATCTGTATTGCTGGTGAATTGGTGCTGAGGCAGATTGAGGGGTGGGGTAGGGAATCACAGAAAAAACTTCAGAACTGGGTTGTTGGGGACATGTTTTTTGTAAATGAACCAGTGGCCCTAGAATAAAGACTTTTCACCCAGTGCAGGTACATTTATCTTTGCTTGATGTCAGGGTATGTCAGACATATTAAAGTCAAGTCCCACTCCTTTCAACTTTTTTTCCCAGTAGACAAAATTCTTCTGCATGGAAATTAGAGCAGCCTCAGTATGCAACAATGAGGATGAAAATGGTGGTGATGCTACTTATTGAGAACAGGCTAGAGCTGACAGGGATCGGAGATTTCCCTTTCTCATCTTTCAGTAATAACAATGGTATTAAGCACCTACTATGTCCTAAGAACTGTACCACCCTCTGGGGTAGATACAAGATAATCAGGTTGGACATAGTCACTGTCCCACACAGCTCACAGTTTAGGAGGGAGAACAGGTATTCAAACTCAATTTTGCTGGTGTAGAAATTAGGGCATGGAGAAGCTGTGACCTTCCCAAAGTCACACAGTGAAGTGATGGTGGTTTTGGGAATTGAACCCAGGTCCCCTGACTCCCAGGCTCGGGCTCTTTCCACTAGACCACATTGTTTCTTATCACTTTCCCAAAAGCAGTTTATGCAGACTATTCCACCTTTGAGACCAAACAAGGAACAGAGCACTCAGCAAGTTGTTTTGTCTAAGGAGGAGGCAATGCTTCTTTTAGAAGAATAATGTCTGTACATTGAGGAGCAAGTATAATACTTATCAAAACAGTTGCCCCTCCCTTTTCCCTCCCTGGTTGCCATCTTGAACTGTTGACTCTCCAGTGGTTTCTTCCAGACTGCTTTCAAACATGCTTACATCCCCCTTATCCTATTAAAAAAAAAAAACAAAAAAACCTTGGTCACACAGCTCCCTCCAGTTATCACCCCAACACCCTTATAGCATTCCCCTCCAAATTCCTTGAGTGAATTGTCCATCCACAATGGCTGTCACCATTTTCTCTCCTAGACTCCCACCCTCTGGCTTCCACCCTGTTCACATTCTACCTTCTAGCTCTGCGCGCTCTCTCTCTCTCTCTCTCTCTCTCTCTCTCTCTCTCTCCTTCCTTCAGGACTTCTCTACTTGAATGTTCCACCAGCCCCTCAAACTTAAAAATGTTCAAAAGAGAACTTCTTATCTTCCCACCCAAACTCTATTCTTCCCATGAATTTCCCACCACTGAAGGCAGCACCTCCATCCTCCCTGTTTCCCAAGCCCATAACCTTGGCACTATCCTCTACTACTCTCTCTCATTCAACTCACATATTCAATGTCATCAAATCTTGTTTTTTCAGTCTTTAAAACATTGCTAAAATCTGCCTTTTCCTCTTCACCCAAATTGCAACCACATTAATCCAAGCACTTATCCTATTACACCTTGAGTACTGCATAAGCCATCTTGCTGACCTCCCTGTCTCTGGTCTCCCCATTCCAGTTCATATTTGACTCTGCTGCCCAAATCATTTTTCTGTAAACCATTCCCCACTCCTCAAGAATCTTCAGCGTTTGCCCATCCACATCGGAGATAAAAACCTTATATTAGCTATAAAACACTCAATTTTGTTGCCCCATCCTATCTTACCTTCTTGACTTCCTACTAAAACCCATCTCACATATTTCACTCCTCTAATGCCAACCTACTCAGTGTACCTCGATCTCGTTTATCACCACTGACCCCTTGTCCATGTCCTGCCTCTGGCCTGGGACACCTTCCTTCTTCATACCTGACTGATGATCTCTCCCCATCTTTGAAGTCTTATTTAAAGGTGCATCTCCTTCAAAAGGCCTTCCCTAATTAAGCCCTAATTTCTCTATTCCTACTTTCTTCCGCCTTACCCTTGTACTTGGATTTGCACCCGTTATTTGCACCCTTTATTCATCCCTCCCTCAGGCCCACAGCACATATACATATTATCATTAATTTATATTAGTCTAGAGTGAGAGACAAATTAATTTCATTGTGGGAAGGGAACATGTCAACCACCTTTGTTATTTTGTATTCTTCCAAGTGCTTAATACAGTGCTCTGTACATAGTAAGCACTCAAATACGATTGAGTGTTGATTTGGGAATAGTGCAAAGGTGGTAACTTGTTGGGCTGGACCTTAGTTTAAAAATCTGATATCAGGAAGAGTCTCATTCATTGGTATCCTTTTGGGCTGTGTCCAAGGCCTCATGGAAGCTCCCGCACTTCAGTCCACTATGCTTCTTATCCAGTTGGCTCAAAACCAGAGAAGAGAGAATGCCCTTTCCCTCCCTGCCCTTGAGGGTTTGTTCTGGCATTTGCTGGTTAGAATTTCAGAGTTAAGCTGGGCCTGTTGATGGCAAAGTATGCATAAGTGGATTATAGGAGTAGAAATCAATCAGTCACATTTTATTGAATGCTTGCCGGTAGGCAGAACACTGTGCTTCGGAGAGGGCAGTTTAACAGAGTTGGTGAACGTGTTCCATGCCCACAAGAAGCTTACAGCCTAGAGAGGGAAATGGGCAGAGAACTTAATGGGTTCCTTTTCTATCATTGCCATAGCATGACAGTGGTGAGGAGTGCTGGGAGATGAGGACCCAATGCATAGTCTATTCTCTGCATCTTATTTTTTAATCATCAAAAGGGTAATGGTCATTATACTTCTTGACTGGAATGCTTTGAGGTTGGTGAAATGGTATTTGGAAAGTGCTTTGAGGTCTGGGGAAGAAAGCAGGCCACCAAAACGTACAAAGTATTGGTATTGCCAAGCTAAATTTCAGCCACAAAATGGAAAAGGCCCAACACCTCAGAGTTGTGGAAAGTTTAAAGTAAACTGAAAAACACAAGTGCGTGGATTGTTCATCCTAATCAAGAAGGTGGTTAAGAAATTCCCATCTCTCTACCAGGAGATGAACTGTGTTAAGTTAATGTTTGTTACCGGTGCTGAGTGGGGCTGTCAGGAACATAAGTTTTAGGTTCCTGCAGAATTTTCCACAGCACAGATCTCTAGGTAACAGGTGTCCCATTGTGCCTGTGCATTGCCTAGTGAATAGAGCACAGCCTTGGGAGTCAGAAGGACTTGGGTTCTAATTCTGGCTCTGCCAGTTTTCTGCTATTGTGACCTTGGGCAAATCACTTCTCTGTGCCTTAGTTACCTCATCTGTAAAATGGGGACTGTGAGCTCCATGTGGGACAGGGACTTAACCCAATTTACTTGTATCCACTCCGTTGCTTAATACAGTGCCTGGCACATAGTAAGCATTTAACAAATACCACTATTGTTGTTGTTCTTACCTCATGCCCATCCTCTTCCCCAGGGCATAGCTTGAAATCAATGCATGGGTGCTCAAAGGAGGTGGTCCCACTCCTTGTCATTCTTTCATTCAATTGTATTAAGCACTTACTGTGTGCAGAGCACTGTACTAAGTGCTTGGGAAAGTACAATACAATAATAAACAGTGACAATCCTTGCCCACAACATGAACTCACAGTCCTGAAAAGGCTTGGGATGTGCCCTGTGTAGTTTCCCTTCTTTCAAAAGAAAACTCCAGTGTTACGAGGATTTAAGGAGCATTAAATATGTGTGCCAATGGCAAATGTGATTCTCTTTTAGAAAATCAAATAATTAGATACATTTATGATACCGGAGATGTGACAGTCTACTCCCTCTTGTGAGTAAACTAATGATCCATGCGGTAGTTAAATGCTCAAATCCAGCTAGCCCCAAGTCTTAGACTTGCTGAAAAGCCTTACCATTCTCTTCTTTCCAGGATTTCCTGCGGAGCAAAAATGATATAGAGGAATAATAATATTAATCGGGGTATTTAAGTGCTTAGTATGTGCCAAGCACTCTATGAATGACAGGGTTAGATATGAGATACTCAGATCAGACATAGTCCTTGTTGCACATGTGGCTTACAGTCTGAGAAGTTGTCTAATCCCCATTTTACAAGTGAGGAAGCTGAGCCACAGAAGTTAACTGACTTGTCCAAGGTTACCCAGCAGGAATGTTAGATCATAAAATCTGGAGAAAATAGCCATTTTTTTCATGTTGCCAGTTGGAGTTCAGTCCCTCCAAGTGCCTGAACCAAAATGAGGGCAAGGGATCATGTCTGTACTCAGTTATACTCTCCCAAGAACTTAGTACAGTGCTTTGTGTTCAATAAGTACACTGAATATGAAATTCTATAAAGAGAGCTTCCTAACCACTGTGGGCCAGTCTATTACATTAGGTCTACCCCATCTCCAATCTGTAGAGTACAGTAGGAATGAGCCCATTATTGAGTAGGGATTGTCTCTGTTGCCGAATTGTACTTTCCAAGTGCTTACTACAGTGCTCTGCACACAGTAAGTACTCAATGTGATTGAATGAATATTGCTTTTTTCAAAGGTCCAATTTAAAAAGCCTGACTCATACACACATTTGTGTGTGTATATACACATATGTATTTTGTCCATTTCAATTATCTCACACCCCTGTCTGTTCAAAAGGGGTCAAGGATGATAACTCCTCTAGCTCAGATAGGTAAAATGAGGCCAGAAACAAGGAAGAGAGGTCCTCCCTATCCTGTTTCCCTTGACTTATTCCGTGAGTCAGTGGAAGAGTAATCCTCACCCTTCTATCTCCCCATCTAGACTGTGAGCTCGCTGTGAGAAGGGAGTGTCTGTTGTACTGTACTCTCCCAAGTAATAATAATGTTGGTATTTAAGTGCTTACTATGTGCAGAGCACTGTTCTAAGCGCTGGGGGAGATACAGGGTAATCAGGTTGTCCTACGTGAGGCTCATAGTTAATCCCCATTTTACAGATGAGGTAACTGAGGCACAGAGAAGTGAAGTGACTTGCCCACAGTCACACAGCTGACAAGTGGCAGATCTGGGATTTGAACCCATGGCCTCTGACTCCCAAGCCCAGGCTCTTTCCACGGAGCCACGCTGCTTCTCTAAGTACTAAGTACCATGCTTTGCACACAGTAAACGCTCAATAAATTCGAACAAATTAATGAATCTACAGAGGCTGTTAGCTCTTCAGCAGGTATGTCCTATGATCCTGGGATGCCACTTTGGACTCAAGATGGAAAGCTACGCTTCCCATCACTCCACAGTGGGGAAGTCACTGGGGCATGAACAGTAAGGAGGGAGTCAGAATGAGTCTGGGATATTAAGAACTGTGGAGTGCGTGGCTGTCCCTGCAACAGTAATTATTTTGTCTCAAATCAGAAAAAGGAAGAAAAATTCACTTTTTCATTTTTAAAAATATCCTCCTTGAGGGTTACTGGGAGACTACTGGTCAGCCATGCCAAGCAGAAGGGGAAGAGTGGGTGAGAGTCTTGCTCATTTGCTTATGGCTACTTTGTGCTATAATTCTTATCCCTGTCAATCTGTGACACCTACTGTCCTGCTAATCCTTTTTGACTCAAATACAGCAAGTGTCTGCTGGTAGGGAGTTGCTCAGTGCCCCCTGGAATGGTGGATGCATATTTATTCATGCAATTATTTCAGAACAGTCTTTATTGGAATTCATTTTCAGGATGGTGGTATCCTTTCATTCCAATCAGTGACAGAATTAGGTTAGCCTCAGAGATTTTTTTTAAGCGTGGGGATTTGTTTTGCAAGCACAAATCATAACATTCGTAAAGAATGTCGTCTTCCTGCTGTAATGCACTTGCGACTTGAGATTTTTTTTTTTCCTCAGTGCCTTGGAAAGCTCTTGAATGTTTCTTTTCTCTGAATGGTCTGGCATGGTCAGCACTATAAATAGCATAAAATATCCAATTGTGCTTTTGTGATGCTTATGATTTCCCCTTCTACTGAACCTCTTAGAAGGAAGTACATATCTCTTTTTTTATAGAGCAAGATACATGTTAACTCAAAATTTTGAACTCCTAAAAATGATTCAAGAAGCTTAAACTGATCGTTTTCATTTACAGCTTTGGTCTGGGTAAAGTTGGGTGGAGGGGCTGGGCATGAAGAAATTCATTCCATGGTAAAATGTGGATAATCACCTCTCACTGAGTCAAAGTTGGCAGAGACTTTACTCATTCCCCAGTCTTAGGGAGGCAGCATGTATATCACTCCATAACAGAACCTAATAATCTCCCTATGTGTCTGTGTAAATTATCCAGAAGAGACAATCATGAGGGTCCTCATCCATTCTCCATTTGTATCCACTCCTTTGGAGAACTCATTTGCCCTCACAACTTCACCTATCATCTTTATGCAAATAGTTTTCAAATCTACCTTCCCAGCCCAACCTCTCTCCTTCTCTGCAGTCTTATATTTCAATCAATCTGGTATATACTTAGTGGTTATTCTATGCAAAACACTGTACTAAGTGCTTGAAAGTGTACAATCTAACAGAGTTGGTAGACACATTTCCTGCTCAAAAGGAGCTTAGACTCTAGAGGAAACAGATATTAAAATATTTTCTTCTGTCTTCAGTGCATCTCTACTTGGATGCTCCTCTGACACTTCCAACTTGTCTAAAAGAGAACCCCTTATCTTCTCACACAAACTCTGTCCTCACACAGACTTTCTCTTCACTGTAGACAACATAACCATCAACCCTGTCTCACAAGCCCATAACCTTGGCTTTATCCTTCACTCAGCTCATTGTCTCTCTCTAAATCTTGTGTGTTCTACTTTCACAGTATTTCTAGAATCCACCCTTTTCTGTCAATCCAAAGAGTTACAATGCTGATCTAGGCTCTTACATCTGGGCTTGACTACTGCATCAGCCTCCTTGCTGACCTCCATGCTTCTTGTCTCTCCCCACTCTTCAAAAATCTCCACTGGGTGCCCATCTACCATCACATCAAACAAAATCCCCTTATCAGCAGCTTTAAGGCACTCAATCAGCTCTTGCTCTTTCATATGACCTTGCTAATCACATACTACAATCCAGACTATACACTTCATTCCTCTAACGGCAACCTAATCACTGTATCTCAATCTCATCTGTCTTGCCACCAAATCCTAACCCACATCCTCTGTCTAGCCTGGGAAACCCACTTGTTTCACTCTCCCCATCTTCGAAGCCATCCTAATATCACATTTCCTCCAAGAAGCCTTCCCTCACTAAGCTCTCATTTTCCTTATTTGCACTCTCTCCTGTGTTGCCTAAACTCTTAGACATGTACCCACTTGATAGCCCCCCTACCCTCAGCTCCACTGCATATAATATATGCTTAGGTTTAAGCCCTTTGTGGGAAGGGATCATGTCTACCAATAATATTACATTGTACTCTCCCAAGTGCTTAGAGTGCTCTACACACAGTACTCAATAAATACCATTTTTTTAATGATATTTAAATACTTTGTACCAGGCAGTGTACTTAGTGCCGAGGTAGATACAAAGATAATCAGGTTGAAGACAGTCCATGTCCCACATGGACCTCACAGTCTAAAGCATCATTTTGCAGATGAGAAAACTGAGGCACAGAGATGTTGAGTGACTAGCATAAGATCACACAGCAGACAAGTAGTGGAGCTGGAATTAGAACCCAGGTCCTTCTGACTCCCAGGCTCATGTTCTTTCCGCTAGGCCAGGCTGCTTGGTTGAGCCTAGCAGTCAGATGCACAGACCATTGAAGAGCTGGAGGCCCTTCCAGGCCATCCTCCTTCCAAGAACCTTTGAGACTAACTGTGATGCCAAAGAAAAGGAACAAAGATCTTTGGGCTCTTTATTTTGCCATTCAAAAGGCAACTGGAGGCTGGGGAGGAAAGGAAGCTGAGTTGGGCAAATGGGGTCATGGGCTGAGATAGCTGGACAACGTCCATGGTGTCTTTTTTTGTAACCTCTAATGATCAGAAAGTGAGCTAAATCTGCTTGGGCCAATAGCTTTTATACTTTCAGGTGGGTATCTCTCATCTGTTGAAAATACACTCAAAGCTCTGTAACTGAGTATGGAAGAATAGGCTCCTATTTTGGAGGAAAAACACACAACAGCAGCACCTGATTTGGCACCAACAACTCACTGGCACTGGTGCTTTTCCTCCACAATAGTATTGCATCTAATCAGATGACTAATTGGTGTTAATTAGACAGAACATCAGTGGGGCTTGAGTACTGGGGAAAATTAAATGTTCCTTCAGGACGCCAAAAAGGGCTGACAGGGAAAGAGTGTGAGCCATCCTGAAAACACACACTTCTGTTGTCTTCAGATCCGAGAACAGGAGGCAAGTGTTACCCAAGCTGGCTCAGGAAGACGGTGATGAGGTTGGAGCTGGGAAAACAGTGCAAGAACAGGGCTCTGTGGTGCTGCTAGAGCCTGGGGATCAGCTATGCTGATGACATGGGTCTGGCAACCTTGAATCTGTAGGTGGTTAAATGATTTCAGCGGGAGGTAGGAAAGTGCAAAGATTCCTCCATTTAGAGATGCCAGATTTACTTTCTTCATAAGAATCCCAAGGCGGGATAGTTTTCCCTAGAGTCATGGAGAAGCTTAGCCTATTAGAAAAGATTAGATTTTTTTTTTAAAAAAAGTACCAGGGAACCATCTCTAATGGACATGCTTTTGGATTAATGAGCTTGTGGGCAGAGAAAGTATCTACCAACTCTGTTGTACTCTTCCAAGTGCTTAATACAGTGCTCTGCACTCAAGTGCTCAGTAAATACCATTGATCTCTTCTAAGGTGGAACAATTTGTAAAGGTAGTATTGAATACTTCTTTCTGCCAGTGGCTCTACAGGTTAGAGTGGAAGATGTCTATGGCCAGCTTTGCTGAATATGTGTAGGGAGTGAGACTTGAGATTTCCTCTCTACTTGACCTATTTTCAGAAATGTAACCAATTCCCCCATATTTTATTCTGTCTCACACTCCCAGCATGACATTTTTAGGTTTCTTCTAGCTTTCACTAAGAGCATTAGACTCTTTTCCAGTGCTCAGAAGTCCTTCACAATTTAGTGGCCAGACCTCTCAGAATAGGAGCATTTTGAAAGACAGAGTTTTACCCTAATTTCTACCTTATTAGGGAATTTCTCTAGCATTGGAATTTAAAGTTTCTGGGAAAAATGGATTACCTAAATCATGGACAGTTCATATAGTTGGGAGAAAGGTAAAGATGAAGCTTGGATAACCAACAAAATTGGGTGTTGGTGTGTCCCAAACCTAATTGTGTTCAGTTATCTGAACCAACCTCTGTCCCTATTTAGTCTAATAATGGACTCTTGACTGAATGTCTACTCATATAAAGAGAAAGGTCAAAGCAGTGATTTAGGATGACTAATTTGTGTCCTGGATAACATTCCCAAATCACTTTATTTCTAAGAGCCATTAAATGCTGACAAACGGGCATTTTGGAGACAGGAGAACAAATAAGGAAAGACATAAAAATTATCTTTCAATTGCATATGTCTCTCAACTCAGGAGAGGCTGGTGCTTTGCTCTGTGGGCTGACAGAGTCAACTTCTAAGCTAATCAAGCAATAAAGCACTTTTTGAAACATTAGTCTTCACTCTGGTTCCTCCAAAGGATTCTTCATCTAAAAGAGTGCTGTCACCTTGACTTTTTTTTTCCTTTTCTCTCCTCATGGGCTTCAGGGACAGAGGTTGATTGGTACTGACAACCCCTGATTATGCAGAATTCTAGGGGCTCTGCATTCTGGTTTAATGGTTGCAGAGTTCAGCTGGACTGCTCTCCCGCAGCTCTCTGCATGGTTAAAGATCCACAGGAAACCCACACAACCCCATTTAAAACCCAAATCAGTCAAAAAAAACCGCACCCAAACAAAGACAACCAAAATGAAAACAGCTCTGATCCCTGATGACTATATTAAAAATTTTGCAAATCAAAAATATTTTTCCCAACCATTACTCCAGGTCAGGGGGCCTTTTGAAAGCTAGATGGTGACTCTAGGGCTTGAGAAACCTTGGGAAAAAAATGGAACAAGGTCAACCAGGAAATGGCAGTATCAGCCTGTGATTTAAGAACCCCCTGAAGAGAAGGTTGGGTAGGTGACTGCCTCACAGAAGAAACCTGCTGAGATTTCATGGAGGCATTTACAAGGCTGTTTACCCTGCTATTCATGGGGAAACTATGGTTACTATGACAACACTCATCACATGGTACCACATAGGTGCTTTTGTATGAGCAGAAAAGCACAACGGTCAACACTGGGGTGTGGGGGATGGGGGCAGCTTCATCCAGTTTCTTCCCAAACTGGTGGACTCTTTGGCCCCTGCGGGTGCCTAACCTGCCTGGCAGCAGTCTATCATAGTCATGGCAGCTGTGGAGGGCTTTAAAAAGAGAGATTTCCTAGCCAAGTGCTTTCTCTACCCGTTCTGAGAACAGAGAGGGGAAGAAAGGTTGCTAGTCACTGTGGCTTGGTGGTGCTTTCTGGATGATCTGACAGGGAGGGCATTTCTAGGACTGCTCCCTCATTCTGGCATTTCTTTACTCTTCATTCTTTCTCATCATCCAGTACCTCATCTCTGCTCGTTGGACCATAGCATTAAGATTCCATCAATTCTCTGGACCTCCTGAGCTTTCAGCTCCATGTAAAGTTGCAGATTTTAGGTTGGAACTAGGATGATCACTGACACCTCTTGTGACTATTGGACAAAGATGCATGTGATGGATTCCCCTGGGCATGCAGTGTAATGTGATGACATCAAGTGCCATTTTGTGAAAATATGCTCACTTTTACAAGATTCTAGAGCATTTCCAAGAGGGAATTTTAATGTTGCATGTGAGCTACAGAACTTGGTGATAGGAGCCACAATGGAGAGAGGCTATCAGTGAGCAAGGTCAAAGCCAGGACAGGGTGCTGGTAGAATCCTAAGGAGGCTTGGCAGGAAAATCACCTGGAAAGAATGAGGAAATAGAAACTTCAGGGTATATTGAGGCTAGTTTTGCATACACATTCCACAAGCTAAGGGATCATTCTTGGAGGAAACTGGATCTTCTGTGTGTATATTGGGAAAGTGGCTGAGTTCTCCTGAGGGAGAAGCTAGGGGAGACGGATGGTTTCTGGCAGTGCCTGCCTCCTCCGCTGAGACCAAGCCCAAAGAGGTCTCCAGATAGTAAAGTGTCCCTCTCAGCTTAGCTTCCATTCTACTCCAGGGAGAACCAAAAGCAATTTAATTTGGGGGTTATCATAAACTCTGTATCCAGCCAGTTCCCTAAGCAAACTCTCAGGCAGACACATGACTGAAAACGTGGTCTTTGACTTCAGATCATCACCTTGACACTGTCAATCTTGAGCCTAGATGGCAATAAACCAGTAGACATAAGTATTTCCTGTTATCTTTTTCAATTTATGGTGCTGCTTATTTATTGTCCTATTTACTGAGCATAGCACTGTACTAAACACTTGGGTATAACAACCAACTGGCACATTCCAATGAATCTGCTCTGGCCGTGGGCCTTTACTGAGTTCTGGATGAATTTGTTAATCTCATCTTTTTGGATAGCCATAAATATGGAGGGGTTGACTTTGCCCTAATATGGGGTTATACAGTTAAGGTCACAGTTTTGATCTAGGAAAAAACCTCTGAGTGTAATAGAATCTCCAAGACTTGAGTGTAATAAAATCTCCTTGTGGTCGAAAAATGTCTACCAACTCTGTTGTATACTCCAAGCACTTAGTACAGTGCTTTTGCACACAGTAAGCATTCAATACATACCCAAATGATTGATAGAAGATTGAGACTGTAAATAAAATAGATATTAAAGCACCCAGTACCTATTTAACACTGAAGTGCTGGGGAAGGTCCCTGTCCTTCATGGGGCTCACAGTCTAAGTGGGAGGGAGAATAGTTATTTAATCCCCATTTTACAGTTGAGGAAGCTGAAGCACAGATAAGTGAAGTGACTTGCCCAAGGTCACACAGCAAGGAGTTGGCAGAGCCAGGATTAGAATCCAGGTTCTCTGATTCCCAGACCCATTCTGTCTTCACTATGCCATGCCACTTCTCCAATTTTTTGGATTATGGTGAGCCCAAGAGAATCTTCTCACTGATAATTTAATTTATCCTCACAATGGCCCAGGGCATTGGAGAAGAACTCGGATCTCCATTTTTACAAATAGAGAAGGGGAAGGATCCTGCCAGACATTTTGCATGCAGTAATTACTGGACAAAGACTATGCTACTTCAGCTTCTCATCTCTATTCTCCTGCCACTAGGTTTCTCTGTCTACGAGTTGAAAACCATATCAATTGGTATAGGAAAAATAACCCAACAGACCTCCTTTTCTGGGGAAAGAAGGTAACTAAGAGGTTATGTTCCATATACTTTTTAAGATTGTGAGCCCCCTGAAAAACAGGAACTGTCTAATTTCCACCTGTCTATTCTCTTGTGCTGCTCTGCACACTGTATGCTTGATAAATGTTATTACTACGACAGTTACTACTACTACTCTTGAATTTATCAGTGGCATTTATTGAGCACCTCCTGGGCACAAAGCACTGTGCTAGGTACTTGAGGTAACTTAATAAAGTTTAAAGACAATCTCTGCCCACAGGGGGTTTACAGCCTGCAGGGGAAAGTATTAAAATAAATTACAGATAGGAGAAATAGTAGAATATAAGGATATAGGCATATAAATGCTTTGGAGCTAGGGTGAGTATCAAAGTGCCTATGTGCCAAGCACATTAGAGAAGAAGCATGGCGTACTGGAAAGAGCACTGGTTTGAGAGTCAGAGGACGTGAGTTCTAATCCCGGCTCTGCCCCTTTTCTGTTGTGTGACCTTGGGCAAGCCATTTAACTTCACTGTGGCTCAGTTACCTTATCTGTAAAATGGGGATTAAAACTGTAAGCCTCATTTGGGTCAACCCAATTATTTTGTATCTACCCTGGTGCTTAGAACAATGCTTGGCTCATAGTAAGCGCTTAACAAATACCATCAATATTTTATTACTATGCTCTAGGGTAGATACAAGTACACTAGGGTAGATATAATCAGGTTAAACACAGTCCTTCTCCCACACAGGGCTCACAGTCTAAATAGTATTTATTCCCCATTTTACAGATCAGGCCACTGAGGTTCAGAGAAAAGTGATTTGCTCAAGGTCACCCAGCAAGCAAATGGCCAATCCAGGATTATAATTCAATATTTATATTAATGTCTGTGTCCCCACTCTGTACTGTGAGTTCACCATAGGAAGGGAATGTCTACCAACTCTGATGTACTATCTTTTGTAGGACCCACGTCTTGATTGATTGATAGAACCCAAGTCTACTAACTCCCAGGTCCATACTTTGTCATTCATTCATTGAATAGTATTTATTGAGCGCTTACTATGTGCAGAGCACTGCACTAAGCACTTGGAATGTACAAGTTGGCAACAGATAGCCCGTCATCCGGCAGGGACTGTCTTACAGTCTAATCGGGGGAGACAGGCAGACAAGTCCTCTGGTCCATGATGATTCTCATGTTTAAGGGGTACATAGCCAAGTGTTTAGTCCCTCATGAGGGGAAGGTGGGTAAAGTCTTACTCAAGGCCTCTTGGAGATGTGATTTTCAATGATGGGGATATGGGTTGTTATATATGAAGGGGAAGCTAGTTCAGAGGGAGGATATTGGCAACAAGACAGATAAGAGCGAGGTACAGGAATAGGTTGTTAGAGGAGCAAAATGGATGGATTGGTTTGAAGTAAATTAAGTAGGGAGAGCTGATTGAGTGCCTTAAAGCCAATGATAAGTTTCTGTTGAATGTGGAGGTGGGTGGGCAGCAGTGGAGACTGAGTGGGGAGATATGGACATATTGTTTTTCAGAAAAATGATCGGGACCGCAGAGCAAAGCTGGACTGGAGAGGAGAGAGACAAGAGGTAGGGAGGTCAGTGAAGAAGCTGATGCAGTAGTCAAGGTTAACGTACTGAAATGCAACAATCAACCAATGATATTTATCGAGTACTTGTGTGCTGAACACTGAACCAAGAACTTGGGAGAATACAATGTAATAAGAGTAGGTAGACAGGTTCCGTACCCTCAAGAAATTTATAGTCCAATGGGGAAGATGGACATTAAAATACATGAGGGAAGCTACAGTGTATAAGAATATGTACATAAGTATTGTGGGGTGCGATGTAAATATCCATGCTTATGGGTACAGACCTAAATGCACAAGCTATGCAGTTGGATGGGGGTAAGGTCTATATGCATGAGGAATCGACTTAGGCAGAGATAATTCCCCATTTTCCTCAGTATCCATCGGACCATGGCTAGAGTGGAAAGAGAAGCATTTAGGGAGGTTAGATAATACCTAAATAAAGGGTAGATATTTCAACCTCTGAAGAAAGGAACTGGGTTTATTTGGCCTGAAGAGGAAAAAGCCAGGAGTTGCCATGCTAATGATCTTCAAGTATCCTAAGGGTTATTTTCCCTACCTGACTTGCGTCTTCATCCAAGGCAACGTTTCATTCTGAGAGCTCCAGCTGAACCTGATCTAAACAAACATTTCTAGAAACATCTGTCCCAGCACAAGATGTTTCCAATTCCTGCAGGTCCCAGTCTCTGTCTGACCCCAAGTGACCCTAATTCCTCCCTGAAGATACACTTTAGAGAGGGAAATGCATTTCTTTCTTTGTTCTCATTTCCTCTTTGTTTTTCAAATTCATTTTTTTTCCCTAGGCCAGGTTTATGCAGCTCAGTGGGAATTCATTAGCTAAGGCCATTATTGCATCTTCCACACTGTAGGTCTCCCCAGGCACTTACCTGGTGAATTCACATCAAAGGAGAAAGCACCCTTTGTACTGAGGAAGAGGAAATATTCAATTGCATATTTTGCAAGTGCACAGCCACCCTTTTCAGTCAAGCCACATTTACCTCCCCTCTTCTTAAATCTAGTAGGAAATAGTCAGATGGTGGTTGTTGCTTAGCATCCAGCCCTGAGCTTTTTGGGAGATCATCAGATCAGGCACCGTCCTTATTCCACATGATGCCTGTGTGCAGGACAGAGTACTTAGTAAGTGCTTGGTAGTACAATATAATATATTTGGTAGACATGTTCCCTGCCCACAGGAGCTTAGAATCTAGAGAAGCAGCATGGCATAATGGATAAAGTATGGCCTGGGAGTTCGAAGGACCTAGGCTCTAATCCCGGCTCCTCCACTTGCCTGCTGTTTGACCTTGGCAAGTCACTTTACTTCTCTGTGCCTCATTTTCCTCATCTGTAAAATGGGGGTTGAATCCAGGAGCCCTATGTAGGAGAGGGGCTGTGTCCTATCTTTTATCTACCTCAGCACTTAGTACAGTGCCTGGCACATAGTAATCACTTAACAGATATTATTTTTATTATTATTAGAGAGGGAAGCAGGCATTTACATAAATTATAGCTATATACATAAGTGCTCTGGGACAGAGTGGGGTGAATAAAGGGTACAAATCCAAGCACAAGGATGATATAGAAGGGAGAGGGAGTAAGGAAAATGAGGGTTTTAGTTGGGGAAGGTGTCTTGGAGGGAATGTGATTTTATTAAGGCTTTGAAGGTGATGGTCTGTTGGATATGAATGGGGAGGGAATTCCAGGCCAGAGGCATGGTGTGGGCTCTGGGTCCCCACTGAGATAGATGAGCTTGAGGTACAGTGTGTAGGTTGGTGTTAAGGGAGTGAAGTGAGTGGGCTGGGTTATATTAGGAAATCAGAGAGATAAGATAGGAGGTGATTGAGTGCTTAAAAGCCAGTAGTAAGGTGTTTCTGTTTGATGTGGAGATGGACGGGCAATCATTCTTGAGTAAGGGGAAAACTGAACTGGTTTTTTTTTTTTTTTTTCCGGGGGCTGGAGGGGAAAAAAAATACTCTGGGCAGCAGAGAGAAGTGTGATGAATTGTTCTGGGGAGAGAGGAGTGGTTTGCAAGAAGGCTGTTGAAGTAGTCAAGTTGGGATGGGATAAATGCTCTGACCCATTTATCTCTCTTTTACAGATGAGGAAATTGAAACCCTGAGAGATTCAGTTCATACATTCAGTGGTGTTTGAGTGCCTCCTGCATGCAAATAAAGGATAAATAAGCCATGGTCTCTGGCCCTCAAAGGTCACATCTGAAAACAGAGCCTGGAGGTTGGCTTAGGGGCTAGAGGAAAGATGGAAAAGCTAGAGATAAAACAACATAGGAACACAAGGGCATCCATGAATATTGTGTCTGAAGGAGTTTTGAGGTCCTTGTGGTACAAGCAGGATTGTTCAGAGTTGAGCAGCTCAGCTTTTCTGGTGTACTAAAGTTTGTAAAAGCACACTAATGGCACTGTTTCAATCTTCCTGCTCTGCTTCAGGATGGCACAGGAGCAGGGCAGTCTGGGTCAGTGGAGGCATGGTTTGATGCTCTGCAAGGGTCAAGGCCATGCACTACTACTGCTGCTTACTGGGTTTTGACTTACCCCAGACATGACGTAGTGGAAAGATCATGGGTCTGAGAGCATGGGCATGGGAGTCAGATGGTCATGGGGTCTAATACTGGCTCTGCCACTTGTCTGCTATGTGTCCTTGGGTAATCTCTAGACTGTGAGCTCATTGCGGGCAGGAATGTATCTGTTATACTGTACTCTCCCAAGAGCTTACTACAGTGCTTTGCACACTGTAAGCACTCAAATATGATTGAATGAAGTCACTTTACTTCTCTGTGCCTGTTACCTCATCTGTCAAAAAAGGGTTGCTCACATAGGATAGGGACTCTGTCCAACTTTGTTTGTATTCACCCCAACAACTAGTACAGTGCCTGTAACATAGAAAATGCTTAAATACCATCACTATCAGGGGTTCCAGGGTTCTAATCCTGGCTCTGTCACTTGCCTATTGTGTGACCTTGAGCAAGTCACTTAACTTGCACCAGTTTCCTCATATGTAAAGTGGAAGTTAAATACCTGTTCTCACTCCCCCTTAGATGTGGGACAGAGACAGTGGCTAACCTACCTTGTACCTTCCCTGGTGCTTTAGTACAGAGCTTGGCACATGGCAAGCGCTTAACAAATACCACCATTATTTATCATTAGATCAATGGCAGAACTAGAAGGATAAAGGGTCTCTTCTCATCCAAATTCTAGAAAGATAAACTGGGTCTCCTCCCACCCACATTCTCTTTCCACAAGGTAATGCTTCATATATGTTGCTTACTAGATACGAGGCTAATCTAGTCAGGAACATACATGAACATCACACCAATCCCAAGTGTCTTTTTGGAAAGACAGTCAAGCTGAGGCATTGTTAACAGAGCACATAGATCAGTATTCGGCTCAACTGATTCCTGAGTGGGCCGCATCATTTGCTGTAACTATGAGCCCAAAGCACACATCTGCAGACTATTAACAGAAGCGAATCAGAGTAAAAGGGGCACTAGGGGCCCCGATGGGCCTCAAAGGTATAGGCAGCAGGACTTAAATCCCTTGAAGTTCTCAAACTCTGGTCATGAGGCCTGTATTCAGGGACTGTTATAAACCTTCCCTAGAAACCAAGAGGGGAAAGCTATGAAAAAGAATTGCAGTCTAGCAGGGCATGGCTGTGGCTCGAAATCTCAGCCTGAGTCCACCTATTTCTCTGCAACGGGCAGTTATAATGGTGTTTCTGGCTATCCTGCTAAACAGTAAGAGCATGGAGACAGCCAACCACTGGCTTCAACCTTGCTATTCTTGGAAGCATTGCTGTGCCTTCTGGGAGTGGTGTATTTGGAGTGCTGTATTGAGCTACTGAACATGCCACCCGTTAGAGGCATGCCTTGTGGCACCTCCCCTTGGAAGTCTGAATACTTTTGCATTCCAGGCTGTAATAGTGTGGTGGTAAAAATCAGTTTCATGTTACTCTAGGAGGAATACCTTCTTGGACAGCGAGTTCAGCCTATCATATAATAATAATTGTGGTATTTGTTACGTGCTTATTATGAGTCAGGCAATGTACTAAATGCTGGAGTGAATACAAGCTAACTGGGTGGCACACAGTCCCTGTCCCACATAGCTCACAGTCTTAATGCCCGTATTACTGAAGGGGCAACTAAGGCACTGAGAAGCAAAGTGATTTGCACAAGGTCAAACAGCAATCTATACTTTATGCTCTTTGTGGGCAGTAAATATATCTGTTTATTGTTGCGCTCTCCCAAGCACTTAGTACAGTGCTCTGCATATAGTAAGCACTCGTAAAATTGAATGAAATAGCAGATTTGGAATTAGAACCCAGGTCCTTCACGAGTTAAGTAAAAGTAAACACATTTGTCTCTCTAAGCCACCCGTGGGCATCATTGCCATTTCTGAGTTAGGCAGCATCTGACTACACCTGCTCCTAAGCGCGTGAGGCTTGGCTCCACTTGGATTCTTCCCAGAAGCTCTATCAGTGGCTAATAATTCGAATGTCATCTCCATGTCAGAAAGGCCCAGCTCTCGCCACATGCAATAACATTCCTGGCAGCATTTTATAGGAAGATTTTTTGTTGTTGTTGTTTGATAGCTACCTTCTCTTGGACTATTGAGCTCTGCTTGTTTCAGCAGATTTCGTTCTACCTGTGCAAATTGCTCTGCTTCGGAAGTAGTAGTGCAAAGTATTTTATGGAGTTAGTAAATAGGAGGAAAATTACATTTGTCACTTTTTTCCCCCTGTTAAGCGTTGCTTTCAAGGGAATTCTGCAAAGGGCCAATTGGGCAGTCTCTGCTCCTGCTGTTAGGTATCCCTGAAAAAATCCACTTTTTAAAGGAATATTACCAGATATATCAAACTTATAACCGCTTTTTTCCTGTTTAGGATTTCATCCTGTCAATCACAGTTCCGTCTGGTTTGTCTTGAAGCACTCCCAGAGTTGGCTTCTTAAAAAGTCAAATTTCAATAAGCTTGTCGCTAAAAATGCTCCAGATCTAATATTTTTAGAAACGTGGTATTTATAAATATTGGAATTTCACATCACCCAGGATTGCTCCAGCATGCTTTCAATTTTTTGATATGTTGTGACACACAGCTCCCCTTTGAGAAATGCAATTTGATAGACTATCCCAGTCATCACCGAACATGCTCGAGAATCTGTTCTTTTCAAGTTCTCTAACAATATTGTCACAGTCGATCAGAAAATCAGTCACTTGGTCAAGTCACCACTCTGCATTTAGGTTTCATGGAGGAGAAAGAATGAGGGTTTGCCTTAATCTCTGTTGCTCGAGGCTTGGGAGGTGGCTTGAACTTGTACTAGTATTTTTTAAGTATTTGCTCTGTGCAGAGTACTGTTCCAAGCATTGGGGTAGGAATTCCTACACAGGTAGATCTGGTCTTCAAATGGCTCATGATCTATGCATATAAGTAAGGGAGAGGTGACTGGAGACAGATGCATCAGAAGTGACGAAGCAACATAAGACAAGGACAGATACACAGATTAAAAGCAGAAGTCAGTAGGATGCTGTGGCTAGAGGAGCAGGATTTCAAGCTCCTTGTGGCACAGAGCCGAAGGAGCATCTGTAGCCATAGCCACAGGCCTGCCCGAGGGTTTGAGGAGTTCTTGAGCTGTGGGTGCTTTTTTCTTTCTAGCCAGCAGGGTAAAAGGCAAGTAGGGATTGCGTCTCCTCAGTGGTGTCATCGGAGAAGGTTGTCCGGGTTCCCAGAGAGGCAGCATGACTGGCTGCTCAGGGTGTGGTGGGGAGGAGGATGCAGAGACCCCATAGCAGCTGTTTTGATCCTTGTGGACTGGCTTGCACAGAGCATGTCAGGAACGGGGAGGGAAGGCAGGTGCGTTCCCTGTATTTTCACTTAAAGTGGAGGGGGGCTGGGAAAGTACAGGGAGACAAGGCTGCAATTACCAGATGCCTTGCTCAGCCATGGTGGAGCTTGTAATAATAATGATGACATTTGTTAAGTGCTTACTATGTGCCAGGCACTGCATTAAGTGCTGGGATAGATACAAGCAAATCAAGATGGACACAATCCATATCCCTTGTGTGGGCTCACAGTCTCAATTTCCATTTCTAACTGCACCCAGAGAAGTGAAGTGACTTGACCAAGGTGACACAGTAGAAAGTGGTGAGCCAGGATTAGAACCCATGACCTTCTGACTCCTAGGCCCATACTTTTTCTACTAGGCCATGCCACTTGTGATTAAGAACTCTAGGTTAATCTCAGAGCCAGGGCCCAAAGAAAGAAATTGGTTTATGTAGCCCTGCTCATCCCTGATGATGGGAAACTAGTTGCCGCTCTCTTGGACAAATTCTTTTCTTGCCCAGCCTTTCACTGGTGGGACAGTTTTCCTTGGTTAGGCAAGACAAATTCTTTTGCTCAAAGTTTGTATGTAGCCCCAGCCCTTAGTACAGTGTCTAGCACATAGTAATCACTTAAGAAATGCCATTTAAAAAAAAGAACGGCTTAACAGTTGAGGATGATGTAGCTTATGTTCTTCTAAAAGACACCAAGGGAATGAGACATTCCAGAGGCTCCACTGGGAGCCTGAGCTGGGAATGAGAATCTTTTCCCATCTGTCAGTTCTGGCTTTATTCAACCAAAGGATCTTTTGCTGGGGCACAGTATAGTGGCTTTTGGGATATGGAGGTGGGTTTTTGAAGGAGATTCAAGAGAAGAGAAAGGTGATTCAGCTTCCTGTTGTGTAAAGATTCTAAGACAGCAGAGCTGTAGAGATCAGAGTAACTCATCCCCCGGGGGTAAAGAGAGGAAGTTGTGAATAGGAATTCCAGGAATTTATTGAGCACATACTGGGTGCAGAGCACTATACTCAGCACTTGGCATACAATAGAATTTGTAGACCTGATATCTGTTGTCAAGGATCTTACAATCCAGCAACCCATAAATCTCTCTTTCTTCCTACCTTCTGTCACACATTAAGCAACAGTGCAGAGGTCTGCATTAACCCAGAAGCTGGACTCTAGAATTCTGCTGACAGTCTTTGGCTTGGTACAAGGACATGTAACCACCCCTCTATAATTGTCCTGCAAGGCAGCTGCAGCCCAGAGAGTCCCCAAATTCAACTATTTTCCTGCTTTTCAAGGAAGGGAAGACTATCTCCTAAGCTAGTGCAATTTACCCCTTGTTTGTCATCCCAAGAACAATAATCTATTTATGAATGTTGTTCTTGGTGTTGTACAAATTGTAGTAAGGATTCAGTCCCTTGCCCTCCAGGAGTTTGCCAGCAAAGAGAATATTGAGTACATCTATGAAGGACAGACAAACATATTATCTACAGTACACAAAACATTGTATGATGCACTTGAGAGAGAACAGTACAAGTACCCTGAATAGACCTACTGTAGTAACTTTGCCCAGATGAGAGGAGAGAAGAGAGAGTTGATTAAGGAAAGCAACATGGCCTAGTGGAAAGATCATGGGCCTGGGAGTCAGAGGACCTGGGTTCTAATCCCTGCTCTGCCACTTGTCTGCTGCATGACCTTGGACAAGTCACTTCTGTGCCTTAATTCCCTCATCTGTAGTATTTGTTCTCCCTCCTACTTAAAAGGTGAGCTTCGTGTGCAATATGAGTATATTGGCTCTACCCCACCAATTAGTACAGTGCTTGGCATATGGGAAGTGCTTAACAAATGTTGTTGTTAATAACAATGTGGTTAGTTTTTCTTTCCAACCCCCCTTCTAGCTCTGATCTCTGGCTGTCATGTTGTGTATCTGTGTTGTCAATTGTGTTTTCTGTGTCTTTTTTAGAAGTGTTCAGTGGAGTTCAGATGAGCCTAAAGCCCCCTCTACCCTCTCTACAATATGAACCCAGCTATCTGGAGTGAATCTCAAAGGTTCCTTTGCTCATAATCATTAGGACAAAGCCACTGAAGAACCCCAAAACTTGAGAATCACTTAACTCTGAGTGGAGAGTCACGTACCTATTTCAGTGGTAAATCCCCCAAAGTATGATGAGTTGAAGCTCCATTCTGGTATGGCATGTCACTGTTTTGGGCAAAATCATAATGACTTGTCAAAAACAATCATGACATACTGCTTGTAGGGAATAGCCAGCCCTGTTTCAAAATAGTTAAATAGGTGGGTGACAAGTCCTTAAAGTTCAGTGTCATTTGGAAAAAAAAATGAGCAAGATCAATGAAAAGCATTAATGCCACCGTGATTACATTGGCTATGAAAGCTGTGCATAACTGAGAACTGTATCTCAAAAGCACTTTCTGGTCATCAGTTTGAACATATCTTAAAATAGGTATTAGCTTTAAAGGTTAGAATTTCTTAAGTCTGAATCTTTAACTAAACTCATGTTATCTAAGAAATGCTTTCCTTCATATTTCTAACCTTTCTCGCAAAGCCTCACTCTCAGCCTGCTGCCCATCCCCCTGCACTCTTTGCATACCTAGGACTTCTCTTTTTCATCATTCAATTGTATTCATTTAGTGCTTACTGTGTGCAGAACACTGTACTAGGTGTTTTAGAGAGTACAATACATTAGTGAACAGGCACATTCCCTGCCCACAATGAGCTTACAGTCTTGAGGGGGAGACAGACACTAACATAAATAAAATATAGATATGTACATAAGTGATGGGGGGCTGGGAGAGGGAATGAACAAAGGGAGCAAGTCAGGGTGAGTTAGAAAGGAATGGGAGGAGAGGAAAAAGTGGCTTATTCAGGGAAGGCCTTTTAGAGGAAATGTGATCTCAGTAAAGCTTTGAAGCGGGGGAGTAAATGTCAGATGGGCAAGGGGTTGGCAACGAGATAGATGAGATTGAGGCACAGTGACAAGGTTAGCATTAGAGTGAAGTGTGTGGGCTGGGTTGTAGTAGGAGAGTAGCAAGATGAGGTAGGAGGAAACAAGGTGACTGAGTGCTTTAAAGCCAGTGGTGAGGAGTTTTTTGCTTGATGCAGAGGTGGATGGGCAACCACACAAGTTTCTGGAGGAGTGGGGAAACGTCACTCCACAGAAACTGCCCTCTCTGAGGTCACAAATGATCTCCTCCTTTCCAAATCCAATGACCTCTATTCCATCTTATTCCTCCTCAACTTCTCAGCTGCTTTCGACACTGTCAACCACCCCTTTCTCCTGGAAACAATATCCAACCTTGGCTTCACTGACACTGCCCTCTCCTGGTTCCCTTCCTATCTTTCTGCTGGCACATTTTCAGGCCCTTTTGCGGGCTCCTTCGCTGCCTCCCATCTTCTAACTGTGGGTGTCCCTCAAAGTTCAGTTCGGGTCCCCTTCTATTCTCCATCTACACCCACTCCCTTGGAGAACTCATTTGCTACCATGGCTTAAACTATCACCTCTACGCAGGTGATTCCATAATCTACATTTCTAGCCCTGATCATTCTTCTTCTAAGCAGTCTCACATTTCCTCCTGCTTTAAAGACATCTCTATTTGGATGTTCCACTGACAACTCAAACTTAAAATGTCCAAAACAGAACTCCTTATCTTTCCACCCAACCCTATCCCCCCTGTGATTTTTTTTTTCCCATCACTGTAGACAGCACCACCATCCTTCTTGTTTCACAAGCTCATAACCTTGGCATTATTCTTGACTGATCTCTCATTCAATCTGCCCTTTCCTCTCCAACCAAACTGCTACTATGTTAATTTAAGCACTTATCCCCTATCCTAAAAAAAACCTCTTCCCTTGACCTCATGGCTCCCTCCAGCTATTGCCCCATCTCCCTCTTACCAGTCCTCTCCAATCTCCTTGAGTGAATTGTCTACTCCCACTGTCTCAAATTCCTTTTCTCCAATTCTCTCCTTGACCACCTCCAATCTGCCTTACTTCCCCTTCACAGAAACTGCCCTCTCAAAGGTCACCAATGATTTTCTTAAAAATCCAAAGGCCTCTACTCCATCCTAATCCTCCTCAATCTCTCAGCTGCCTTCGACACTGTGGACCATCCCCTTCTGGAAACGTTATTCAACTTTGGATTCACTGACTCTGCCCTTTCCTGGTTCTCTCTTATCTTTCTGGTCATTCATTCTCAGTCTCCTTTATGGGCTCCTCTTCTGCCTCCCACCCCCTAACTGTGGGGGTCCCTCACTGTTCAGTTCTGGGTTCTCTTCTGTTCTCCATCTACACCCATTCTCTTGGAGAACTCATTTGCTCCCCTGGTTTCAACTACCACCTATAAGCAGATGATACCCAAATCTACATCTCCAAGCCTGATCTATTTTCCGCTCTGCAGTCTCGCATTTCCTCTTGCCTTCAAGACATTTCTACTTGGATGCCCTCCCATTACCTCAAGCTTAACATGTCCAAAACAGAACTCCTTATCTTTTCAACCAAACCCCATCCTCCCTATGACTTTCACATTAAGTGCTTACTGTGTGCAGAGCACTGTTCTAAGCACTGGGGTAGACACAGGGGAATCAGGTTGTCCCACGTGGGGCTTACAGTCTTAATCCCCATTTTACAGATGAGGTAACTGAGGCACAGAGAAGTTAAGTGACTTGCCCACAGTCAGACAGCTGACAAGTGGCAGAGCGGAATTCGAACTCATGATCTCTGACTCCAAAGCCCGGTTCTTTCCACTGAGCCACGCTGCTTCTCTGTAGACAGCACCATCATCCTCCCTGTATCACAAGCCCATGACCTTGGTGTTATCCTTGACTTCTCTCATTTAATGCACGTGTTTCAATCCATCACTAAATCCTGTCAGTCCCACCTTCACAACATCATTAAAATCTGCCTCTCCTCTCCTTCCAAATTGCTACCACGTTAAATGCTACACACTTCACTCCTCTAATACAAACCTTTTTATACTGTGCTTCAATCTTGCCTATTTTGCCACCAACCCCCAAGCCCTGCCTCTGACCTGGAATGGTCCTCCCTCCTCAAATCCAACTGGCAATTACTCTCCCCTGATTTTCTTCCTTTATCCACCCTTCCCTCAGCCCAACAGCATTTATGTACATAACTGCAATTTATTTGTATTAATGCCTGCCTCCCCCTCTAGACTGTAAACTCACTTTGGGCAGGGAATGTGTCTACCAGATCATATTGGACTTTCCAAAGTGCTCGATAAATATGATTGATTCATAACTTTTAAAAGAAATGATAGGAAAATATGCATAAGAAATGTCATCCCGAATCAGGCCTGTGTTTTATTCCGCCTCGGTTGTTGCTGTCCAGAGGCAGCCTACTGTGCCTTTATGTAGTGACACCATGATGCTTTTAAACTCTTCCGCAAGTGCTTAGTACAGTGCTCTGCACATAGCAAGTGCTCTTAACACTGATCAATTTTTTTTCATCCCGATACCCAGCATTTTGAAACCTTTTAGCTCTGCCACACTCTCGTCCCGTGATTTGAAGGGGCAATCATCAATAACTTCAGGATCCCTTGGCTTAATTATGGCATAGCCTGCTGTTATGTTTGCTGCATTTGACTTGAACTGAAGTCTACTTGGAATTTTTCTGGCTACTTTCAGCTTTTGTGCAGTCATCCTGCATTTGTTCTCATGTTTGTGGCATTTCACTACTGAGAAGGATTGGTGTCAATTATAAACTTGGAGACTCCCTGCATGCCTCTCTTCTAGGTCAGTTAGGACAATTCTAGTAAAAATCAGTCCTAGCCCCTATCCCTGAGGGGCCCTATTTTCCTTTCTCCAGCCAGAAATGTGGATGTTCATCTCTATCCTTTGTTTCCTTCTGGCCAGTTTTCTACATGACAGAATATTCCTTCCAAACCCATAATTCCTTGGTGCTTCTCCAAGCCTTTATAGGATGGAAGCTTGTCATGGGTCCTTTTTAATATCCACATATAGTTACTGGTTCTCCATTTTCCCCATGTGCATTGACCCCTTCGAAGAAATATTGGCAGTAGTGATACCCATGAGATGGGATTCAGAATGCAGGAACTAAAATGCCTGGCTCCTAGCCCTGGATTCACTATTGATTTACTGGGACATTTGACCTCTCTGTGCCTCAATTTCTCCATCTATGAAGAGGGAAAATATTTGCTCACTTCAAGGGGCATTGAGTAGATTATTGTGATAACGTGATGGGCACACTCGAGACCATTTGATGAAGGTAGTTTGTAAAATAATTGTAGTCACATAAATGTTATAGCTTGTGTTCTTTATGAGGAGCTTGGAGAAATATTTCAACCATCCTGCCAACCTGTCTGAGATAGATGGATGTGAGGGAATGGTATCAAGTATAAATACATAATAATATCACTTTATAAAAAACAGAAAGGTGTGAGAACTGCTCTTAAACTGAAATCTTAGGTTGGGGCATTTTTGTTTGATTTGTCATTCTCTTGACTTAAATCTTGGCAAAGGGATGACACAAGTTGGGTCATTAAGAATGTGGTGGGTATTGTTAATTGAGACTTTGGAATGCAAACTCAAATCTTGAAAAATAATTGATCAGGAGTTTTCCCATAGAAGAGGTAGTTATGTTATTTAGTGAATGCTCTGTATTCAACCCTTCTGAAAGTATAATAGAAGCATGAGATGTTCCCTGACCACAAGTAGTCAGTGGTATTTGAGTGCTTACTGTGTGCTGAGTAAAGCACTAAATGTTTGGGAAAGAATACTAACGACAGTGGACAGACACAGTTGATAGTATTTATTGACCACTTACTGGGTGCAGAGCATGGTACTAAGTACTTAGAAGATTACAGCTGAACAGAGTTGGAAGATAGATTCCCTGCCCACAATGAGCTTACAGTCTAGAGAAAAAATCCCTGCCCACAAGGTGTTTAAGGTCTACAGGGGATAGGGACTATCATTAAAATAGTTTAGGGATAGGGGAAATGGTAGCATATGAGAATATTTACATAAATAGTATGAGGTGGAAGTGTGTCAAAGTGCTTAAGGGGTAAATAGCCAAGTTCATAGTCAACACAGAGCAGTGGGTCAGTAGAGGAAATAAGGGTTTTATTTTAGGGGAAGCAGTATGGCATAGTGGATAGAGCCCAGGCCTGGGAATCGGAAGGTCATGGGTTCTAATCCCAGCTCTGCCACTTGCCTGCTGTGTGACCTTGGCCAAGTCCCACTTCTCTCGACCTCAGCTACCTCATCTGTAAAATGGGGATTGAGACTGTGAGCCCCTGGTAGAACTGGAACTGTCCAACTTGTTTTGCTTGTATCCACCCCAGTGCTTAGTACAGTACCTGGCACATTAAGCACTTAAATACTTTTTGTTATTATTATTAGTCTGGGAAGGCCTCTTAGAGGTATTTTTAGGAGGGGTTTAAACATGGGAGGAGTAGTGGACCATAGGTATGAAGGGGGTGGGAGTTACAGGCCCAAGGAAGGAGGTAGGTAAAGGTTTGGTGGTGGAATAGACAAGTTCCGTGTACAGAGTATGTTGGTGTAAGAGTGGTTGAGTGTGCAGGTTGGGTTGCAGTAGGAGATTAGTGAGGCTAGATAGGAAGGAAAGAGCTGATTGAGCGATTTAAAGCTGAGTGTAGAGAGTTTCTGTTTGAGGAGGTAGATGGGCAACCACCGGAGGATTTTGAAGTGTGAGGAGATGTGGACTGAATGTTCTTCTCAGAAAAATTATCTGGGCAGAAGAGGTAAGATGCCGGGAAGTCAGTGAGGAGGTTGATGGAGTAGTCAAGAAGCAGCGTGGTTTAGTGGCAAGAGCATGGCCTTGGGAGTCAGAGGTTGTGGGTTCTAATCCCAGCTCCACCAGTTGTCAGCTGTGTGACTTAAGGCAAGTCACTTAACTTCTCTGCCTGTTACCTCATCTGTAAAATGGGGATGAAGATTGTGAGCCCCATGTGGGACAACCTGATAACCTTGTATCTACCTCAGCACTTAGAACAGTGCTGGGCACATAGTAAGCACTTAAATACCATTATTGTTATTGGTTAAGGTGGGAAATAATGGGTGCTTGGATCAGCATTGTAGCAGTTTGGAGAGGAAATAGTGGAGTCTAGGGAGTTGATGTAAAGGGAGAATAAAAGGGGACAAAGAATTGAAACTTGAGCCTGGGCTTTTCAACAGTAATTGGCTGGGCGACAGAGGAGGAATCTGTTAAAGACTGAAAAGGAGCCATCAGAGAGCGAGGACAACCAGGAGAGGGCAGTGTCAGTGAAGCTAAGGTCAGATAATGTTTACAGAAGAAGAGGGTGTGGTCCACAGAGTCCAAAGCAGCAGAAAGGTGGAGGAGAATTAGGCTGGAATAGTAGCCACCGGATTTGGCAAAAAGAGATCATTGCTGATTGCTAAGTGTCATTTCCATGAAGAGGCCAGATTTCAGGGGGTAAAGGAGAGCGTGGGAGGAGAGGAAGTGGAGGCAAGCAAAAACTCACTCAAGGAGCTTTGAGAGGAATGGTAGGCTTGATATCTGGAGGGAGGTGTAGGGTCCAGGGAGGGTTTCTTTAGGATAGGGGATTCTTAAGCATGTTTCATAAGAAGCCATTGGAAAGTGAGTGGGTTAAAGATGGTGGTCAAAGAGGGGAGATGTGAGGGGACAATTGCTCTGAGGTGAGAGGATGTGGTCAGAAGCAAAGGTGGAGGGGATAGAATTTGAGAGGAGTCAGAAGCAAAGGTGGAAGGGCTAGAATTTTGAGAGGAGTCAGAAGGTTTCTTCCTGAGATGCTGCCAGAAAAGATTGGAGAATCAAAGAGGGGGCTGGAAGAGGAAAGGACTGTAGAGGAGCAGGGGAGATTTGGGGAAGATTCCACCTATAATCAGGATAAACAATTAACTGGGCAATTGACTGTGTGTGAGTGAACCTTTGTGTATTTGCAGATAACCTCTGAGCTTTTAAACTGCCCAGGCTAAGAAAATGGCTCCTGGTGCCAGTTTGGGACATGATTGAACTACAGTCTGGTACAGTCTGGTACCACCAGGACCTATTAATCTCTCCCAAACACAATACAGTTAAAGTTATTCACTCTGTGTCTGGTCTAGGCCGTTACCAAGGGGAAATCCAGAATGAACCACCTCTAGATGAACATGTTGCTGGGAGATGAATCTGTGCTACATCACCTCGAACTCTGCTCCCAATTGGAAAACTGAGTGGAGCATGTCATGGCTGCTGTCGAGGTGGCTCCAAAGAACATGAATCTGGCCACCTTGTGCAGATGACCTTTCAGCCTCTGGAACATCTTTCTGTCCCACGGCAACTGCTGCAGTAGAAGCAGAAAAGACTTCCCTCCAGCTTCTGCTTCTCTGCTGCCCGAAACCCTTCCTCTTAGTTCATCCAATCAATAATATTCCTTTTTACTGTAGTTACGGTTTACATCTTTGTTCTGAGAGGTCTGGACTAGAGGTTTGGGAGGGAACTGGGGAGAGGAAGGAGGAAGCGAAATGATATAGCAGGGTTCCAGTATATAAACCTTTCCCTGTTTTCAGATTTGCCAGCTGCCAAGCAACAGATCCCAGCAGGTTCTGAAAAATGCTGCAGCTTGAAAGGTGGAGGCCAGAGAGCACCTCATTGTGCATGTCAGAAATTTGATTTAACATTATCCTCCTGCAGGTGAGCAATCTCTGGTGTTCTGCAGTGGATTGTTGATCCGAGAGTCACTGTATTGCAACCCTTAAAACCCACCAGCCCTGTTTTAAGCAGCTTCAGGCGATCATCCCTGTAGCTAGTAGAAGACAGCGATGCTTAGGAAAATTCCACTGAAGAAAATCACGTCAGAGGAAAATTGTGTTCTCTAGATGACGTGATAAACCATACGCTCAATCAAGGAAATCTCCCTTATTCATTGTTAGCTAAGGAAAACTTTTCTTCAGATTGCCTGACAAATAAAGCAACTTTGAAAAGCAGGCTACAGCATGGACAGATTGGTATCCATAAGAGAGTGCCAGCCACAAAACAAACCAAGTACCTCTGAAATATATTGAAAACTAAAGTATGGAAAATTACCACAAAGCATCTATACACATGTATTTGCATTCCCTTCCCCTTTCTTAAAACTCTGTGACTTGTGTTTGCCCTTGGACACTAGGCAGAGACAGCCTTGTCAGGGAGGGAGTGGGGATATGGTGGGAGATACTGGAATTCAAAGGGTGTGGTACCAGATGAAATCTGAGAACTTTGGTGTCAAAATTTGTTAATGGTGGTCTTTTTTTTTAACCAATTATCAAAGGAAATGGAAAAACAAACAGCACTGTAATTTTACTCTGCATCAAGGAGATGATCAAAAACCCTGTGACTTTAATTATGGGAGCTAAAGATGGGCTGTTCAAATGAGGCTTTGTAGTAGGTAGGCAGAGCTCTTGAAGCTTCAGAGCACCCTCCTCTGCACACACTAATTCCTCATCAGAACTTTGACTCTTTGGTGCATTTAGGAGGTGCTGGTTTCGCTGAAGTAAAATCTTGAAAGAGGCATCAAGAAAATATCTTCTTGGAAGTGCCCCTCAGAAACAGGTTGGAAGCTGTCAGTAATTTACTTAAGGCTTATGGTTTCAGAGCAATGTACTATACTATAATTATTGTCATTATTATGGTACTTAAGGACTTACTATGTATCAAGCACTATTTTTTTTAAATGGTATTAAGCAGTTTGTGCCAGGCACTGTTCTAAGCACTAGGGCAGATACCAGTTTAGGTTGGACACAATCCATGTCCCACATGGCTTACAGTCTTAACTTCTCTGTGCCTAAATTACCTCTTCTGTACAGTGAGGATTAAGTGACTGGCCCAAGGATATAGAACAGATGTGGTGGAGCTGGGATTAGAACTCTGGTCCTCTGACTCCCAGACCCATGCTCTTTCCACTTAGCTATGCTAGGCCATGAGTGCAGGACTAAATATAAGTTAATAAATAATGTTGGTATTTGTTAAGCGCTTACTATGTGCCGAGCACTGTTCTAAGCACTGGGGTAGACATAGGGGAATCAGGTTGTCCCACATGGGGCTCACAGTCTTCATCCTCATTTTACAGATGAGATAACTGAGGCACAGAGAAGTTAAGTGACTTGCCCACAGTCACACAGCTGACAGGTGGCAGAGCTGGGGTTTGAACTCATGAGCTCTGACTCCAAAGCCCAGGCTCTTTCCACTGAGCCATGCTGCTTCTCAGGTTAATCAGGTCGGACATAGCCCCTGTTGCACCTGGGGCTAACAGCCTAAGTAGAGGGGAGAACAGGCATTAAATTCCCTTTAACTCATGAAAAAACTGAGGTTCACAGGAGTGAAGTTACTGGCCCAAGGTTGCACAGCAGATTCAGAATTGTAGATTCAAACATGGCAGAGCCAAAATTGGAATCCAGGTTCTTTGTACTCTTTTCCCTAGCCTACACTGCTCCTCACTTTTAAGCACTCAGAAGAGAATAGCAGAATTCTTAATAAAGAGGAGAGGAAAAATTGGTAAACATTTAGGAACCCTTTGAAAGGAACTTCATGTGCAGCTTATCTGTAAGTGGTTATCAGGTCAACCAGTCTGAATTATTCAGAGACCTCAATAAAAGAGCCTAATGACCTGGGCAAGTTTATTGTGAACTTGTATGCTCAGGGCTTTGAAAGACTGTAATTAATACCGGCACAAGGCTTCTGATAGAGGATATCTTGTTTTCTCCTTAATTCCAATTGCCTTCTGGTCAACCTTTCTCTCCTTCCTTCTGATCTTCCCTGTGCTGTGGTCAATTCATTGTGGACCCCAGTTACCCAGATAGGCTATCTCCTTTTCACCTCTCTCCATGCACCTTGTAACCTCTCAATTTTTAAAGAATAAGTGCACTCAACCTGTAAGATGGGAACATTTCACAACTGGCTCTTTGCATTTACCCTGGATGCTGACACGGTTTTTCACAGTGTTCTGGTCCAGGCGATTGTGCTTCTTTGTGTAGATGTCAGAAGAGTTCTGCATGAACAAGAGCTTTTTCTTGTTCTGCAGTCAAACATCGAAGGGCACTGCTAATTTTTTTTGCTGTTCTCTAACTCCCTTGTTTCAGACTGATCTAGTATTTCAGAATAGCAAGTTGTGATCTGGAACTCACCAACCACAGAATGCAAAAAAATGAATGCTGGGTGGTTTGAAATTGCCTCTTGATTAAGGTGACCAGGCTCTGAGACTTTAACAGGATAGTTCTGGAACGTCAGTGTGGAGTTTGTCTTATTTCCGTTCCTCCTCCCCCTCCAAAACCAAACCAAACCCCCCTTGTTTATATCCCCCACTCCAAGCAGTGATATTTGACTGCCTACAGCAGGCTGAACTCTGAATTAAGTGCTTGGTGAAAGTATGTCATTGACTCTACCAATCAATCAATCAGTGGTATTTACTTAGTGCTTATTATGTGCATATCACTGTACTAAGTACTTGGGAGAGTACAATGGAACAGAATTAACAAACATGTTCTCTGGTCATAATAAGCTTGCAGACTAGAGACAAGTTGAAGGAGTTTAACAGGGGAAATGGACAGAAATGAGCAGTTGATATCACCTTTCCCAGTGGCCAAAGTGCAGGTGCAAGTGAGATGAGGCTGGTCCCTGTCTCCCTCTCTATGGGGAGAGGGAAGAGGTGTGCCAGGAGGAAAAACATGGATGCCCAGGCCAGACTTCTAGGGCTGCTGTGGCTACCCTCCAAGAGCCAAGCCAATGGGACCACCGTCCACTGCTGTCACAACCTCAGCAGAGTGCAGGGCAGCCATGACTCAACTGGCCTGTCTTGAGGTCACTCACTGGTGGTGCTACAGTCTCAGGGTCTCCCAGAAACACAGCCTGACATGTTGCCATGATCGTGACAGAAGTGGTGGCCTCACTGGCTCTTAGAAACTATCCTGTCTTGGGCTGTGTCTGCTGGGCTGCTGTGGGGAGGAAGTGATGAAGGAGGTGGTGGTGGAGGCAGGGAAAGAGGCAGCTGAGTTAAGCATCGCTTTCCCCTCCCTTTCCTTTTAAAACTGTTGTTGGGGCTAACTGAACCTATTGATCTAGAAGCAAAGCCAGTGATTTAGGAGAGAGAAACAATTATGGGAAACTGGTTTGGGAAATAATTGAAAGGAGGGCTCTAGAGGCTACAGAACAGTTATCTATTTGTCCATGCTTTCCACCTGGAGAAGTCTTTGGCTCTGCAATATAATTTTAAAGATGAAGTGCAAACAGATTGGGTTTCAGTTTACAGCAGGAGGTTACTCAATGACTTTGTAGCTCAGATCTATAGCATTGCAGCAGAGGAGCAGGCCAAAGCAGTACCGACTTCCATTTCAACTTGCTGCACCATGTACCCCCCTTCCTTGGTTCTTTCCCCTCATGTTTTTCTATTTCTCCAATACTTTCCTGCCATTTTCCGCCTCTCTTTTCCACACCTTCCTATACCTTAGTTTATCTCTGGGCAGTTCCCAGAATTAAAAAAAAAATTCTGACCCTAGTTGTAAGAACTTTATTCTTTTTATTTCTTAATTTTGAAAGATCTCCTAATTCCTGTTCTTACCTGTTAACTTAATAGTAATGGTGTTTAAGTGCTTACTATATGTTGACATTGTGTTAAGCGCTGATGTAAATTCAAGCTAATCTAATCGGATGTAGTCCCTGCCCCTCTAAGAGAAGAGAGAGAAATCAATCTCCATTTTACAGGTGAGGATACTGAGGCTAGGATTAAGTGACTTGACCAAGGTCACCTGGCAGACAAGTGTGGAACTGGGAGTAGAACCCGTGGCTCCTGACTCCCAGGCCTGTGCTGCTTTTCCTTTGGCCATGCAGACTGCGTACCATATACTGCAGGCAGATCTCATGTGCACTGGAGGTCAAATATAAGATTTTTTTCCCCCCCTGAAATGTGATGTAATGCTTTAATGAAGTACTTTCCTAGCTGTTTTCAAGAATTGGAATCCACATCATTTTACCTATTCCAGTTGCAGAAGTTCTTGGGTAAACCTGTCCTTTTGGCCCAGTATTTCAAGTGACATTTCTCATGACACTCCAGTTGATTGACATTTGTAGGGGAACACTGAACTGGGGGGTTGGTGGGGAGGGGGGAAAGCTAAATAGTCTTGAATGAGGTGCCAACAGAGAAAGAATTGCGACTAATCCACTTCTTTAAAATACCAGAAGACAGTCACCCCTATTAGGGATGGAGAAATACGGTATGGAAATGAGTTTGAAATATTTACAGCTCATTTTCTACCCTCGATACTGGCCCTAAAAGGTGAAGTTCTTCATCCAGTAAATAAAAGGAACATATATGCTTATAATTTAAGCCACTGGTTTCAAGGGAGAATTAATCTTTGGAGGTAGAGCTAGCTCATGCCGTGAACTGAGCAAATATCTGGAATGGGATAGCTGCAGTTTTTATTTTATTTTAGTTTCCCCCCCAGCTAGTTTGACACCTGTTAAGAACTAATGTGGCAACAGGCACTTTAAAGAGCATGGAATTGGGAGCCAAGAGACCAGGTCTGCCACAGTCCTGTGACCTTGAGTAAATGATCTCTCTGGGTCTGTTTCCTCCCCTTTAAAATTGTGATAAAATACCTACTCTTTTTACCTCTTAGATTAGGAGCCCCCTGAGGGATCAGACTCTGCCTCATTTTATATCTACCCCAGTGCTTTGCACAGTTTTAGCATTTAATGGGGACTTATAATATTTATTTATTCTTCCCAGCCTCCCGAAATTCACAGCTTGGGAGAAACCTCCAAATTTAAAAGGCCTTTGGATGCAAACTCCATGGCTTTGGGCAGGGGATCAGGAGTCTTTATCCTCTCCTTACCCCCAGCTCCCTGCAACCAAAGACATGCTACAAGTTCTGCAGGATATTTTAGAGAAGCAGCATGGCCTAGTGGATAGAGCACAAACCTGGGAGGCAGAGGTCCTGGATTCTAGTCCTTGCTCTGCCATCTGTCTGCTATGTGAGCTTAGGCAGGTTACTTCTCTGTGCTTCTTATCTGTAAAATGGGTATTAAGACTGTGAGCCCCTTGTGGGACATGGGCAATGTCCAACCTAACTAGCTTGTGTCTACCCCAATGCTTAGAACAGTGCCTGGCACATAAGCACTTAACAATAATAACAAATAATATGTTATTACATTGTGTTGATATCTATATAAAGTACATTGTCTACCAACTCTATTGTACCATCTCAAGCACTGCTTAACACAGTGCTCTGCACAGTAAGTGCTCAATAAATACCATTGATAATGTAATGTGTGTATTGATAACGATAGTGGTATTAAATGGTCATATCTGCCAATCATTGTTTCACTGGGGTAGATACATGAGAGTCAGGTTAGACACACACCACATGGGAATCACAATTTAAGTAAGGGGAAAATAAGTGTTTAATCCCTATTTTGCAGATGATGAAACTGAGGCACAGAAAAGTTAAGCGAGCTGCCCAAGTTGCACAGCAGGAAAAGGGTTTGTTGCTTCCACTTAGGCAAAAGCCTGTCTGTAATGCTGTCAGTGATCTCCAAGGATCTTGGAACCAGGACCGGCTGTTGATTTGTGATGTGGTCCCTGTATCTGCATATTAGGGGACTGAGCTCAGGGGTCAGGGCTAGGCCAGTTTTTCCTTGCTGAGGGAAGAGAACAGGATGTCCAGGACATTTCCTTTGCTCTCCTTATTGTTTTTGAATTTCACTGCTACAGATCCATTTGAGGAAACTTTTTTTTTTTTAATTTAAATCCCTAGTTCTATAGCGTCTGAAGAGCAGCCAAGGGCCAGCCAGTTCAGGGCCACAGAATTAATACATTTTTCTTGTAGTGCCTTAAAATGGGATCAAGTGATTAAGAGTGTCTAATTGCATTTGGACTCCCTTTACAATTCCCATAGGAGGAGGCAGCTCATAAATTATTGTGTGTGGCACACCCCTTCCCCCGCCAAAATTAGATGGAATAACCCAAAATGCACCTAGGACAAAATTGGATAGAAAGCAGCTGGACTCTTCTTTTCCTTTTTCTGCCACAGAGTCTGGATTTGGACCCAAAAGCTCACATTAGTTTTCTTGATGAGGGGAGGAGAAGTCGAGTGGAAGACTTCTTGAACTCCAAAAAGACTAAGATAAGTTTTTTACAGATCTGTGGCAGTACCCGTAGGGGTATCTTTCGGCAAGAGATTGGGAGCCGATAGGCAGGGCACTGAAAGAGGTAAATAAGCTACGTAGGGCCATGAGTCTCCTTTCCTGACCCAAGCTCTGCTCCAGTTAGAAGGCATATACATCCTCAGGGAAGGTTGAAGGGGCTAAAGTAAGAGAGCCCTGTTTAGAAACTGTCCACTTTGGCTAACTCTTCTCTGCAGGATGAGTATCAATCAATCAATTGTATTGATCGAGCACTTACTGTGTCCAGAGCACTGTACTAAGCACTTGGGAGAGTACAGCAGAGTAGATTTGGCCATGTAATCCAGTGGACCTTTAGAGGACTAAGGTGGTCAGTGACAGCATTCAGAAATACAGGACCCCAAGGTGTGTGAGAAAAATAAAAATACTACTATGAAAATGTCCAATCAGTGGTATGTATTGAACACTTATTATGTGCAGAACACTGTACTTGGATCTGTGACTTTTGGAAGTTTGATATTTGCCTCAATCCCACAGCATTTATGTACATATTTTCATGGTATTTAAGTTCTTACTATGTACTAGGCACTGTTCTAAGCAATGGGGTTGATACAAGATAACCAGGTTGGACACAGTCCCTGTCCCACATGGAACTCAAAGTTTTAATCTTCATTTTACAGATGAGGTAACTGTGGCCCAGAGAAGTGAAGTGATTTGCCCAAGGTCAAACAGACAAGTGGCAGAGCTAGGATTAGGTTTTTCAGGCTCCCAGGCTCATGCTCTTTATATATTATACATTACTTATGCTAATGTCTCTCTCTCCTGCCCAAAATGAGCTTACAGTCCAGAGGAGAATATCTGTTAATTCTGTTGTACTCTCACAAATGCTTAGTACGGTGCTCTGCACGTAGTAAGCACTCAATAGCATTGATTGACACATGCTTGGGAGAGTACAATCCAGTAGAGTTGGTAGACATGATCCCTGCCTTAGAAGACTTTAAAGCCTAGGTCAGTCCTGAATCCAAACCTGGCAGGTGACATATCATTTGGAATTCCCAATGTCTGGACACCCTCCTGGAGACACCCCCTACCCCCGCCATCATCAAAACTATAAGTGCAGCTTGTGTGAGTAGGAAAACCCATCACCCACCTGAAGTTAGTCTAGGCAGTCAGTTTCCATATTAAACCTCTTTGTTCTGGGTTTTCTCTAAAACTCTAATGAGGGACAAACAATATGTAATTAACCTTATAAGAAAGTGGAAATGGTTGACATTATGCAACCGAAAATCATTTGTTATGCTTTTAAGGTGCTTACTATGCATTAAATACTGGACTGAATACAAGATCCTCAGGCATAATGGTATTTACTGAGTGCCTCCTGAGTACTAAACACTGGGTTAAATGCTTGGGAATAACAAAAGCAAGGCACACAGTTTTGACCCTTCAAGTTCTTCCAATCAAGTAGGGTATGCAGACAAAAAGTGGAATAGGAAGAATAAGGGAATAGCATGCAGTGGTAAAGATCTATCAGGGTGAAATAGCTGAGTGATTGTGTAAATTAAATATACATGAATATTCATAAGTACTGAAGATAAGAATAAAGTAGATAAGTGCTAGGAATGGTGGTTGGGTTTCCGCAAGGGGGATGTGTTTAACTGAGGATGGCCATGCTTCAGTGATTACGAATTTCTGCTTGCTGTCGAGAAGAATGGCTAATATTTGAAGTTGGAGGAGTCATGTGCCAAATAGAATTCTAGAAAAACGATTTAGTCAGCAGAGCGAAATATGGACTGGCAAGAGAAGAGACTGAAGGGAGGCAGATCAGGAAGACAGGGAAGACTCCTTCCTTAGTTGCTGAGGATAAGAATAAAATAGATAAGTGCTAAGGATGGTTGTTGGGTTAATAATAATATTGATTTTATATTTAAGTGCTTACTATGTGCCAGGCACCAATCTAAGCACTGGGGTGGATACAAGCAAATTGGGTTGGGCACAGTCCTTATCCCATATGGATCTCACAGTCTTAATCCCCATTTTACAGATGAGGGCAATGAGGCACAGAGAAGTGAAATGACTTGCCCAAGGCCCCAGCAGCCAAATTGCAGAGCTGGAATTAGAACCCAGGATCTTTGGACTCCCAGGCCTGTGCTCTATCCACTATGCTATGCTGGCCTGTGCTCTATCCACTACGCCATGCTGATTTCGTGAGGTGGATGTTGTGAACTAAATGGGGATGGTCTCTGACTAGAGTGACCCCTGATGGATTTCAGGAATTCTAGTCAAGAAGACTGGTGATTAAGTTGAATACTTGGCATAACTTGATGATTTCACAGACATTGTTTTGCAGAAGTAAACCTAAGTTTGGTCCTGTCACAAACTGTTTCTCTTAGGCGGGTTGGGGAAAATGCCCTTCCTAAAGTTGCTCCAGAGCAGTTGCAATTCTCTCCCATTTCCATATGAACTCTAGCACTGCACTGGAGCTGCAGAAGTCTGCAGCAAAAGCTGTAGCGGAGGGAAACTTGGTGCTGAAAATTAAAAACCAAAACAAAAAAAGCATAAAAGCATCTGATCTTGTATCTGTGCCAAATAGTGGACAGGTTAGCTGAAAACCAGATTGCTCCATTTACAACTGGACTAATGGCCACCCTGTCTCTGTTCCCAAAGTGGTTCACAATGCTTACCAAAGAGTTGCTCCCTTACAAGCTATTCAGGTGGCCATGCAGGTCAGTTCAGACAGTGATAGAAAAATTCAAACTGGAATAATAACTTTGATATTTGTTAAGCACTGTCGTTAAGTGTTGAAAGCACTAGATATTCTGGACAGAAAATGGAAGTAAACTTAAAGCCCATTATAAAATAGTGCCAAATTTTATTCAGTTAAAGAATCTGAACTCCTCCTCTATTTCTAAGCTGAATCTGTTTGGAAATTGTTTTATCTGACTTAAAAAGATCATTGGAGTTTTGGTAATCATTTCAGATCTTCAATCCCATTTGTATTAAAACATGTTTTAACTTCAAAGCCTAATTGAAGGTGCATCTCTTCCAAGAGGCCTTCCCTGACTAAGCCCTCATTTCCTTTTGTCCTACTCCCTTCTCCTTCTCCCTGACTTGGCTTGCTCCCTTTATTCACCCACCCCAGTCCCACAGCACTTATTTACGTATCTGTAATTATTTATATTAATGCCTGTTTCCCCCTCTAGACTGTAAGCTCATTGTGGGCAGGGGATGTATCTGTTATACTGTTGTGTTGTACTCTCCTAAGCATTTAGTGCTCTGCACACAGTAAGCATTCAATAAATGTTTTCCACTGTCACAAAGTGGATTCCACAGGAAACCAGATAAAGCATGCTAACTCAGCTGTTCTGCTGGGAAACAAGTTGTAGCCCACCAATCCTTGAAAATATTTGATTATTTGAAGTTAAGAATTGTTGCTAGTAATGCATTACTTGTCCTCTGCTTTAAGTGGGCACAGTTTTTTTAAACTCTGTACTTTCATTGACCTTTATCAGTGTCACAGATCAATCAATCCCTGGCTTTATTGAGCATGTACTCTGAGCTGAGCACTGTACTATGTGCTTTGAGAGAACAGTACAGTAGAGTTGATAGTCTCATCCCTGCCCACAAAGAGCTCACAGTCTAGAGTGGAAGAAGTACCTTTGTGTTGCATTATGGTAGGGCAATACTCTTTGGGGCTGGAAAACGTGGCTCTTTGTGTTTCATTACTGTAGATTAATACTCTGGTGTAAGCTTAGAAAACTCCATACCAGAGACTGATGGTATAAGCACACAACTCTACCCAGCCAACTGCTTTACTTCCTACATGCCCCATCATCCTCTTTGCTTAAAGTCTTATCTAAAAGATGTAAATACTGACACTAGACTCTTCACAGGTGGGGGAAACAAGGTTGGAAAAGAGATCAACTTCTAGTTCTCTGAAAGTTTAACAGATCGTCTTTGTGGGGGGAAATTCCCCTAGAAAAAAACTACTCTGAAATAGAGTCCTCCCTCTGGCCTGACACTCCCTCCCTCTCCAACAGACCACTAGTCTCCCCACCTTCAAAGCCTTATTAAAATCACATTTCCTTCAAGAGGCCTTCCCCAATTAAGCCCTCTTTTTCTCTACTCCCTCTCCCTTCTGCATTGCCTATGCACTTGGATTTGTACCCTTTAAGCACTTGATATTCACTCCACCCTCTGCCCCACAACATTTACAAATAGATCCATAACATATTTTACAGTCTAACGGGGGAGACAGACATTAAGCTCCATGTAGGGAGGGAATACTCCTACCATGTCTCTGTTATTGAAATCTCCCAAGCACTTAGTACAGTGCTCAGCACACAGTATGTTCTCAATAAATACCATTGATACAGGTGAAGATGGGGCTAGTTGAAGTGTGTCAAATTTGAAGGGGGAGGGCGTTCCATGTAGTGGAGAGAGTGTGAGCAAAATGTCACGAGCAGCAGAGTTGAGAGCAAAGCAGATTGAGTAGGTTGGCTTGAAGAGTGGATAAGGAGCAGGGTAAGAGCTGATTGAGTGAGTGTTTTAACACTTCAGTGGTCAGGAGTTTCTGCTTGTTGTGGAGAAGAATTGCTAACATTTGAGGTTTGAGAAGAGTCATGTGCCAAACAGAATTCTAGAAAAACGATTTAGTCAGCAGAGAGACATATAGACTGACAAGGGTAGAGACTAAAGGGAGGTAGATAAGGAGGGCAAGGGCACCCCTTCCTAACATACTGGTCATGATAATGATAATAAAGATGGTAGTTAAGGGTTTACTCTGTGCCAAGCAGCGTGGCTCAGTGGAAAGAGCTTGGGCTTTGGAGTCGTGGGTCATGAGTTCGAATCCCAGCTCTGCCACTTGTCAGTTGTGTGACTGTGGGCAAGTCACTTAACTTCTCTGTGCCTCAGTGATCTCATCTGGAAAATGGGGATTAAGACTGTGAGCCCCATGTGGGACAACCTGATTCCCTTGTGTCTACCCCAGTGCTTAGAACAGTGCTCTGCACATAGTTAGCGCTTAACAAATACCAACATTATTATTATTATTATTACTAAGCACTGGGGTAGATAAAAAGGTTTTCAGGTCAGTCACACTCCCTGACCCACATAGGGCTAACTGGCTAAATGGGAGGATGAACAGGATTTGAATCCCCATTTTATGGGTGAGGAACCTGAAGCTCAAAGGATGTGACTCACTCAAGGTCACCGGGCAGGCAAATGGCAGATCTGGGATTAGAACCCAGGTCCTCTGATGCCCAGGCCTGTCCTTTTGCTCCTGGGCCATGCTGTTTCATGTAATGGGCTTGCTTCCCACAGTAATATAATGATGATGATAATGTTGATACTTATTAAGTGCTTACTATGTGCAGAGCACTATTCTAAGCGCTAGGGTAGATACAGGGTAATCAGGTTGTCCCACATGAGGCTCACAGTTAATCCCCATTTTACAGATGAGGTAACTGAGGCACAGAGAAGTTGTGACTTGCCCACAGTTACACAGCTGCCAAGTGACAGAGCCAGGATTCGAACCCATGACCTCTGACTCCCAAGCCCATGCTCTTTCCACTGAGCCACGCTGCTTCTCTATCAGACTGAGAGCTTCCAGGATTTAAAGGTGTTAAACTCTAGGAGATGACTCCATTATTCTCCAAGACTTATATGATCAGTCTGAAGGGCTCAAATGAAAGATTTTAAGAACTCCTACTTCTCATAAGAGTTTCAACTTAATGGTATTTATTGAGCACTTACTATGTGTAGAAAACTGACTGGATTAAGCACTTGGAGTACAGTATGACGGAGTTGGCAGACTGATTTCTTGTCCTTAAGATCACAGTCAGAGGAGACAGACATTAATAAAAAATAATTTATAATATATAACCTAAAGATAAGTACATAAATGCTGTGGGGTTCAGAATGGGGCGAGTATCAAATTTCTAAAGGTCAGATCCAAGTGCAAAGATGACGCAGAAGGGAGAGGGAACCGGGGGAAAAAGGACTTAACTGGGGAAGGCCACTTGTTGGAGATGTGACCTTAGTAATAATGATGGTATTTAAGTGCTTACTATGTGCCAAGCACTGTTTGAAGCACTGGGCACTGTAATGCTTTGAAGGAGGGGACAGTGGTGGTCTAGCATATATGGAGGGTGAGGGAATTCAGACTAGTGGAAGGAGGTGGGAAAGAATTCGGTAGTGAGCTAGACAAGATTGAGGCACAGCAAGTAAGCTGGCTCTAGAGAAGTGGAGCTTGCAGGCTGGACTCTAGTAGATTAATGAAGTGAGGTGGAGGGAAAGCTGACTGAGTTATTTAAAACCAGTGGTAAGTAGTTTCTGTTTGATGCAGACATGGACAACCACTGAAGTTTCTTGAGGAGTGAAGACACAGACTGAACCTTCTTGTTAGAAAAATTATCCCTACAGCAGAGTGAAGTTTGGACTGGAGTAGGGAGAGAAAGGAGGCAGGTAGGTTAGTAAGGAGACTGATGCAGTAGTCAAGGCAGGATAGGATGAGTGCTTGAATCAGTGTAGTCTTATTTCGGATGGAGAGGAAGAGTGGACTTCAGCAAAGTTGACCAGGTAGAATTATGAGTTGAGGATAATGGGCTTGTGAGACAGGAACTGTCATCTACAGTGATGGGAGGACAAGGTTTGGGTGGAAAAATAAGGAATTCAGTTTAGGACATGTTAAATTTTGAGGGATTGGTGGGACAACCAGGTAGAGATGTGCTGAAGGCAGGAATAAATGCAAGATTGCAGAACAGGAGAGGTCAGAGCTGGGGTTGTAGGTTTGGGCATCATCCACATGGAAATGGTAGTTGAAGCCATGGGAATGAATGAGTTCTCCAAGAGAGTGGGGGTAGTGAAGAATAGAAAGGGATCTAGAACTGAGCCTTGATGGAGCCGCCCCCCCCCCCCCCCCCCCCCGGTCAGAGGTTGGGAGGCAGAGGAGGAACCCCTGAAAAAGATCAAAAAGGAATGGTCAGAGTCAGGAGGAGAACCAAGAGAGGACAGTGTCCAAGGAGAACTGAGTGGTCTACAGTGTTGAAGGCAGCTAAGAGTTCTAGGAGGATTAGGAAAGAGTAGAGGCTGTCAGATTTAGTGAGAAGGGATGGGGGAGATCATGAGAAGGGGACTGAGGTGGAGCTTGGGAGTAAGGGGGGAAAAAGTCTGGAGCTGCAACAGTTGATCTGTAGAGTGTAGTGGCCAACAAAGCTTCCTCTAGTAGGTGGCAACTCAGAAACTCCCAAGTTCGGGGGAATCCAGCAGTACAAAATTGTGATTAGTGAGTTATAGCCACTGTCCAAAGTGAATGGATGAGTGCTATCAAGTTGTTAGTTGTAAAGGGTGATTCTTGACACGTTATCTTCTTGGTGAGTGGCTGTCCTCTGCTGGTGTGTGAAAGAGTTGGGGTGGGGGATTGGTGATTACTTCCTAGTGCAGTCCCAAATCCCTGGTGCATGGATGGGGGCACTAGGGGGTGAGGTTCCTGGTGTCCCCTCCCCTGGTGCAGTCCTTGGGCCCCAAGTGTGGAGGAGGGGCCAAAGGGGTGGGGTCTCTTCCCTCGTTGCAGTTGCAGCCTCTGGTGTGCGAGCCTGGGGGAATGACCCTCACCTTTGCTTGGTCTTTAGGCACCCATGTGCAGAAGGAGATTGTGCCTTCAGATGTGATCCTAGGCCTCCAGTGTGAGGGGGTGGAGTTGGAGGGTTCAGTATCTCTTCCCTCCTGAGTGATTCCAAGTTCCCTGTGGGGAAAGGGGGTGGCACAAACCCTCCCCTTGGCTCAATCATTGGTCCCTGGCTTGCCAAGTAGACACTGAGGTGGCTGATCACCCTTATCCTAGGCCTCTGGGGTGAGGAGTCAGAGGATTCGGCTCCCTTTCCATCCTTCATGGTCTTAGACCCCCGTCCCCCTCCCCGCAGCCTGGAGTTGGCAACCATTCTCCTTTGTGCAAAGCTCTGCAGAGGTTGTTTCAGCTCAGAAGCAGGCTCAACAGTGCCAGTGTTCTCTCAACCTGGATGCTGTTGCTGCCGTCTTGGATCTGTTCATATGAGTCTTTGATAAACTTCAAAGTAGTTGTTCAACTTCATTTTCCTATCTGCATCATTTCAAGTGGGATCACAGTTTCCTAAATTCCTGAACCCTGGCTCTTCGTACCATAGCCTAATGGACTCAGAAGCAGGAGATCTTGAGGGAGACCTCTATTTGGTAAAATGAGGAACTATTTCTATAGTCAAAAAGAATGGCACCTCGAAACTGGGGAAATTGTTGCTGATTTCAAAAAGTTCCATGTTAAGAGACTTAGTTCCTTGATCTTCCATAATCCATGACCCCTGGTGTTGGGGCATTTTTGGCTCCAGAATTCATTATCTGCCACTTGTCTGCTGTTTGACCTTGTGCAAGTCATTTTACTTCTTTGCCTCAGTTACTTCATCTGTAAAATGGGAATTGAGACTGTGAGCCCCATATGGTACAGGGACTGTGTCCAACCTGATTTGCTTGCATCCACCCTAAGGCTTAGTAAAGTGCCTGGCACAATATAAGTGCTTAATAAATATCACAATAATAATAATAATTTATTATTGGGGTGGTTGTATATGCTGCTGCTGAGGAGGAGTCCAGTCGGTCTCTCCTCCACTCATTTATCTCATTTCTGCTGCTTAGTGATCTCAGCACTTGTCAGGTATTGTTTGAAAAGTTGGGGGCATGGTTGTTATTGAATGAGTATTTCTAATATTGATGTCATCTATTAAGTTCAAACTATTTGCCAAGAACTATATTAAATACCACGGTAGGTACGTAAGATCAGACACAATTACTCTCCCCCATGGGGCTCACTGTCTAAGGTGAGGGAAGTGGTTATCTTAATCCTGACTCTGACATACTTTCCACTGGCCCTGTTTACACAATCATATTTATTCATTCAATCATATTTATTGAGCACTTACTGTGTGCAAAGCACTGTACTAAGTGCTTGGGAGAGTACAATACAACAACAGACACATTCCCTGCCCATAACAAGGTCAGTTTAGAGGGGAAGAGAGAATGGTGGGGCTTACTCTTCTACTGACTCAATGAATCACTCAATGAATCAGTCAGGGGAACAGGATAGGTAGAACCTCTCTTCCCTGTTCCTGGCCCAGTTTATCTATCTGAGCTATCAAGTGCTTGCTGTGTGCAAAACACTGTACTAAGCCCTTGAGGGAGTACAATATAACAAATAATCCTTGCCTACAATGAGCTTACAGTCTAGGGGAGAAACAGACATTAATATAAATTATAGATAGGTACATAAGTGTACTTTCCAAGCTCTTAATACAGTGTTCTGCACACAGTAAGCGCTCAGTAAATATGATTGAATGCTGTGGGTCTGGGAGGGGGGATGAATAAAGGGAGTAAATCAGGGTGATGGAGAAGGGAGTGGGAGGAGAGGAAAGGAGTACTTTGTCAGGGAAGCCCTCTTGGAGGAGATGTACCTTCAATAAAGTTATGAAGTGGGGAAGAGTATAGCCTGTTAGATTTGAGGAGGGAGAGCATTTCAGGCCAGAGGCAGGATGTGGGCGAGAGGTTGGTGATGAGATTTATTGAGAACAAGGTACAGAGAGAACATTAGCATTAGAGGAGCGAAGTGTGTGAGCTGAGTTGTAGTAGTGTAGGTGAGGTAGCGGGCAAGGTGGTTGAGTGCTTTAAAGCTAATGGTGAGGAGTTTTTGATGCTGAAGTGGATGGTTACCCACTGGAATTTCTTGAGGAGTGGGGAAACATGGTCTGAATGTTTTTGTAGGAAAATGATCTGGTAAGCAAGTGAAGTATGGACTAGAAGTATGGTCTTGCCGCACCCTCCCCTCTCCCACTCCCCGCCCCCTCAGTGAATACCCTGTATTAATTACTAAGGAGGACAAAATAAAAGCAAGACACAACCCTGCCCTCAAGGAGCTTAAATCTAAATAGCGTGCCCTACTGGAATATTTTTAGGAAGTTGGCGGAACTTGTGAATTAATGACTGTCCTGGCTAATATGTCTGGTCACTTTATTGAGCACATTTTTTTCCTTCTGGTTAAAGCTATCGCAATATGGTGCTGCGCAGAATTTAACTGACAGTGTCGGTTCACTCTGAGTTCATGGAGCAGCAATAAAGGAAGAGCAAAAATATAAGTTAATAGTATTTCTGCCGCAGCCAATTGCATTTCGTCTGTGCCCTCCCCGGCAAAGCACAGTAGGTGCAGAACTCTATCTCCCTGAAGTCCTTGTTTGATCCCTTGAATCTGTCTGCCCTCTATCTATCTATCTATCTGCTTCTATGGTGGCAGTTTTGTGAGGATGAGCTATGTAAACAAGAAACAGTAATGAAATGATTTTATTGGTAAACCATATTTTAGGAGACTTGCTTCCACTGTCGTCAAACCCAGCTGAATTTCAGCTTAAGAATGTATTCCATATAGAATACTCACTGTGTTATTCAGATACTTGATAAATTAGTGAGTTTATAAAGCAAACCTTCTCCATTTTTTAGTGCAGCCCTTTTAGAGCATTTCTGCATGAGGACACCCCTCCCCATTTTAGTTTGGAGAAAACCTGAGAATAGGTTTCTCTTCCTTGTATTTTTTCCTAACCCCTTCTTGAACTACTGATATTTTAATCTCACTCTGCCTCTCTTCCACTGATTTATTTACTTATTTGAGTTTTTCACTCTGGTATGAAGTAGTAATCAAATTGGAAAAAAAACCCAACCTCCTTCCATGCTTGCCACTTCCATCCCATCTCAACTTTAGAGAAGGAGGAAGATAATGTGCTTAGCTTGCAGTAATCAGTAAGGGTAACAGCCAGCTTAACTCATGGCCTTATACTTAAGCCAAGTAGCACTTTGCCTAGCAAGAGTGTGTATTGCCTTGCTCAGTCACTTATCAAATTTAGCAAAGGGTTGGAGTTTGGCTCAATAATACCCAGAAAGTCAGCTCTTCCCAAAGCAGACTTTTAAAGGAGTCTCCCATCCTGGATCGAATGACAGATCCTACTTTCCAAAGTTGTTCCCCCTACCCCACCCCGCCAGCTCTCTTCCCCCTCCCCCCCCCAAAAAAAACCCCAAACATACACATGCACCCTGTTCCTTGTCCATTTCAAGTCAACAGTATCAGGGAAGATTAAGATCCACACACAAATTTTGGACATTTGGGAACCCTAGGCTTGGAGTGTCCTGTAATGTTTCTAAATCAGCCTACCAATAGTATTTATGGAGTACTTTATTTTGTGAGGAGCCTTGTACTAAGCACTTGGGAGAGTACAATACTTTTTTATGGTATTAAACTATTTGCTATGTGTCAAACACTGTTCTTCTAAGCATTGGGGTAGATATAGGATAATTAAGTTGGACACCATCCTTGTCCCACATGGAGCTCACAGTCTAAGGGAGAAGAGGAAAACAGAGGCAAAGAGGAGTTAAATTGGTAGATACCTTCTCTGCCCACAAGAAGCTTACAGTCTAGAGGGGAAGACAGACAATAGGGTCCATTATGACTCCAGTAGGAATTAGAAAGGGACATGGTGGTCACTGCTTACACTCTGGGTTCCTTGAAGGCCCCTACAGTTTGTGATTCTGTTGGGTGAGATGAGCCAGAGCTAGTGAAGCAGGCGAAGACAAACCCCATTCCTATCCTTCCTGAGGTGATGGGTGCCTGTACTCATGGGGAGTGTGACTTGAGGGAAGGGTTGGGTGGTGCATGAACTGTCTCTCAACCTGTGGAGTTATTAGGAAGGAGAAGGGAAGAAAGAGGACTATATGGGGAAGAATTTGGATTAAACTTCCTCAAATGGAACTGAAGGGAGGAAAGAACCAAAGCCAGTCTTAAATCTTAAATCTTCAGATTCAGGGGTCAGAAGAAGTGCCCTGAGGTTACAGATGCCTCCAAGTCAGAAATCACAGAACTCTGTCTAATAAGTGAATTGAGTGGTGTCATTAAAAGGCAATTATAAAAATTGTGTGAGTCAACTATGCAGCTTGTGGCTATGCCAAGCATGGGAACGGAGAGCATTACGGGGTGGGTAGGATTCTTTAGAACAATCCTCAGGCTGAAAAATAACCTGTATCTGTACTTTGGTGGAAGTAAAGTGATTTCCCAAAACGGTTCACAATGCTTACCAAAGAGATGCTCCCTTACAAGCTATTCAGGTGGCCATGCAGGTCAGTTCAGACAGCGATAGAAAAATTCAAATTAGAATAGCAACTTTGTTAAACACTGTCGTAAGTGTTGAAAGCACTAGATGGAAAAAAAACAAAAGCAGAGTTTAGAAAAAGCAGATCATGGCCTTCATTCTCCATCTCCCTCCCTCTATCCTTGCTTTTTTCTTGCATGCATGGTCTTCATGTCTGTCTCTATTGGGGTCATCACAGAAGACTTGAGTGCCTGTCATTACTGCAGATGGGTTTTCTAGGAAGGCAACACTGCTGCTGTCCTTCCAGTACTCTCTGAATTGCTCACCCCTGGGGGAGGGGAAAATTGAAGAAGGCAGGATAATTCCTGCTTCACAGGGTTTTAAAGACCTGGGTAGCTTGCACCTGAATTAAACCTTTCGTGGCAGGTGGAAAAGGTGGCAGTTGAGATGTATAACCTGGGTAGAGTTCAGTCTTTCAGATATTTTTATTTCACAGGTCCTGCACAGAGGCTGAAAGCAGGGAAAGCTTTTACTCTCTCCAGGAAGACTTCTGGGTGGTTCTTAAGATGAGGGCAGTGCAGTATAGCCCAGCAAAAACTGATATGAAAGAACAAAGATGCTCCCTAATCCTTGTGTCCTTCAGAAAGCATAATGAACCACAAAGGAGTGACCAGGAAAAGGATGAGCTCTGTCTGTGAAAATCTTTGATTTCAATTGACCATGCTCCTTTCCTGTGCAGTGACACTTGGGGAATGCAGTTAACTTTTCTGGTAAAATAGAGCTAAGCTCAGTTGTCTCATTTTTTTTTCTTTGCCTTTAAACTATGGATGAACCAAAGTAGGCAATATTATTTTGCATCTCTTTTTAATCCACCTGATTTTAAAGTGGTGGGCTTCTGGTAGGAGCTGGTCTTGAAAGCACTTCTCAGTACTTGACAAATGAAAAAAATCTTTTCTGTATTCTTGTTTTGATGGACCATTGAGTGCCGGTCTCTTGTTAAGCCCCATAAGGGAAGCAGTGTAAGTTTTGGTGTTGAAGACATCTGAGAAATATGTGTCTGGTAAAAATAAGGCTGGTGACTAACCTGCCCCCCACTACCCCCCAGTGGCTGTTATTCTTGTGAGTGACTGTTGAACTGAGAGGTATTGTGGTAAGGAGAGTCTGTAGAACTAAGACTTTTTCTCTGCAGAACATTGCACTAAGAACTTGGGAGAGCACAATTGAGTTAGTGGACCCAATACCTCAAGGAGCTTACAGTCTGACAGGGAAGATGGACACTAAAACAAATTGCAGGAAGGGGAAAGCAACAGAGTTTTAAAAATGAGTGAGTTTAGAGTGAAAAACCCAATTTGGGAGGAGGAATTCAGAGCAAGGTGCTAAGTAATCATGGCACGGGCTCCCACAATTCTAAGTAAGAAGGTTTATTTAATACCCTACCTAGAATGCCCATTTGATAGTGAAATTCCAGGACTGACTGGAGGAAGTTGTGATTCCTTCTTTCCCCTAACTCAAACCATCTAGCTTGTTGCATGCTGAGCACTGTACTAAGCACTTGGGAGAGTACAAGAGAATTAGTAGACACAATCTCTGCTCTCAAGGAGTTTACATTGCATTAGGCGCCTACAGTTGCAAAGGCACTTTGACAAAGAAGACACGATCCCTATCCTAAAGGGTTCAAATCAACAGCTTGGCTTTGCTGTAATTCCTGGGTTTTACCCTGGGTGAAGTGACACTTTGAGGATGCCATGAATCTTCTCGTTCCATTTTTATAGGAGAGGGAAATAAAATCACATTAAAAGTCATAAAAGGGCTTTTTAAATGTAAATGATCTGAGATTTCACTGAAATCTGATTCTTAATGCATATATTGCTTTCCTGAAGAGGTTTAGCCTACCTAGCATTCTTGTATAGCACTCTTGTTAAATTGAATAGGATAGGACTGTGCAGTCTCATTAGAGGGGCTTCAGGAATCTCAAGAGACAAGTATCTTGGCTACAGTTTTAGAGTGATGGCTTGGATGAGCCTGTCACCTGCATATATCTGGAATGAAGCAATTTAGTGGGAAGCAATGCACCGTCTCCTAGGTAATGGACCAGCTGACCTGTGAGGAGTTTGCTATCTCAACAATGATTGCACCTAGTATTATGATTGGGAAAGATGCTGATTTCCACATGTATGTGAAATTTGAGACTGTTTTTCACATCTAACTGCACTGGTAGACCAAGTGAGGGAGTAGAGCATTAGATGGAAATTAGTTTGATTTCTGAAATTGCCACTCAGACAGGACATAACTTTGGCCAGGTTGTTGATCCCTGTCCCACTGTGTGGATTTTTCTCTCTGTTATATATAATTCTGTATCTGAATGTTGACCTAGTGCCTTGTCAGTTGTTAGCACCAGAAAAAAGTGGGGACTAAGAATTTCTCTCTTGAGGGTTGTCCCAGGTCACTCCTGGACTGAAGATCCTAGAATTCCATATGGTTGACTGCTCAGGACAAAGTGATGGACCTTGACAGTCACCTCTGAATAGCTCTTCTGCCTGGGGTCCAGCAGAGGTGTGACTGGAAGCCCCGTTTTCTCCCCTTCCTCCTTTCAGTCCCACTTCTGCATTTTAGTGAGATCCCCTGGCCTGTTACCAGAGAGGTAAAGGAAACAAACTAGCTTCCAGCTGGGCTTTTACCCTCATCCACCCGGTACTCTGCTCTTAAATAGTTTAACTTCTGTTCAGTCTACCTAGGCCAGAGGAGGGTAGAAATTGCCACCTTTCCCAAGGGGATTTCAGCTATTTGGGGCTGTAGGTCAGGTTGTCAAATGATCTGAATAAGAGAACACTTTCAATCAATCAGTAGTATTTTATAATGATAATAATGATGGTATTTGTTAAGCACTTACTATGTGCCAAGCACTGTTCTAAGCACTGGGGGACATACAAGTTTATCAGGTTGTTCCACATGGGGCTCAGTCTTAATCCCCGTTTTACAGATGAGGTAACTGAGGCACAGAAGTTAAGTGACTTGCCCAAAGTCACAACTGACAAGTGACGGAGCTGGGATTAGAACCCACAACCTTTGACTCCCAACCCCATGCTCTCTCCACTAAGCCATGTTTGATTTTTACTGTATGTAGAGCACTGTACTAAGCACTTAGTTGAGTAGGCTTCTATTGAAAAGGGTTCATACATTGACCAGACTTGGGTGTGGCCACTAATTGTCTCCTTCTGAAACTGGCTTAATCAGCTGCCCCATCCAGATCCTGAAGAGCTGGGTACTGCCTCCGCTTTCATTTCAGATAGGCTTCTAGATCAATAATTATGGATAAAAAAGTGGAAAAAGTCAACATACTCACTGTTTCCTTTTGAATTTTATTTTAAGTATACAAATTTACAATCTGCCTTTAAAGCTATTTCTGACATGCCACCACTTTACCAAGACTCCTACAAACTTCTTATGTCTGCCACATACCTTGAATATCCTTCCATTGCATTTGATTTCTGCAGCTAGTTGTATAATGAGAAAGGAGTGTGCAGTGGGTTTCGAGATTCCTATTAACCAGGTCACCTGTGAATCTATTCTTGTGCATTTCTTTATTAGAAGTAGCAGGGAACACAATAATATTTAAGCAGCATACAGGAGCTGACTTCAAAAACTTGGCAAGTTTTCTTCCACATTTGACATTTAAAAATGGTACACTACATTTTTCTAACTTCACCTTCAGCCCATTTAAATTTTTAGGACATGAATGAAGACTGTTAAAAATTAAAACCAATTTAAGAACCTGCAATTCATAATACAGAATATGTCATGCTATGGATGAGATTACTATAATTCTGGGATAAAATGCCAGACCTTATTGGGAGCATACATTGTGAATCCTCATCAGTTCATGAGTTAAAAATATCTTTGGCCAGGCCTAAACTGTCAAAGTGAAGCAGAGAGTTGCACAATTTTTGTACCTAGTGAATTCAGCACAGCTGTAGTAGGAAATCTAAATAGTATGTCTCTTTATAGTCCAGGTAAAACAATCCTCTTGTACTCAAATCACAGTTATGCAGAAGGCTCAGTTATCCATATTTTTCTGTGGTGCCCATTTTGGTCCAGGAAAATCAGGTTTTAATTTATGCTGTTTGACACTTAGGAAATCTAGTATAGTCTTTCTTCATATACTTTTATAAGATGTGACACGAGTATCAATGACAACATAAGTTAGAGTAGTGTCCCCTTTAGACTGTAAGCCTGTTATGGTCATGGAACATGTCTGCCTACTCTGTTATGTAGTACTCTTTCAAGTGCTTTGTACAGTGCTCTTCTCACAGTAAGAGGTCAATAAAAAGGGTTGAATTCTGTGAGGAGCTGTTTCCTTATTGATTAAAAATGGACTTTGTGGTACAGACAGCTCCAAATCAAAGGTAGCTAAATTAGTGACAGCAGTTGGACCTGTATAAGATATTTTTTTTAACACATAGTGATTCATCATGTGTGGCATTTTAAAATGTTTCTATATATGTGCACATTTTATTTTTATACATGTTCATATACAGGCCCACTTCACACTTCCAGTGTGTGCCACATAGGAGTTATTCCTTGTTGAGCTGCTTTGGGTGAGATTTCAACCTTAAAGGAGCTCAGTAAAAACCCAAGGGATAATATGAAGCCTCTTTTTTTGTGGATGAGCACACGTCGATACATGAGGTCTATTAGTTTTCAGCCCTTTCACTTTTTTTATGCCATCTTATTTTCAAATGAAACAGTACATTGAATTGTATTAAATTTAATTAGAAAAATTTTGTTATCCAGAGCCATACTGCCACCCGCCCATACATTCTGGATAATCGAGTTTTTAATTGCAGTTAAAAGCAGAAGCAGATGTTAGGGTCACAGATCTCCCTCTCACAGCCTCCAACACACCAGCCATGGGAAGTTAAGTGATTCCTGAAGGCAAGAAGATTTAGCACATGCTATGGAACCAGAGGGAATTGAGAAATTTGGCAGGTCTTTATTGGAGGCAAAGATGCACATGGAAGAGAAAAAGAGTGCCCTAGTGGGTAGAGCACAGGCCTGAGAATCTGAAAGACCTGAGTACTAATCCCAGCTCTGCCACCTGTCTGCTGAATGGCCTTGGGCAAGTCACTTCACTTCTCTGTGCTTCAGTTACATGATCTGTAAAATGGGGAATACAACTGTGAGCCTTATGTAGGATAGGCTCTGTGTCCAATCTGCTAAGCTTGTACCTACCCACTGCTTAGTACAGTGCCTGGCACATATTAAGCACTCTACAAATACCACAAAAAAAGACAAAGATATACTTAGGACCATGTGCAAGGTGGTCCATCCAGGTTTTTCCTGCACTTTGCTTGGATTGGTATTTGACAAGCTGTGTGTCACGTCCAGAAGCTCTTTAAGGTCAGATGCCCAGAAGTAGCTCCAGGGTCCTAGTTAATTGCATCTAATGTAGGGATTTTTTAGGGAGCCTCTTGCTAGGTCACCCTGATATTGGCCCAACTAGTGACTCTTAAATTGGAACTAGCAGAAGGCATGGGTTATATCTGAGATCCAGCTCTGTAGTACTGCACCCCCAAGATTGGATCCTGAGGATGGAAGAAATGCCAGAATCTCACTCCCCTCTGTGAGTGAGTTTCTGCATTAGTATCTTCTCCCACATATTTAATCATCCAAACTGCTCCCACATTAAACTGCTCCCATCATCCTATCCATCTTCGATTAATGTAACTGCCTCCTTGATGACCTCCTTCCTTCCTGTTTCTCCACACTTCAATCTGCCACCTGGGTCATTTTTCTACAAAAATGTTCAGTCCAAGTTTTCTCCACTCCTCAAAAACCTCCAGTGGTTGTCCATCCACCTCCACATCAAACAAACTCCTTCCCATGGGCTTTAAAGCACTCGATCAACTTTGCCCCCTCCTATCTCACCTTTCTGCCCTCTTACTACATCCGAGCCCACACACTTTGCTCCTCTAAACCCAACCCACTCACTGTACCTTCATCTCATCTGTCTCACTGCCGACCTCCCACCCACATCATGCCCCTGGCCTGGAAAGCCCTCCCTCTTTATATCTGACAGACAATTACTCTCACCCCTTTCAAAGCTTTATTGAAGGCACATCTCCAAGAAGCCTTCCTTGACTAAGCCCTCTTTTCCTTTTCTTTCACTCCCTTCTGCATTACCCTGACCTGATCCCTTTATTCATTTCCCCTGCCCTAAACCTCACATCACTTAGGCACTTATCTGTAATTTATTCATTTATATTAATGACTGCCTCCCCCTCTTGACTGTAAGTTTATTGTGGGTAGGCAAAGTGTCTGTTATTTGCTATATCATACGTTCCCAAGCACCTAGTTCAGTGCTCTGCGCAAAGTAAGCACTCATTAAAAACAATTGATTATTCAACTGCACCTTCAACCAGATCCAGGAATAACTACTTTTCCCTATCTTGAGCTTATTTGTAGCTGGACCTCCCTCTGTGTCCACCCTCTGTGTCAGCTCCTGTATTCCCTTGCCAGAGCTTCTGAGCTCAATCTCCAGAGTGTCCTTTGGTACATTACCCTGTTAACCCTCAGCCTTTCTGGCTGACATCAACTTTCCATGCTTGGTCCCTCTGAACTTCCAAGATGGAGCCCTTTCCCCACATTCTGCCCTCTAGGATGCTTAAGGTGGAGTGATTCCAAAATTACTCTGTACTTTATTCTTCCCTCCCTGAGCTCAAACTTTGCCCTGGGATGGGCTTTGTTCCAGCAGATATCATTGGGTGAATGATTGGCATCACATGCAAATAAATTTTTCTTTGGAAGGGACCCTGAAGGGTGAGCAGGTGTTCGGTTCTAGAAATTGATGTAGATTAGCCTGGACCATTATGAGGTGTCATGATCAAGAATCCCGATCTTTTCTCTCAAGGGAAGAGTAAATGAACATGGGTTGGAAGTCCAGCTTTTATGTGTTACTTTCAAGAGCTGGAAAATCTCAACTGATTTGGCTATCAGTAGTTGAAGGAATGTTTGTTTAGCTTTAGTAGCCTAAACTGGGAATTGCAGTTGGGAAGGATTTCTTTGAGATTTATTGAACCTACGGGTGTATGCAAAAGGACAGCACTGTGAATTCCCAGAGTCCTTGAAGAACATTGGGTTTTAATGTTAATTTGATCTTTATTCTTTCAGTGCCATGGCCAAATGTAGGATAGAATCTCAGACTGTTTGTCTTAATTCACTCGATTAAATTCACTTTATTTCAGGGGAACTCCTGCTGATTTGCAGTACTTAGGGTAATACACAGCCAATTATCTGCCAGAAGCATAAAATGTATACCTTGGTCCCAAGGTTATATTGCACCTTGTCCATTCACATTTTAAGGGAAACTCGCTTTGACTGGCTGCTACCCTATTCCAAACGATTGCATTGATTTTTAAGTCCTTAAAGGCTATTGGAGAAAAAACCACAACCGTTTAAGATCATCCGGGGCTTACATCAGCATTTGGAAAATAGATTCATTTGATCTTTCTTTTTGCATTACTATAGCCAGATGAAGTCTTCCGACATTGATCAGGACTTGTTCACGGAAAGTTATTGCAAAGTATGCAGTGCTCAGCTTATCTCTGAATCTCAGCGGGTGGCACATTATGAGGTGAGTACATGTTTCTATTCCACTTACATTTCCAAGTGGAAAGCTGTAGTCACCTTTGCACAAGTTGTTAGAGAGTGCAGAAGTGGAGTCAATACAATACTTCCTTCTGAGGTGCGAACCAGGCTTCGAGGCCCAGCCCTGAATGTGAAGACAGAAATCAGGAGTGTTGCCTTTTTGAAAAGAACTTGAGTCAAGGGGTGAAATTTCAAGTGCAACAAAACTCTTGGATTATGGTAGATCTAAGGATGGTCCAGCACCTTCATATTGCCCTTTAAATTTGGCAAGAGATTGTTTTGACAATCCTTTTAATGACTGTTGAAACCCATATTTGTGATCCTTGTAAATTAAATTTGCTCAGCAAAGGATGATTTAATGCATTTTGGAAAACAAAAAAGCAGTAGACAATGGAGCAATTCTGGCTATCTTATATTGTTACTTGGCAACAAGATTCTGAAACAAGGAAGCAGAAGGAAAAAAGAACCTTCAGAAGGGAGAAAAATAGTATTGTGTAAATGAAAAGCACTTTAATTGCTGGTTATATTCTAAAACAGTAAATTCCCATTTTTAAATAATGGCCTTGAGCCACCACATATTTTGTTGCTGTCAGGAATGTCTAAAGTCATCTCTGCAATCTGAAGACACCTAAAAAGTTGTTTAAGAATATAGTTAGCAAAAAGTTCACCTGAGAATTAAGTAACTTGACTTCAAGTTTTCATATTAACTGGATTGCAGCACTGCTGAGGAGTTTCTAATTGTGCAGAGACTACATTACAGCTTGTTGAATGTATTTAAGCATAAAAGAGGTAGAGAAGATATAAACAATTACAAAACATAAATCATTAGAGAAATGTTAGGTCTGCAATTAACAGCGCTGCACATCATCAAAACAACATTAAATAAATTCCCATTAAGGAGGGATGGGAAAAGCAGAATGATATTCCACCGAGGAGTTTAGATACTTTGGTAAATGGCAGAGAATCTGTAATCTGCCATTTCGCCAAAACAATGCAAAAGAAAATCAAATGCCAGTGGGACTGAAGACATAGATAGTCTTCTCTCCCCAGAGCATTGTCTGACATTTTACTTGGTGATACTGACTGTGAAGCTAATGGTCTATTATCTATATCCTGGAGCAAGGGTGTGTGTGGGGATGGGGGGGAAGTGAAGGAAAACAAGAGCTGGATTCTTAAATTAATTGCATCATGAGAAGCAGCCTAGTCTCATGGAAGGAGCACAGCCCTGGGAGTTGAAGGACTGAGGTTTTAATTATGACTCTGCCTCTTGCCGGCTCTGTGACTTTGGGTGAGTCACAACTTCTCTGGGCTCATTTTTCCTCAGATGTAAATTAGAGATTGAGTACAGAGTTTCCCTCCTAGTCTCGCTGTAGTTAACTGAGTCCCATGTGAGGCAGGGACTGATTATTTCATATCTATCCCAATGTTAGTAACAGTGCTTGGCACCTAGTGCTTAATAATTACCACAGTTTTACTTAAATGGTATTCAGGGCCTGACACATAGTTTGCACTTTATTAAGACTTGGGGTAAGTACAAGATAATCAGGTTGGCTACAGGCCCTGTGTCACATAGGACTCAGTTTTAATTCCCTTTTTACAGATGAGGTAAATGAGAAGTAGGGGAATCAAGTGACTTGCCTAAGGTCACCCAGCAGACAAGAGACTGAGATCATATTAGAACCCAGGTCCTCTGTCTCCTGGGTTAGTGCTCTTTCTACTAGGGCACCCAGGTTCTCAATTATGATTGCCATGGCTGAGGGCTTCCAGTGGAGGAGCCTTTAATTTATCCCATTTATAGCTTCATCTACTGTATTTTTAAAATTTGTAATAGCCATCGAGCAGAGAGAATTGGCAAATGAGAAAAGGAACCCAAAAATAAATGTATTTTGCATAGGAGGGTCACTGTAACCCCTAGGTTTAATGCAGATTATACGAGGGGGCATCTGGGTTCAACCCAAATGGTACCCAACAACACCTGGTGCCAGTTCTAGGAGTGCTGCGATATGATGTTGCAACCATTATAGTGATGGGGTGATCAGGGTAGGTAGGGTCATCCCAGACAGCCCCTTTCCTCCAGGCCACCTTCTGCTCTGTCCACCACCAACACTGGCCCTGGGTCAGTAGCACATACAGCTTCTTGGAGCTGCTGTAATTATCTTTACTATTACCTACATCTCTTAAGTGCTCACTGTGTATGGTGCACTGTACTAAGCACTGAGGAAAGGCCCAAGGAATTCATTCGGACTCCCATCTGCAAGGGAGGGAACCAAAGACAGGAAGCATTCTAGGAAAAGTGAATATGAGACAAACCAGCAGAAACAAACTGAGAGCTAGAACAGCAGTGACAAGGGCCACAGGACTCTCTCAATTGGATGATTCATAGCTTCTCACCATGCCAGCAGGGCCACACCTGGGACAACAGTCACAAGCTTTCCAATATCTTGGCTGGTGGGCGCCCTGAATACGCTCTGGCTTAGCGTGGTGCAGGGTGTCCTAGTAGAAAGAACCCAGGCTTGGACTCAGAAGGACCTGGGTTCTATTTCCAGCTCGGCCGTTTGTCTGCTGTGTGACCTTGGACAAGTCACTTCACTTCTCTGTGCTTGTTACCTCATCTGTAAAATGGGGACTAAGACTGTGAGCCCCATGTGGGACATGGACTGTGTCCAACCTCATTAGCTTGTATATACTCTAGTGCTTAATATAGTGTTTGGAACATGGTAAGTGCTAAACAACTATCAATATTGTTATTGCCTGAGTCTTCCCCTTCCCTGCCCATGGTGGCTTTTTAAATCATGAGCCCTCCAAGGGACAAGGACTGTGTCTATTTGGCCCTGGGATATTCTCTCCCAGTGCTTAGTATAGTGCTCTGCACACAGTGGGGGCTCAGTAAATGCGATTGATTTACCTTAGCTTTCAGTGGGAGAGGACTCCCCTGGCAACAGAAGCTTGAGAAGCCAGGGACCCAGTTTACCCCTAGGCCTAGGTCAGAAGCCCTAATTGACCTTGCCTGGAATGGTTGTGTTTTTAGTGAGCTTAGGCAAAGTTCTGAATTCTTCCCCAGACCTGATGCTTTGGCTGTTAAAGCACATACATGCCAGGTGTTCCTGTTTAAATAACACCCTTTGGGAGAGGCTACAGGGAGGACTCAAGCTGCTGTGTAGCTTTATGCAGTTTATTATTGCACTTGGGAAACCAACTCTGAGAACTGAGTATAACACTTATCGAACACCAGTTGGTCAGAACATGGACTTATATATGAGAGCTCAGTGTCAATTCAGCAAGGGGGCAAAACCCACAGGTCTAGACACAGAAAAAGTGTACAGTCAGGGGAGGTGCATCACACACAAGCAGCGTGGCTCAGTGGAAAGAGCCCAGGCTTGAGAGTCGGAGGTCATAGGTTTGAATCCTGGCTATGCCACCTGTCAACTGTGTGACTGTGGGCAAGTGACTTAACTTCTCTGTGCCTCAGTTACATCGTCTGTAAAATGGGGATTAACTGTGAGCCTCACGTGGGACAACCTGATTACCCTGTATCTACCCCAGCGCTTAGAACAGTGCTCTGCACATAGTAAGTGCTTAACAAATATCAACATTATTATTACTAGTGCTAACCAGTGTTCCCCCCTTCCCCCCCCACCCCAGCCCACTATTCTGATTTTACAGATTCTTGTTGGTACCATGAAAGAGCTGCTGTCCTGGACTGAGTTGGGTTCCTTCTCGCTCCCCAATGCTGCTTCCATAACATTCCACCCCCTCAATCCGTTTCTTGAAGCCATATCACCCACCTCTACCACCCATTCCAGATTCTAGTCATGGTCATTTACAGCCCCCCAAGTCCCACCTCCAACATTTTAAACCATTTGATCCCTTTCCCACATTCCTTCTCTCTTTCTCCACCCCCACGTTGATCACTGGGGACTTCAGTATCTACATAGATGTTGCTAATGACCCTTCCACTATCCTCTTTCTGTCACTCTTCAACTCCAATGAACTCCTGCCCAACCCCAGCTCTCTTCTCACCAACTCACACATGCTTGATCGCACCCTCTCTAGTCACTGTACTGTCTCTACCCTTGCCAACTCTGACATCCCTCTGTCTGGCCACAACCTCCTCAACTGCCTTCACTCCCACACACCTCCTCCCCACAAATCTGTCCTGTTCCCCAACAGAGACCTCAGATCTTTTGATCACATTCAATGTTCTCCAGTTATCAGTTACCATTTAGCCTCCATACCCAAACTGTCTTCCCCTGATGACCGAATTGACACCCTCAACACCAGCCTCTCTACTGAACTTACCACACTCGTTTCCTTAGCCCTTCATCAATCTCATATTACTAACCCACAGCCCTGGATCACCTCCACAGTCTGCTTTCTTTACTCCTGTACATGAGCTGCAGAGTGCTGCTGCCGGAATCTACCTTGTCCACCTCAAATTCATCCTTGAGTGCCCTAACTGCCCTTTCCTCTGCCTGGAAAAATTATTTCTCCATCCTTATTTATACCCATTCCCATTATCCTCACCAGTTGTACCAGATGTCTAAAACTCCCTCATCAAGCAACCTGTTCCCTTGCCACCTCCACACCTTGTCCCTAATGACCTGGCTACCTACTTGGTTGAAAGAATTGGAACAATCAAGTACGGTCTCTGTAAAATCTCCCCTGCTCTTCTCCAATCCCTCCTTCCTCCTGCCCTTTCTTCAACTCTCCCATCCTTCCCAGCAGTATTTCAAGAGATCTCCTGCCTTCTTTCAAAATCCATCCACTCCACCTGCACATCTGATCCCATCCCTTCACACCTTATCAAAGCACTTGCCCTCTCCCTGACTGCCTTCTTCAAGTTATTGCTTTCCAATAGCTTCTTCCCTACTGCTTTCAAATATGCTCATGTCTCCCCTTTCTTTTCTTGACCCCATGTCTCCCTCCAGTTATTGACCCATCTTGCTCTTACGATTTCTCTCCAAACTCCTTGACCAAGTTGTCTATACCTTCGGTCTCAAGTTATTCCCTTTCATTTCTCTCTCCTGGGCCATGCTGCTTTTCATGCTGTGTCTCTGCACATTCTGGCAGGCCTAGAGCATGTCATAAGCAGGGGCCTTCAGTGGAGGGAGGGAAGGCAGCAGTTCATGCCACCCATTATCTGAACTGCTGAGAAGCGGCCTCAAATTTGCCTATTGGAATTATAGCTATAAGGGACAGTTCAGACCACTTATATAAATGGTTTTAGCTACAGTGTTTATCGCCAAAAATCAATTTTCTTCCCAGTACTGTTTGTTTGCAGTTTCTATCAGCATGACATAGTGTTGATAAGCAGCATGGTCTAATGGATAGCGCATGGGCCTGGGAGTCATGTGTTCTAATCCCAGCTGCACAACTTTTCTGCTTTGTGACCTTGGGCAAGACACTTCATTTAGAGAAGCAGCGTGGCTCAATGGAAAGAGCCCAGGCTTAGAAGTCAGAGGTTGTGGGTTCTAATCTCAGCTCTGCCGCTTGTCAGCTGTGTGACCTTGGACAAGTCACATAACTTCTTTGTGCCTCAATTACCTCATCTGTAAAATGAGGATGAAGACTGTGAGCCCCACATGGGACAACCTGATTACCTTGCATCTACCCCAGTGCTTAGTACAGTGCTTGGCACATAGTAAGCACTTAACAAATACCAACATTATTATTATTATTCTCTTATCCTCAGTTGCTTCATTTGAAAATGGGATTGAGACTGAGAGGCCCACATATGACAGGGACTGTGTCCAATCCAGTTTGCTTGTATCCACCCCAGTGCTTAGAACAGTGCCTAGCACACAGTAAGCACTTAAATACCATAATAATAATTATTATTATTATCACTGGAGTGAGCTATCCAGAGCTGGGTACTTCATATATTTTGGGAAAAGGCCTATCTGACAACACTGCTTTGAGCAGGGGAGAGCTATCCACAAATCCACCCCTATCTTTTAGGAGAAACAGAAGTGCTTTGAGGATCAGGCTGAAATTTGGTTACAGGAGGATACTGTAGACGCACACACATTAAAGAGGCTAAGGCCTGGTTTCCAGTGCTCTGCACACAGTAAGCACTCAAATAGAATTGATTCCAACTTGAAAGAGGGAGAACACATCTATAATCACTTCATTGCTGGACAAGGGTCTGGTGCAGTACTTCCTAGCATTATCCCACCTCTTGTTGAAATGGCACAAGCCAACAGTTTTATTTTCTGTATATGTGTGTGGATCTCTAATAATAATAATAATGTTGGTATTTGTTAAGCGCTTACTATGTGCAGAGCACTGTTCTAAGTGCTGGGGTAGATACAGGGTAATCAGGTTGTCCCATGTGAGGCTCACAGTTAATCCCCATTTTACAGATGAGGTAACTGAGGCACAGAGAAGTGAAGTGACTTGCCTACAGTCATACAGCTGACAAGTGGCAGAGCCGGGAGTCGAACTCATGACCTCTGACTCCGAAGCCCAGGCTCTTTCCACTGAGCCACACTGCTTCTACAAAACCTATGGTAGTAGGGAATAACTTCCATCTTGCCTATTGGTCCAGAAATGTAAATAGGCTGTCTGGGGGAGTTACTCAATGGGATTCTCTACTCACTCTCATACCTCCCCCTTGTAACCCAGCCTCTGATGCTTTGACAACTTGTTTCTAACGTCTTGAGACCAATTCTGTTGTGTTTACTATGTACCCAGCATTAGGGTATTCATTCATTCATTCAATAGTATTTATTGAGCGCTTACTATGTGCAGAGCACTGTACTAAGCGCTTGGGATGAACAAGTCGGCAACAGATAGAGACAGTCCCTGCCGTTTGACGGGCTTACAGTCTAATCGGGGGAGACGGACAGACAAGAACAATGGCACTAAACAGCGTCAAGGGGAAGAACATCTCGTAAAAACAATGGCAACTAAATAGAATCAAGGCGATGTACAATTCATTAACAAAATAAATAGGGTAACGAAAATATATACAGTTGAGCGGACGAGTACAGTGCTGTGGGGATGGGAAGGGAGAGGTGGAGGAGCAGAGGGAAAAGGGGAAATGAGGCTTTAGCTGCGGAGAGGTAAAGGGGGGATGGCAGAGGGAGTAGAGGGGGAAGAGGAGCTCAGTCTGGGAAGGCCTCTTGGAGGAGGTGATTTTTAAGTAAGGTTTTGAAGAGGGAAAGAGAATCAGTTTGGCGGAGGTGAGGAGGGAGGGCGTTCCAGGACCGCGGGAGGACGTGACCCAGGGGTCGACGGCGGGATAGGCGAGACCGAGGGACGGCGAGGAGGTGGGCGGCAGAGGAGCGGAGCGTGCGGGGTGGGCGGTAGAAAGAGAGAAGGGAGGAGAGGTAGGAAGGGGCAAGGTGATGGAGAGCCTTGAAGCCTAGAGTGAGGAGTTTTTGTTTGGAGCGGAGGTCGATAGGCAACCACTGGAGTCGTTTAAGAAGGGGAGTGACATGCCCAGATCGTTTCTGCAGGAAGATGAGCCGGGCAGCGGAGTGAAGAATAGACCGGAGCGGGGCGAGAGAGGAGGAAGGGAGGTCAGAGAGAAGGCTGACACAGTAGTCTAGCCGGGATATAACGAGAGCCCGTAATAGTAAGGTAGCCGTTTGGGTGGAGAGGAAAGGGCGGATCTTGGCGATATTGTAGAGGTGAAACCGGCAGGTCTTGGTAACGGATAGGATGTGTGGGGTGAACGAGAGGGACGAGTCAAGGATGACACCGAGATTGCGGGCCTGCGGGACGGGAAGGATGGTCGTGCCATCCACGGTGACGGAGAAGTCTGGGAGCGGACCGGGCTTGGGAGGGAAGATGAGGAGCTCAGTCTTGCTCATGTTGAGTTTTAGGTGGCGGGCCGACATCCAGGTGGAGACGTCCCGGAGGCAGGAGGAGATGCGAGCCTGAAGGGAGGGGGAGAGGACAGGGGCGGAGATGTAGATCTGCGTGTCATCTGCGTAGAGATGGTAGTCAAAGCCATGAGAGCGGATGAGTTCACCGAGGGAGTGAGTGTAAATGGAGAACAGAAGAGGGCCAAGAACTGACCCTTGAGGAACTCCAAAAGTTAAAGGATGGGAGGGGGAGGAGGCTCCAGCGTAGGAGACCGAGAATGATCGGCCAGAGAGGTAAGAGGAGAACCAGGAGAGGACAGAGTCCGTGAAGCCAAGGTGAGATAAGGTATGGAGGAGGAGGGGATGGTCGACAGTGTCAAAGGCAGCAGAGAGGTCAAGGAGGATCAGAATGGAGTAGGAGCCATTGGATTTGGCAAGAAGGAGGTCATGGGTGACCTTAGAGAGAGCAGTCTCGGTAGAGTGGAGGGGACGGAAGCCAGATTGGAGGGGGTCTAGGAGAGAATGGGAGTTAAGGAATTCTAGGCATCGATTGTAGACGACTCGTTCTAAGATTTTGGAAAGGAAGGGTAGTAGGGAGATAGGACGATAACTGGAGGGGGAAGTGGGGTCAAGAGCGGGTTTTTTTAGGATGGGGGAGACGTGGGCATGTTTGAAGGCAGAGGGGAAGGAGCCCTCGGAGATTGAGTGGTTAAAAATAGAAGTTAAGGAAGGGAGGAGGGCAGGGGCGATGGTTTTAAGAAGGTGAGAGGGAATGGGGTCCGAGGCGCAGGTGGAGGGGGTGGCACTTGCAAGGAGGGAGGAGATCTCCTCTGAGGATACTGCAGGGAAGGATGGGAAAGTAGGGGAGGGGGTTGTTGGGGGGGGAGGGGAGAGGCGGAGGGGTGACTTTGGGGAGCTCAGACCTGATCGTGTTGATTTTCGTGAGGAAATAGGTGGCCAGATCATTAGGGGTGAGAGATGGGGGAGGGGGAGGAACAGGGGGCCTAAGGAGAGAGTTAAAGGTCCGGAACAATCGGCGGGGGTGACGGGCATGGGTGTCGATGAGGGAGGAGAAGAAGCTTTGCCTGGCGGAGGAGAGGGCAGAGTTAAGGCAGGAAAGGATAAATTTGAAGTGTGTGAGGTCGGCTTGGTGCTTGGACTTTCGCCAGCAGCGCTCAGCAGCTCGAGCATAGGAGCGTAGGAGGCGGACGGAGGAGGTGATCCAGGGCTGTGGGTTAGTGGAGCGAGAGCGGCGGAGGGAAAGGGGGGCGAGAGAGTCGAGATGAGTAGAGAGGGTGGAGTTGAGAGCGGAGACCTGATCGTCGAGAGTGGGAAGAGAGGACAGGGCGGCAAGGTGAGGAGAGATGCTATTGGAAAGACGGATGGGATCGAGAGAGCGGAGGTCTCTGTGGGGCCGTAGCGAAGATTTGCAGGGGGAGGGAGTGTGAGAGATGAGGCAGGTGAGAAGGTTATGGTCAGAGAGAGGGATTTCAGAGTTGGTGAGTGAGGAGATAGTGCAGCGGTAGGAGATGACGAGATCGAGGGTGTGACCGAGTCGGTGAGTGGGCTCGGTATGGTGGAGGAGGAGGTCGGCAGAGTCGAGGAGGGATAGCAGGCGGGCGGTAGAGGAGTCGTCGGGTAGGGTAGGTATGAGACAATCAGGTTGGACCCTATCCCTCCTCTGATGCTGGTATTTTAGTGTTTACTTTGTGTCAAACACTGTACTGAGCACTAGGGTAGATACAAGTCAGTTTGGCTGGATTCAGGCCCTGTCCCACAAAGGGCTCACAGTGGGGAGGGAGAATTGAATCCCCATTTTACAGAGGAATGAAGTGACTTACCCAAGGTCACATAACAGGGTAGTGGCCAAGCTTGGATTAGAACCCAGGTGCTCTGACTCCCAAGCTCATGCTCTTTCCACAAGACCAAGCTGCTTAGCCAGGTTGAGCCCTCCACGAGCTCATGGGACTTGTTGGAACTGAGTCTGCTGAGTTGGGTAGGCCACGCACCAACCTAAATCCACCTGAATAGCTGGTCAAACTTGGGTAATATACCCTGCCAACCCCAAACTAGTCATTCATTCTTATTCAGGTTGAATTTACTGCTCTTCAGGGAGATGCTGCTGCCTGCTGCAGGGCCAGCTGGGACTTCTCTAGCCACTAGGGATTTAAAAAAAAATTCTTTACTGTTTCTTCCCGTCAAACAAAAAGTCCTCACATTTGGCTCTCCATCTATCTGCCTTACCTCAAGCAGTATACTGTCTTCTCCTGCTATTCCCTGGCTTGTTTTCTTTGCTCCTCTTATGCCAAAATTCCAGCTGTTCTTCACTCTTGGCCGGGCTCCAAATATTCCAGCCAGTCCGTGTCTTTAGGCTCAAGATAGTGGAAGCCTATGGAGTTCCCTTGGCCAACGATTGCCCTCTTCATTAAACATATGTGTATCTCCCTATGGGGCAGACACTCATTCATTCATAATTGTATCTATTGAGCACTTAGTGTGTGCAGAGATTCTCCTCCCCAGTGCAAGATAGCCACTTTGGCAAAGATAAGACCCAGTGGGGTGAAGGTCATGCTAACCACAGAGGAACACCTGATCCTGCCACTGAGCACATGTGCGAAGCCTCCATAGGTGGTGGAACTAGGGCAGCTTTTGCTCAATTTTCCTGGTTTTCAGGTCAAATCCTCAGATTGACCTATAGAAGTGCAAACATATGTTGGTCTGATTTCAGTGGCTGAATCTGCCTAATAAAGCATGTTTCTGAAGGACTCTTTCTAAATGGAAGTATTCATTTTGGACCCAGACTGAAGAGAACCAGGTTCACACTCATCCACCAGTTTAGGTGGGTGGGTTTTGGGGGGAAGGGGGATGGTGGTGGGGTGTGTGTGTGTAAGAAAGATATTTACCCTGTCCCCAGCCTGCGACTCCCAGTGAAACTTTGGCCTCTCTGCCTCATGGCTACAAACAATTTTCAGTCCATCTGGAAAAAATTACAACACACATCAAATTGCAATTCCTTTCTTTGTCCATTTGAAGACAGAGCTGCTTCCCTTTATGCCCTTAAGAAAATGTCAATTTGGAATTTTAATTTTCAAGCCAGAGTTTATTTTGCTGTATGCAGACTCAGTTAGGCCCTTGGCATTAGCTTCCTATGACTCCTGGGAGATGATGGAATGATTTCAGATTCCACTGGTAATAAGTGCTTTATTTGTTTCCCTAGGATTTCACTATCCAGGTTGTTTAGTTTGCTCCTTCTCCCCAGCTGTCCAAGAACTCTCCTTTTAAACACATACTTCATAGTGGGTCTCTATTTCCAGCTTCTATGTGAAGACTACTAGTTTCCTGGGCTTGAAAATGTTCTGGTCATCTCCACTTTTTTATTATTATTATTATTTTATACTGATTCTGCATTTGTAGACTTGAACCAATTCAAATTTGAAAAAGTTTTGATTACTGGATTTAAAGTTGTTCTTTGGCATTGCTGCTGAGTCAGAGTAGATTCTTGATTAGTCCTTGAAATTTTAGAAAGACCTGCTTTCAAGATTTTTCAAGTAGAAATCTAGATTGAAGGATACAAATAAGTGGAACTCAACCCAATTAATCTGAAACTAATCTTTGAATCTCTTGGGATTGCCCAGGAAATATAATTGAAATGCATTACTGTAAGTAACCCAGAGCCTTTTGTCCCTTCTTGTTTTTTTTCCTCTTTCCATTTTTAAAAGTGGTTTTTATTAAACACTTACTTTATGCCAGGTACTGTACTAAACGTTGGGGTTGATACAACCTAAACAGTCTGGACAGTCATTACTCGCATGAGACTCGGTCTTAACCTCCATTTTACAAATGGGGAGCAGATGAGAACCAGCATGGGCTTGGGAGTCAGAAGGACCTGGGCTCTAGTGCCAGATCTGCTGCTTGTCTGTATTGGAACCCTGGACAAGTCACTTCATTTCTCTGGGCCTCAGTTACCTCAAATGTAAAATGGGGATGAAGACTGTGGGATAGGGACTGTGTCCAACCTGTTTAGCTTGGATTTACCCCAGGGTTTAGCACAGTGCCTGGCACATAATAAGCACTTAAATACCATAAAAAGGAATCCAAGACAAAGAGAAGTTAAGGGATTTGCCCAAGGACACAGAGCAGACAAATGGCAGAGCTGAGATTAGAAGCCAGGTCCTTCTGATTTCCTGGCCTTTGCTCTATCCACTAGACCAGGCCACTTCTACTTTCATCATAGTCTGTCTTTCTGCCTGTTTGTCTCTTGCTCTGTCAGTTTGGGTCTCTCTGGACAGTGTGGCCTAGTGGATAGAGCATGTGCCTAGAAGTCAGAAGGACCTGGGTTCTAATCCTGGCTCCACCACTTGTTTCTTGTGTGACCTTGGGCAAGTCACTTCACTTCTCTGTGCCTCGGTGACCTCACCGGTAAAACGGGGATTAAAACTGTGAACCCCATATGGGACATGGACTGTGTCCAACCTGATTAACTTGTATCTACCCCATCACTCAGTGCCTGGCATATAGTAAGAGCTTGAGAAATGCCATTAATTTTTTTTTTTAATAGTCTGACAAAGGAGCCCAAAAAAGAATCTGAATAGGAAGACATTCTTTTTGAAAGAATTTCCCTCTGTTAAATTCACTTTTTTCCCCCAATCCTGCCCAGGAAAGTCCAACATTCTAGCCTCAGTTAAAATTAGTAAGAATGACCTTGGGCAGAGAAGACAGATGTTTCCGGAGCTAGAAACTCCTTGTTCTGCCTGTAAATCCACCCAAGCATCGACACATTTGGCTGATAAATGGCTAGCATTTCAGACATTTCCACTTTACTGTTCTTGTCACTTCACCACAGCTATTTTGGTCACCTCCTCTGGTTCCTGAGGTCCTCCTAGGCTGAGAATGGAATGAGGGGAGGTGTTCGACAGCATCCCTGGGGAGCAGTTGACCAATCAGGGAAGCACAGGCCAGTCAGGGCTCATCGGAAAACATGTATGAGGGCACCATCTTACTAGAGGAAAAAATCCTGTACATATGACCTTTTCCTCATGCTTTTTCCCTCTACCACACTGAATTGAAGCAAAAGTCCTACTATCTGTGTGAATTGAAGCAATTCGACCTATCATTAGCCACTATTATTGTAACACGCTGTTGAGGGCTTTTAAGATTTTTGTCTTAAAATAGTAAGATAAAACTTTATCAGTTTGGTGTGCCCTCATAGCGCAATGTCAGCCAAGGCACTCAGAGCTAGCACCTTTTCTACAGCATCTCTCCGCTAATAATTTCTGAACAATGTTGCAGCAGTTTGCAGGAACTGATGTTATTTGTGAATGAATAATATATGTCAGCAAGTCAGGGTGAGTCTTCAATTTTATACAATAGCATTCAAAACCATTAGAAATGTGATAACATTTGTTTCGAGAAAGCCACACAAATATGCCAAAACTTGTCTTTTTTTTCAAACTTACCCTTAAGCTGCATTTTCATGCTTTGCAAACTGCCACAACACGTTCTCTGTTGAAATTTGTATTTCAAGTGCTCAAGCAGTATTTTCTACCTTTGATCTTAAATTTTGTTCTGTTAGAATGTGTTTTGATCTTTCCTCTACTGGGGATGTGAATGAGTGAGATGGTTTGCCACGGAGATCAAGGGCAGCAGGCCTTCAGATCCAACTGGGAGTTGCACTCATTAAATTTCTTATGCAAAATCATGTAGGAGAGTTCATCAGGCATCTTGCCCCATGGCTCTAGAGCTTTCTTCTAAACTGAACCATCATCAGAAGTCCACATCTTCCCCACCAGGTGTGATTCTGGTGAATTAATTTTTAGGGTAATCAATATTCCAAATCTCTTGATGGACAGGAATAGTCTTGACGTTCATCTATCACACAGCCTCTGTGGAGCACAGGATGTGTACCAAATATTTTCTGGGTAAAGAGCTAAGTACTGTTTACCACATTAGCGTCTTAAAGACCAAAATGTGTTTGCCCAGAAGAGCAATCTCACTGCTAAAATATCACTGCGGCAGAAGAGCATGTACCATTTTTAGTAAAATAAGTATCAAGCCAAGGCATCAGGTCTGGAATATGGTTTAAACCTCTGAAAAAAGATTGTGATGCTGCAGGTAGGGTGGTGCACCTGCAGAGAATAATTTCTCTCTCAGCCTCTGTTGATCCTGAGCATTTCTACTAAATAGCTGGTGATTTTTGTCTTGTGGCTGCTCCCTTTCTCTGGGAAAGGTTTCCTTGCTGTTTTGGGGGGGGCTCTGTTTAGAAGGAAGCTTTGGTTAGTATTGCTGGGATGGCTTAGTCACCAACAAATGGCTAGTTTGTCAGATTTTCAGAAAATAAAAGAGAAAACAGCCAGGAAGACAGGGTTGTTATTACTGTATTTAAGCACTTCTTATGTGCCAAGCACTGAATTAAGCACCAGAGTAGATAAACACGTTGGACATACTCCCTCTCCCACATAGGGCTCACAGTCTTAATCATCATTTTACAGATGAGGTAACTGAGGCTCAGAGAAGTTAAATGATTTGCCTAAGGTCACACAGCAGACATGTGGCAGAGCTGGGATTAGAATTTAGGTCCTTCTGATTCCCAGGCCAGTGCTGTCTCCACTAAGTCATGCTGCTGCTTCAACATGATCTAGTTTTGTGGGGTCACTTAACTTAAAAGGAACAATTGTGGCTTTAAAAAAAATGTATAACTACATCTCACCTATCTCGGTACCTGAGGGTATGCTTATTGTATTTAACAGTTAAACAGATGTAGCTAGATTTTGCCCCAAACTACATGGGCATAAATTCAAGACTATGGGATTGTATGGGAGCAAAATTATTGTAAACACCTTCAAGTTAACAGCACATTTCTCCTATGCAGTGCCACAAAATGCCTCTTCGCGTCCCTTCGGAATCCAGCTCAGGTTGGAGTGTGCTAACATGATGCACAGAATGCTGCCCTGAATAAAGCAGCATATTCTGGGTGTAGGAAATAGAGTAACAAATCAGAAATAAGGACTCAAGGTCAGGCTTTAGGGAGCCCTACTCATTACATATCTGGGGCACTTGTCATGAATGTGTACTGGAAGAACAACTTATCTGTGTCATCAGGATGGAACAAAGAAATCCTGAATTCATTTGATAATAGTCTTAGGTTATAAATGTGCTCAGTGGAGTGTCTAAAGAAGTTTGCACTCTAGTAGATCTGGCCCTATACTTTTATATAAATTACTGATAGTGAGATTTGTATCCAGTTGTATAGATGCAGACTGGAAAAAAGCCAATTAGTGGTCAGTAATCCTTTTCACAACTATGCCCATGTAAAGATCATTGTTGGCTGGGCTATTTGTAGTGCCTTTTGCCACCACAATCTTCCCAAAGTCTCTTCTCTGAAAAATCCATCCTGTTCCTCACTGTCAGATGACCAGTTGGTCTTCTTGCAGCAGTTTGTATCCAGTATTCCATGGTTATTTCATAGAATTTGTGCTCAGGATTTAATGTTTCTTAGTCATTTATTCAGTGCTGGGGTAGATACAGTGTTATACTAAGTGTGGTATTTGGTAAGCACTTACTATGTGCCATGCACTGTACTAAACACTGAAGTAAAAACAATGTTAGGCTGCTAATGTGTGGTATTAAGTGCTCACTATATGCCAAACACTTTACTAAACACTGAGATAGATAGAGGACAATAATGGCCCACATGGAGCTCAAAGTCACTCATCCTCATTTTACAGATGAGGAAACTGAAGCTCAGAGAGTTTGTGACTTGCCCAAGATCAAGTGGCCACTGTTAAAACTGGGATTCAAACTGGGTCTTCTGATTTGGTATAATACTCTCTCCACTAGGCCAATATGATTTTTCTTCTGCCTCCTAAGCCTCTTTTGTAATGTTGCCATTTTATGTTAAGTATTGGAAGAAGGTGACAAAACTGCTGTAGACATTGATGATCTGGTCTCATAGTAAATAGAAAATTGCAACTTTATGTAAAATGCAATACTATGTTGATGCCACACACTGTTCATGTTCCAAAGGTCAGTGTGGCTTTCTTGATTGTTTTCTAATTTTTTTGTGGGTTTTCTACTTATTTTTTTGTACAGCATGTGTCTGCTGCATGGCTGAATTTGGTGGTGTTCTTCAGCTTTGTAATAATAATTATGGTATTGAAATGCTTACTATATGCCAAGTGCAGGGGCAAATACAAGATAATCAGGTCCCACACGGGCCTCACAGTCTAAAGGGGGAAGGAGAACAGAGATTTAATCTCATTGTACAGATGAGAAAACTGAAGTGTAGAGAAGTTGTGACTTGCCTAATGGACACATAGCAGACAAGTGGTGGAACTAGGTTTAGCACCCAGATCCTTCTAATGGCTAGCATTTGCTCTATCCAGTAGGTCAGTCTGATTTCTTGATTTTGCTTCATAGAAAAATGTGTGACCTCCAGAGTTTGAGGGACCTAACTTCTTCAGTTTATTACAGTTTTATAGCTCCTTGTTAATTCTGAAAAGTAGTTCATGTCTCTGTGTTCTTCACAAACACACTGTCATCATTTTGTGACAATTTCTGGCTGACTCTGTCAAGGATTTCATTGATGTTCGTAACCTGTTGAATTGGAAGAGTTTCCCAAAATATCAGATTCCTATCTTATCATTGGCTTTCAGTTCTCTTGTTATAACTGAGGATAGGTTAAACAAGACCATACTTATTCCCCAACCCTGCTGCACTTCATTTGTTTTGGAAAAATGGGTCAAGTAAGATACCTTTAACTCTGACTCAATCCTCCATATCATCAGCATGCTATATATGTTCCAAACCTAAGTTTTCTGGGTAGTCAGTATATCAAAAAGTGACATCTAAACTCTCAAGAAAGTTTAAAAAAAAATCAAGGTCCTAGAGAACAAAGAAACCCACTGGACACTCTGGGAGAGCAGAAACAGCAGCCTAGATGGACTGAAGAAACCCTGGTTACCATTACCGATGTGAAAGATGATTACTTTATTGATTTATTTTTATGGCATTTGTTAAATGCTTATTATGTGTCAAGCATTTTTCTAAGCATGGGGAGGGTACACGTTAATAAGGTTGGCCACAGTCCATGTGCAGAATACTGCAGAAAGCCCTTGGGAAAGTGCAGTTCTACAGTTAGTAGACAGGTTCCCTGCCCACTAGGAGCTTAAGGTCTAATAGGCATTTTTTCCTCTGTGAGTTGGGAGAGGAGTGGGTATTCATCCAACACTGTCAGATAGGCTTAGTATCTTGATAAGCATCCAAACCTGTTTGATACTTTGTAGCTTGGACTTCAGAGACTCTAAGTGATGATCAATCAATGAATGGTATTGATTGATCACTTACTGTGTTCAGACTACTGTACTAAGCACTTGGGGGAGTATGACATAAGTTGGCAGGCATGATCCCTGCCCTCTAGTAGACAAGGGAAAGGTAGAAGAGGGCAAAAAAATTCCTTTGATATTTTGTAGCAACGAAAATATGATAGTATTTATGATATAACTCTAAGTAGCCCAAATTTTCTGTTTAAACTTTGAAGTTTTTAACTGATCTATCATGTGATTTTCAAAAATGAATGTAGGTGACACTAGTTCTTTGCGGTGCCACTCGCTAGCCAGTTGTTCTCAATGTAAATTTTGAAGCATCATTTTAGTGCCCTTCAGAGCAAATATCTAATATGGAGAAGTGTCAGTAAGAGCATAAAAGGCAAGAATCCAATCATGGCCAAGAGCTTCTGTTGGAAAACTAATGAACAGTATCAGTATTTGAGAACTGTTATTCTTCCAAAGGCAACAGAACGGGAAGTCATCAGGAATGCCAGCATCTTCAGCCATTCTCACATAACATATTGCAGTGGAACTTAAATACAAAAAGCCCACAACTTGTGGTGTTTTGAGTTGAGATTAAATGCCCTTACAATATATCTACATTTACATCTGTTTCAAGTTTGTAAAACATCAGTTACAACTTGACAAAATAAAAGGGGCCACTGGGGCTACTGGAACACAGCTGGGATTAGCATAAGACTTCCTTACCCGGTCCTGGGATTTAGATCCCAAGGATTCCATGAGCTTTGCCCAAGTTGGTCTGGGATTGGATGGGACAGAAAGATCCCTTCTAAGGTAAGCACACAAACAAAGACCTTCACTGCTAGAATGTTGTATTTGCCATTTCTGCTGAAGCTGCCAGAGGCTGTAAAGAAGAGAAGTTGTCATTCTTAGAAGTAATTTTCAGAACAGAACTGGGGCCTCTTGATAGGTGAGTGCAGGACATCTGGGATCCTGAACACCTTTTCTTGTGTACACCACTGGCAGCAGAGATCTGTGGAGGCCCAATTGTCATAAAAATCATGTTTATTAAGTGCTTACTCTGTGCTGATTGGGTAGAAATCAGATAATCATTTGCAGCTTAACCCTCTTTTCCCCCCATTTCCCTCTGCTCCCCCCCCCCCCCCTTCCCATCCCCTCAGCACTGTACTCGTCCGCTCAACTGTATATATTTTCATTACCCTATTTTGTTAATGAAATGTACATCGCCTTGATTCTATTTAGTTGCCATTGTTTTTACGAGCTGTTCTTCCCCTCGCCTCTATTTATTGCCATTGTTCTTGTCTGTCCGTCTCTCCCGATTAGACTCTAAGCCCGTCATACGGCAGGGACTGTCTCTATCTGTTGCTGACTTGTTCATTCCAAGCGCTTAGTACAGTGCTCTGCACATAGTAAATGCTCAATAAATACTATTGAATGAATGAATTTGGACACAGTCTCTGTCCCACATGGGCCTCACTGTCTGAGGGAGGGATTGCAAGTATTTTATCTTCTTTTTACAAGCACAAAGAGGTAAAGTAGCACATATGACCTAGTGGAAGGAGGAAGGACCTGGGAGTCAAAGGACCTGAGTTCTAACTTTGGCTCAAATATCTGTCTGTTGTGACCTTGGGAAAGTCAATTTCTCCGTGCCTCCGTTTCCTCTTCTGAAATACGGGGATTCAATTCCTGCTCTCCCTCCCTCCTAAACTGTAAGCCCCACGTAGGACAGGGACTGTGTCCAACCTATCTTGTATCTATTCCAGGATTTAGTACAGTGCTTGGCATGTAGTAATTGCAAAACAGATTTGTTAACATTATTTGCTGAGGGCCGTGCGTGCACACACACACACACACACACACACACACACACACACACACACGAGAGAGTGCTCCATTTTGGGGAACGGAAGAAAAAAGGCATGCTATGAAAAATGTTAAAAATGCAGGAAGCAGGCACATTTACTTCTCTAAGCACTGCAGCAACTGTGAGGGCTATAAAAAAAAAAAGTACAATTCTAATTAATGCATTAAAAGTAGAACTGTAGCTTTGCAGATTTGAAGATTTTTAAAATGCCACAGACAGTGATAAAAGTCTGGGTAAAATTCCTGGGTTTCTGGTGGTATACAGCAATTTTAATAGTTGCTGATGTGCACATATCCTGAACACTGTTTTTTCAAGTATGATTTTATTTTTGTGCTCAAAAAGCACATAGAGTAACATTCTGAATTGTGAGATCTGCACATTTTTGCCTCTTAATCCTAATCCACATATATGATCTAAATGCCCTATTTCAAGTGGGTTAGGGTGGGGAAGATTTGGGTTTGTGTGAAGACTTGTTTTTGGTTTGTTTTTTTCCCCTTCAGCATCGACTCACAAGAACGGTAGCCTATATCAGTTCGTAGTGGCTCATCTTTGGTAGTGTTCATGTCTGATACAGATGCTCAGCCCCTGCTGCATGTGTATGTGAAGTAGAAAACACAGCCCTCTTTATAAATATTCCTTTTCTGTTGCCAGGAGGAGGGGATATTGAGTGTGCTCTGGGTGGACAGGAATCACAGTGAACACTTTGCATTTCCCCCCCACAAATTGCAGTTACTATTTCAGACTAATCTGGAAAGGGAAAAAAAGAAAGTAAAGGGAAAAAGGACAGACTATTTTTAAGCCTTTATTTTTCTGGTTTTGCCATAATTGGAAAGGACAAAGGTCTCTTTTGACAGTGCTCTAAGCCCTTTAGCAATGAGGCGATATCCACTTAGTGGATTATAAAACTTCCCCGGGGAAGCTGGGAAATTGACTGTCACTTTACCATTTGTGAAATAATAATTTTTTTTTTTAATTCTAAGATTACAGGAACATCTACCTAAATTATTGACTTAAGTGGACCAAGGAAATTGCAGCAGAAGGTTTATATCCTGAGACCTAGAACTTCAAACCTGTGACTTGGTGTTCTCTGTTTCACTGATAGCCAAGATTCACACTACCTATAAACTAGTCTATAGGTCAAGACATGAAGTGTACACCTGGAAGAAAACTGACATGTAACTAAGTTCTTCCCTCCTTATCAGTCAGTCAGTAGTATTTATATCGAGTGCCCACGGTGTGCAGAGACCTTTACTAAGTGCTTGGGAGATTAGGAAAGAAAATATTTAGTAGACACGGTCCTTGCCCTTATGGAATTTACAATCTAGTGAAAGAGACAGATAGTAAAATAAATTACTGACTCGAGGAATTAATAGAGTATGTCAAACATGTACATACAGCATATGGGAAGTTGGGTAGGGATTGTCTCTATTTGTTGCTGAGTTGTACTTTCCAAGCCCTTAGTACAGTGCTCTGCACACAGTAAATGCTCAATAAATCTGATTGAATGAATGAAGGTACTTGAGTGTTTAGATTGTGTGGAAGTGGAGTGCCAATTTTGGGAAAATGAAATGGGGGATTATAAATTAATTATTAATTATGGTATTTAAGTGCTTACCATGTGTTAAGCATTATCCCAAGTGCTGAGGTAGATACAAGGTAATCATACTGGACACTATCCCTGTCCCACAAGGGGTTCACAGTCTTAATCCCCATTTTACAGATGTCAGGACTTAAAACCCAGATCCTTATGACTCCTAGGCCTGTGCTGTATTCACTAGGCAATGCTACATGTCTTTGGGAAATAATTCTGGGGTTTCAGAAGGGCTTTGAAGATGGAGAAACTGCGGTCTGCCTGATGTGAAGAGGTAGAGAGTTCCAGGCAGGGCAGAAGGAGTGAGAATCCAGTAGCAGCAAGGACAAGAATGAGGCTCAGTGACTAGGTTAGCTTCAGGGGAGTGGAATATGTGAATTATGTGAAATGAGAGAAGAGTGGCTAGGTTGTGTAGAACAGTGCTTAACTCATGGTAAGCACTTAAGTAACATCATTAATAATTAATTTCTTGAATGGCCAGTCTTCTGATCTTTTGCTGGGTATTCTAGTTTTCAGGTGGCCTATATTGTTCTGAAACAGAACCAGACACTTAGGTTCATTTTCATATTTTTTGTGCTTAGGGTCCCCCTAGTTCCTGCCCTTGACGTCTGTAGTTCAGTTGCTGGATTGCATGTCACACTGAACTGGGAGGGGAAGACATAGACTTTAGGACAAGAGGAGCTTCAGGATCCCCACCATAAGAAAACCTGAAGTTCATGTGAAAATGGCAGCTATGATGTCATCATGTTATGTTCTATGCCCAAAGTAACATGAGAGGGAAGCAACATTTTCTAAAAGAGCACATGACTGAGAGGAGAAGTGGGTTATAATCCTGGCTTTGCCACTTGCTTGCTGGGTGATCTCGGGCAAGTCACTTGATTTCTCTGTGTCTTAGTTTCCTTTCCTCATCTGTAAAATGGGGATTAAATTCCTGTTCTCCCTCCTACTTAAACTCTGAATCTCATGTGGGACAGGGCCTGAATCTGACCTGATTTATCTCATATCTAGGCCAGTGCTTGGCACTGGGTTTGGCACGGACCAAACACTTAACCAGTACCAGTATTGGCATTACCATTATTATTGCAAGCACCACTTTTTCTGGTGTCTGGGAGCATCCTTGGTGAATATCTTAGTGCTGCCTTTCCTTTACTACTGGAGACCATTTCTGCAGCCAAGGATAGCTGTTAATCCATTCCTGCAAATAAATGATTTCAAATTAATATTAATTGGGGCACTTGCCCTTTGTGGCCCTGTTAAAGATTCTTTGGAAACAGCAGGGTGGAGAAATGGGGAAGCCATATTCTTCTCATTTTTCCCTTGTACTTCACTTCTCCCTGGTCATGCCCAACTGTTCTGTCTACTTGAACCCTCCAGGAAATTCTTGAGTCACGGAGGGAGTTTGCATCAGAAAATATTTTCAACCTGAAGGATTGGCGGTCAGAATGATGATTGGTGTGGGACAGGGAAGGAATTTTTCTTGAAGGAGACCAGAGACTGGGCAGTCATGTGGTTGCAGTTCATTTGGGTATCTTAAGCAACTGTCAATGCTATGTTCCTTTTAACTCTTTGACCTGGGAATTGTGTTCCACCGAACATGCACAGAATGTGTGACAGACACAGACCTATAGGCCTAAGGTCACATGCCCAGCCAATAAAAAAAAAATTCCTCATACCTGAGAGTGTTGCCTAATAGGAGTCATATAAGAAAATATTATTTATTCCCCTTCTTGTTTATCCCCAAACCTCCGGTAGTATTGGCAGGGAGATCCTCTCATACGTGGGTGTGTAAATCCCTGTATTAAGGAAATGCTTTGTGAGTAGCATAACTCCCATTAACATTAATGGAATCTATTTCTCCCATGGTGCAGGCATTCTACTTTCATTAATGCTAATTGGGGCTGTTCCCTTCTTGATGTGACAGTGAAATTCCTGTTAATTCACATAAGGTTTGTTCTTTTAATGCTGATAAGGAGTTATGCACCCACTTTGAGAAAGAGAAGGTAACTTTATTAATTGGAAATTTTTTTCATAAAATACTGGCATTGGGGGGAAAAATATTTTGGTCTCTTCCACCTCAGCTCAGAGAATGAAATTTGTATCATTCGAAGTAGAAGTTTTGTCCTTTGGGACAAGGATTCGAGCAAGGCGATAGGGAGAAATAAATGTCCTTTTGCACCCAGTGTGACACTGGCCACTTTTACTGAGCACCTGGACCAAATTCAGAAAATACTCACCCTGGTCACAAGAATGATTTCATAACTCAAATTTGAAAGGCATTAGCATGTTCCTCTCTCATAATTAGTGACTGTGGGAAGAACCAGGATAACTGTAATTAAAATGGCTTAACCTTGTGAATCTCTACGGCTTGGAAAGCGATACAGGTTAAACAATTCCCGATGGACTTGGGAGCACTGAAATACAGCTTATTGCCAGCTCTTCATTGTTGAAAATATTTCAGAGCCTGGGACATGTTAAGCCCACTTTTTAAGAAGGAATCAGATTCACTAGGGTTTTTAGATAGGGCCCTAGACAGCAACTTTGTCCTGAACTGCAAAAAGTAAATATACTACTGCAAAAGATTCAAAACTATCTTGACTCAAGTTGACCGGTTATGTGTGTTTGACATAAATGTCAATAGTGTCATGCACAAAAATATGTAAGAGTGGAGAATAACTTTGCATGGGATGTCACTTTGGTCATTCCAAAACCCACTTTCAGATAAATGCAAGCCTAAATATTGTACATAGCACAGTAGTAGTAGTAAAAGGATTTATTAAGCATTTTCTGCCTGCAGAGCATTGTACTAAGCACAGATGGGTAAGAAAAGAAATCTGTAGGAAAATAAATATCTCTACCATGTTTTCCGAATTTCACTGTTGGATGCCAAACCACATGTAAGAGCCCTTAGCATTTATTATAAGTTGTTATTATTATTATTATGATATTTAATCCCTTATTATGGGCCAAGTGCTGTTCTAAGTGCTGAGGTAAGTACAAGTTAATCAGAATAGACACAATCTCCATCCCACTTGGAGCTCACAGTCTATGTAAGAGGGAGAACAGGCATCAAATCCCCATTTTTCAGTAGAAGTACCTGAGGCACAGTGCACTTAAACAACTGCCCAAGCTCACATAGCAAGCAAGTGGCAGGGCCAGGACTAGAACCTAGGTCCTCTGACTCCCAGGTTGGTGCTCTTTCCATTGTCAACAGTATCTCAGGAGGGAATCTCTTGCCTTTTCTCAAAATCCACCCCCTCCACTTGTGCATCCGACCCCATCCCTTCACACCTTATTAAAGCACTTGCTCTCCCTTCTTCCCTCTGTGACTGCCATCTTCAATGGGTCTTCAAATGGATTTTTTCCCCACTGCTTTCAAATATGATCATGTCTCCCCTATCCTAAAAAAAACCCTCCCTTGACCTCATGGTTCGCTTCCAATTATCACTCTGCCTCCATCCTCTCATTCCTGTCCAAACTCCTTGAGCAAGTTGTCTACACGAGCTGCCTCACGTTCCCTCTCCAGTCTGGCTTCCATCCCTTTCACTCCACAAACTGCCCTTTCAAAGGTCACCAACGATCTCCTTGCCAAATCCTCTACACTACTACACTACACTAAGCGGCCTTCAACACTGTCAACCACCCCTGCTCCCTCTCCCTGACTTTCCTATAACTGAAGACATCACCACCATCCTTCCAGGGTATAAACCCATAATCTAGGCATTTTCCTGGAGTCTTCTTTCTCATTCAACCCATACATTCAATCTATCACTAAATCTGATTTGTTCATCCTTCACAGCATTGCTAAAATCCACCCTTTCTGCTCTATCCAAACTACTACCATATTTATCCAAGCGCTTATCCTATCCTGCCTTGATTACTGTATCAACCTCCTTGCTTACCTCCCTCCCTCCTGTCTCTCCCCACTCCAGTCCATACTTCACTCTCCTGCCCAGATCTTTTTCCTACAGAAAGGTTCAGGCCATGTTTCCCCACTCCTCAAGAACCTCCAGTGGTTGCCCGTCCTCCTCTGCATCAAACAGAAACTCTTTACCATTGGCTTTAAAGCAGTCAGTCACCTTGCCCCTCCTACTGCATCTTGCTACTCTGCCACTACAACCCAGCCCACAGACTTAACTCCTCTAATGCCAACCTATTCACTGTAACTTGATCTCATCCATCTAATAATGTAATAATAATAATGTTGGTATTTGTTAAGCGCTTACTATGTGCCGAGCACTGTTCTAAGAGCTGGGGTAGACATAGGGGAATCAGGTTGTCCCACGTGGGGCTCACAGTCTTAATCCCCATTTTACAGATGAGGGAACTGAGGCACGGAGAAGTTAAGTGACTTGCCCACAGTCACACAGCCGACAAGTGGCAGAGCTGGGATTCGAACTCATGAGCCCTGACTCCAAAGCCCGTGCTCTTTCCACTGAGCCACGCTGTCTCACAGCTCATCTCTCACCTGCATCTGACCTGGATTGCCCTCTCTCTTCATATCTGACAAATTACTCTCCCCATGTTCAAAACCTTATTGAAGGCACATCTCCTCCTCCAAGAGGCCTTCTCTGACTAAACCCTCATTTCCTCTTCTCCCTCTCTCTTCTGCATCTTCCTTGCACTTGGATTTGCTCCCTTTATTCACCCTTCCCTCGGCCTCACAGCACTTATGTACATATTTGTAATTTCTTTAGTAGTTTCTCCCACTAGACTACAAACTCACTGTGGTCAGGGAACATGTCTGCCTACTCTGTTGTACTCTCCCAAACTCTTAGTATAGTGCTCTGCAGAGAGAAAGCTAATACATAAAATTACCACTAGGCCACGGTGTTCCTCTAAATGAGGCTCGGAACCAACTTACCCTTATGGAAAGCCAGAAAAAAGAAGGGTTCATGAAAGAAACCCCAAGGTGCTTGCTCCTAGGAGTTGTATTCCAGCAAAGAAGCGGGGAGCCATCAGCTGTGACTTTCCCTCTGCTGCTGAGTTTCATAATGTGTCAGCAACAATTACAGTAGGTTAGAGAGTGCTGATGTCAAACCTCTTGTTCTCCTTGATACTAGTCATATTTTTTCACCCTTATTCATTGCTTTTCTAGTTCAAAGCACTTCTTCACACATCAGCTCATTAATCAGTGGGTGAGCCTGAGCCAGAAGAAAATTCCTACCCTATAATACAAAAACAATATTTGAATGGGGGCAAAGAATCTATAATTAGACTGTAAGCCCATCGATTAGACTGTAAGCCCGTCAAACGGCAGGGACTGTCTCTATCTGTTGCCAACTTGTTCATCCCAAGCACTTAGTACAGTGCTCCGCACATAGTAAACGCTCAATAAATACTATTGAATGAATATAATGTACTATTTCCGAGTAAATTTCTAACTTGAATAAATAACCCTGCTCTGCAGGACTGTTGGCCACTTAAAGAGTATTGAAAACATTTCTGCACAGAGTGCTCAATAAATACTATTGATTGAGTTTATCTCTTAGAGGCCAATCAAAGTAGATTAATTGATTGGAGGGAAAGCTGAAGTACGATAGTCCAAGGGAGTCGGTAAAGATTGAGTAGAAAAGTTGAATAGAGAAAGGTTTCTTAACCATTTTGATCCCTGTTCTGCGTCATTCTGCCTGTCTTGCTTTCAATGCAGTCCTGACATAGTGAGGACAACAAGCTGCCAAATATCTCCCATCCTTTCAGAAAGATGTCCCAGAAGTCCAAGGGATCATAGCAAATATATTGCTTCCTTGTCCATTTAGTGGAGAAGGTGTGAGTCTAATTTGTAATTATAGGAGTTAGGGATAAAGGATTTTTTTCCCTCCCTATATTTTTCAGATAGTTGCAGTATTGTCTGTATTTATCCATATGAAACATCTGGCTAAATAAATGATAATTTCCAAATCCATTACCTATTTTTAAAAGCTCTTTCAACTCATGTCTCTTCCATTCTCCAAAGCAGATTGCCACATGGGGCTTTGAGGTGTGGAAATAGATAAATGAAAGGGCCACCTCATCAATAAATGAATAATATTTGTTGAGCACCTGCTGTGCCCGGAACTGAACTAAGCACTTGGGAGAGTACTACAATAGAAGTAGGCATGGTATCTGATGGCAAGGAGTTCACCATCTAATGCGGGAGACTGACAATAAAATCCATTACAGATAGGAGGAAGTAAAAGAGTGTATAAGACATGTACATAAATTTTGCAGGGGCTTGTAACTACTTAAAAGCTTAGGTGGCATGGAAGTACTTAAGTGATAATAATAATAATAATAATGTTGGTATTTGTTAAGCACTTACTATGTGCCAAGCACTGTTCTAAGCGCTGGGGTAGACATAGGGGAATCAGGTTGTCCCACGTGGGGCTCACAGTCTTAATCCCCATTTTACAGATGAGGGAACTGAGGCACAGAGAAGTTAAGTGACTTGCCCACAGTCACACAGCCGACAAGTGGCAGAGCTGGGATTCGAACTCATGAGCCCTGACTCCAAAGCCCATACTCTTTCCACTGAGCCACGCTACCTTCCAGTGGCAGTTGGAAGGATATGTAGGGAGATTAGAAATTAATTGGGTGAGTAAAAAATTCCATAGCATTTAAAGAAAATCTGCCATGTGCAGAACACTGTATTTGGTGCTTTAGAGCATATCACAGAAGTAGAAGACTCAGTCCCTGCCCTTGAAGAGCCCACCGTCTAATGTAGGGCCTTTCTCTCAAATGGACACAATGTTGTTTGTGGCACCCTGCATGTAATTTGGACTAAATCTGGCAAAGAATAAAAAACTGCCTCCCTGCACCTTTCTTACTCTTTTTACTCTTTTATTAGAAGAGTTAAGAATCACCTCTCTCCTACTATATACAGTGACGGTGCCTGCTGCACTCATCCTGGGTATATAGCACATCCTGAAAATTATCCTGGACTTGTGAGTATAGCACAGTGCAGGAATGGATGGATAAGCTATAAGTAGAGCTTAACAGGTGGTTTCTAAAGCACCTGGCTGTCCCTCCATATTTGGGTTCTCCCTGTGACTGAATTTGGTGAGCTTCACAGGTGCACAGATCATTTCCCGATGTTGAAATGCTTGGTTGTGTTTTTTTTTTAAAAGTTTCAAGAAAACTGGGGCTTTGCTTGAGCCTTACTTTTCAGAAGGATTTGTTTTGTGTGCCATTCTAAAACTACTTAATCTTGTACCTTGACTTTATTCATCAGCAGTACCAGCTTCATATTTTCCTGACCTTTGCTTCTAACTGATTATGCTTTCCTGAATTTGGAGGCTGCAGGGAAAAGCCAGAGCAAAAGATGAGCCAAAAATGTATATTTATTTATCACCCTATTTTCTTTTATTTCCATCCGTGATCCTGCTTAATCATATTGAGCACTTGTGTGCAGAGCACTATACTAAACACTTAGAAGAGTACAATATTAGTTGGTAGACATGTTCCCTGCCCACAATGACCTTTTAGTCTAAAGGGGGAGACAGACATTAATATAAATGAAATTATGGATATGTGCATAAGCACTACAGGGTTGAGTGAGGGGTGAATAAAGAGTGCAAATACTTGTGTACCGTGAATGGGAGAGGGAGAAGAGGAAATGAGAGTTTACTTGGGGAAGGTCTCTGGAGGAGATGTGACTTCAATAAAGTATTGAAGGTGGGGAGAGTAATTGTCTGTTGGATATGAAGAGGGAGAGCATTCCAGGCCAGAGTCAGGACTTGGACGAGACGTCAGTAGTGAGATAGATGAAAGCAAGGTACATTGAGTAGGCTGGCATTAGAGGAGTGAAGTGTTTGGGCTAGGTTATAGTAAGAGAGTAGCGAGATGAGATAGAAAGGGCCAAGGTGCTTGAAAGCCAATGGTAAGGAGTTTCTTTTTGCAGAGGTGAATAGACAACCACTGGAAGTTCTTGAGGAATGGGAACATGACTTGAATGTTTTTGTAGGAAAATTGTCTGGACAGGAGAGTGAAGTATGAACCGGAGTGGGAGAGACAGGATGGAGGGAGGTAAGCAAGGAGGTCGATGCAGTAAACTAAGGCAGGGTATGATAAATGCTTGGGTTAAGATGGTAGCAGTTTGGAGAGGAAAGGGCAAATTTTAGCGATGTTGTGAAGGTTGAACCAATAGGATTTGGTGACATTCAATATGTGGTTTGAATGAGAGAGATGAATTGAGGATCATGCCAAGGTTATGGTTGGTGAGTCAAGATGGTGATGCTGTCTACAGTGATGGAAAAGACAGGGTTTGGGTGGGAATATGAAGAGTTCTGTTTTGGACATGACATTTTTAAACATACAAATTTAGATCAGTGTTCACACTAGAGGACAATGATTCTATCACTTTAATAATCACATTTTTAAAAATTGCAAATTTTTAATTTAAACCTAGGGTGGTACATAGGTTCTTGAGGGAAGTCAGATACATAGTTTCAGAGCAAGTGTGTATGCATACTGCTGCCTACTAAGCACATTGGAATTTGTGGTTTTGTATTTACTTATGGAAAGGTTTTTTACATCCTATATTTCTTTGATTCTAAGACTTATAGTTTAAAGTGAGAATTTGTAAAAATGATTGTACAGACTTAGATTTGGGCACTTGCACCGGAAATGTTTAATCAAGCCAAGAAAGTGAAGTCAGGTATTATTTGGCTTCACAGATGTGGAATGAGTCAATCAGTCTTGTTTATTGAGCACATATTCTGTGCAGAGCATTATACTACATGCAGTGGAGAATACAATAGAGTTAGTAGACCTGATCCCTCTGCTCAAGGAATTTCAGATGGGGAGATAGGCACTAAAATTACAAATAAGGGGAAGCAATAGAGCCTTATGTGCTAATAATAATGATAGTATTTCTTAAGCCCTTATTATGTGCCAAGCACTGCTCTAGTGCTGAGGTAGATATAAGAGAAGTAACATGGCCTAGTGGAAAGAGCACGGACTTGGGAGTCAGAGGTCATTGGTTCTAATCGCAGCTCAGCCACTCATCACCTGTGTGACTTTGGGAAGTGACTTCACTTCTCTGTGCCTCAATTTCCTCATTTGCAAAATGGAGATTAAGATTCTGAGCCCCTCCGGGACAAGCTGATTACCTTGTATCTTCCCCAGAATTTGAACCAGTGCTTGGTACATAGTAAGCACTTAACAAATACCATTATTATTATTATAAAAGGTAATCAGGTTGTCCCACCTAAGTCTTCATTTTCCCTACTCCCTCTCCCTTCTGAATCACCTATGCAATTGGATCTGAATCCTTTAAGCACTTAACATTCATCACACCCTCAGCCCCAGGACACTAATGTACATACTAACAATTTATTTTAATGTCTGTCTCCCCCTCTAGACTGTGAGCTCCTGGTGGCAGGGGGCATGTCTACCAACTCTGCTGCAATGTACTCCCCCAGCACTTATCACAGTGCTCTGCACATAGTAAGCATTCAATAAATTGAATTGATTGAAAGAACTACCTCATTCTTCCCCCCTAATGATAAAGTGGCCCTTAATTTTAATTTGGACTTATTTTGCTTTTGTCTACAGAGAGCTTGTTTTGGATAAATAAATAATTCTGTAAGAGGGTCTGACCCTCAAAATAATGCAGAGCGAAAGGTTTACTTAAAAACAGGCATATCCTGACCCATGCTACAAGCATAGAACCATCGTAATTTGAATGAAAGTAATACCTTAGCTTAAAAGGCTAATGTTAAGGCAAAAATGGATGAAGTTGTCAACCAGTGCAATTTCAACATACTTGTATTTTCTTGTACTAAACCTTTCTTTAATGATAAATTCTACTTTTCAGGGACCAATTTAGAGTCTGTTGTTAAATTGCTTCCAGCCTACTGTGGTATGTTGTTTATTTTAAGCAACAAAAAATATTGATGCTAATAAATACATTAGAGGTTTAGCATTGAGATTGTATCTGAAGTAATACAATTGTTTTTTAACTTTGTATTCTCTTAGGATTCCTCAGTTCCTTTGCCAGAGCATTAAAGTATTTGTTGTTCTCTCTTCCCCAAAGTCTCTATGTGCACCTCAAGCAAAAATCTGCATCTTTTGGGGATAGTAGGGGAGCAGCAATGTTCTACAGTCAATATTTGCTTCAAAAGATCTTCTTAAAAGTTGGGATATTATACTGGCTATTGAATTTTTCTAGTAGATAGTGGCCAAAAAAGACTAATGAAGACTTTACCAAATGCAGTAAAATTAAACTCTGCTGGAATTAAGCTGGGCCCTCTCAGATTTTCAGTTTCCTCCAAAACTTGGAAATGGAAATCTAGAAAGTTGAAAGTGCCGGAATACTGTCAGGAAGAGCAACTCCTGGAATCTCCCTTCTACCCCACACCACCCACTCTCTTGTTCCAGTTCTCCACAAGATAGTCACCGGCTCCTCCTGCTCCAGCTCCTGTGACTAGGCTAGGGAGGAATCTGGGGAAGAGGAGCACTTGGACCCCCTGCCCTTTCTAGAGAAAAGATCTGGAAGCATGGAAAGCTAATGTTTTACTTCAGCTGCCTCAGAACCCATGTAGAAATAGCCAGGGGAGAGAGTTCAGGCTGAATGATAGGACTTTGGGTTTTGAATTTCAAATTGAGTGCCACAAAAGGGCATATTATTTAAATTTCCACTACCTAATTTTCATGGACCTTTTTGAAAGGGAAAAAAAATAGCAGTTCCCATGAGGACTGAGCTTTGATACATTGGGTGTTAGGGTTGGGTTGGGAAGGCCATGACAAAATACTAGAATGACAAATTCAGCCAAAAACCAGAAGCAAATAAGGGGAACAGCACCAGTGTTCAGGCTTCTACAGCTCCAGGAGGCCAGACAGAGCCCACTAGATGCAGCCTTCCTGACATTTAAAGCATCAGGAAGATGTCCTGCCCTGCTTGTTCAGCCCAGCAGGACCCCTCTCCCCAAGGAATAGCAGGGGGGCCATAAGGAGTCATTCCCTTATGGTTTTTTTAGGATGGGGGAGACATGGGCATGTTTGAAGGCAGAAGGGAAGAAGCCATTGGAGAGTGAGTGGTCAAAGATAGAAGTTAAGGAGGGGAGGGGTGGTAGTTCTTATAAATTGAGTGGGAATGGGGTCCGAAGCACAGGTGGAGAGGGTGGCACTTACGAAGAGGGAGGAGATCTCCTCTGAGGATACTGCAGTCTTAGACTCCCAAGTCTTAAGAACCAGCTTTCCTTCCCCTTCCCCACCCAGGTTTGTTCCTCACATACCTCTCCTTTCAACTCTGATGGTCTCTGAGTCCAAGTGGTTTTAGCCAACTATTAGATGTTGCCTGCACTGCTGCCCAATTATCCTAGTGGCCACAGAGATGGTTTGAGTTGTTTTAGCTGGGGAGTTTAAGCAGAGTCCAAAAGATGATCCATCTCAGGGAAAGAGAGGGGAGTGGGCTGAGCTTGGGCTGCACAGGGTACTTCTCTGCCAAAGAGTTAACTGTGTTATTCCTCAAAAAAAAAAGTCCTTTCTAAAGCAAAGAGGAAGTTATTCTATGGGGCAAAAAAAGCTTTCAAGTTACACAATTACAATTTAACCAAACTACTAACAACTCATTAACTGACATGAAAAAAGAGAAGGGTAAGTTCTTCAGTGAAACTATTAGTGACTAGGAGACTTGGGGATTTGAGGCTCATTAGTGACATAAAACTGGGCTGTGGGACCTACTAAGCATTTTGTTCAAATTTTTTCTCCCTTTTTTTCCTCATGGGTGGATGTGGCTATTATGGCAGAGCTTTCACTCAGCATATCCCGGGAAAGGAGCGCAAACTCCAAAATTATTGTATTATTGCATCCTGATTTGAAGTGTTATAGCATTGCTCAAACCATTATATTGGTAGTTTGAATTCATACTCTTCTAGCCCAACAATTGTAGAAAAGCCTTCAATTTAAGATTTGACTGTAGGGGTGTGACTTATCCAGATATCACGGATAGAATCCATGGCCCCCATCCTAGGCAACACTTTTTAAGCATAGGGATTTATTTAATTGCCTGGGGGATAGGGAAAAAGTGAGCTAGAACTCATTTTTGGTCCACTCCTGAAAAAAGCTGGGTAAGGGAAAATCCCCCTAGTTTCCAACCCATTTTTATTTAGAGAGGAATAATTCCAGAATCGTAAGAGACCCTGACTGTTCTAATTTCAGTCAAGGCTGTCTTTCTATCCCAGAATCCTAGTTAGAAGTAACCTTGAGAAGTCATGCCCCAGCCCTCTGTCTCCAGCAGGTGTAGGCCAAAACCATCCAAGAGAGAATCAATCAATAGTATTTACTGAGCACTCACTGTGTGCAGATCACTGTACTAAGCGCTTGGGAGAGTACAAAACACTGGAAGACAGTTTCCCTGCCCACAAAGAGCTTACATACTCTCTTGAGGAGGGATTGAGCCTTTTCTAAGGATCTTTATAAGCTCCCTTGGAAAGTGGGTATAGTGTTGAATTACCCCAAGCATCAGGAAGCTCTACCCCCAATTTTCTCTTGCTATTTAACCCCATTTTTCTAGTTTGACCCTCTAAGAGGAAATCAATGGCTTGACTGATGGGTGGCTCTCCAGCTTTTATAGGTCCAGGAAGAAGATTCCATAACCTCCTGTACTTTGGTTTCACAGCTTTCCCAATCAATACTAATGCACGCACCTGCTGTTATCTCAGCAAATTTATGAGTTCACTCCTCTGCTGGGATAGGAAAAAAAAACCTAGTCACCATTTTCTAAGGAATCACTTTTACTGTGTGTGAAGTTTTTTAGGAAGTCAATTTCTCCTCTCCAGACTAAATCTCTATTCCTTTTAAACTCTTCTCATCAGGTCAGTTTTCCAAACTTGCCATCATTTTCCTTGCAACATAGCAAAAGGCTTCAGTTTTGAATTTTATCGTAATTTTTCTTAACAGAGTCGAAAACATGCAAGCAAAGTGCGGTTGTATTACATGCTTCACCCCACAGATGGTGGCTGTCCGGCCAAGAAGCTTCGATCAGAAAATGTGAGTATACCAAAGAACATTTCCCTCAATAATCCTTTCAGAAATTTTGCTTACTGTGACCCTCTTCCAAGCTGTTTCATTCTCATCATAGCTACGGAGACTCTTATATTGGAAGTTAATGATTAAAGAATTAAAATGCTTAACACATAGAAGCAATTCTCCATAAATAATTCTAATATGTTTTATATACAAAAGTAATACCTTCATTTTTGGTTCTTGGTTCTAATTTTGGTGGTTGGCATTACTGAGTCTTGGAGACAGTCTCAAATACATACTAATTTATGACCCATGAGGAGTGGTCAATTGGCAGTCATTAAATGGTCAGGCCCAATAGTTCAATAATAATAATAATGTTGGTATTTGTTAAGCGCTTACTATGTGCAGAGCACTGTTCTAAGCGCTGGGGGAGATACAGGGTAATCAGGTTGTCCTATGTGAGGCTCATAGTTAATCCCCATTTTACAAATGAGGGAACTGAGGCACAGAGAAATGAAGTGATTTGCCCACAGTCACACAGCTGACAAGTGGCAGAGCCAAGATTCAAACCATTGACCTCTGGCTCCCAAGCCCAGGCTCTTTCCACTGAGTCACATACGTAGAGGCTGAAAACCTGTATGTTTTGCAAACCTGTCATTCTCTCCTTCTACATAATGGTGGACACAAGGAAACGCACCTCAGGATCTTTATACTAATCCAGGAAAGCATTTTCAAATATGACCTGGACACTATCTGCAAGATTTAATGGCAGAGTTTCAGCTGGCTAATATTTTAGTTGTGACTTGCCATCATAAAAATTTGGTTCAACACTGAAACTTCTTAGTTTTCAGCTAATAATTAGAGTAGCTAACCTTGTTATTCAGTGCCTTATGGTCTCTGGTCACCTCTTTTTCTAGGCATGGTTTCTTGTCCTGATACTGAAATAGACCAAGGGACATTTAGAACAGGGGAAGGCCTCAGCATAGCAGTTTCTCCTGAGGCATTTCTTTTCTATTGTTCGTTATGTTGAATTGCGTTCTTGTTTCCATCAAAAGCAATGCCTATTCCCGTATTTAGTTCATCTGCTTGAATTTTATGAATCTCGTAGTGGTTCCTTCCAGTTCAGCAAACTGTGAAAGTGACTCTCTGTGGCATTGTAAAGTCTCATGATTTTATATCTTCATTTTGTCCATATCTTCAGTTGAAAGACTCACCTCCTTTTTAGATCCCTATTTTAACAGACTAACAGTTTTCTCAGGCCAGGAATATTTCCTAATCCAAACTCTGAGGCCTTCCCCATTTAAGCCCTCATTTTCCCTATTTCTTCTCTTATGCATTGCACTTGGATTTGTATCCTTTAAGCACTTCATATTCACCCCACCCTCTACCCCACAGCACTTACTTACATATCTCTAATTTACTTTAATGCCAATCTCCCCCTCTAGCCTGTAAATTCTTTTTGGGCAGGGAACGTGTCTATAAATCTGTTATATTATACTCTCCCAAGGGCTTAGTACAGTGCACAGCACACAGTAAACTCAGTAAATGAAATTGATTTGATTGATTTGATCTACCCTTTTTTTCATCGTCATTGCTACTGTAGCTGTCCATTCCCCCTTCATTAATTTCAGTCAGTATAGACAATCTAATACTTTTTTATTCAATTTTCATGTAAATTTTGGCTAAGTCTTTTCCATAGGATTTATATTTGATACTGACTCTCACATGCCCTCTTTTTCCATTTTCAGGGCTCTCCTGGTTTTATTTTTTTTCCTGTCACTCTTCTTTAGATATCTTTGACTATGTATCTCATCCCACAAATCCTTAAGTCTAATTTTCATTTGAATCCAAAATTTTTCTTACAATTGAATTTCTTATTCATCGTACATCCTCTTTTTCTGGAATCCATTTATCTTTATCTTCACATTTGCTTTCACAAAATGGTCTGAGTTGATCTCACCGCTCTTTTTGCCCTTGCCCTACAAACCATAGTGAGCCTCTACTCTCGTGAACTGTGTAATAAATCATGTTCCCTCAATTTCTATTACAGCAAACCACGTGACTACTCTGTTCCTCCTTTTTAACCTCTGGATATCCTTCACCCTCAAGATATTATTCTTTCAGGGTAGAAATAGTGCCCTGTTCTTCCCAAATCCCAAGCCATGGCTATTACATACTGCATTGATATTCCTTGAGGTTTTTGCCTTCTTACCAGCAGGAGGAGATGAAACATTTGAATTGAAATTTGAGATACAATTATTTTTTCATGTGACCTGGTTTGGTTCCTGCGGGGATGATCTAATGATGAATGACTCCTAGACAAATAGCAGAGGCCCATGCAGAAAACATAAAGAATGGGGATAACAAAGCAATTTAGTGCTGTTCATTTGCAGTAAGACATTTTCAGTGGAGCAACAAGAAAGTCAAAGTGGCTCAGAACTAATGTTCGTGGCTCAGAACTAATGTTCCTTAAGACATTGAAAAGATGGGAATATATTTTCTTATTCATTATTATTTTGTACATTTTTAGGCTCTTCCTATGAACATGTTTGAATGACCTGAACTTTCACATCACAGTGAAGTTGTGTATCATTATAGAAATTTTCCATTGGAATTTATACCCTGAAACTTCAGTCAGTGACTCAGCACAGCTACCATACATGGTGATGGCCCAGTCTGCCTGTCATGAACTGTTTTGGATCTACAGACGTTTGAGGATAAAAATTCCTGGCCTTGGTTGCCCCTGGAAGGTGCAGTGGGGCTTCAGTTTGTCGACTCTGTGAACCTAAAGTTTATTCTGGCCTGATCCAGCCTGATTGGTTTGTGGCTTTAGGGCATTCTTTATGTATTTAAGTGCAAACTAGGTGTCAAGTGCTGTTCTAAGTGCTGGGGTAGATGACAGGTGAATCAGGTTGGACATAATCCTTTCCCAAAATCTGGCTCACAGTCTTAATCCCCACTTTACAAATAAGGTAACTGAGTCGCAGAGAGGTTAAGTAACTTGCCCATGGTCACATGGCAGACAGGTGGTAGAGTCTAAATTAGAACCTGAATTCCCCCTCACCCCACCACCACCTCAGATCCATGCTCTATCCACTAAGCCCTGGTTTGTCCGGCATTCATGTGAAATTCTTTCAAACTGAGATTTGCAGTTTTTCCCTTCATTTGTTTCTGGATGGACAGTGATCCAATATATTTAAGTTAATTCCATCCCAACTAGGTAATTCAGGTCAAACAACCCACTCTGGGACCTGCATCAGCTAGATATGCTGCACAGACAAATGAAATTTGCCAGCTCTCCCCTTTAATGTGCATGATGTTTACATGGTCACCGTGACTATTTTTCCATTAAAAAATATGATAAAGTAGACTCTATATAAGTCTATCTTTTTCTTAAGTGCGACTTTTACTTCTGAGTTGTTGTTTAATCCCAGGGCCATGTAATTAAGCCCGTGGTTGGGTTTCACTCCATCACTGTATTTGAGTCTAGCCAAAAGAGAGTTAAGAAATTTCGAACAGCTCTCAAAGGGAACACAATCGCATCATTACCTTGTGCAGCGTACAGTTGGCCCAGTCATTTCAGCTCACTGGTGGTGGTGTTGAGTCACGGCCCAGTGATTTTAAAGGGTGTTAAAAGGCAGCTCCTTGAGTCTGATTTGCTTTGAGTCCAGTTGAAGCCCTCTGTAAGGTATGCAAAATTTAAGATGATACAGTTATAGCCAACATTGTAATAAAAACCACTACTGCTTTTGTGAGGCTTGGTATTGCAATATAGCAAACCCATGATTCACCAATTAAGAGCCCCTCCCTAACACCAAGCACATGTGATAAATGAAACCAAAAGGGAAGAGGGATTATTTTTATTGTGTACTCCTAATGGGATAAGGTCTTCTTTAGCTACAGTATAAATATCATTTTACAACTGGTCTTTAAAGAATAGCTCCTATTTTACTTAGCATAAGATAACAGCGAGTATTATCTTCTACATTATTTAACACTCATTATACCTTGGTTATAAAAGTACTTATTAATCATCCCAATTATGACAGTTGCTTTACTGTTTTAATATTTTGAAGAGGAAAAAGTTGAATCTTCAGAATATTGAGTGATTGTTGACCTTTTTCTTTTCAATTTGTTTTTAATATTTCTCCTGAACATAATCCAAGAAGGTCACCAGTTCTATTAGCAACCTCCTGAAATTACCAGTCAAGATGTCAAGTCCTAAATTGGACAGATTAGTTTGCTTAATCTCTCATTAGCCATTGACTATGTTGCTCTTTTGGAGACAAATTTTGGAGTTGAACTATAGAGATTCTAGTCTACAGAATCTTCTATTCTTCAAAGAACATAAGCCATGTACCAAGGGGCAAACATCCTTCCACCTTTTTTCTAGTGTACATTAAGATCTCATGCTAAAATACAGCTTCCTCTTCTTGGACAGGGGAAAGACAGTCAAGGCAAGATATGATTGAGGGAAGAATGTAACATAGAGCATGATGCATTGTAAATGGTTTCTGGGATTTCAATCAGTGTTATATACTGAGCATTTACCGTGTACAGAGCACTGGGAGACTTGCTTTGGGCTTAGGAGACTGCAGTCTGTAAAATTCTGATTGGAAGGGATTGTGTCTACCAAGTCTTGAAAAAAGCACGGACCTGAAAGTCAGAGGACTTGGGTTCTAATCCCATCTCTGCCATTTGCTTGCTGTGTGAACGTGGGTAAGTCACTTAGCTTCTCTCTGCCCCAGTTTCCTCAGTTGTAAAATAGGGATGCAATAACTTGTTCTTGCTCCCATTTAGACTCTGTGGTCTGTGTGGGACAGAAACTGTGCCTGACTTGATTACCTTATATCTACTCCAGCTCTTAGAATGAGACTTGACACACAGTGCTTTTTTATGGTATTTAAGCACTTACTGTGTGTCAAATACTAAGCTCTGGGGTAGATACAAGTTAACGAGGCTGGAAAAAGTGTCCAGCATAGGGCTCACAGTCTAAGTAGGAGGGAAAACAGGAGAAATGAAGCATGGAGAAATTGTGACTTGCTCTAGTCACATAACAAGCATTTGGGCAGAGCCTGAATTAGAACTCAGGTCCTCTGACTCCCTGGCTTGTGCTCTTTCTATTAGGCCATGCTTCTCATGAAGTGCAACACAAAATGCACAAAACAAACAAAAAAACCTTGTGTATACTTTGTGTATATATGTATATATACTTTATGAATATATCTATATGGATCTGTATACACATAAATATATAAACATACCTATATATAACATATATAAATTATAGATATAAAATATTTACAACTAGGGTGGTTAAAAGAAATATTTGAATATAGAAGATATATAAAATATTTAGATGTAGGCCTTATGTTTAGGACTTTAAAGTTAATTATAAAATTATTTTTTTAATTGTCTAGGTTCTTGTCACATGCAAATAAGGATTTTTGTTTTTTCCGAATATGATTCTAATCACATTTAGCATATCTAGCAGCCAGTGATTTGAAGGACTGATTCAGGTAAAACAAGCTAAGTTGGTGACCAAAATCCAATGGGTGTCTGTACAAAATAAACCGTGCCACAGTATAAAAATTTAGAAAGAAAAAGATTTGGTACAGTATGGTTCATCTTATTAGTAATTGAGTGTCCACTTGGTGTAGTGCATTGTACTAGGCTCTTGGGAAGTACAGAATAAAGAAGTGACCCATTACACATAGTGGATAGAGCATGGGCCTGAGAGTCAGAAGGTCATGAGTTCTAATCCTGGCTCCATGACTCATCTGCTGTGTGACCTTGGGCAAGCCTTTTCACTTCTTCGTGCCTCAGTTACCTCAGCTGTAAAATGGGGATTGAGACTGTGAGCCCCACATGGGACGGGGACTGTGTTCAACCTGATTTGCTTGTATCCACCCTAGTGCTTCATAAAGTGCCAGGGCACATAGTAAGCATTTAACAAATACCACAGTTATTATTATTATCATTATTATTATTATTAACTTACACTCTAATGTGGGGGAGACAGATATAAAATATTTACAACTAGGGTGGTTAAAATAAATATTTGAATATAGAAGAATGGCTTGAGGTTTTACAGTGCAGAGAAAGGTAGCTTGGTACTGACCTTCTTCTTGCAGTATAGCTCAGACCAGAAAATATTAGCTTGAGCACAAAGAAGCAGTATTCTTACAGTAAGATGGTTTGCTTGTGCAGGTCTTCTGTCTGGCTTGGTAGGCTGCCATCTTCCTGTAGGGGTTTTGGAGAACTGGTCCTGGAGGTTTCTGCTCTTGACCTGCTTAAACTGCTTGAGGGTCCACTGCTGGCAACGTATATGGGTATGGGGCAATAATAATAATAATAATGCTGGTATTTGTTAGTGCTACTATGTGCAGAGCACTGTTCTAAGCACTGGAGCAGATACAGGCTAATCAGGTTGTCCCACGTGAGGCTCACAGTCTTCATCCCCATTTTACAGAGAAGTGAAGTGAGTTGCCCGCAGTCACAAAGCTGAAGAGTGGCAGATGCAGGATTTGAACCCGTGACCTCTGACTCCCAAGCCCGTGCCCTTTTCACTGAGTCATGCTGATTCCCGTGGGCTATGGGGTTGGGGTAAGGCCTGGGGAGGCATTTGAATTTCATCTGACATCAAGCTTATTCATTCATTCAGTCGTATTTATTGAACACTTAGTGTGTGCACAGCACTGTAATAAGCATTTGGGAGAGGACAATATAACAGACCTATTCCCTGCCCATAACAAGCTTACAATCTAGAGGGGGAGACAGACATTAATATAAATAAATTACAGATATGTACATAAGTGTTGGGCTTGGAGGGGAGATGAATAAATCGAGCAAGATAGGTCGATGCAGAAGTGAAAGGGAGAAGAGGAAAGAAGAGCTTGGGGGGGGAGATGTGCCTTCAGTAAGGCTTTGAGTGCAGGGAGAGTAATTATCTATCACATTTGAGAAAGGAGGATGTTTCAAGCCAGAGGTAGGATGTGGGAGAGGGATTGGTTTCTAGATGGATGGGATCAAGGTACAGTGAGAAGGTTAGCATTAGAGGAACAAAGTGTATGGACTGGGTTGTAGTAGGAGAGTAGTGAGGTAAAGGTAGGAGGGGGCAAGGGGATTGAGTTCTATAAAGCCATGGTGAGGAGTTTTTGTTTGCAGAGGTGGATGCGCAACCACTGGAGTTTCTTGAGGAGTAGGGAAATGTGGCTTGAATATTTTTGTAGAAAAATGATCTGGACAGCAGAGTGATGTATAGACTGGAGTGGGGAGAGACAGGAAGCAGTGAAGTCATCAAGGAAGCTGATACATTAATGAAGGTGGGATTTTATCTCTATTGCTGTATTGTACTTTCTAAGCATTTAGTACAGTGCTCTGCAGACAGTAAGTGCTCAGTGAATACAATTATTACCACATTAATCCAATCTCTTATTCACTTTGGAGGAAAGGGTGGATTTTAGATGTTGTGAAGGTGGAATTTACAGGATTTAGTGATGGATTGAATATGTGGGTTGAATGAAAGAGAGGAGTCAAGGATAATGCCAAGGTTATGGGTTTGTGAGTCAGGAAGGATGGTGGTGCCATCTATAGTGATGGGAAATTCAGGGGAAGGATAGGGTTTGGGTGGAAAGGTAAGCAGTTCTGTTTTAGAAATGTTAAGCTTGAGGTGACAGGAGGACATCCTTTAGAGATGTTTTGAAGGCAGGAGGAAATGCTCCCAGAATGGGCTTGAGGATAAGGTTAGTGCTGCACACCTCCCAAATACATTTTCTGCATGTTAAATTTCTTTAGCACTAGCTATGGCTTGTATACAAGCATCCTAGACACAGTATTTTTCAAGGAAAAATGATCAAGCACCAAGCCTGTTTTTTCTAGCAGAGACCTGATCTGTCAGTCAGATTCTCGTAATGCAGTGTTATAATTGGGGTATTCGTTAAACACTTACTATGTAAAGCCTAGTGGATTAAAGCATAGTCCTGAGCACCTGAAGTACCCGTATTCTTATCCTGGCTCCACCAGGCCTTGGCCAAGTTGCTTCACTTCTTTCTGCCTCAATTACTTCATCGGTAAAATGGGGAGTAAGACTGTGAGCCACATGTGGGACATGGACTGTGCCCAACTGGATTAGCTTGTACCTATCCCAGCACTTAATATAGTACCTGGAACAAACGTGCTTTTTTTAATTAAAAAAAGTACTGTACTAAACACTGGGGTTTTTAGGATTGTTAGACCCTTTGAGGAGCTGCCTTACTTCATTTTCGAGCCATTGGGACACCATTTAATAAAGGACAGTGCAGCATGAAGGAACAGTTAATTCTGTAACACAGGGATCTGGGCAGCCACTTGACAACCTCTGCCTGTCCTGTGGTCCGTCAACTTAACGATACTTTTGCTGCCTCAGCTGAAGACCCTGGAGGAGAAGGGAATGTGGAAAGAGAGTGTGGCCTTATGGATAGAGCACAGGCCTGGGAGTTAGAAGGGCCTGGATTCTAATTCTAGATCTGCCAATTGTCTGTTGTGACCTTGGGTAAGTCACTTAGCTTCTCTTGTGCTTCAGTTACCTTATCTGTAAAATGGGGGTTAAGACTGTGAGCCCATGTGGGACATGGACTGTGTCCAACCAGATGAGCTTGTATCTATCCAGCATTTAATACAGTGCCTGGCACATAGTAAGCGCTTGACAAATACTATTTAAAACAATGGGTTCTGCCAGCCACTGCTGTGGAGAAGGCAGTGTATATGGGTGTGTGTATGTATGTATAGCTGTCCTTTTTCTAAGAAAACACTTCACAGAATAAGAGTCTATCCACGTGGCAAGTACCTGTTACTCAGGCATGGTCCTGTTGTGAGACTTTTTGAGGTTGAAGGCTCTGTGAAGTATCCCAACACAAGAAAGCCATACTCGTGAATTGTTTCTCCAGAGATAGTGAGGTTTTACACAGGACCATTCATATTCTCTCTCCTGGTGCAGGCTGCTGGGGAAAGAGATGCAGTCTGTGCCCTTGAGACAGAAGTTATCTCTCTCTGTGGGTCCTCTGCAGCAGCAGAAATTGCTGTGCCCTCCACTACTTTTCGCCAGTTGTGGAGGGAAGAAGCAGTAGTAGTATTTATTGAGCAATTACCATTTGCTAAACATTGAGTTAATTACAAGGAAAACAAATTATGAGCCCTTGTAGAAAAGGGGAGTGGGTCTAGTCTAAACCGGAGGGTGAAGAGGCCCATAGAACAAGAACACTGGAAAACTAAGGGACAATCAATGACTAAATCAATAGTCCAAGACAGCATCGTAAAACAAAGCCACACACTTATTGGAAGACAACTTGTACTCATCAAGTTTCCAAGCACAGTATTTGATTACAAACCTGGCTGCCCCTCCAACACTGGAACAGTTTCGAAAGCTGCTTAAGGGCAGGGGCCTTCTGTTTCATGTTGGTCCAGCAGAAGGAAAACAAGCTGGATCTGTATGGGGGGGCATTTAAAAAATCAGGGGTCGCTGGCCTGGTTGGCCATTCACAGTGTTCATGGCTACCAGAGGCTGAGCCGTCCTGCAGGGTCCATGTGCTTTACCAGGCAATTTAGTATAATATAATGCCAGCTGGTGGCTCTTAAAGAATCAGGGATCACAGTCCTGCATGGCTACTGGTAGGCTGTCTCTCAGGCCCGCAATCTCGGTGTCATCCTTGACTTATCTCTCTCGTTCACCCCATACATCCTATCCGTTACCAAGACCTGCCGGTTTCACCTTTACAATATCGCCAAGATCCGCCCTTTCCTCTCCACCCAAACTGCTACCTTACTGCTACAGGCTCTCGTAATATCCCAGCTAGACTACTGTGTCAGCCTTCTCTCTGATCTCCCTTCCTCCTCTCTCTCCCTGCTTCAGTCTATTCTTCACTCCGCTGCCCAGCTCATCTTCCTGCAGAAACGCTCTGGGCATGTCACTCCCCTTCTAAAACACCTCCAGTGGTTGCCTATCAACCTCCATTCCAAACAAAAGCTCCTCACTCTAGGCTTCAAGGCTCTACATCACCTTGCCCCCTTCCTACCTCTCGTCCCTTCTCTCTTTCTACTGCCCACCCCGCACGCTCCGCTCCTCTGCTGCCCACCTCCTCACCATCCCTCGGTCTCACCTATCCCGCCATCGACTCCTGGGCCACATCCTCCCGCGGTCCTGGAACGCCCGCCCTCCTCACCTCCGCCAAACTAATTCTCTTCCCCTCTTCAAAACCCTACTTAAAACTCACCTCCTCCAAGAGACCTTCCCAAACTGAGCTCCCCTTCTCCCTCTACTCCCTCTACCACCCCGCCTTCACCTCTCCGCAGCTTAACCCTCTTTTCCCCCCATTTCCCTCTGCTCCTCCCCCTCTACCTTCCCATCGCCTCAGCACTGTACTCATCTGCTCAACTGTATATGTTTTCATTACCCTATTTATTTTGTTAATGAAATGTACATCGCCTTGATTCTATTTAGTTACCATTGTTTTTACGAGATGTTATTCCCCTTGACTCTATTTATTGCCATTGTTCTTGTCTGTCTGTCTCCCCCGATTAGACTGTAAGCTAGTCAAACAGCAGGGACTGTCTCTATTTGTTGCCGACTTGTTCATTCCAAGCCCTTAGTACAGTGCTCTGCACATAGTAAGCGCTCAATAAATACTATTGAATGAATGAATGAATGCTGTACACTAAGGTACCCTGAACACCACAAGTACTTTACGGGGCAATTAGCAAAATATATTGACAACATATTCAGGGGTGACAGTAAAACTTGACTCATTCTGAAATGGAGCTGAGGAGAGATGAGACGGTGGCTCCTTTAAAACCTGACTGTTCCCGTAAGACTGGATGTTGTGAAGAAGGGCAGAGGGTGGGAAGTGAGGTCTTTCTAGTTGCAGCCCAGTGTGGCTGAGCCATGGCTTTCCAGCCTGGGCCAGAGATTGACATTCTTCAGCCTTGCCCTATGCCCCAGACTCAAGCAGGGGCTGGAACCATGGAAGAGTCAGATTCACATCTTGGCACAAACACCAGTGAGGGGCAGCCCAGCTGCATTTATTCAGTCGTATTTGAACACTTATTGTGTGCAGAGCACTGTACGAAGGGCTTGGAAAGTACAGTTCAATAGTGGAGTCCTCAGTCTAGGAGGCTCAGCTGAGCATTTTTTTTAATAGCATTTGTTACGTGCTTACTGTTTGCCAGGACTGTTCTAACACTGGGATAGATACAACCTAATCTGGTTGGGCACAGTCCATGTGCCACATGGAGTTCATAGTCTTAAATTCTTTGTGCCTCTCAGTTACCTCTTCTGTAAAATGGGATTAAGTGGCATGCCCAAGGTCACACAGCTGACAAAGTGTCAGAGCTGGAACTAGAACCCAGGTCCTTCTGACTTCCAGGCCTGTTCTCTATTCACTAGGCAATGCTGCTTCTCTGAGCATTCAAAATAAAAACCCCAAAAGTGTTGGGTCTGAAATCATTATAAATGGAACAGTTGATCTAACAGTTATTCTTTTACCAGACCATTCTGTCTTCCGGCCCTGGTCATAGGCCCCTTTCAGTGGAATGTGACCCACCCTAGCCCCTTTCTCCAGGGATGCCCTGGTCCCTGTAAACAATGGTGCTGACTCAGAGCTGAGGAGGAGAGAGGCTGGGTGCTTAGAGCAAAAACACCAGACTCAAGTGCCTGGTGCTGAATTTGAACTGGACAGAAATTATAGCAGCTGGAAACCACGGTGGAGAGACACCCTGTGACAGGAGTGCAGAGCTGAATTCCCATCTCTGATCATTTCTCACCTTGTTCTTTTCCCTAGGTGCTGGGAAGTTGGGTTGGATATATTCAATATAAGTGGAAAACATGGGAAAGTTTTTTGGGAAAAAAGCAAAAGCACAACTTTCTTTTTTTAAACTCAATATCAGGCATAGATTTACTAACTAGAAATGGGAGATGACTTTCACTTTGATTAGCAGAACCCCAAAGTTTAGGAGCTGTCACATTTCTTTATAAAGTACTTTTTTTTTTTTTATCAACTAAAGATTACTCAAGGGACCTCAAAGAGTTAAGGCAACTTTCAAAGGACCTAACGTACCACCAGGAAATCGTTTATATCCAAGGAGAATTCTAGGAAATGTCTAGTGGAAAGAGGCCAGAGTCATACTTAGTCCCTGTCCTACATGGGGTTAATAGTCTGTGTCCAACCTGATTACCTTGTATCTACCCCAGTGCTTAGAACAGTGCTTGACACAGTGTTCATTCATCCACTCAATTGCATTTATTGAGTGCTTACTGTTTGCAGAGAACTGTATTAAGCACTTGGGAAAGTACAGCACAACAATAAACAGTGGCATTCCCTGTTCACAACGAGCTAACAGTCTAGAGGAGGGGAGACAGACATCAATAAAAATAAAATTACAGGTATGTATGTAAGTGCTGTGGGGATGGGAGAGAGCAAGAGCAAAAGGAGCAAGTCCAGGCATGGCAGAAGGGAGAAGGAGATGAGGAAAAGTGGGGCTTAATCTGGGAAGGCCTCTTGGAAATGTGCCTTCAATGAGGCTTTCAATAGGGGAAGAGTAATGGTGTGTTGGATTTGAGAAGGGAGGGCAATACAGACCAGGGGCAGGACATGGGCTAGGAGTTGGTGTTGAAACAGATGAAACTGAGGCACAGTCAGTCTAAGGTTAGCATTAGAGGAGTGAAGTGTGTGGGGGCTGGGTTGTAGAAGGAGAGAAGCAAGGTGAGGTAGGAGGGGGGAGAGTTGGTAGAGTGCTTTAAATTCCATGGTGAGATTTTATTTGAAATGGAGGGGGGATGGGCAACCACAGGAGTTTTTTGAGGAGAGGGGTGACATGTCCTGAACATTTCTGTAGAAAAATGATCCGGACAGCAGAGCAAAGTATGGACTGGAGTTGGGTGGGACAGGAGTCTGGGAAGTCAGCAAGGAGGCTGTTGTAGTAATCTAGGCAGGATAGGATGAGTGATTGTATTCACACGGTAGCAGTTTGGGTGGAGAGGAAAGGATGGATTTTAGCGATGTTGTCAAGGTGGGACCGATAGGATTTGGTGACAGATTGAAAATGTGGGCTGAATGACAGAGAGGAGTAAGCATTTAATACATTCCTAAATACATATTAAAAGAAATGCCATATTGTGAAGGTCAGGAGACCAGACCAAACTCTGCCATGGGCCTGCTGTGTGACCTTGGGAAAGTCACTTAACCTATCTGGGCCTCAGTTTCTTGGTAGGGAACATGTCTGCCAACTCTACTGCATTGTCCTCTCCTGAGTGCTTTTCACAGTGGTCTGCACATAGTAAGCACTGAATAAATAACCTTCATTTCTGAAACTGTACAATGGGAACAAGATACCTGCTCTTTTTACATCTTAGATTGTGAGCCACAGGTGGGACAAGGATAGTGTCTGATAGTTATATCTAGCCTACTGTTTATTACAGTGCTTGGTGCTTAACAGAAAGCCATAACTGAATAGCCTCATATTCTGTTTTTGTTGAATTCCACTGAGTCCTGATTAGTTAATAGTCTTCTAGGCAGAGCCAGTAAAGGGCCCCAAAAACTTTCCCAGAATGATCTGTTGGCATTTCTCCTAGTCAAGAAATGGGATTGGAAACATCTAGCACTTAGCTTTTATCAATTTAGGATTTTTCCTGTCAAGATATTCTCCAGGGTCTATGGCAGAATGCAAAGGAGGTTTGTTTCAACAGGCAAGCATACTGATTTTAGGATGTAATAAAAACCTTCACCAGCCCCATGATTTAAGATGAGGTGCCATGTTTCTAAACCTGCAAATCATGCCATTACCTTAAGTTTTCTCAAAGGTACAACTGTGGGTTGTACTATTCCAAAATCCAACAGCCATTTTAACAGCAGATTAGAATCATCATGAGTCAGCAGACGTTGGATATTTTTACGATAATACTTATAGACTGAAGTGGTGAAAATGGCAGGGATCCAAACTTTAGCACTTCATTTTGGAGAGAGAGACCTGCTTTCTACTGGTAACACTCCAGAAATATAGAAAAAACTTGGATTTGAAGGACATTTATTATTGTTGCTTTACTTTGAGCTTGGAATTATTCATTTTCTAGGCTCATACTGACATTCTTATTAGAAATTTGGTGAGGACACTGAATAAAAATTCTCTTTTGCATCTACCCACAGTGGTTTGTTAGAATCTCACAGAAAGGTCTAGCTTTTCATTCATTCAGTTGTATTTGTTAAGCACTTCCTGTGTGCAAAGCACTGTACTAAGCACTGTATACAATAACAAATGGATACATTCCCTTCCCACAATGAGCTTTTCATAAGATTTACACATTTTATGATCTCTGGTTAGTTCTACCAGTTGGCCAAGATTCACTTTGAAGTGTATAATATTATTAACACAAGTCCTGCTACAAATTAGCAAAATGACTAGTCATTCACAACAGATTAAGCATTTTCACTTTTTTTTTGGCCTTTCTAAAAAGTGCAATGTAAAGGAATTTCAAATTATCTTTCATAAAATTTATCACCCTCTTAATTTATGCAAGGACAGCAGACAATCTGCCAGAATGTCAAGAGCAAGATGAATTAGAACATAGGAAAGGGCATTAGTGGGTCAGAAAAATGGCCCATCCATATCAGTAGTCTTCTCTGATGGTAGAAGTAGAGTCCTTGAAGGAACAGTGTATTTTTCCCTTATTAGATAGGGTGGAAATTTTAAATTCCTCTATTCTTCCTACATAATCTTGTCTTTCTCTCTGGAAATCAAATTTCTACAAACACCCTGCCAGTGTTTGGAACACCATTATCCCGCAAATTTCTCTAAACAACTGGAATCTTAACAGGAAAGTTTAAAGCAGTGTAGTCCTTTTCCTTCATTACTTTTTGTCTGAGTCATTTTGGATTTGGCCGCAAAAACAGCTTCACAAACAACACAATAAGATATTAAAAGAAGGATTTGTTGTCTTCTTTAACAGCGTGTGAATCCTTTTGAAAGGCTGAGGCAATTGGGGATTGGTTGGGTAGTTTGGGATATAGGAAGTGCATGCAACTCCTTCCTCATGCCCCAGCATTCTCCTCCCTATTTCCTATCTGCGCAGTTCTGTCTTCTGCAGAAGTGGAACTGCACCAAAAATGGCCATGGTTAGCTGGAGGGGGAGATTGGCAGTTATTTCATACCCTTTAGTCCTCCCCTCTCCAGGATCACTATAAAGGCAACACTTGAGGCCTGTGGGATCTGCAGAGGTTCTTTTGATTTGGGTGTTGGTGGCCATCTAGGAGGTATTAGAAGCCCTAGGGAGTCAGTGGGGGAGCAGAGAGAAGTCTTTGTGGATGTGTCCATCTAGCATCTCTCCACTCCCCAGCATGTCTTTATCATTCCTACCAGGTGCAGATTTGTTATTGTGTATAGCACATAGAAAAGAAACACAGAAGAAAAAAGTTATCTTACATGTGTGATTGCACTCTTTTGTGGTTAGCTCGCTTCCACGCTGGCCTGGTGTACAAGGAATTCCACCATTTCTGAACTCTTAAAATAATTTGTTCTGCAAATGTGTCTCCAGAGCTTTTATTACAGTTTGTGGGGTTTAAACTGGAGTTGATTCATATAATTATTCCTAGTGTGATTCATATGTGTTTGGTTTTGTGCTGATTTTGCCTTGAAACATTGTTGCCCTGTAAAAATTGCTGCTCCAGGGTCTAAGATTTCTGTCCCTCCTGGTCCGTTCAGTCGTATTTATTGAGCGGTTACTATGTGCAGAGCATTGTATGATGTGCTTAGGAGGGTACAATACAACACAGTTGGTAGACACATTCCCTGCCTCCAAGGAGCTTAGACTAGACTGGGGGTCTGGGAGAGATGGGAGGGAAACAGATATTACAATAAATTCCAGATGGATACCCAAGTGCTGTGCGGCCATGTTTCTCCCTTACTTCTGTGGTCTGGCTCAGCATATATCACACCTGCCCAAAGCTCAGAATTTCTGCCAGGACAGCTTGTGATTATGGGCTATTTGTTCAGTAAACAAAATTTTAATTCAAGCATTAAATTTTGATGGAAGATTCCTAAAAAAGGGGAATAATAATTGTGGTATTTGTTAATCACTTATGGGCCAAGCATTGTACCACTCTGGGGTGGATACCAACAATTGGGTTGGACACAGTACCTGTCCCGCATGGAGCTCACAGTCTCAATCCCCATTTTACAGATGAGTGAGTAGAGGCACAGTGAAGTGTATGTGTATGTATAACTTTCCATGCAGCCCAGGATGAGCAGCCTTTTGCCATCTCTAAAGCTGTGCATTGCTCCTCCTGCTCTGGTATGGAAAGAGCTCGGAGCCTGACCTTCTGCTGGTGGCCATGCTCCCCAACACCAAGACCAAAGTTGGATGAGAAGTAGGGAAATTGCAGGGGTAGATAGATGGGAGAATCTGCCCAGTACTGGGAGCAAAGGCCTTGGAGTTCCATTAGAGCTAGATGGATTGCCCAAGTTTTCTCTGCCTTTCTTTCCCTGTCTACCACCATCCCAGCAGTCCCACACCTTGATTCTCTATCATTTAGTTGAGTTGTGTATTTTAATTTTCACTCAATTCTGTGGTTCCTTGATTCAATTTCTCCCACAATTTTTTCATATGAAATGATCATCACACAGTTGAAGTTATTTCACAAGACTGCTTCTGATTTATGTTTAATAAAAAGAATAATACAGGGAAAATATTAAAAACAGGTGAACTAACCAAAAACAATTCACCCAAATTCCATTTTCCTCCTGTAAACCTAGTGGGGCATTAGCTTCTGCCCTCATCCAAAGAGTCTATGTGCCCAGAAATACTGAGCAGCAAAAGCTAGAATTTCTTTTTTCAATCTGGACCTGAATGTTCCTTCTGTCCTCCCTGACCCCCACATACTTACTACCAATAAAGTGCTTTCTCTTACCACTCCCCTTCATTACAGTTCTCCTTACAGTGAAAGTGGAAGTGTGGCCTGGTGGGAGGGGAAAGCCAGAGAAGAGAGTAAAGGGAAGGAAATTGAGATATCTCTCCGAGTGATATATGAGAAGGCATTTATTTGTTAAATTTCTATAGCTCTATTTCTCCAAAGAGTCTTAGAGTCTTTGAAGATAAATTTGAGGACTTAAAAAAAAATCAACACTCTTCAAAGATGAGAGCCAAAAGCAGTTAGGGAAAGAATGAGGATGATTTTGGTTATGGGAGGGGGGAATAGAGAGGAAAGAAAGGGAGAAGAGAGCAAATGATGAAAAATATATCTGATATGGGTAAATAGAATACAAACTTATCCTTGTATTTGATCATCATGAAGTAATACTCATGGCTGGACACAAGATACAGGGTTTGAGGATTCTTGCCAGGCTAATTCCAATTGGCATTATTTTCTGGACTCTATTATAAATATTTTAATTTACATGCATTTTTAATATTTCTCTTTTTAAACATTAGGGTAGTAGCCTATTTCTCATGATAATTCTAAACACTCAGTTTTTTCCCACTGGCTTTTCTTCCTCCTCATCACCTGTCCTGAAAGACCTGTATAAAATGTCTCTGTTATGCTTCCCCTACTCCACTCTCTTAGATAACATTCACTCTCATGGCTTCAGCTCCCACATCTAGGTCAACACCAAAAGAGCTCAGCTCCATCCCTGGGGCAAGGATGGTGGAGCGTTTCATCCTAATGTTGTAAAGCTAGCCCCCTCCCGGAATATTCCAGATGATCTTGCTGGGGAGGAATCTCACCTGAGCCAGCCAGAAATCTTACTTTTTGCTCTGCTGGTAAGGAACATAATGGACTGGTTTGAGTTTTAACTCCTTTCATTTCTTTTGTCCCCCTTCTGAGAAAAGTTCAACTGAACTGTGAAATGATCAAAAGCTTGGCAGCTAGAGGGATAAGGAGGAAAAATGAAGAGATTGGACAATTCACAACCTGGATACTCTGTCCTTGTATAACAGGGAGTTGGCTGAAACACATTTGGCCGTTTGACAAGAGATTCTTATCAATTTGGTGCCATTAGACCATTGAGGAAAAGAAATCTGGATGAGTTTCTCTGGAACCCATCTGTTTGTGCACAGAACAGTCTCTAACAAAGTGAAAAGGGACATTATTACCTTAAGAGTTAGAATAAAGTCCAGATTGTTTAGACATCTGAGTCCATGACGGTTGCCTTAGTCAAGGAAATAGGAAAGGAGTATTTCTAATATATATCAAAAATGTGCGTAAGTTATCAAAACTTTTAATCTTCCTACTGTTATGAACATTTGGTTAGAGGGAACACAAAAGAATACTTACATGGCTGAAGTGTATTTAAAAGGTCTCAAGATTTGATTGGTCACTAAGAAAAGATGTCTTAACCTAGTATAACTACGTGAAACTACTGTTTTTGAGCTAATATTAGTTTAATTAGATTGAATGAATTCTTCATGTTGTGGTGATCCAGTCATTGAATTAGAAGTGAATTGGAAAAAATGATCTGGATGTGAACTAATTGAAGAAAGGTTTGGTGGCAGGGGCAGTAGGGATGCGCGGGAGTTAGTGGGGAAAGGTTTCTTGGCCCAATACTACATGAAAAAAGACAAACGCAGTAAAGGTTAACCACACCAAGCCCTCAGCACAGATATGTTGCCAGAGTTCAGATGTTTAAGCAAGTTCCCTTTGGTGGTCCTTCATCTGCTGCAGTCACTGATGATCTGTGAAGTCTCAGCATCTTTCATTGTGCACTTTTCTTTCAAGTAAAACATCTTTGAAGCCATGTAAAATATCTTTAAAGAACTCTAATAGAAGTATGACATGGACTCTGTAAGAAACACTTTTGTGGGATTTTTTTTTTTATAGACAAGGCCTTTGTCCATTTAGACTTAAAAAAAAAAAAAAAAGACAAACCACCACCTCAGGAAAGACATTAAAATTATCCTAACTTCCAATTACTGGGAGCCTTTTATGGATCCGGGTGAACCCAGGTGTGGATGAGATGTGACTCACCCGAAAATGCCTTTGCTCCTGCAGCTTCTCGGCCATTTTCCTCTCATTTGAAAATGCTGGGTTTGCTTTTATGTTGACACCAGACAACTCACTGAGACAAAATACACAAGAGGCTCAGTTGTAAAATCTGGTGGCTCTTAACCAAATTGTGACATTTCACAAACTGAACTTCAGGTAAACATCCAACCAATACATCAGCTCTAGAGTCAAGATCTTGTGCTCACGAGTCACATTTTAGTAGGAAGTAGAGTAATTCTTTTAGCAGAATCAGTAAAAAATGTAAATAGACTAAAAGAGAATGGCACTCCTGACTCATAATGGCCATGTTTGCAAACATCAAGCTGTATTTCTGGAAAGGATTTTTTTATGGAGAATTATCATTTTCTGCTAAAATCTGCATTGGATAAATCGAGCCCTTGGTGTAAAACCAGGGTTTGCTGGTAGGGTGCGTTGCTGACAGTAGTGACATTGGTGAAGCCTTATTTGTGGAGAACTATCCTGGCATAATGGAAAGAAAATGGGCCTGGAAGTCAGTAGCTTAATCCTGAGCCACCTGCCTTCTGTGTGACTTTGGTCAAATCACTACTTTTCCTTATCTGTAAAATGGGGATTCATTGTGTGTCCTAATCTTGAGAGTCTGGAGTCTAATCTCAGCTCTGCCACCTGCCAGCTTTGTGATCCTGGTGGCTCAGTGGAAAGAGCACGGGCTTTGGAGTCCAAGGTCATGAGTTCGAATCCCAGCTCTGCCACTTGCCAGCTGTGTGACTGTGGGCAAGTCACTTAGCTTCTCTGTGCCTCAGTTGCCTCATCTGTAAAATGGGGATTAAGACTGTGAGCCCCACGTGGGACATCCTGATTCCCCTGTGTCTACCCCAGCGCTTAGAACGGTGCTCGGCACATAGTAAGCGCTTAACAAATACCAACATTATTATTATTATTAAGTCACTTCACTTCTCCATACTTCAGTTCCCTCTTCTGTAAAACAGGGATTCATTGTGTGTTCTTCCTAATCATCATAGTCAGGAGTATAATCCTAGCTTTGCCACTTGCCTGTTCAGTGACCCTAGGCAAGTCATTTTGGTCTTTGTGCCTCAGTTCCCTCATCTGTAAAATGGGGATTGACAGCCCTATGTGGGACAGGGACTGTGTCCAACCCAATTATCTTGTATCTACCCCACCGCTTAGAACAGTGCCTTGCACATAGTGCTAAACATTTATTATTAAATACCATTGTTATCACATATTTGTAAAGTGTTTATCACATATTAAGCATTTAGCAACTACTCCAAGTTAGTATTCACTGTTATACTTGTCTGACCACAGAGCCTCCTCTGGGAGCGCTGAGATATCTCATTTCCTTGGATGACTGATGGCACCCCAAACTCTTCCATCCCATAGCTTGGTTCTCCCTCCTTGCCACCCCCCGAGGTCTTCATGGTAGAGTACACTGTTTAAGGAGACCCATGGAGGGAGGATGAAGGGAACAGAGCAGAAGCCTGAGCACCAGGTTTGTCGTCAGACATTTGGCCGCCCTGAAGAGGAGAAAAATCCACTGCTTCCCTTCTCCAGTCAGAGCTCTGCACCATGAACTCCTTGTGGACAAGGAACATGACTACCAAATCTGCACTACTGTACTCTCCCAAGTGCTTAGTATAGTGATCACATGCAACAATCACTCAATAAATACCACTGATTGATTGACGGAGGACATTTTGGGGGTGGGGGGTTTTCTTCTTCCCTTGCCTCTCTCCCACCACATATTGCCCAAAAGCTGTTGCATTGTTTTCTCAGGTCCCTGTTCATCAGGAGTCACTTCAGATCAGAGCTGGACATTTAAAAAATTTTTAGCCACCATGTGGGGCCTGCACAGTTTTCCTTACTGCTCTGCCACCCATTTCAGTGTTAGGTTCTGGGGCAAATAAATGCCTTGATCACTTCACCATCTGAAGCCAATGCAACGTAAGCCAGTCAAGAGGCATGTCTTGGCTTAACACAGAAAACATATCAAGTGTATAACATGTCATCCCATCTTGGCTTTAAGGACAACTGAAGCGGGTGATTTTGGCACCATTAGAAAGTATGTGAATCATTTTTTTTTCTTCTGGAATGAGAATTGGTTTCACCCCCTTTAGACTTGGCCAGTGTTAGCTTTTTCAGGATAGGGTTGGTAGGAACCTTTAGGGGTCATGCAGATTGAGCCCCTGCCTCCAGGCAGGAGGGAACCTAAGTCTATCCAAGACAGACAGTTATTCATCATGATCCAAGTTCACTCTTCAGAGAAGGAGGTGCTACAGACTTCCTCAGTCATCTCTGCCAAGGATCTAAAAGTTAGGAAAGTATTCAGTTCACACTAAATTTTTCATGTTTTTATATGAATGAGATATCTACATTTTTAGTTTAGATGGGCTTCTGATCTCTCTTCATCAAGTATTAAACCCCGAGTTCTTTCTATCCCTACAGCCCCTTCAACACTAAAGTGTTTACCCCTCCATCAGTATTTACATCAATATATATGTCTATGGCTAACCCTGACACTTACTCACCTAGATTTTCATAGATTTTTATCTTACCATATTCTTGCTATTACCATTTATATCCTTTTTAATAGTTTAACTGCTTACTAAGTGCCAAGCACTGTCCTAAGCACTGAGGTAGATAGAAGATAATCAGGTTGTACCATGACCCACTTGGGACTCACAGTCTATCAGAGAAGAAGAATGGCACCGAATCGCAGTTTAGCAGATTAGGAAACTGAGGACTAAAAAAGTTAAATAACTTGCCCAAGGCAGGTGGCAGAGCTGGTATTGGAACTCAGAACCTCTGATTCCCAGGTCTGTGCTCTTCGTACTAGACCACACTGCTTGTTCTCCCTCCAACTCCTACTCCTTGTAAATAATTCATGTCAGTTTATCTCCTTATTAAATTGTAAGATCTTTGAGGTCAGGGAATTTGTCTTTTGCTTCTCTTGTACTCTTTGAAGCATTTAGTAAAGTGCTCTGCGCCGAATAGGTGTTCAGTACATTTTGTTGATTAATTGAATGAATGCTGCTGTTGCAGTCCTGAAGCTACTTTCATCCTCCCAGATTTTTCCCTTTCTGCCTAATGTTTTTTACTTAAACCCAGGGTGGTAGAGGTGGAAAGCAAGATGGGTTCATTAGTTGACTTTGTGAACCTAGCTCCTTCCCCACCTCCCCCACTCCCTCTTCACCATCTCTAATTCTCCATCAGTCAGTTGCATGCTTTTAAGTTTGTTAGTACAGTGAGAATGTAAGGAAAACACTCCTTTTAGGCTCTTGTTGTAGAAGACTTTGAAATATATCTCGCTCATTTGATGATTCCTTCCTCAAAGACAGCTATAGAAGTATTTAGTAAGGAAAAAGGAAAATGTTACAAATCATTATGGCAAAGCAGACGGGGAGGAAAAAGATAAGAAATGTGTGATCTGATTATGCACTTATCTACCAATAAACCTAAATTCCCAGCACCCCTCTAATAGCTTTAACAGCAAGCCTCACGACTTGGCAGCAACACAGAGCACTATGATGCAGGAAACCTGTACTGAGGGTGCAACCTCAAAACTTAAAATAGCTTTGTCATTATTACATTCTTTATCCTTTCCCTGTGTTTGGGTCTTGGGAACTGCAGAATTAGATTGCGAATTCAATGGGCAGAGATGGTGTCTAATATTATGTCCTAAACGGTGCCTGGCACCACTTGCTCTGGATAATGCTAATTACCCCATCAATCATCATTTTATTAATATTAACCTTATTGTGTCATTAACAGTGGTTGTGACAATATTATAGTAAGTTGAAATTCCTAGGAATATTGATTCAATCATGTTCAGGCTCCAAGACTCTATTGCATTGGCTACAGTAGGGACAGAAGGCTTGCCCTGAGCCGGATTCAGTTTAATTCTACTACCCTGGAAGAGTCAGTCAATCAATCTGTCAGTGGTATTTACTGACCATTTACTGTAGCTCATCTCTAGACTATAAGTTCATTGTGGGCAAGGAATGTGTTTGATTATTGTTGTATTATACTTTTCCAAGTGCTTAGTATAGTCCTCTGCACACAGTAAGCGCACAATGAAATAATATGATTGAATGAAGAGCACTGTACTAAGAACTTGGGAGAGCACAGAACAAAAGCACTGGCAGTCATGTTACCTAGTCCCAAGGAGCTTAGTGTTATCTTCCAACTCAAACCCTGTACTCCCCCTAACTTTCCCATCACTGCAGACAGCACCACCATCCTTCTTGTCTCACAAGCCTTTAACCTTGTCGTTATCCTTAACTCATCACTCTCATTCAACCCACATATTCAATCCATCACTAAAACCTGTTGGTTTCACTTCACAACATCGCTAAAATCCACCCTTTCCTCTCCTTCCAAACTGCTTCCATGTTAATACAATCATTTATCCTATCCCACCTTGATTACCATATCAACCTCCTCGCTAAACTCCCAACTTCCTGTCTTTCCCCATTCTAGTCCATACTTCACTCTGCTGCCCAGATTATTTTTCTACAGAAATGTTCAGGCCATGTTTCCCCACTCCTCAAGAAAATCCAATTTCTTGCCCATCCACCCCCGCATCAAACAAAACCTTCTGACCATTGAGTGCTTTACAGCCAATCACCTTACACCCTCCTGTCTCACCTTGCTACTCTCCTACTACAACCCAGGCCACACACTTCTCCCCTCTAATGCTAACCTTCTCACTGTACTTCAATCTTGTCTATATCACCACTGACCCCTCGTCCATGTCCTGCCTCTGGCCTGGAATGCCCTCCTTACTCAAATCCGACAGACAATTACTCTCCCCCCACTTCAAAGCCTTATTGAAGGCAAACCTCCTCCAAGAGGCCTTCTCTGAATAAGCCTTCTTTTCCTTGTCTTTCACTCCCTTCCGTGTCACCCTGACTTTCTCTCTTTATTAATCCCCCCTCCCAGCCCCATAACACATGTAGAAATCTGTAATTTTATTTATTCCTATTAATGCCTGTCTCCCCCTCTAGGGTTCAAGCTCATTGTGAGCAGAGAACGTGTCTGTTTATTATAGTGTACTCTTCCAAGGGCTTAACACAGTGCTATGCACACAACAAGCACCCAATAAATACAATTGAATGAATGAATGAACATTAATATAAATAAGTTATGGATTTTTACAAATATGCTGTGGTGCTAGAGTGAGGTGAGTAAAATGTGCAAATAGATGTGCAAGTTGACCCAGGCAGTTAGGATTGAGTGGATTCACAGCATTCCAGGGAGATGCTGGGAGGACAGTCTGGCCTCCAAACCATACAACTTGCCAAGAGTCTGCCCAGCCCAGGAACCTGGAGGCTCAGGTCTTCAGTGGGGCCAGTGTGGAGTGGATGGCTAATCTCCTGGAGGATATTAATCATCTGATGGGGGAGAGGGATGAACACAAAAAGGAACAGAAAACCCAAATTCATTCATTCAGTAGTATTTACTAAGGGCTTACTATGTGCAGAGCACTCTACTAAGCGCTTGGAATGTACAAATCAGTAACAGAGACAGTCCCTGCCCTTATCAAATAAACTGGCCGAGGTCTTGAAATCTGGCTCTGAACCGAAGGTAGAATGCCTCCATGGGATTAGTCTCTTGGTCCCTGCATTCAGCCTGATGTTAGACACCCAGCCAGGATCATCCACCATCCCCAGAACACCTGAGCCCCAGGCCATGAGTAGCATGGGAAAGCTCATTGGTAACAGAGCCTAAGTGTATTTTCCATTTGGTTTTTAATTTAGAGAAAGTTTTCTAAAGAGAGTGAAGAGTTCCTAGCAAAAAAATGATATTGTCTGGGGAAAAAATTGGTATTAGTGGGACAAAGATTTGATTAGTGTATGTATAACTGGTTTAGAGGCTTTTATATACTCTTTGAAAGGAATCCCTTATCAACCAATCAATCAATCACATTTGAGTACTAACTATGCAGAACACTGTACTAAGTGCTTGGTAGGGTATAATATAACATTTTTGACAAATATTTTTCCTGCACATGAGGAGTTTAAAAAATGTACAGGATATCATTGCCATAACTAGCATTTAAGTATTTCTCTGTGTGGGCCTAGGAGTCAGAGGACCTGGTTTCTAATCCCAGCTCTGCCACTTGTCTGCTGTGTGATCTTAGGCAAGTCCCTTAACTTCTCTGGGCCTCAGTAATCACATCTGTAAAATGGGGATTAAATCTTACTTCTGCCTTCTTAAATTGTAAGCCCCATGTAGTACAGGGACAGTGCCCAAGCTCACTAATCTGTATGTACCCCAGCTCTTAGAACAGTGTTTGGCATAGGGAAAGGGCTAAAGACAGACAGTATCATGGCATAGTGGATTGAGCACAGGCCTGGGCAATCAGAAGGACCATCATCATTTGTGGTGGAAGTGGAACGCTGAAAAGCTCCATCTTGAATTTGAACCAGACTGTAATTACACTTAAATGGAAAGATCAAAGCCAGAAAGACAGCAGTTCATCTGTACTATTTCCTTTGAACTTCTAACTGAAGTCCATTCAGACCTTTTTTTTCTTTTTAACCAGCCTTTGAGCTTTCTGTGTCTTTTCCTTTTACTCATTTCATTCTAGTTTCTTCTCTCTCACACATCAACAATCTACTTAGCAATGGGAAGGTCTAGTAAAAATAACTATTTCTGTTCAGCTTCTGAATTAGCAAGCCAGAAATGGAAGTGGCATTTTCTTCAGTAAAGACTTAAAAACATTAACGTGTCTGTAGAATTTGGCATGAACCATGTAGCTACTGAATTAATAGATTGGCGCTCAGGTTTAGAGATTGCATTAAGTATGATAGCTAATGTTCCCATTTTACTACTGATTTGTGCACAACTGTACGTCTTCACCGAAGAAAGCTTTCAACAGGAAGCAAAGACTTTAAATTTTGCAGATCTGAACAAATTGCTAAAGTAGAAGTGTTTTTTGGATTAACTGAATATTCTTTTCAGAGCACTGTGCTAAGCATTTGGGAGAACACAATAAAGTAGAGTTGGTAGACATGATCCCTACCCACAAGGAGTTTACAATCTACATACTACCCCTTCTTTTCCCTCACAGACACTCCTAATAACAAATTCATACACTTTGCAGGAACGTCTGTAGTGGAGTCTGACTTCAAGCCTACTTCATTCATTCAATAGTATTTACTGAGCGCTTACTATGTGCAGAGCACTGTACTAAGCACTTGGAATGTACAATTCGGCAACAGATAGAATCTCTGCCCAGTGATGGGCTCACAGACTAAACGGGGGAGATAGCAAAGCAAAACAGAACAAAACAAAAACATGACAACATCATCAAGATAGATTCATAAGCTGAGATGCCATCTCATCATCCTGATTGATTTAGGTTTTTCCAATTGGCCATCCCCAACGCCACTACCTTAGAGCAGACCCAGAGTCCACTTTCATGATCAATGGTACTGATTGATTGAGTACCTACTGAATATGCAGCCCTGCGATAGTGTTCAGCAGGGTACTAGAATAGCAACACAGGTTATCATTGCTATCCAGAAGCTTACTGATACAATGGGGTAGGCAGTCAGACAAAATCATCTACAAATAATAGATCGTTCAAAGGTATTTATTGAGCACTAGCTGTGTGCCAAGCACTATACTCAGTACAACAGAGTTGAGAGATGCAGTGAGTTTACCTTATAGAGGGGGTAGCAGCATGGCCTAGTGGATAGAAAATGGGTCTGGGAGTCAGAAGGACCTGGATTCATTCATTCAGATGTGTTTACTGAGCGCTTACTGTGTGCAGAGCACTGTATTAAGTGCTTGGAAAGTACAATTCGGCAACAGATAGAGACAATCCCTACCCAACAACAGGCTCACAGTCTAAAAGGGGGAGACAGACAACAAAACAAGTAGACAGGCATCAGTAACCTCAAAATAGATAAGTAGAATTATAGATATATACACATTAAAATAAATAGAATAATAAATATGTACAAATATACCCAAGTGCTGTGGGGTGGGGAAGGGAGTAGAGCAGAGGGAGGGAGTAGGGTGAGATGGGGAAGGGAGGAGGAGCAGAGGAAAAGGGGGCCTCAGTTTGGGAAGGCCTCCTGGAGGAGGTGAGCTCTCAGTAGGGCTTTGAAGGGGGGAAGAGAGCTAGTTTGGCAGATGTGAGGAGGGAGGACATTCCAGGCCAGAGTTAGGATGTGGGCCAGGGGTCGACAGTGAGACAGGAGAGAACAAGGCACAGTGAGGTTAGTGGCAGAGGAGCAGAGTGTTCAGGGTGGGCTATAGAAGGAGAGAAGAGAGATGAGGTAGGAGGGGGCAAGGTAATGAAGAGCTTTGAAGCTAATAGTGAGGGAGTTTTTGTTTCCTGTGAAGGTTGTTAGGCAACCTCTGGAGATTTTTGGGTGGGGGGGTGACATGTTGAGAGCGTTTCTGTAGAGAGAGAATCCAGGCAGCAGAGTGAAGTATAGATTGAAGTGGGGAGAGATAGGATGTGGGGAGATCAGAAAGGAGGTTGGGAGATCCTGGGTTCTAATCCCGGCTCTGCCACTTGTCTGCCATGTCATCTTGGGCAAGTCACTTCACTTCTTTGTGCCTCAGTTACCTCATCTGTAAAATGGGGATTAAGACTGTGAGTCCCATGTGGGACAAAGACTGGCCCCTACCTGATTAGCTTATATCTACCCCCAGTGCTTAGAACAACCCTTAAGAAATATTATCATTATTGTTATTAGGGAGAGACAGACAAATAAAGAATGTATAATATATGATAAATATGTAATATGATAATATTGGTATTTGTTAAGCACTTACTATGTGCAGAGCACTGTTCTAAGCGCTGGGGTAGATACAGTGTAATTGGGTTGTCCCATGTGAGGCTCACAGTTAATCCCCATTTTACATATGAGGTAACTGAGGCACAGAGAAGTTAAGTGACTTGCCCAAAGTCACACAGCTGACAAGTGGCAGAGCTGGGATTCAAACTCATGACCTCTGACTTCCAAGCCCAGGCTCTTTCTGCTGAGCCATGCTGCTTGTCTAAATTATTATAAAGTTGGTATTTCTTAAGCGCTTACTATGTGCAGACACTGTTCTTAAGCTCTGGGGTATACAAGGTAATCAGGTTGTCCCACATGAGGCTCACAGTCTTAATCCCCATTTTACAGATGAGGTAACTGAGGCACAGAGATGTTAAGTGACTTGCCCACAGTCACACAGCTGACAAGTGGCAGAGCTGGGATTCGAACCCATGACCTCTGACTCCCAAGTCTGGGCGCTTTCCATTGAGCCATGCTGCTTCTCTAATAATAATATTGGTATTTTGTTAAGCACTGTGCGCAGAGCACTGTTCTAAGTGCTGGGGGAGATACAGGGTCATCAGGTTGTCCCACGTGGAGCTTACAGTCTTCATCCCATTTTACAGATGAGGTAACTGAGGCCCAGAGAAGTGAAGTGACTTGCCCACAGTCACACAGCTGACAGGTGGCAGAGCCGGGATTCGAACCCATGACCTCTGACTCCCCAGCCCGGGCTCTTTCCACTGAGCCACGCTGTAATAGCTATGTACATAAGTGCCCCATAATACGACTTGCCTGCCTGGCCCCTCCTCCCCTGCCTGATAGACACTCAGAAATGTCAATCATATTTATTGAGAGCTTATTCTGTGCAGAGCACTGTTCTCAGTGCTTGGGAGAGTACAGTAAAATAGACACATTCTCTGCCCACCAAAAGCTTACAGTTTAGCTAAATCCATCAGCTAAATAGCTGGTGGATTTTGGTTCCCGTTTCCCTCCGGGTGGGGCCAGAGAAGCAGCAGCACCTTTTCTCAGCAACCTTCTCTCACTTTGGTGTCAATAAACTCTGTGCCCTAGTTTTTTCCCATGCAGAAGAAACTGTCTTTTCAGTCATAGTTGCACAGCTGGATAAGATTGCAGTCAGAAACATCATTTAAGAATAGGAAGAGCATCTCTATATGTAAATTTGACTATGAAATGTCAATAGGTAATTGCTTATAAATAATTCAGCCATGTCTGAACTCTGAATGTGTAAGCCTCAGTAAGTATCATCACATATCTTTCACCTGAGAGTGCTAAATAGAGCACTCCTGAAATAAATTGCAGACCCTGTGCATCTTAGGTAAAGTCAGATGTCTGCAGAAATTCCTCAAGGATTAGCTGGAAAGGATAGAGCCCACTGGGAAAGATTTGGAGAAGATTTTCAGACTCTTTTTTCTAGGGCAGCCCTTCAGTTCTTGTATGGAAAATGAGTTTAATTTTTGATTATGGTACTTATTAAAGCACTTACGATGTGCCAAGCACGGTTCTAAGCACTGGGGTAGATACAAGTTAAGTTGGACAGAGTTCCTGTCCCACATGGGAATCACAGTCTAAGTGGGAGGGAATAGGATTGAATCCTCATTTTACAGATGAGGTAACCAAGGCATAGAGAAGTTGTGACTTGCCTAAGCTCACACAGCAGACACATGGCAGAGTTGGAATTAGAACCCAGGTCCTCCAGCTCTCCAGCCCTTGCTCTTTCCAATTTTCCATGTGTACTTTTTACAAGTGCTTTAGGAAATCCATTTCTTCCCTTCTTGTTGGATGATTCTAGAACTTTGTTTCCCCTATTATTCATCTTGTTTCTTTTTCTCTCTCCATACAGGGAAGTGATGATGATGTGGTGGATAAGAACAAGTGCTGTACACTTTGTAACATGTCTTTTACCTCAGCGGTGGTAGCGGAATCCCATTATCAAGGGAAAATACATGCCAAAAGGTTAAAACTGTTGCTAGGAGAACAGCCCCCATTAAAGGCCACAGGTAAGTATGTGTGCAGTGATCATTGGATGATATGAAAAACAGAACACAAAGTTTGTCAGATTCACTATTCACTGGTAGAATTGGTTAGAGTTATGAATAAGTTATGAATAAAAGTTACCCTACAGCTAATAGGCACAGCTATTCATTTTTCTTGCTGTCATAACAACCTTTTAAAAATTGCCCGTGTTCATTATTACCTGTTTCGTCCCTTTGCATTGGTGGTTGATTAGTCCAGGTTGATCTCTGTTACCTTGCACCGGCCTCCCATGTTTGAGAGACAGTGTGTATGCTGAAAGGTCCTGTCTTCTCTGGACTGTGGTGACAGACATCAAAACTCTCTTTAATTATTGAAAGCTTCAAAATCCTACAAATAACCCCTTGCGTTAACTCCAGCATTTCATTTCTACCTTGGAGGAATTGAAACCTTTAAAAATAGTTTGGATCACCAGCCCTTGTATTTTTTTTCCTAGATTATCTTCTTGGTATTCCTGCACAGGTTCCAATAATACCAGCTCATTAACATTTGCATTGAAAAGAAAATCAAATGTTAGAATTAGATAGCATTGTCGTGTTATGGTTCCTCCAAATATAAAATCCCCACGAAGCTTTAGCGTCAGTGTGAAGCCAGACTTCTGCTGTCATTAAATCTGAAGAGAGAATGTGAGGACAAAGGTGCCAACCCACAATACAGGCACGAGAATTATGTGGAAACCTTCCAAGGTGGGTGGGGCAGGGCATGATTCCAACCCAGGACGGTTCCCTTCCGTTGGAATTCAGACATAGCCATGCATTTTCTATTGCTGCCTAATGAATCATGCAGAAATCGAATGTGTAATTAAATATATTTTAAAATACTCTATAGGCCAAAGAGAGTATAAAATACAGTTCACTTTTATCTGATCCAATGTCTCCCTTTGGAAAGGGTGTTGATCCTTATCTGAGAGAATGAGCTGGATAAGTCATTTAACTTTTGTGCCTCTATGACCTTATCTGTAAACTGGAGATTAAGACTGAATGTTTTTTTTTTATTGTGGTATTTAGTGCTTACTATGTACCAGGTATTGTACTAAGCACTGGTGTAGATACAAGATAGTCAGGTTGGCCACAGTCTGTGTCCCATATGAGGCTCATCATCTTAGTCCCCATTTTACAGATGAGGTAACTGAGGCATAGAGGAAGTTAACTGACTTGCCCAGGGTCACACAGCAGACAAGTTGCAGACCCAGGATTAGAACCCAGGTCCTTCTGTCTCCCAGGCCTGCACTGCCCACTAGATCATGCTGCTCTGTGGGATGAGTACTATGTCCAACCCTATTAGCTTGTATCTAACCCAGCACTTAATACAGTGCCATTAAAAAAAAAAAAAAACAGCAGCAAGGAATGTTCTTGCACTCCCCTTTTCCCATTAGTTTAATGAAAATATTATTTACTGAACGCAGCTGAGACACAGCAAATGTTAAATGGGGTTATGAAATAAGAACAGTTATTACTGAAAGCAAGCACAACTTTTTGTGGACTCACTGGGCATAGACACACAATGAGCTTGCAACTAAGTGTTCATCCTCTAGCTTCTCCGAAAGTCCTGGTTTCCAAAAATAGGTGACTGTGTGTGTGTGTGTTTGTGTGTATGCACACTTATGTGGTCAGGACTGCGGGTCTGGCAGTGGGTTTTTCAGCTCCACACACACACACACTCCTGTAGGTGAATTTCTCTGACAATGGTACCTCAAATCTGAAGAACAAACTCTCCACCAGCCTCTAACCCACCCCTTTATGAAGCTAAAAACAGTATTTTTCCAAAGGAGAGTGAATAGGACAACTTAAAATATTTTCCTGACTCTGGTTATCAGTCACTTTTACCTGAGCTGGTAAACTCAGCCTTTGGAAGGAGTGGAGAAATGAGGGAACATGATCTCTGCTTCTAGTTTTAACAAGTGATCATATTAATTTACTGCTAATAAAAATGATGGGAATGGAAAACAAAAAAAAATCTGAACACATAGAAACAACATAAAACACTGGTTGATTTTCATGAATTCAATTCCCTTCAGACTGGAAAATGTTCCCTGGGTGCTTTGGGAGTTGCAGTCAATAAACCCGAGCTAAAAAGGCTAATTGAAATGCAGCCGGAGCTCAAAGTAACTGAATGGGCCAAAAAGGGAAATGCCCGGAGCCCTGTACGTAATGATTTGATCATCTCTGACTAGTTCCCAGAAAATAAGTGCCCACACACAACACAAAGCTCTTCCTACTTAGCCTGCCGACAAATGTAATAACTTGGGGAGTTGAAGGATTTATGAACAGGGACCCTGCTCTGGGTCAGGATAAAGCATTGTTGATGGGGCACACGGCAAAAGGTGGAACTGCAATTGTCCCATGGATGTTTAAAAGCTTCCCTACTCATCAGCACTAAAGTAACCCCAAATTATTTTTGACACTTATTGAATAAATTGAACTGTTTCCCAAGGCAGGCACGTGATATTGCTCTCCACTGCACCCCTTTCCTCCCTCCTAGGGGGCCACAGGTTCTCCAGTTCTAGTGAAATAAAAATGAAAAAAAAAAAAGACTCCTCCACAAAGCACATCTCCAAAAGGCCTTCCCTGATTAAGCCCTCATTTCCTCTTTTCCCACTCCCTTCTCCATCACTGTTGCACTTGGATTTGTACTCTTTATTCACCCTAGACACTTCTAGACACTCTATCTGATGATTCTGAGTAGTGGGCCCGGTAAATCACCCTTTCCCCCCATCCCCCTGAGACTGCACTTGGATCAGTGCCGTAATTTTGGATTCTCACAGATTGAATTTTGGTCCAGGGTTCTCCCGCAGATAGATTGTTTGAAATACTGGTGGATCCCCTATGGAGCACAGACCAATACTTACGTCTCTGCAGCCTCCATCGAGATGCAGAGGTGGCCTCCACAGGCTCTGAATGAAAGGAAAGTTCAGATGTGTGTAATAATAGTAATAATTGTATTTGTCAGGCAGTGTAAGCACTGGAGACTGTGAGCCCCACATGGGATAGGACCTGTGTCCAACCTGGTTTGCTTGTATTCACCCTAACACTTAGTACAGTACCTGGCACATAGTAAGCACTTAACAACTACCATAATTGTTATAGAAGGTATTGGGTTGGACGCAGTCCCCGTCCCACATAGGGCTCACAGTCACTGAGGTAAAGAGAATTTAAGTGACTTACCCAAGGTCACACAGCAGACAAGTAATATGGGACCATGCATGACTTCCCGAGCCCGGAACCCAGCTTTGTGGATAAGTATTCTCTCAGAGCTGATGCCCTGGGGTGTGTTAGAATACGCATTTTTTCTACTTCAGAAAATGGCCTTGATGGCTGAGCTATTCCATATAGGCAGAGGAGTCAATTAGCAATGTGCAAATGCTGCCATCATCTTGTGGCCCAGGAGTACATTTATGGGTAGATCAATTAGACTTGGGCCTACAATAGCAATTTTAGAGGGTTGCAAATTTTGTCGCTACCATCTCAATCTCCACAGCCCTCCCCTGACTATAGCACTTACGGAGATAACTTTTCTATGCAGAAGTTCATGCCTTAAGCCTCATCAATCGATCAATTAATTGTATTTATCGAGGGCTTACAGTGTGCCGAGTACTGTACTAAGCTCTTGGGAGAGCATAATTCAAAGGAGTTGGTAGACACATTCCCTGACCACAATGAGCTTCTAGTCTATAGAGGGAGATAGATAATACCAATAAGTGAATTTTGGTTATACATAAGTGTTGTGGGGCTGAGAGGGGGTGAATAAAGTGTGCAAATCCAAGTGCAACAGTGATGGAGAAGAGTGGAAAAAAAAGGGAATGAAGGTTTAGTCAGGGAAGACCTCTTGGAGGAAAGATGCTTTTAATAAGGCCTTGAAGGTGGGAAGAGTAATAATCTGTTAGAAATGAAAAGGAAAGGTGTTCCAGGAAAGAGACACAAAGTCCACAGACTTGGGAGGCAGAAGAACCTGGATTCTAACTCTCGCTCTGCCACTTTTCTGCTGTGTGTCTGTGGGCAAGTCACTTCTCTATGCCTCAGTTACCTCATTTGTAAAATGGGGAATGAGACTGTGAGCCTCATGTGGGACATGGACTGTGTCCAAACTGATTATCTTGTAATAATAATAATAATGTTGGTATTTAAGCGCTTACTATGTGCCGAGCACTGTTCTAAGCGCTGGGGTAGACACACGGGAATCAGGTTGTCCCACGTGGGGCTCACAGTCTTAATCCCCATTTTACAGACGAGGTAACTGAGGCACCGAGAAGTCAAGTGACTTGCCCAAAGTCACATAGCTGATGAATGGCCGAGCTGGGATTCGAACCCATGACCTCGGACTCCAAAGCCCATGCTCTTTCCACTGAGCCACGCTGCTTCTCTACCCCAGTGCTTTAATACAATGCCTGGCACATAGTAAGTGCTTAACAAATGCAATTAAAAACACACGAAAAATGGACAGTAAGTGGATGAGAGGTAAACAAGATAGAGGCACAGTGAGGAAGTAGACCTTAGAGGAGTGAAGTGTGTTGGCTGATCTGTAGTAGCAAATCAGGGAGGTAAGGTAATGGGGTAAAGTGATTGAATGCTTTAAAGCTGAAGGTAAGGCATTTCTGTTTGATGCAGAGGTAGATGGGCAACCATTGAAGGTTTTGGAGGAGTGGGGAGATGTGGACCAAACAGTCTTTTGTTGGTGGTGGTTTTTATTTTTTTGGTTTCTTTTAAAAAAATAATCTGGAAAGCAGAGGGAAGTATGGACTGGAGTGGGGAGAAACAGGAGGCAGGGAGTTCAGCAAGGAGACTGATGCAGTGATCACGGCAGAATAGGATAAATGCTTGGATTAACATTGTAGCAGTTTGGAAAGAGAGGAAGGGGTGGATTTTAGTGATTTTTGTAAAGGTTGAACCGACAGAATTTGATGACAGATTGAATGTAAGAGTTGAATGAGATAAATGAGCCAAGGATAATGCCAGCTTTATGGGCTTGTGAGACAAGGAGGATGACAGTGTTTTTTACAGTGATGGGAAAGTCAGGGAGAGGACAGGGTTTGGGTGGGAAGATAAGGAGTTATGTTTTGGAATGTTAAATTTGTAGTGTCAGCAGGAAGTCCAAATACAGGTGTCCTGAAGGCAGGAGTAAATGCATGACTGCAGATTAGGAGAGAAGTAGCCTGGGTAAGTGAGAAGCATTGTGATCTAAGGGAAGAGAGAAGGACCTGGGTTCTATTTCTGGCTCCACCATTTGTCTGCTCTGTGACCTTGGGCAAGTTAGTTAAATTATTTGTGCCTCAGTTACCTCATCTATAAAATAAGAATTAAGACTATGTGGGAAATAGACTGTATCCAATCTGATTTGCTTGTATCTACCCCAGGGCTTAGTTCAATGCCTGGCATATGGTAAGCAGATAACAAATACCATTTAAAGAAAAAAAACCACTTAAATACAATAAATAAAAAAAGAGAGAGAGATCAGGGCTGGAGATTTAGATTTGGGAATCATCCATAAAGAGATTGAAGTTGAAGCCATGGGAGCTGATGAGTTCTCCAAAGCAGTGGAAGTAGATGGAGAATAGAAGGGGACCCAGAAGTGAATCTTGAGGGACTCCCACAGTTAAGGGAAGGGAGGCAGAGGAGAAGCCTATGAGAGACTGAGGTTGAGCAGCTAGAAAGATAGGAGGAGAACCAGGAAAAGACAGTGTCAGTGAAGCCATGGTTGGATAATGTTTCCAAAAGGTGGTGGTTGACAGTGTGGAAGGCAGTTGAGAGGTCTAGGAGGATATGGATGGAGTAGAAGCAGTAGTGTTTGTCATGAAGCACATCATTGGTGACATTTCAGAGGGCAGCCTCTATAGAATGAAGGAGATGGAAGCCAGATTGGAGGAGCTAGAGAGAATTGGAAGTGAGGAAGTGGAGACATTAGGGGTAGATAACTTCCTTGAGGGGTTTGGAGAGAAATGGTAGGAGGGAGATGGGTCGATAACTGGAGGGAGCCTTGGGGTCAAGGGAGGAGGCAGAAGCATGCTTGAAAGCAGTGGGGAAAAAACTATTGGAGAGTGAACAGTTGAGGATGGTGTTCAGAGAGGGAAGAATACTCTTCCGCCTTATTTCCCTTACCTCATCTGTGGCCTCCATCCACTCATCCTCCTTCCCCAGCCCCACCTAAACAATGCTTCATTAACAGCTTCTGCCCCCGATAAGTAATGCGGTATTCCTTGGATTTTGGAGAATCAGGCAGATTGTATTCTTCAGTGGATTCCCAGCAGAAATGGTTTTAGGGTTTTTTTTTCTTTATTCATTAGCTTAATTTTGTGTTTTTCTGTTCCCCGTCCCTATTTCTTATTTCTCTTCCCAAAGCTTCCTTAGTACAAACAGTTCCCCTCAAACACAGGAGCTAATGTTCTTGTTGAAACTTGCATTAAAGAAAATATGTTGTAATACTTATGCCTTGACAAACACACATCCATTTCTTTTTGCACTGTGTACCAAAGTGCATTATTTGAGGAATGTTCCCTAATTCCCCATCAGTTTTCTGTCCAAAACATGATTTGAAAAGAGGTATGACAGAACTGATTATTTTCTGTTAGCCGTCTTCTCAGCCTCTTCTAGTCCATTTTACTTCCTATGACTTACATACCCTCTAAATAATGACCTTTATAATGATCTCCCTTTGTGTAAGTAGAAAAGACCCCAACTCCATTTACAGTGGAAAAGAGTGTCTCATTGAGTGTGGCACTCAGTGGTGGCGAACAGTGTGAAAGAGGCGATGACTGGGTGTGAGGCTTCTACTGTAATAATAATAATAAAAAATAACTCTGATATTTGTTAAGTGCTTACTATGTACTGAGTGCTGGGGTAGATACAAGGTACTTGGGTTGGATACAGTCCCTGTCAACATAGGACTTACAGTCTAAATCCCCATTTTACAGATGAGGGCACTGAGCCAGGGAGAAGTTAAGTGATTTGCCCAAGGTCACACAGCCGACAAGTGGCAGAGTCAGGATTAGAATGTAGGTCCTTCTAACCCCCAGGCCCATGCTATATCCACTCGGCTACGGTATTTCTCTTATTGTACTTTTGTATTTTATATTTGTATTGTATTATTTTGTATTTATATTATTGCATTTTTTGTATTGTACTCTTATTGTACTTTTCCAAGTGCTTAGTATAATGCTTACTGACTGCTCAGTAAATACCACTGATTGATTGGTTGATTGCTGCTGAGGACATTTCAGAAATACTTTCTTCCTCAGTCATACTCTGCACTTTGAATCCAGGCCGGCTCAGAGAAGCCTATGCTACAGATCTTGGTCGGGGGAACAATTGAAAGAGTATGGATTGCTCAGAGTGACTATTTATGCCTACCAGAATTTTATCTATTTGGATAGAACTGTTTCACCTGAACCAGTGTCTGGTAAGCGAATCAAAGTAGGTGATTTCAGTTCATGAGTGGGTTACAGTGCCCAAATTCAGAATTTCAGCAGTGGATTACTTCTGCTCAGTGAATATGACAAATATCTTCTTGGAAGCTCCGACTTACCATCTACCTCCTTAACAGGAGAAAAACAGCTTGGACACTTCTAAAGCCTAAACAATATCATATCATTGATTTTTTTATCAAATGACAGCATAACTTGAAAGTTGTATGGATTATTGCCAGCGTGTTAGGTGTCGAATGCTTGATTGGCGATCAGTTAATATGCTCCAAACTCTAGCTAGCGACATAACCAATGCATCAGAAAGTAACATCCGAAAAATCAAAATGGTGCAATGTCCAGGTCCTGGAGAAAAAAATAAATGGGCAGATTGCTCTGTGACAGTATCACAGCAGCTTCAAGTACCAACATAAAAATCAGTAGTATTTATTGAGCGCTTACTGTGGGCAGTGCAATGTTACTAAGCTCATGGGAAAGTACAATACAATGGAGTTGGTAGATGCTGTCTCTACCCATGAGGAGTTTACAGTCTACAGGGGGAGACAAGCATTAAAATAGATTAGGGAGTGGGGAAATATAAGACTTTTTTACATAAGTACTGTGGGACTAGGGTGAGTATCAAAGTGCTTAAGGAGTACACAGCCAAGCTGTGCAGAGGGGTGGGTGGATAAGGTAAATAAAGGGCATTGGTAACTTTAGGATGGTTTTGAAGGTGGGGAGAGTGGTGGATTGTTGGATGCGAATGGGAAGAAGCACAAATAGTGAATTGGTGCTTCTACAAGACCCTATTTTCCCAGTAGGCATTAATCAATCAATAAATCAATGGTATTTTTTGAGTGCTTACTGTGTGCAGAGAACTATACTAAGTGTTAGGGAGAATACAACAGAATTGGCAGACGTGTTCCCTACCCATAACAATCTTACAGTCTAGAGGGGGAGATAGACATATAAATAATTTATAATTTTTAAAAATATGTACCTAAGTGCTGTGGGATTGGGAAAGGGTTGAATATCAAATGTCCAAAGGTCACAGATCCAAGTGTATAGATGATGCATAAGGGGGAGGGAGCTGGGGAAAAAGAGGGCTTAATCGGGGAAGGCCTCTTGGAGGAGATGTGACCTTAATAATGCTTTGAAGGTGGAGAGAGTTGTGCTGTGGTGAATGTGGATGGGGAGGGAGTTCCAGGCTAGGGGACAGACATAGGAAAGGGGTCAGTGGTGAGATAGATGAGATCAGGGCACAGTGATGAGGATGGTCCTGGAGGAGCAGGGTGTGTGGGCTTGGTTGTAGTAGAAGATCAGTAAGGTGAGGTAGGAAATTATGGTAATAGTGAAGAGACTTCCCTAAGACTTGTTTGATGAAAATGAATCAAATGAGAAAGCTATTTTTAGTAAAGAACGAAGTGTATCAACAGTACCTTGCAGCTCCTCACATTATAAACAGAAGGAGGCTTTCAAAAACTTGCAATATGACATGAAGATAAAATTAAGAAACCTATATTAGGTGGTGGGACTTCAAAGCTGGATAAACCCAGGGAACTACTGACTGACATCAAACTGAGAACTTGTATAGGAGTGCCCCTCTCTACATTGGAGTTACGTTACCTGAAACTCTGGTTGAATTGTGAATTATGTTTTTCCATGGGTTTAAATTATATACATTAGAATCCCTCCCAAAATCTCTTTAAAAGTAAAATGAAATTGCAATTCGTGTGATATATTAAATTGATAGCCATCATTAAATTATTATGTAATACATATGAAAGTATTTTAATACATAACATCATGACATTAAATGAGAAGTTGTAATATGATCGAGAGCCTTTTTAGGAGGCTACAGAAATAGAAGCTGGTCCTACTGATTGAGATAGTACTTTTCCCATCTTTAGTGAAGGATTTGTTCTATTTAGGTTGAACAGCAGCTTTCTCCTCGTTTAAGCACCTTGTAGCATGACAACTCCATCTAAACACCTCTGTGCACTTTTCAATTTATTTTTCCAGCAGAGTTTTTCTTCGTTAACTTTCTTGAAATTCAGCTCAAGGCATTTAAATTTCAAGATCTGAGCTGCTGGTGAAAAAAACATAACTACTCTCTTATCTTTTTCAGCATCTTGCAATGATCCACTGGATTTCTCAAAGTTCTCTGGAGTCCATGTTGGACACTGTTCCCTCTCAATGAGATGTTGTGAACTCACTGACATCTGCACCATTGATTTCTAAGTTAATTGCCTTCCCAGTTCAACAATTTCTTTGGTATCAGCTCTGTGCTTCAAAAATCTGGCACAAACACCGAGCCAGGTTTTCTCAAAGATCCATTTGTTGTTGGTTGCTTTATCTGACCCCAAGGGATAGGAGCAGGGTAAACAGGGTAGGATTTTCTTATCTGTAGCACAGAGCCAAAATGCAAGGGTTGGTTGGGTGGGCATATGTATCGATGGAATTTGGCACCACAAAATAATGGATGCACTTCCAGAGTGGTAGTTGTGATGTGGGCAAAGGAGCAGCATGAGCTAAGGAGCAGCATGACTTAGTGGAAAGAGCACTGGCCTGGGAGTCAGAGAACTTCTTGGCTCCACCATAATCGTGCTGTGTGACCTTGGACAAGTCACTTAACTTCTCCATGCCGCTGTTCCCTCATCTGTAAAAAGGAGATTCAATACTTGTTCTCCCTCCTACTTAGACTGTGAGTTCCATGTTTCCCCTGATTATATTGTATCTACCCAGTGCTTAGCACAGTACTTGGCACATTGTAAGTACTTAAATTCCACAATCATTATTATTAGCAATGATAATAATATTGGTTGCAATTGGGTGTTTTTAAAATATATGATATTTGTTAAGTGCTTATTATATGCCACGCACTTGGGAAGATATGAACTAATCAGTTTGAACTCAGTCCATGTCCTAAATAGGATTCACAGTCTTAATCCCCATTTTACTGATGAGATAACTGAGTCACAGAAAAGTTAAGAGACTTGCCCAGAGTCACACAGCAGACAAATGGATTAGAACCTAGGTGCAGTTCAGTCCTACATGAGGCTTCTAGTCTACAGAGGAGGGGGAACAGGTATTTAACCCCCCTTTTACAGATGAATAAACAGAGGCATGAAGAAGTTAAGTGATTTTCTCCAGGTCAACACAGCAGGAAATGAATATGCCTGTATTCATAACTAAAAGTTTAATATGACCCCATACACTACTATGACACTACTGAAAAGTACAACTCTTGCAAAAATGACAGGACCTCTACAATGATCTTTTGAATGTACTTCCCACAATTGAGAAAGAAGTCCTGATATTATTGACACTATTTCAAAATGATCATTAGTTCTAACTTTTGAAGAAGTGACTACTTTAATTAAAGCCATGAAAATTGATCAGGCATCTGGATCAGAGATGCAACATGTCCTAGTGGAAAGAGCATGGTCCTGGCTCTCAGAGGACCTGGGTTCTATTCCTGGCTCCACCACTTGTCTGCTGTTTGACTTTGGGAAAGTCTCCTAATTTCTCTGTGCCTCTGTTTCCTCATCTGTTTAATGGGAATTAAATTGCTGCTCCCTTCTCCTTTGACTGTTAGCCCCATGTGAACAGGGACTAGGTCCAACCTGATTATCCTGTATTTGTACATAATAAGCGCTTAATATCATCATCATCATCATTAGATGTCATTCTTGCAGAATGCTATAAGCAAGGACCTAGTTCTCACTTTTGGACAAGTCCTCACCATTAATAGAGCTTAGATCTTATGTAAAGTTCAAGAAGATGCTGCATACTGTGAAATTTATCTCTGGGCATGAAAAGCCTGGGAAAAAAAACAATGCAGGGCTCATTACCTCAACCGCACAGTGCTTTAGCAAAAACATCTCATGATCAGCGACAAAGCTCTTCACCAAGCATCCCCCCATCATTCATATTAGGGCCCTTCACCTTTTCCCTTACAGCTTGCTTTATTCTTTCCTCCCTACCAGTTCCTTGCTCTCCTCCCTCCTCCATCCCCTTGTTTATGCTGTGTCACCAACCTGGAACTCTCTGCTCTTCCAACATACCTCAGCTTGCACCACTTTCAAAGTCCTCCTAAAGTACCAGCTTCTTCAACAAATTCTCCCCGATTAACTCCAATTAGAACCCCAAATTGTATTGCTCCAATAGCTACCTGTAGCACATATTTATTCACACACCTTGCCCCAGTAATTATGTATATTGATTATAAAGTCAATTTATTCTGATAATTTATTTGTAAATATTTTTAAGTCTTTTCCCCCTGTTAAAATATAAGCTTTTATGTTCAGGGAATATGTCTCATTCTTTTGTTGTTCTTTCCCAAGTATTTAGAGTAGTGCTTTATACTCAGAGTGTGATGAATAACTGGCTTTTACTACTTTGCAAAGTAGTAGTATGTATCATCCCTCATTGTGCTGTCACATTTGGTCTTTGTAGGACCTGGCACTGCTTTTGCTTTTGCTGCCTTTGCCTCAAAACCTTTATAAAGTTTCTCCCACCACATAATCACCCCTTTCTTCATTGCAGTGTCCTTTCAACTAGGATGCAGGATAGTGTGAAGCATTGTTTTACTGTAGCCTTAAAACATTTTCTCCTTGATTTTTGCTTTTTTGAATTGAATTTACCACAAAAAAAGGTTATTTTAGTACTATACTGTTATCCAAGCTGCTCCTTTGTCCCATTGTAGGCCTACTTTGTATGTTATTTTTGGGTGTGTGTATGTGGTATTTAAGTGCTTACTATGTGCCAGCCACTGTACTAAGACCTGGGGTAGATACGAGATAAGATTGGACAAAGTCCTTGTCCTACGTCGGACTCACAGTCTTACAGATGAGGGAATTGAGGAACAGTTATATGATTTGCCCAAGGAAACACAGCAGTCAAGTGGCAGAGCCAGGATTAGCACCCAGGTCCTCTGACTCCCAGGACTGTGCTCTTTTCACTAGACCACTCTGCTCCTCATTCATACCAAATTCATTGTTTGTAATCCTGTTTTGCCATTTGATGTTGAGTGTAGCCTGTAAGTCACAGTGTTGGAATTACTCAAAGAGTCAGATGAGACATTTCTGGAAAGACAAGTCTCATAGCCATGGAGAAGGCCAGACAGTGATACAGGCTTTTAATTTGTCCTGGGGCCCAATACCACATTGTTGCCACACTCTGATAGTCTCTCAATAGATGTACTGGTCTCCTACTTTTTGTCTTTTGTTGCACCACACATCAGTGTGCTGCCTAGATAACAGAATTCTGTAAAAGCATTTAGCTCCAGCTGCTATTATAAACTTTGATTGGGTATATGTTGTCCCTGGTCAGACCAATACATCACCATCACTTCCTCTAAACTTATTGTCAGCCTATGAACTCTAGCTGATTCAGCAAAGCAATGCACAGTCATCTGCTTATCTTTTTGGGTTTGTGGCTCTCGGTCACAGTCATCTGGGTCCTTGCAACACTCGTGTGACTGTCTTGAGGACTTTGGATGATTCTCAAAGTCTGTGGAGATAGTAAGACTTTGTCAGAAAATGGGAAATATATTTTAACACTAAATCTAGGTCTTTTGTTAGCACCATTCTAGAAAACTAAATGGAATAATCAGTTATTTATTAAAGGTTTACGATATGTAGAGCACTGTACTAAGAATTTGGGAGAGAAATCAATCATAATTATTGAGAACTTACAGTGTGCAGAGCACTGTACTAGTGTTTGGCGGGTACAGTATAACAGATGGTAGGCAAATTCCCTCTCCACAATAAGCTTCCAGTCTAGCCAGGGAGACAGATATTAATATAAGTAAATTATGTGTATTTGTGTAAGTGCTGTGAGGCTGAGAGGTGAATATAGGGTGCAGTTCCAAGTGCAAGGGTGAAATAGAAGGGAGTGGGAGAAGGCTTAACTCGGGAAGGACTCTTGGAGAAGGGGAGAGTGATCGTCCATAGCATATGAAGAGGGAGGGCATTCCAGTCCAGAGGCAGGATGTGGTTGAGAGATCAGTGTCAAGCTAGATGAAATTAAGGTACAGTGAGTATGTTGGCATTAGAGGAGCAAAGTGTGCAGGCTGAGTTGTAGTAGGAAATCTAGGAGGTAAAGTAGGAGGGGGCAAGGGGATTGAGTTTTTTGAAGTCTATGATAAAAAGTTCCTGTTTGATGCAGAGGTGGATGGGCAACCACTGGAGGTTCTTGAGAAGTGGGGAAACATGGACTGAATGGTTTTGAGGCTTATGATATAAAAAACCATTGTTGTTATTCAACTACAGAAACTAATCGAATAATGATCCAGTCAGCCGACTGAAGTATGGACTGGACTGGAGAGAGACAGGAGATCAGCAAGGAGGTTGATTCAGTAATGAAGGTGCAATAGGATGAGTACCTGGATTAACTGTAAACTCATTGAGAACAAGGAATGTGTCTGCTAATTCTGTTGTACTCTCTCAAGTGCTTAGTACAGTGCTCTGTACATGGTAAATGATCAATTATTGCCAGCAGGAAACTGGCAGAGCCTGGATTGGAGCCTAAATCTGCAAACTTCCAGACGCTTGCTCTTTCCACTAGGCCACACTGCTTCAATAGGTATATATGCAGACATGTTCCCTGCCCAACAAGTTTACAGTTTAGAGGGACAAGCAAAATAAAACAAAAAAGCCTAATAATAATGATGATAGTAATTAGGGTATTTGTTAAGCATTTACTATGTGCCAGACACTGTTTTAATGCTGGGATAGATACAAGATAATCGGGTTGGACACAGCCCCTGTCCCACATAGGGCTCACAGTGTTAACCCCCATTTTACAGATGAGGGAACTGAGTCACAGAGAAGTGAAGTGACTTGCCCAAGGACACAGAGTAGACAAATGTGGAGCTGGGATTAGAACCTATGACCTTCGGATCCCTGGGCTCATGCCTTATCCATTAGGCCATGATGCTTCTGAATAATTGTCCTTTGGAATTATTGCGGTGTGTGAGTTCATCCCCAACTCTGTATTCTGGTTGTGTAGGGTGGCTGGTGCACATCAAAATAATAAGTGTTTGAAGGTTCATACTTAATCATTTTCAAATTAGTTTTGTCTGGCATTTTCTATTCAGCTTTGCTTGCCAGAGGCTACCAGAATTCTGAACAATTGGTTTCAGTCTTTAGGATAGTGAATGATGATTGTAAAGGCCCAAATAAGAAATGACCTAGACCAACTCTGCTTTTCTTAAATTTCAATTGTGTTGCGTGTACATTCCTTTTTACTGAAATATTATCTGACTCCTTTTCTCTCTTCCTAAAGGAATTAAGTGACAATAAGAGCTTCTGAGCTTTTTTGTGAATTTTCGTGCAAGACACAGAATTGCTTATTTGAGTTTTATATTGAATTAATGAAGAGCAGGATCTTCTGGATCTGTGTGCCAGTTATATAAATCTAAATTTTGAATAATGTATACACTTCAAGTTCAAGAAGGGCTGCACATTTACATAAAAAATAAATGCCACAGTTGTTCTATTGCCAGTAAAGGATTGTTTTGGTTTTCTGGCCTAATCTATCTAGGTACTTGTTTTGATAGATTGAAACAATGTCTTGTCAAACTGGCAGCTTTGCTTCTAACTATAATAAGTTCTGTAGAACATCTTTTGCAGCTATATTCCATAGCTTTCGCTATACAATTCTCTCTTAGAACATTTTTCAGCTTTTCAAGTAACTGCAAAATATGGTGAATGATTCTGTGTCTACCCAAGGAAAATCTGTTGTGGGGAGAGATATTTTCCTTCAAAAACATCACCTTGGCTCTTTCTTTGTAGGGTCAACTTAATGGCAAGAGACAATTTGGTAATAATAGATATGACACATGTTAAAACAAATATTAAAGAAGGATCTAGCAGTAGGGCCATTTCCCAGGTTCTCTAGACTGTAAGCTCGTTGTAGACAGGGAATGTATCTATTTATTGTTACATTGTACTCCCCCAAGCACTTAGTACAGGGCTCTGCATGCGGTAAGTGCTCAATAAATCCAATTGACTGACTGAGGTCACCTCCAAAGTACTGCAGCAGCAGCAGCATCTCATTTGGGGGAAGCAGAATGGCCTAGTAAAAAGAGCCCAGGATTGGAGTCAGACCCTGGGTTCAAATCCTGGCCCCATCACTTGTTTATTCTGTGACTTTGGGCAAGTCACTGAACTTCTCTGTACTTTAGTTCCCTTATCTGCAAAATGGGGATTCGATACCTTGAGACTACCCCAGTGCTAAGTATAGTGCTTGGCAAATAGTAAGCCTTTAACAAATGCCATTACTGTCATGGCAAAGTGGATAGAGCATGGGCCTGGGAATCAGAAATTCATGGGTTCTAATCCCAGCTCTGCCACTTGTCTGCTGTGTGATCTTGGGCAATCCACTTCATTTCTTTGGGCCCCAGTTACCTCATCTCTAAAATGGAAATTGAGACTGTAATCTCCACATGGGACAGGGACTGTATCCAACCTGATTTACTTATATACATCTCAGCACTTAGTACAGTGCCTGGCAAGTGCCAAAAAATACGACAGTAATTATTATGATTATCATCATCATCCACCTAAAGCTTTTCCCCACATTCCAGGCCTATTCTCCCATTCTGCCCTGGGCTCGATGGTCTTCGACCTTCCCAGAGGGCAGGTGGGTTGAAGGCTTGATGGGAGATATGGGCCAATCCTCTCAGGCGGCAAACCCCCGGACAGTCAGAAAGGCAGCATGTTGGAGTCCTGCCTTGGTCCTGCTGCTGTGTAGCCACAAATGTCAATCCAAAGTCTTTCTTAATATCAGTGGCTTATGGGGAATTTGAGGCTTATGGAAAAACAGTGTTGACAAGTGGAAAGAACATGGGCCTGGGAATCAGAGGACCTGAGTTCTGAAGCAGATTCTTTCCTGCTGTGTGGCCGTAGACAAATCAATTAACTTCTCGGTGCCTCGATTTTCTCATCTCTAAAATGGGGTTCAATGTATGTTTCTCCCTCCTTTTTACTTACACTGTGAGCCCCATATGGGACAGGGATTGTGTCCCATTTGATTAACATATCTACCCCAGGGTTTAGAACAGTACTTGATACATATTAAACACTTAAATTATTATTATCATTATTAATTTGTGTTTGCTGTAAGAACAGCATCATGCCATGTCATGCCCTAAAAAAAAAGGGCACAGACCAAGGAACAAACCATTTGCCCAGCTTTCCTTTTAACATCTATTAGTAAGGAATGAAAATAGGACAGCAGAAGCAAACAGCATTATCTTTATTGGTTATTTAAAAAGACAATAAATGTATTTATTGAGCATAGACACATGGTAATCAGGTGAGACCCAGTCCCACCCAACATGAGGCTTGCATTCTAAAGGGGAGGGAGAAGAGACATTTTGGCCCCATTTTACAGATGAGAAAAGTTAAGTAACTTGACTAAGGTCACACAGCAAGCAAGTTGCAGAGCAAGGATTAGAACTGAGATCCTTTGACTCTCAGACTTGTGTTCTTTCCACACTACAGGACACACTACTTCTCTGCTTCTCACCTATTTTCACTTCCTAATAATCCTCTCTGTTTCTCCTCCTCTCCAACCATCCTTGACAAGGATGCAGGGTTCCAAGTTCTTCTAAGTCCCAGGCATCTACACATCCCCTGTCCTGTGTCCCTAGCCTGTTTAAACAATTTATTCCCAGACACATGGCTATGTTAGAGCATGATGAGCTATATTTTTAAAGTATGGTTAAATATCGGGCAAGGAAAATATAAGGGTGTTGGAATCTTTGGAAAAATGTGGGGCTCCCACCACTGGAAAATATAAGTGTTAGAATCTTTGGGTAAATGTGGGACTCACACTGTGTAATTTTATAACATATTTATACCATCTCAGCCAAGAAATAGAGTAGTGTAATTGCCCTTCAGTTCAAAGATGATGGGAAAATGTGTGACCTACCATCCACAGCGCATGTACTTTGAGTTGTTTTTATGGTTGTGGATAGAGTTTGCAAGGAGCCATCCTCAGTCTCTTGCATTGTGAGGCCGCTAATAGGCAAAACAGGTACAGTCTGTGGTCAGAGAACAGAATCTTTCCAAACCTTCAACACCATCATCACCACTGTGCCCTAATCCATGTGAAACACCATGGCCGAATGTGATATCCAGATTGACTTAGTAAATGTTGGGCAGGGGGTGGATTCCACTTTCTTGTAGAAACCAGGGTTAAAACAAAAATGTGAAACAGCAACAAAGAAATTAAGCAGTGAACACACCCTGATAATAAAATTAATCCACTAAAATATTTTAGCCTTATTTATAAGGAACGTGCCTTCCGCATCAGGTAGTATACCAAATACCACAATTATTACTGGAGTATGAGGGCAGGGGGGACAGGTGAGGCAGTGGCTAAATGCGTAGTATAGGGGAGCAGGAAAATACCTTGGAATAAAAGAAGGGAATAATAAATGGGAAGGGAGTCGGAGGGATTTACAGTGTAATTTTTAATAAACTGTAGGCCCAGGCATCATGTCACGACTGGTTCTAGAATGGAACTCAACGTATTTCATATGCATTTACGGAAAACATTCCTCATGATACAGACATTCATGATACATCCAGGTTTTTGAGGAGCACATCACAGCTCTCTCTGGGGAAGATGTCTGAGTTGTATATCAACTAACACTGGGGAATTCAATCACGTCTGAAGATATTATGCCTCACAAATGGCTAAGAGGTGTGTATGCTTTCAAATACCGCTTTTGAATGTACCATACCCACTACCAAGACCACTGAATAATGAACGACATGGCAGTTAACAGTGCAACTTCTAATGCTAGGAATAGGAACAGCAAAGCATAATGGTTAGAATACGGGCCTGGGAGTCAGAAAGTCATGGATTCTAATCACAGCTCTGCCACTTGTCTGCTGTGTGACCTTGGGCAAGTCACTTAATTCCTCTGTGTCCATTATCTCATCAGTAAAATGGGGATTAAGACTGTGAGTGCCTCTGTCTATCCTGATTTGCTTGCTTAGTACAGTGCTTGGCACACCGTAAGCACTTAACAAATACCATAATCATCATTATTATTATTATACTGTCTGAAGATGCCCACTATACACTGTAAGCAAGTTGTGGGCAGGGAATGTGACTGTTTACTATTGTATTGTACTCTCCCAAGTGCTTAGTACAATGCTCTGCACACAGTAATCGCTCAATAAATATGATTGAATGAATGTGTGTTTAGAGGCTTGGTTGGGGTGATCATTTGCACAGTTTTCAGCTGGTCTGGCTATCCAGTACTGATATGGTACCGAGTACCTTTATAGCCTGTATTTTTATGGTTTTTTTAAATGGCATTTGTTTAATACCTGCACTGTACTAAGCACTGGGATAGATAAAAGCTAATCAGGTTGGACACAATCTCTGTCCCACATGGGGCTTACAGTCTTAATCCCCATTTTACAACTGAGGTAACTGAGGCACAAAGAAGTTAAGTGACTTGTCCAAGGTCACACGGCAGACAAGTGGCAGAGCCAGTATTAAAACCCAGGTCTTTTTTATTTTAAAAGCTCCCTGTCCTGGTTCCTGCTGCCAACCCCTGTAGCTCAGGGCTTGCAGGGGCCTGGGTGTAGGGGGCACAGTGGCTCTGGAGCAAGGTTTGGGATGGCAGGGGAATCAGGGTTCTCTTTGGTGACATGCTTTAGGTGCTGAGGATTTCTGCAACAGATTAAGTCCATCAGTCAATTGTATTAATTGAGTGCTAATGTGGGCAGGGAACATATCTACCAACTCTGTTATATTTTACTCTCCCAAGCCCTTAGGGCTAAAATCTTGCCGGAGCAGCAGCTAATTACTTTCTCAACCCCTCCCTCCTCCATATTCTGGGCTGTCTCTGCCTAGTTATATTCCACATTAGATCCTGTTTCTTGCCCTCATCCGTTCATGGGAGCAGCTCAGTAATGATCACTGGGGCCTCTGTTGTATTTAGGAGTGGGTTGTGGAATACCCCAAGTCCAAATCTGCCTTGAATGATGTCAAGTTTGTTGTCAGGTTTGGGGTGGTTGGTCTTTTTAGCCCTGATTTGTTGGGGTACAGTGAAACAGCCCCGAATTCAGTCTGGGGAGAAAACTAGTTCTCCTTTGGACCCTAGCACAATGTTATTATGACAGTGAACTCTGGAGAAGATAGCAAATACTCCAAACATTGTAGCTTAAGAAACTTTGTGCACTTCTGAATTTTAGAAAAAAAGCTCCCCACTTCTGAGGTAAGTCATACTCTGTGTTCTGAAGGTTTCTGCAACAAGGTCTTCTAAAAGGTATGGATCGTGAAGCTTTTGCAACTTCCCCAACAGTGTTGAAGAGTTGAAATCAAAGCTGCAATCTTGAAACTCTAGCAGATTCCTTCATTTGCCATCAGATAGTAACTAGAATAAGAAATGTGGACATATGGAAAATACTTCTGAAAATGGATGAACTGGATTTTTTTTTGAAAAAGCTATTGCAATCTGTCTAGCAGCTGAAGTTAATTTACTGCATATGCACTTGGTAGGAAAAGGCAACAAGGTTATATCAGGGAATAACCAAAATTTGGGGGAAATGGTTGAAATTAGAAAAATAATGCTGCAACACATATGGAAAAGGTATTAAAATTGAAAAGATATACTAAAAATCGTGAACCAAAAAGATGTCTTACAATTGGAAAAATCTGCATCCACTGCACTGGATAAAATTATTTTGTGTAGTTTGTTATATCAAAAAGAATTCAGGAACCCCAAAACTTGTATAATCATTTGAAGTCCTCTTAGGCTGTAAGTGAACCGACAGGGATCAGGAAGGGATCCTATCTACCAACTCTAAATCTCCCAAATGCGTAGTACAGTGATCTACACAAAGTGCTAAATAAATACCGTTGATTGATTAATTCTAGTGCCAGCAGAAACTATTGGAATACTTTGTTAGGAAAAGAAAGGTAGCAAGAGCAGATTTTTATCTCTCCACCAACCATCTACCTCCTACTGTTCAACTATTTTCTCTCCTTCTTAGACTGTGAACCCCATGTGGGAAAGAGATGGTGTCCAACTTGATTAACTTGTATCAACCCCAGTACTTAGAAGAGTGCTTGACAAATAGAAAACACTTAACAAACACCATAATAATAATAATCTCCAACTTGCATATCGGCTCTCTTCACCCATTACTGCCTCAGCTCACATTCATCGCCCCCAGATCACATTCTAATGGCACTTCACTCTTGATTCTCCCACCTGAAACTTCTCCCTCACACTGCTTCTCCAGCTTGGAATGGACACTTCCCTCCTTCTTCCCGACCCCTTCCTCCCCACCTGCCCATGCCATCCACCCAAATCCACTGACCGTAGTCCCACCTATCTTTAAGGCCCATCTAATGTTGCAACACTTCCTCTAGAAAGCCTTCCCTGATTAATTCATAACCTCCTTGTCATGTCTACCAAACGCCCAACCTTAGCATTTAGATTTGCTATTCCTGTCCTCAGCACTGGTGTACTTAGGTGTACTGAATTTATTTTTTACATATTACACACTTTTGCAGACATTGAAAAAAGCTTTCACTCTGATTTGTTTTTGCTGCTTGTTTTATCTTTGTAACTCTTCTGACTTGCACTCTCTTGAAATATATTTTGTCTGCTCTATTAAATTATAAACTCCTAAGGGCAGGGAATATGTATCCTACTCCTCTTGTACTCTTCTAAGTGCTTAATACAGTGCTTATCAATAGGTGTTCAGTAAATAGTTTTGCTTTTTAAAGATGAGCTGTCCATAAAAATAAGAATAGAAACATTCTATATTGTAGTAGTGATTACTCTAAAAGTGATTCAATGTTTGTTTAATTGTGGGTACCCAACTAAATGCACCATAAAAGATTGAGAAGGCACTTAAAATTCCACCAGGATAATATTTGCAGTACGAGTTGGAGGTGGCTCAACTCGGGGAAGTGGCTTGGCCAGGGAAATATGGTGTCATTGGGTTGAGAGCTAGCTCAGAGATGTTTGGAGCCATTATTCTCCACTGAAGATGATAAAATTGGGTTGTTTTGTGGAAAATGTTGGGAAGATAAGAGGCTTTTAATGAGAAAGTGACTCCAAAGTTGAATTAATCAAATATGTAAGAGGAACAGAGGGAAATAGAAGTATTTATAGCTGCTATAAACTGAAAGGATAAAGTGATTATGGGGGGAAAAAATAATGCAGTGCTGGAGGACAAATGAAAACAATTATTTTGAGGGCAATAAAAATAGGGAAAGATGAGATCTTTTAAATGAGGACTTAATATTTTTGTAAACTTTGGAATAATACAACCTTAAACCCTCATTTTCCCTCATCTGTCTTTGGAAGGTATGGCCACTCTCATCTATTTAATAATCCTTATTCTGTTGGAACCCATTTAATTTTTTTACAGCTAATGGTCAAGAATAAGGTGTTTCAATTTTCCAGTTTCAGGTTTTTATTTGAATTACCCCCTCCATTTTGTGTTTCTACCTCTCCAAGTCTCCCTCATCTCACACACACTTCCACTTCCCTTCTGTGCTTGTACACATCCAGAAAAGAAGAGTAGCAGCACTGTAGTGGGAGAAGATGACAGAGGCAAACAGACCCATCCCAGTTGGTATTCTAATATGTTCCAGAAAAGTGGAAGGTTAAGTGGGAGTGCTAAATGAAGCATAGCTCACTATGGGCAGGGAATGTGTCTGTTGTATTGATATACTTAGTACAGTGTTCTGCACACAGTAAGCTCTCAATAAATGATTGACTGATTAAAGCATTCCTACTATACTATACTATATATATGTAGTGAGAAAGGTACAGTGAATATCAGGTGACTACTAAGTTACATGTTCACATAGTGCCAGTATTTACCAATGACAAGATTTTTGAATTTAACCAAAAAGATGAACACATTCCAAAAAAGTTAAACTCACTGTTCAGTCAATCAATAGTATTTATCGAGTACTTAGTCTGTGCAGAGCACTATACTCAGGCCTTGGGAAAGTAAGATAGTAGGCCTGATACCAGCCCTCAAGGATCTTGTAATCTACCTTATGATTTCACTGTTTGATCTATCACACCAAAACTTGGCATATGTTGTTTGGACATAGATCTGAGTCCAGACACATCATCCCATCTACTTTACCAAAATTAAACTCTCACAATGGGTTTCTCTTTAATAGTCATAGTAGCTTTAGTAATAGGCTTTAGAGTTATCAATCAATAGTATTTATTGACCCCTTACTGTGTGCAGAGTGCTCTACTAAGACCTTTGGAGAGTACAGTAAGCATTAGTAGACACCATCCCTCCCTCAAGTAGTTTAAATCTAGTGCTCTCTCTGTAGACTGTAAATTTTTTATGGGCAGAAATCTCTTCTACCAATGCTATTGTACTTTACCTTCTCAAGTGCTTAGTACAGTTCTCAGCACACAGTAAGTTCCTCAAATACCACTGATCGATTGATTTCCTCTATTAGAGGGATAACTTCAGTTTAAAATCCAGCAGCTGTGTGTGTTTGTGCAAGACCACTGCACAAGGGACACTGTGTAAACACTGGTCAGAACACGTGCTCAAAACCAAAGAGCTTCACTAGTTAAGCAAGCTCTGTAAAAAAAAAATACAGACATCCAAATTCAACTATCAATGACCTTGTGATTAAAGAAGAGTAAGAACAGTAGATTCTGGAATAAGGAAAATATTTTAAGCACTCTGTTTTATGGCTCAATGTCAAAGTTTATGTTTTTAAATTGTTAAATATCAAGCAAAAACTGCTCCCTCAGATGTAAGGCCCTCAATCAAATCTCTTTCCACTTATTTATCCTCATTCTTTTCCCACTAAAACCCAGCCCATACACTTCACTCCTTCAATACCAACCTACTCACTATCCCTTGCTCTTGTCTCTCCAACTGTGGACCCCTTGCTCTCACCCTCCCTCTGCTTGGAATGCCCGCACCCTACATATGACAGACAAGCACTCTCCCCATCTTCAAAGCCCTACTGAAATAATACCACCTCCAAGAAGCCTTCTGGGACTAAGCTCATTCCCCCTGACCAATTTTCCCTTCCTACCTGTGGACCCCTTGCTCTCACCCTCCCTCTGCTTGGAATGCCCGCACCCTACATATGACAGACAAGCACTCTCCCCATCTTCAAAGCCCTACTGAAATAATACCACCTCCAAGAAGCCTTCTGAGACTAAGCTCATTCCCCCTGACCAATTTTTCCTTCCTACTACCTTGCTTATCCATTTAGTCCCACCCCCTAAGCACTTACGTACTCTCCACCACAATCTCCACCACCACAGCACTTAGGTGCATATCTTTATACTCAGATGCTTCCCTTTATGTCTGTCTCCCTTCAGACTGTAAGACCCTGGAGAGCAGGGATTGTCCTTACTTACTGTATTCGTACTTTCTTATGCTTAATAAATATCATTGATTGAATTTCTATAGAAGGCAGATCTAATTAAGGTTTTGGTAATAAATCAGTGTCAGAGTTAAGATTCATCATTAGTACTTCATTTATATTAATGAAGAGATAGGTAAATTTATGAGTGAACATAATTTCCCAATTATATTCTGCTTGTTTCACAATGTTATTCTAAATACAGAGCTGTGATGGACCACAGTTTTATTAGTCTCAGTTTTGTTTACTGCCTAAAAATGCTTGGGAACCTTTAGAAATACCAGTATTCTGCATTAATTTTCTCAGTGGTTTTATCAGATTCCCTCTTTTTTACATATAATGTAAATGAGCCCTACTTTCTGCAGTGGAGAAAGGAAGTTGCTTCAAAGTCTTAAACCTATCCTGTGGGATTAAACACTTTCAAACTGGTGGATGGGCATGGAGGAGGAGAAGATATTTGTGGGTTGTTTCTACTCAGTATCAATCCCTGCAGGAGAGGTCTCTTTACCTAACAATCCAATTTGCTAGGGAAGCCCAGACCAGATTGGTACCTGCTTCTGGTGGATTTACCTGCATCTCCTCCTTAAAACTAGAGGTGGGAATAAATTTTCATTCCAACAGTGCATTGTATGGCTGCCACCACACCAATGCTCTGGTGCTATGCACATAGTAAGCGCTCAATAAATACTATTGAATGAATGAACTTCAAGCTCCTCTCTAGGAGACTGGAAGAGGAGAGTTAGGTGATATATTCAAGTTCTTGACAGCCAGGGGCTTACTGAAACAACCAAAAGTTCATTTACCTGACTGCCTGGTGAGCAATTCCAGTCCCTTTTTCTAATTCCTTTGTACTTTGTATTCTCCCAAGCAGTTAGTATAGTGCTCTGCATATAGTAAGCACTCGATAAGTACCATTGTTGACTGATTGATTCTTCCCAGACTCACTCAGAAAAGAACGGGTCCAGAGATTTTGTAAACTCCAACCACCTTTCATACTGACCTTTGACAGCAGGAGCTTGCTAGAAATGCCTGCTTTACAATCTTGGGCAGGTCACTTGGCCATGCCTCGGTTTACTCAATTATGAAATGGGGATTCAATACTTGTTCTCCCTCCTGCATATACTCTGAGCCCCGTGTGGGACAGGGATTGTGTCTCAACCCCAGCACTTTTAATAGTGCTTGACACATAGTAAGTACTTAACAAATACCATAAAAATTTTTGCATTGAAAAGAGCCACTGGGGAGTAAGTTAGAGAGATCAACACAGCACAAATCATGGTCTCACTTGATTTTGGGTAGCCTGGAAGGGTTTTAATAAGGCAGTTACTTTAGGTTATTTCAAACACAAGTCACTACAAATAGCTTTATTAAACATAACTGTTCTCCAACAAGATATAGACTAGATTGGGTAGACATTCTCTGAGTCTACAAAATTATGTCCTTAATAATTGCTTTAAGGTTTAACTATCAGCAAATCATGAAACAAATGTAACTATTTAAGTTAAATGTGACATTTAGAAAACATTCCTTAAAATTGCTTCTGGGTTTTTTCTGAAGAGCTTCATTCATGACGGGAGAAATCTGACAGCCAGGGAGAAGGAAATGGATCAAAGAAGATCCTTTAGGGAAGTAGAAGAGTCAATTTTGTTAGAACCCATGTTTTCATTACATAATTTTTGTGTACACAATGGAAGAATTAGGAATTTTTTTCCCCTACAAGACCAGTGTGTTCTGGTTTTAAATAGTCCACAAATTGGCACAAGTAAATCAGTGTGGACAGAAAGATAACTGTGGTATTTGTTAAGGGCTCACTGTGTGTCAAGCACTGTACTACGCATTGAGGTAGACACAACATAACCAGATCCCACATAGGACTCACCGTCTAAGTACAAGGGAGAACAGGTATTCAATCCCCATTTTTCAGATGAGGAAACCGAGGGCCTGGAGAAGTTAATTGACTTGCCCAAGGTCATACAGAAAATAAGTGGTGCATCTGGAATTCAAACTCTTGACTTCCAGGCTCAAGATCTTTCCACTAGGCTACTCTGCTTCCCTAGGGTTTTGCCAGGTTGAGTCACTGGTTAAAGTGTGATGTACTACAGTTCCCAGCCTAACTGTACCATACCATACCATCGTGTAATTATAATAATTACAGTATTTATTAAATGCTTACTATGTGCCAGACACTATACTAAGTGCTAAGGTGGATACAAGCAAAATAGGGTGGACACCATCCGTATCCCACATGGGGCTCTGGTCTCCATCCCCATTTTGCAGAAGAGGTTATCTGAGGCTCATAGAGGAGAAATGACTAGCCCAAGGTCACACAGCAGACAAATGGCGGAACCACAATTAGAACCCATGATCTTCTGACTACCAGGCCCATGCTCTATTCATTACACCATGCTGCTTCTCGGGCTTTATATACTTTATGTTTCTTTGGAAGAGGCAGCATTATAGCATTTCATACAGTAAAATAGCAGTAGAAGGATTTACTAGATGTTTCAGTGAAATCATTTGTTTATGTGTCAGTTGCCAGACTCAACCCCACTCTGGAGTCCCTTGGGGGTTGGGCCAGTGTGTTGAAAACATCACTGAGTAGCAAAGGGCTTTGTTCACAGTAGCGGACTTAATAAATATGATTACTACTAGACTGTAGATTTTCTCAGCCAAATACTCTCTTGGTCCTGGGGTTGTCAAATGCTGAGAATGATTTTTAGAAAAAATATGAAAAGAAAAGAATGACTTTTGAACTTTACTGACATAGTTCTACATAATATAAGATGATACTTGGGTATCAGTTGTGGCATCTAACTGTCAGTGTGGCGGGGCTGAGTACTCAGCAAACGGGTCGACGCTGCAGGGCTTACACTCCCAGAAATTGTTTAGGACCTACAATTCCCATCTCTCTTCTTGCCTGTGTGCCTTCCCCTGCCACAGAATTCTCAAATGGCAGCCCCCTAGTCCCTATCTCCATGCCAACAGACCGGGGGATGAGAGTAGAAATAGATACAGATGAGAAGATGGAGAGAGAGGGGAAGAGAGGATAAAGAAAAAAGGGTGAAGGGATAAGGAATATGAGAGAGGGAAGAAGGAGAAAAAGGGAAAGGGTAAGGCAGATATTTTATTTCTATGAATGAAAGAAAACAGGGGAGAAGGGGAGAGATGAAAAAAGGGACGATGGGAAGAGGTGAGTGTAAAGAGAATTCCTCCCCATTTCCTCCTTCCTCTGGACAGGTATATGTACTTGGTCGGCAGGGCTCAGTGCCACTGGACTGTGATGCAGAGCTAACAGGCTTCCTCCTACTGCTGCCCTGATGTGGCGGCTATCTGGATTTACAGACATGGAAATTTATTTCTGGCTCTATGTATACCACAAATTATAGGTGATTTTTACAGAGGGCCCATTTATTTATGGGTGATTAATAGCCTTCCTTTGTCCTCATGGGACTGTAAGCAGATTACTGTACCTTCACATAGGGAAGATAGCAAAGTCTTACATTGGCTCAAATCATTTTCATGTTCTTATCCTTATACTCTGCCAATTCCCCTAGCTGTAATTTATTTTAATGTCTGCCTCCTCCACTAGATTGTAAGCTAGATAAGATCCTTGAGGGCAGAGATTATATCTACCAACTCTGTTGTATTGTAACCTCCCAAGTGCTTAGTACAGTGTTTGGTACACAGTAAGCACTCAATAAATAACATTCATTAATTGACCCATAGTATTTAATAAATACCACAATTATTATTGTTTTTCCCCAAGTATAGTTTGGTTGGCCTTTGCAAATTCTTCCTCCTACTTCAGTCAATCAATTGTGCTAGAGTGCTGTTAGACTGGAAACCCCCTATAATAATAATGATGGTATTTGTTAAGCACTTACTATATGCCAAGCACTGTTCTAAGCTCTGGGGGCGGCGGGGGGAATACAAGGAAATCAGGTTGTCCCGCGTGGGGTGCACAGTCTTAATCCCCATTTTACAGATGAGGTAACTGAGGCACAGAGAAGTTAAGTGACTTGCCCAAAGTCACACAGCTGTAAAGTCGAGGAGATGGGATTAGAACCCATGAGCTCTGACTCCCAAGCCCGTGCTCTTTCCACTGAGCCACGCTGTTTCTGTTCCTGTGGGACAGGGACTGTGTCTGGCCTGATTATTTTATAGCTACCACACCACTTAGTACAGCACTTAACAAATACTGTTATTATTATTATCATTGTTATTATTATCATTATGTTCCAGATATTTCAAAGTTAGATGCCTTCCTGAATCTTCCTCAGGGGACATTTTCAATCAATCAATTAATGGTATTTATTTAACATTTACTGTGTGCAGACCACGATACAAGTGCTGCAGAAACTTTAATAGATTGGTAGACATGATCTCTGCTCTCAAGAATCTTACAACCTATTAGGAGAAACAGATGTATTTCAGATAGGGTAAACATCAAGAGTATAAGATGTGTACAAAAGTACTGTAGGGGAGGAGGGGGTGGTGGTAAATATCGAATTGTTTCAAGAGTCTGGACACAAGGGTGGAGAAATAAGAGGCTAGTTAGGGAAGACTTCCTGAAGGAGATTTGATTTTATTAGGGGTTTGACAATGGAGAGAATGATGTTCTTTCAGACTTGAAGGGGGAGGCAAGAAGGAGGGTGGTGCAAATGGAGTGGGAAAGCAAAACTAAATAGAAACATGGTACATATGCTGGCATTACAAGTCTGAAATGTGTGGCCTGAGTTGTAGTGGGAGAGGACTGAGGTTAGGTAGGAGAGAGAGAGCTAATTGGTTGCCTTAAAGCTTAGGGTAAGGAGTTTCCGTATGGTGTAGAGATAGATGGGGAACCATCGGAGGTTTTTGAGCAGTGGGAAGGCTTGTTCAGAACAATTTTTTTAGAAAAAAGATGTGGACAGCAAAGTACAATTGTAAAGGACTAGAGAAGAGAGAGCCTGGAGGCCTGGAAGTCAGTGAGAAGCCTGATGCAGTAGTTGAAGCAGGATATGACAAATGCTTGGACCAGAACGATAGCAGTTTGGATAGAGGGGAAGGGGTGGATTCTAGAGATGCTGTGAAGGTAGAACTAACAGGATTTGGAGACAGACTGAATATGTCAGTTGAATGAGAGAAAGGTGAGCTGAGGACAATGACAGTGTCATGGACTTGTGAGACAAAGAGGATAGTGGTGTGGTCAATGATGATGGGAGAGCCATGGAATGGAGAAGGCTTGAGAGAGAAAATGAGTACTGTTTTGGATAGGTTAGGTTTGAGGTGTCATTGGAACATCCAAGAAGAGATGTCTCGAAGGCAGGGGGAAATGTGAGAATATCAAGAAAGAGAGAGATCAGGGCTGGGAATGTGGATTTGAGAGTCATCTGAATATCGTTTTCATAGTTTCACTTTCGAGATAAAATGCAGTGATTTAACTTATTTAACTTTCCGAGTCTAGCAAGAGTCTCATGTCCTCTAGAGTATGCTAAAATATAGGGTGCTGAACAATGGGCTGTGCAGCAGGAGATGCTTTTGTTCTGCCATCCCAGCCTTTCACCTGGTGAAACCCAAACCCTACAGATATCATCTCCCTTGCCAATAGATGACCCGATTCTCCCTTTCTGACCCCAGGGGGCAAAACAGAGAGAATCCTTCCATCTCCCACTTTGTCCTACATGGTTCAGGGACAGGAAACATGCTCTGACAATAGTACCGTCTTCAGCCCCCAGAATTCAGTTGCTCTATGGGGGAGCCGTAATGGCCACTACGTGATCCTGGCTCCTATTAGAAACACCAAGAATGTTCTCGGTCCCCAGATCTGTCCCTTTGTCGATCAATCAATGGCATTTATTGAACACTTACTGTGTGCAGAACACTGGACTAATTGCTTGGAAGAGTACAATATAACAGAGTTGGTAGACACATTCCCTCCCCACAAGGACCTTACAGTCTAGAGGAGGAGCTTATACTTGTTTTATTTCCTGGTTTGAGCTTCCTCAGCAATGACCTTCCAGTTGCCTTCAGCTTTGGAGAATAGACCTCTCAAGGACCAGATGAACTTGAGAAGAGCAGTTGAGAAAACTCAGACTTTCTGAAGCTATGTGTGAATCATGATATGGAATTGAAACCTACTTTCTCATGCATAAGATAAGATGATCTCATTTGATGAATTCTCTATAGTGTGTCATTACAACCCAAGTATGATATGTCAGGTATCAATTAAGAAAATCCTCCCTGAAGTGTTTTTCAGATCCTAGTTTAAGACGAGTTAATAGGAACAATGAAAATTTGATGTCTTTTCCATTGCCATCAAAAGCAGCAGTCAGCTATAAACCCTTGACAAATGATAAAGATGTAAGAAAATTTAGAAGTAAAAGTAATTGCCTAGAAAAAAGTGAATGTAGATCTTTTTACATACTGCTCAACTGAATATGTGTAATTATACTAACTCAGATGAACTCAGAGCAGAAATGTGGCCTAGTGGATAGAACACAGGCCTGAGAGTCAGAAGGACCTGGGTTCTAATTCCAGCTTTGCCACATGTGTGCTGTGTGACCTTGGGCAAGTCACTTAACTTCTCTGTGCCTCAATTACCTCATCTGTAAAATGGTGATTTAAACTGTGAGCCCCATATGGGACATGGACTGTTTCCAATCTGATATGCTTGTTTCTATGGAAAGATTACAGGGATTTGGGTTCTTTTTATGTAACCAAATATAATTATTATCTTGCTTACTACAATCTTTAAGCAAATCAGACAATGAAGTTATATCATTTCTCTTGGTCCCCAACCCCTCAAATCCCCAAGGTTTCAGCTATTATTATTCCAAGGAAAGTCTTGTAACAGAATGTCATTTGTTGTGTAATTATACCACCAGAGCATGTTGAAATATATAGATAGACCACCCTTCATCACAGATCGCAAGAAAACCTCCCGAGAGGGCAGAAAACTTACAACCTTAATGTGAACCTACCTCCCTCTGCTGAGAAAGAGGCCCTTGGAGGCAGAGAAAACCAACCCAAAAATTAAGGTGTGTTTTTTATAGTTGAGAAAGTAACTACTACAACCCCAAAACCATGATAAATGGAAACACACTGGAGTCTGCAAGAACCATGGACTTACTAAGAGGTGCCTTATTAATCAAGAAGAAGCAGCACTGTCTAGTGGCTAGAACATGGGCCTGGGAGTCAGAAGGATCTGGGTTCTAATATCTGCTCCGTCACTTGCCTGCTGTGGGACCTGGGACAAGTCACTTAACTTCTCTTTGCCTCAGTTACCTCATCTGTAAAATGGGATTAAGACTGTGAGCCCCATGTGGGCCAATAACTGTGTTCAAACCGATTTGCTTGTAATAATGATAATTATGGTATTTGTTAGGCACTTACTATGTGCCAAGCACTGCTGTAAGCACTGGAGTAGATACAAGATAAGCAGGTTGTCCAACATGAATATAGTGGAACTAGTGGTATAAACAACTCACTCAAGGAGTGTGGAGAGGAAGAGTAGGAGGGAGATGGGGCAATAACTGGAAGGAGCCTTGGGGTTAAGGAAGAGCTTTGGGAGGATAGGGATATATATGGTCATGTTGAAAACAGTAGGAGAGGAGCCATTGGAGAGTGAGCTATTGAAGTTGGTGTTCAGGGAGGGAAGAAAGGTGGGAACAAGTGTTTTAATAAGGTGCAAAGGGATAGGGTTGGAGAAGCAGATGGAAGGGGTGGATTTTTAGAGGAGATGGAAGATCTCCTGTGATATTGCTGTCGAAGAAGGCATAGGAGGCGGGAGGGACTGGAGAGATGTAGGGAAGATTTTAGGGATTTGCTCCCTTTTTTCACCCCTCCCTCGGCCCTATAACACTTATGTACAAATCCATAATTTAATTATGTTAAAGTCTGTCTCCCCCCTACTTTAAGCTCCTTGTGGGCAGGAAGTGTCTCTACTGACTCTGTTATACTGTACCTTCCAAAGTGTTTAGTACAGTGTTCTGCTCATATTAAGTTCTCAGTGAATATGAGTGATTGACTAACTGATAGGGAAATTGCTCCTGATAGTTCCAGTTTTATCAGTGAAATAGGTAGCCAGGCCACTGGGGCAAGATATAGAGGAAGCAGGATACAGGGGATTTCAGAGAGAAGCTAAAAGCGTGAAAAAGCCGGTGCAGGCTTTGGGTAAGGGAGTTGATAAGTCTGGGAGAATTATTGCTGCTAGGCAGAGGAGAGAGCTGAGATGAGTTTGAAATGACCAAAGTCAGCCTGATGTCTGGATTTTCATCAGCAGCACTCTGTGGCTTGAGCACAAGATTGGAGGAAACATACTGTGTAGGTGATTCAGGGCTATGGGTTGCAGGTCAAAATCAATGGAGGAGCAGGGGAGTGAGGGAGTTGAGTTCAGGGGAGAGGGTGAAGAGAAGGGTAAGGACTTGTGCTTCAAGTGGAGTTGGGTTGGGTATGGAGACCAAATGGGGCATGACATCTTGGGATGATTGGAGGGGATCAAGGGTTTGGAGGTTTCTGTGATGGAGGACAGTAATTTGGGGAGGGAGAAGGTGAGAGAGAGAGAAGGTAAGCAAGGAGGTTGTGGTCAGGGAGGAATTTCAGAGTTGGTGAGGTTAGAGATAATGCAGTGATAAAAGATGACATCATGAGATGATTAATTCTTTATTGTATTCTTCCCCAGGGCTTAAGAGGGTATACAGAAAGCCCTAAATAAATGCCAATGAATGAGTGGTATACTACAAAGAAGAAAGAGGCATTTTGTCACTCTCTGCCTCCCTGCCTCTCTTTCTCCCTATCTCCCAGTCCCTCTGCCTCCCTGCCTTTCTTGCTCTTTAGCATTTATTGAGCATCTACTATGTTCAGATAAATGTTCTAAGTTCTCAACACCATACATTAAGAGTAACTATTTTGGACAGCCAAATTTGGTTAGACTGGCCCACAGGGTATCACAATTTACTGAGTCAAAAGCTTTTCTAAAGTCAATCAAGACTTAACTTGCAAAGTTTTTTCAGGTACATTACATCACAATAAATATAGGAGAAATACAAGGAGAAACTTCAAGGTCTCTAGTTTTCATAGTCCTAAAAAATCATTTGACCCCAACAACTGTGAAGACTTCACTGAGTCCTCCAAGATCCTTATCTTTCTCCACAGTGGTATGGTTGGCCAAATTCTAGTTGAAGGTGCCATGTCGAGCCTTTTTCCTTTCACCATTGGAGTAAAGCAGTTTGGTAGGTACAGTTTGGTTCTGTGTATTCACTGCCACTCATTTGAATGTGTAACCTGGAACTTAGAAGCTAGAGTTCAAATGCATTTCTAATCTACTCTGAAACCCTTTAAACTCACTTAGGCTAAGACCATTTTAGAAAGAAGTAATCCAGGAATTGTTTAAGGCCAATGATTGTCCCTGAGACACATGTACGTAGCAAATGCCACCCCCTCCACCTGTGCTTCGGACCCCATTTCCGCTCAACTTATAAAATCATCACCCCTTCCCTCCTCCTCCCCTCAACTTCTATCTTTAACCACTCACTCTCCAATGGCTTCTTCCCCTCTGCCTTCAAACATGCCCATGTCTCCCCCATCCTAAAAAAAACCCTCTCTCAACCCCACGTCCCCTTCCAGTTATCGCCCTATCTCCCGCCTACCCTTCATTTCCAAACTCTTAGAATGAGTCATCTACATTCTGTCTAGAGTTCCTTAACTCCAACTCTCTCCTGGACCCCCTCCAATTTGGCTTCTGTCCCCTCCACTCTCCTGAGACTGCTCTCTCAAAGGTCACCCATGACATCCTTCTTGCCAAATCCAATGGCTCCTACTTTATCCTAATCCTCCTCGACCTCTCAGCTGCCTTTGACACTGTAAACCATCCCCTTCTCCTCCACAACTTATCTCACCTTGGCTTCACGGACTCCAACTTCTCCTGGTTCTCCTCTTATCTCTCTGGCCATTCATTCTAGGTCTCCTTCGCAGGCTCCCCCTCCCCCTCCCATCCTCTAACTGTAGGGGTTCCTTAAGGGTAAGTTCTTGATCTTCTTCTGTTCTCCATCTATACTCACTCCCTTGGTGAACTCATGCGCTCCCATGGCTTCAACTATCATCTCTATGCAGATGACCCACAAATCTACATCTCCTCCCCTGTTCTCTCCCCCTCCCTTCAGGCTCTATCTTCTCCTGCCTCCAGGACGTCTCCACCTGGATGTCTGCCCGTTATCTAAAACTCAACATGTCCAAAACTGAGCTCCTTATCTTCCCTCTGTGTCCTCTTCCTGACTTCCCTATCACTGTGGATGGTACAACCATCCTTCCCATCTCTCAAGCCCACAACCTTGGTGTCATTCTTGACTCAGCTCTCTCATTCACCCCACACATCCAATCTGTCACCAGTGCCTGCCAGTCTCACCTTTACAATATCGCCAAGATCTGCCCTTTCCTCTCCATCCAAACGGCTATCTCCAAACGGCTATTTTACTGGTACAGGCTCTCATAATATCCTGGCTGGATTATTGTGTCAGAGAGAAGGCTGACACAATAATCCAGCCAGGATATTATGAGAGCCTATACCAGTAAGATAGCCATTTCTCTCTTCCCTTCCTCCTCTCTCTCCCCGCTTCAGTTTATTCTTCATTCCACTGCCTGGCTCATCTTCCTGCAGAAACACTCTGGGCATGTCACTCCCCTCCTTAAAATCCTTCACTGGTTGCCTATCAACCTCTGAATGAAACAAAAACTTCTCACTCTGGGCTTCAAGGCTCTCCATCACCTTGCCCCCTCCTACCTCTCCTCCCTTCTCTCTTTCTACTGCCCACCCCACACGTTCCACTCCTCTGCCGCTCACCTCCTCACCATCCTCCGTTCACACCTATCCCGCCGTCGATCCCGGCCCATGTCCTGCTGCTGTTCTGGAATGCCCTCCCTCCTCACCTCCCCCAAACTAACTCTCTTCCCCTCTTCAAAGCCCTGCTGATAGCTCACCTTCTCCAAGAGGCCTTCCCAGACTGAGCTTCCCCTTTTCCCTCTGCTCCCTCTGCTCCCTCTCTGCCCCCCCTTCACCTTCCCTCAGCAAACCCCCTTTCCCCCCTTTCCCTCTGCTCTTCCCCCTCTCCCTTCCCCCCCACCCCCAGCACTGTGCTCATTTGTGTATATTTTTATTACCCTATTATGTTAATGAGGTGTACATCCCCTTGATTCTATTTATTATGATTAAGTTGTCTTGTTTTGTCCACCTGTCTCCCCCGATTAGACTGTAAGCGCATCAGTGGGCAGGGATTGTCTCTATCTGTTGCCAAATTGTACATTCCAAGCGCTTAGTTTAGTGCTCTGCACATAGTAAGCCTCAGTAAATACTACTGAATGAATGAAATGCTTAATAAATACTATTGCGACTACTACATATAAAGAGGCATGAGATTATTTTGAACTGGGGTAAAGCCTAAATGAGGCCCTATGTACAACCAAAGATTTTCATCACTCACACAGGACTAAATGTTATCACCAGATTCAGTGAAGTAGGCAGTTCATAATACAGGGATGCACAGATAAAGAAGTAGAAAATAGAATAAAAATGCCAGCATGCCTTTGGGGATATTGTCCCCAAACTCTATCTGGCAGTAGGATATTAAAGCTTCTATCAAAGTGAAAGTCTGGGAAGTAATAATAGTGTCCAATCTTCTATAGGATTCTGAGAATTGAAGCTATCCCAGAAGGCACAGCATTAAGCTTGTTTTATTTTAATGTTATTTGTTAAGTACTTACTCTGGGCTAGGCATTGTACTAAGCATTTATTGGGGTAGATACAAGCTTATCAGGTTGGACAGTCAATGTCTCACTTGGGGCTCACAGTCTTAATCCTCATTTTACAGTTGAGGTAACTGAGACACAGAGAAGTTAACTGACTTGCCCAAGATCACATAGTAAACAAGTGGCAGAGCCAGGTTTAGAACTCAGGTCATTCTGATAGCTAGGCCCATGCTTTTTCCACTAGGTCATGTTACTTCTCAGCTTCTTGAGTGGTTTCGTCAGTATCTGTATTTTCTACAAGTCATTTGCAACAGCCAGTTGCAGACCAAGATAATGGCAGTGAAGCCTAGGAATGTAGCCAGCAGCCATCACTGAGACGATTCTCAATGCAACCCAGATCCACTGGTGGGAAATGATAGAAAAATGGATGCCCAAGTAGCTATGGCATGGTGAATTGGAAGGTGAATATACAAACAGGAAGGGCAGAATAAATGTTTTAAAGCATAGGGAAGCATACTTTCTAACACTGTGACCTACCAGGGAACTGTTAAAAGGCCCCTGTAATAGTAGACAGATCACCCTAGCAGGCTACAATCAGCAGAAGCTTCAGGAAGACTGGGACAAAAACGTTCAAGCAAGTGGCAAATGTCAGCTCAGCAAAGCTCTATCTTTACAACTCTGTGATGTACCTCCATCTTTTCAGCTTCACAGTTGGATGAGATCTCACTGGCAGCCAGTAAAGACATCTTTGCACATGAAGAAATCTATATCAGTCAATCAGGGGTATTTATTGAGTGCTTATTCTATGCTGAACACTACTAATAAGCCCTTGGGAGACTACAGTACAATAGAGGTGGTAGACACAGTCCCTGCCCACAAGGAATTTACAGTTTATATGTTACATTCTGTCAGGTATTTTATCCAAAAAGTAAAAACATGAAATAATAGTAATTTGTAAGTACCAATAGTATATATTCTACCAACACAACATTATATTTTATTAATCTTTTAAGCAATGCTATTTATCTGTTTTATCAATTGTATTTGGCACTGCAGAGGCACTCATAAGATGCTGCTAATAATGCATTATGTTTAATGAACTATGTGAAAATTCTTGTTTTCTCATTAAAACATTTCAGTTCAGGATCATATTCCCAAAAGTAAATACATGCCAGAATAAATTGTAAGGAAAGCTGGGAGCCATAAAGGGGACGGTGGCATTTTAATGTTATCCATTACTTAATAGCTCAGTTCAAAATGTAAGCAAGTGTCTTACCTAATAGCTAATATCTTTGTCACTGATGACCTTTTAAAGTTCAAGTTTCCTTTCTTCTAGACCAAATGTACTGTAAACACATATGGTGAGAGTCCTTACCCTCTATAAAGGAGGTTTTCCAAATCTAGAGAAGCACATGGTAAATTTCCTTTGTTTAGACAAGGAACTTCTACCCTGAAGTTCTTGGGGTAATTTTTTCAACTTCCTCATTGAGCAACAACTTTCAACACATAATGGTTCTAAATTCCAGCACTTATAAATTAAAAAGGTATGCCATAAGTATTACTTCCTTAGCAGGTGCAATATAAACCTCTGAATTTTTTCTCTTGCCAGTAGGATGTATTCTCTAGTGTCAAAAAAATCACTCAATCAGTGGTATTTATTGAGTGCCTTCTGTGCACAGAGGCTTTACTGCCTCTTGGGAGAGTGCAATAGAGTAAATAGAGGTGGGAGATTTTTCAGTGGCACCATTCAAACTGTCATGAATAACTTCGCTTGAACTGAAAGGGTAGACTTCTCTTGGCAGCCATACAGCTTGGGACATTCTACTTCAAAAAAAAAGTTTGATTTCAGTATTGATTTCACGTTGATTAATAAATGATTTTCTGAGTCTGTGAAAGGCATCCTGTTTTCCTCTCAGGGAAAGTTCTTCCAATTATACCGTTTTGCATAACCGAATGTGAAAGCCCAGTGGTGATCAATAAACTATGAGCACTCACTAGGATCTCAGCTTCAAAAAGGAGAAAAACTCCCTTTGCAACCCATTCACTTGCTCTGTTTGACCTCTTAGTTTCTCTAAGAGATAATGTTGGAATCTGTTTCAAGCTCAGACATCGTACTAACCTCTATTTCTGATCATTTCCTATTACAGACACTGCTCTGAGTTCGCTAAAGCAGCCCAACGTGGACAATTCCCCAATGGTTGCTTCAGCTTATCAAAGAAGAGACTCAGACAGATACTGCCAGCTTTGTGTGGCCTGGTTTAATAACCCTATGATGGCACAACAACATTATGATGGCAAAAAACACAAAAAGAATGCAGCAAGGGCTGATTTATTAGAACAACTAGGAAAGACCCTGGATCTGGGGGAGTTGAGAGGTAAGCACTCCAATTCTGATCACTTGAACAAGAAGTAGTTTGAGATCAATTGCGATGACATCACTTTAGTTGGGGTTCCTTTTTCCTCTCTCTGGACATTATTTTAATAGTTGGAAGTGACTCTGCTGCCCTTTCCACTCCAGGGTGATTCTTACCTTTTACAAAGTGGGGACTGAACGGAGAACAAAAAAGCCTAGCAAAAGGAATATTCTCTCAGAGGTTTCCATTTCTAATTTTGATGGCTCTTGCCCCTGGGTCGATCACTTCTAGTGAAAGCTGATGCTGCTTTGAAAGTTGTTTCTTCGTTATATTTCATGGCAAAAACTAAACAAGCCTGCATTTTTAGGTACTTGGGGTTTCAGTACATTGTGTCATCTGTGCCGGAAAGGGCCAGTTGTTTTTTTATCACCCTCTTAGTCCTTCTTTGTCTTGAGCAGTTTCCTATGCTATCCTGAAGGTTCCGGAAGACAGGTCCCTCAAAAGCCAAAGATTTACCCTCAGTTCCTTCTTCCCATAAGAATATACAATCTTCTTGGCAATCTAGCCATGGCAGGACACTAAAAGAGACAAATAGTGCTTTGTTTATGCTTTATGCCAGCCATTACTATGCAAAGAATAGTTGTTACCAGAGCAAAATCATCTCCCTTCTCCCTAGTTATCAGCACTGCATCTTTTATGTCAAGACAATTGTCTTAATGACTTGGCTTCTGAATTCTGTAACATTTCAGCAGCTTGTCTTTTATACAGAAGACAAAAAAAGCTGCACCTTGACTTGATAATTCAATAAGCCTGTGACTCAGTAGCACCTGAAATACTGTTAGCATTGAACACTGTCCTTGGATTTAACCTTATCAGCCAATACATGTGCCATCTTGATGATACTTGCTTTATTCATTTCTTTAAAGATTAAATATATGCTAAAACTGGGTGAGCTGGTCACTCTGGTGATTCTTTCACACAGGCGGTTGCTGTAGTTGCTTCTGACTGAGCCCATGCTATGATCATAGCCATTCATGATGGTTTTTTAATGATTGAAATGAAAATCACGAATGAGAAAACATTTTTAAGTGGAGAATATGCATGCATATGCGTATAACTGAGTATTTAAAAGGATGGATGTTCCACATGAAAAACTCTATATTTTAGAATAATGAACCATCAAAAATGGGCTTGGATATAATTTGTATAAATCTGCACATCCTGATTATCTCATTAGTGTTCCTGAAGATGCTATGAAAGATTGTTGACCTCAGTTGATTCTTGATCCATCCTTCTATGGTTTTAATTAAAAGAATGAGAACAAAACACCCTCCTCTTCACAAATACAAAAACCAAAGGAAGTCATTGAATTATGGAATCTTAAAATTCCACCACTTTCAAATACCTAAGAGATCATCTACCAAAATTCAATTTATCTTGCAACATAAACTTCTGACTTGGAGCAGTTTCTATTTTCGAGGTGGAAATTCATCATGCATAGTGTACCAAAAAGATAAAATTATGGAAGTGGAGCAAAATTAAGGTACAGTGTTAGCAGAGGATATTTCATAGATCTTTCAGAATGTTTTCCTCTTAGTTACAAGAAATACGCAAATGGAAAACATTGTGTTATAAATGTATCTTAAATTTAATATTCTGATTCCCAGTGCTCAATTGTAAAAAAAACCCACAAAACCTGTATGCTGTCTGAGAGAGAGAGAGGAGCATTTTAGTTAACTATACAATTAAGGCAAAAGAGAGGGTTCTGAACAACTCTCTCTCATAGTGATATGGAGTTTTTGCTATTAGCAAGTGAATTGTTTTAGGAAATATTAGCAGTATGTTCACCAGCTTCCCATTTTAAGGAGTTATCAACTTTGTTTTAAAGGTTTCAAAAATGAAAGCAGATTGCATCCTGGCACTAGCTATCACTTTATATACATACATTGACCAATTCCGCGTTCTATCACTCAGTGAGCATATGTTGCTGTGCTACCTCTATAGCATTCGGGATTGAAAAAGAATAACCAGGCCAACATAAGGATGTTTTTATTTTTGCATATTTATGTTTAGTTTTTACAGATTTTTAATCTGCTGCCCTTAACCCAGTCATGGGTTTTCCAAATGCAGGACAGATGTATACCATTTTTAGACCATTTTCAAAAACCAGTATCATAAACCACAAAATTCAGTTTGGTTGGTAACTTTTTTATTGGCCCTGACTACATTTTCTGAGTCATTCCTGTTTCCTCCCAGGGCTCCCAATCTCACTAGGCTAAGAGAAAAAACATTCTCCTTCAGCAAGTGCCCTTAGATATTCTTCTAACCTCCTAAAAAGAGTTTCTTGGGAATCTGAAACTAAAAGGAAATAGAAGAAAAAAGTAAACTATTCCTCTACAAAGTCCTTGAGAGAGTTATGTACACCCACTGTCTCAAGTTTCTCTCCTCCAATTCTCTCCCTGACTCCCTCCAATATGGCTTCTCTCCCCTTCACTCCACAGAAACTGCCCTCCTAAAGGTCACAAATGATCTCCATCTTGCCAATTCCAATGGCCTCAACTCCATTCTAATCCTCCTCAACCTCTCAGCTGTCGACCACCCCCTTCTCCTGGAAACATTATCCAACCTCGGCTTTACTGACCTGTCCTGGCCTGGTTCTCCCCCTACCTCTCTGACTGCTGATTCTCAATTTCTATTATGTCCTCCTTCTGTGCCTCCCACCCACTAACTGTCAGTGTCCCTCAAGGTTTAGTATGGATCACTTTCTATTTTCCAGCTATACCCACTCCTGTGGAGAACTTATTGGCTCACATGGCATCAACTATCACCTCTATGTACATGATAACCAATTCTACATCTCCAGCCCCAATCTCTTTTCTTTTCTGCAGTTTTGTATTTCCTCTTACTTTCACGACATCTCTATTTGGATGTCCTCCCATCATCTGAAACTTAACATGTCTAAAACAGAACTCCTAGTCTTCTCACCCAAACCCTGACCTCCCACTGACTTTCCCATCACTGAGATGGCACTACCATTCTTCCTGTCTCACAAAGCCCATAACCTTAATATTATCCTTGAACCCTCTCTCTCATTCAGTCTAGATATTCAGTCCATCACTAAATCTTGTCAGTTCAACCTTCATAATATTGCTAAAATCTATCATTTCCACTTCATCCAAACTGCTACCATGTTAAAATCACTTATCCTATTCTTCCTTGATTACTGTATCAGCCTCCTGCTGACCTCACTCCAATCTATATTTCACTCTGTTGCCTGGGTCGTTTTGATATTCAGCCCATGTTTTTCCACTCCTCAAGAATTCCCTTGGTTGCCCATCCACCTCCTCATCAAAGAGAAACTCTTTCACCATCAGCTTTAAAGCACTCAATCACCTTGCCCCATCCTACCTTACCTCGCTGCTCTCCTACTACAACTCAGCCCACACACGTTGCTCCTCTAATGATAATCTCATTGTACCTAGGACTCATCGGTCTCACCACTGACCTCTCACCCACATCCTGCCTCTGGCTTGGAACATCCTCCCTCCTCATATCTGACAAATGATTACTCTTCTCCCCTTCAAAGGCTTATTGAAAGAACATCTCCTCCCAGGGGCCTTCCCTGACTAAGCCCTCTTTTCCTTCTCTTCAACTTCCCTCTGCATCACCCTGACTTGTCCTTCTGACTCCTAGGCCTGTGCTCTATCCACTAGACTATGCTGTTTCTCATGCTGTCTTTGTTAGATGGGTTTTATTTTCCAGACAGTTTCTGATATGAAATCCTAAAGAGGATTAACTTTACCTGCCTGATGAGCCTCAGAGGTTGTATTTTCGACCCTCTTCTCGTCAGGCTATTATAAATTAGCTCCACACAACCACAGAAAACTAGCCCTGCCTCTGCCCTGGGTAAGCCTCAGGAACTAACCAGCCTGGAGGTAGGGGTTCAGTCTATATGTCCTCTTGAGTTCCCTTCCAACCCTTTAAACTTCTGTAGATGATTTTATGAGCAGACCTACCAAATGTTTCCATTCAGTAAATGCCCACACCTTTCAAGCTAATTCTTGAAAACACAAATAGCAAGAGTATACTTCCAGATCACCAACCAGGAGTCAGGGTCTGGCAACTACCTGTGTTTCTTTGCATCCAGTGAAAATTCCTCACCATTGGTTTCAAGACTCTCCACCCTCTGCCTGCACTTTACCTTTTGTGCTCCCAAATTCACTCTCTTCATTCTTCCCAAGCCAATGTTCTAACTACCTCAATCTCTACTCTCCCACCTCTACCTCTTCCCTCACATTGTTTGCCACCAGCTTGAACTCCCTTCCTCCCCAGATCTGACAGAGCACATTCAAATCCCCCTACATTCAAATCCCCCCTAAAATCCCACAGCCTCCACCAAGCTGTCTCCAATTAATTCCCCAGCACCCTGAGCTATCTCATCATTTCAACCAACTCTAGCAATTACAAACTTATTTACATCCTCCTTAGCACTCATATATATACACAACTGCTCAATTTTTGGGGGGCATTCTAGTTGTATCTGGCCTGGGAGAACTGCCATGCCTAGTAATTCAGAAGGTAATGGGTTCTTCTGCCACTTGTCTGCTGTATGACCTTGGGCAAGTCACTTCACTTCTCTGTGCCTCAGTTACCTCATCTGTAAAATGGGGATTAAGACTGTGAGCCTGATGTGGGACAGGAATTGTGTCCAACCCAATTTCCTTGTATTCATCCTCAGCACTTAGTACAGTTCCTGGTACACAGTAAGAGCTTAAATATTATTATTATTATTTGTCTGCACACCCCATTACTGTGTAAATTATTTGTGGACAGGGACTTTGTCACTTCATTATTCTGTACTTCCCAAGTGCAGTGGTACAGTCCATGCATTAAGTGGGTACTCAATAAACACCACTATTACTACTGCTTGTATTATTACTCTTGCCAGCCTCTGGTCCCAGTGAGACTCTACAGACACTGGAAATTATGCGGAGTATAGATATATTCATCCTAGCTAAAGCCCTCCCAAAGTTGCAGTGTATTTGTTTTTTGAAAGTTGTTGCTGGCTACCTTTACTAAGTTTGGCAGCCCAAATTGGCAGAAGGACAATAGAGACACTGTGCATGGTGCTATTGTAATAGACCCAGTCCTGCCATCTATGAAAAACTAACATCTTCTTATAGAAACGCTAATCCAGATAAAGGAAAAAGTCATTTTGCTTTTAAAATGACTTTTCTGCCTCTATTCAGGAAGGCATCATCATGTGAATTTATTAAACAATTAATATTTCACCCTCAAGGCACTGAGTTTCTTTGTTGGTATTGATTGAAAGTCTCAGTAGTTCAAATTAAGCTAAGGAGAAAGAGTCATTTTTCTTAAATGCAAAGTATAATATTTTTCACAAATTTATATAGGAATATGCATCAATTACTTTGGCTCCTGAGTAGCTGTGTCCCTTGTTAATGTCCTGCATTCATTTCCGGAATAAGGATCTTTCTGAAAAGATGTGAAGTGAGCAGAAACTTACTTTTTTCATTGAAAGAATTTTACCGCTATTCTAAACCCTGCGTGTCTATCTCTCAGATGAAATTGTGGGACCAAATGGCACTCTTTTTTTTAATTATTTAAAAGTCACTTCTTATTCTCCTACTCTGTGTTAGCATGGCTCTGGAAGGTGAACACATTTTTTTAAAGTGACGTGTCTTTTCTGAATGCCTATTTTTACATGAACATATTTTGATAGAATTTACACCATCTAGTCAGCTAGTCAGGTCTGTCAAAATTATTTACTGAACGTTTTATGAGGTTTGTAGAGACTGCTGCACAGTGAGGGGAAGGTCAAGACTGAATTCCATCCAAAGAGAAGCTTGTCTCCCAATGGGGCAGAAAGACACAAATTAGTGCCTAAAACATCAAGGATAGAAATTCACAAATAGAAAGCTGAATAAGTACCCAGTGGATGGAAATATATGTATATTCATAGAGTTTGGTGTGTGCCTTATGGAAGTTGGCTCTTGTTGAGCAAAACTTTCTTCTTGGTTATACCACTGACTCTATCTGTTGCCGACTTGTTCATCCCAAGCGCTTAGTACAGTGCTCTGCACATAGTAAGCGCTCAATAAATACTATTGAATGAACTTCAGAGTCATCCAGAGGTTCAGTGTACACGCAAGAGATTCTTGGAATGATTGAAATCACTGGAATCCTATGGCTCTCTTTGCAAAGCCTTCTTACTTAGGGGAATCTCATCTTTAACTGATATCATTCACCAACATGTGCATTTTATTTGGAAACTATATAGATCATAAGGGATCTGAATGGGCTTCTGGAGACCTACATTGAAAATGAGAGCAAATTTTAATAGTGTGAAAAACTGGAATTCTTTTACCAGTTCAACATTTAATCTTTGGTCATTTGGTTATGAAGGGAAATATTAAATCTCCTTTTAAGCCTTGGGCTACATCTGAAAACCTGTCCTATAATAATCGAATGAACGGTATTGCTCAGGTTGCTATTTTTACTGCAAGAAGAGTTCCAATACCAACAGTGGCAAACTTGTCTAGGATTTGTGCAGTTAATGGCAAACTGCCCTCTGACTGCATTGACCCTGGACCATGCTGATGCAGCATTAGCTGCAACCTAGATCTTCCTTCCAGTGAAAAGTAGGGTAATTGAAGTCCTTTCATCTATTTAATGTTGGGGCTTTAGGCAAACCCAAATTAGGTTGTTCTGAGATCCCAGTCTCCAGGCCCCCCAGATTGATCTGACTCCTTTGTCACTCAAATGTCAAAATGGGAGATAAACTAAAAAAAAGTCTTTTATAAGTAAAAATTATGCATAGACCTAAAATGATGTCAGTATGTAGCCACTGAGAATAGTGGAGTGCCACAGTTGTATAACAATATTGCCCAGCAGCAGCTGATTTGCAGAGAGACCAGAAGTCAGAGACTCTTGTTAAAACCCATAATAATCCACTGTAGACTCAGGTCAAATTGTTTTTTTTCCCCCACCGAAAATTCAATAAATGGATCTGTTCTTAGCAGACTTGTGTGTGTGTGTGTGTATGTGTTTGCACATGCCACCTCCCTAAGGGATAGGGAGCAGTTCTTTTAGGATTGTCAGCAATGGAGTACTAAACTAAAGCTTGGGAGAGAAGCAGCATAGCCTAGTGGAAAGAGCACAGGCCTGGGAGTCAGAGGATCTGGATTCTAATTCTGACTGCATCACTTGCCTGCTGGTGTGACCTTGGGCATGTCACTTTGGTTATCTGTGCTGCAATTTCCTCATCTGTAAAATGAGGAATAAATCCTATTCCCTCCTACTTAATAATCATGGTACATTTTAAGCATTTTCTGTGTGACATGCACTGTACTAAGTGCTGGGTTTGCAAAGGGCCATAAAATACTCCTATTTAGACTGTGATCCCATGTGAGACAGGGATAGTGTCCAATCCAATTATTTTTATCTACCCCAGAGGTAAGTATACTGCTTGGTGCACTGTAAACCCTTGATAATTATTATTATTAGAAGCAGTGTGGCTTAGTGGATAGAGTACAGGGCTGGGAGTCAGAAGGACCTGGGTTCTAATCCTGGTCTTTTGTGTAACCTTGGGCAAGTCACTTCACTTCTCTGGGCCTCAGTTACCTAATCTTTAAAATGGGGATTGTCTATGAGCTCCATATGGGACAGGGACTCAGTCCAACCTGATTAACTTGTGCCTACCCCATCACTGTCTCTAACCTAATTTGCTTGTATCTACCCCAGCACTTAGTACAGTACCTGGCACATAGTAATCACTTAAAAAGTACAATAATAATAATAATAATTACAACACAATAGAGGCAATGGTAACAATCCTTGCCCTTTGGGAGTTTACAACCTAGTTATCTAGTCTGCTAGACAATAATGACAATGCAGAGAAAGCTGCATCCCATAGCAAGCTGGCCTTTGGTGGGTCTCAGTGAGTGGAACAGAAGCTTTTTAATAATAATTATGATAATAATAATTGTGGTATTTGTTAAGCACTTTCTATGTGCCAAGCACTGTACTAAGTGCTGTGGTGGATACAAGCAAATTGGGTTAGAGACAGTCCCTGTCCCTCAAAGGGCTCACAGTTTCAATCCCCCTTTTACAAATGAGATAATTGACGTGCAGAGAAGTGAAGTGATTTGCCCAATGTCAAAAAGCTGACAAGTGGCAGAGCCAGGATTAGAACCCAGATCCTTCTGACTCCCAGGCCCATGCTCTATCAACTAGACTGCATTGCTTCTTTTTATGCTGTTTCCTTCCCAGATCAAGCTCTGAAGTCAATGATGGGTTATAGGATGCAGTATTATCTGAAGCTCTATCCAAGGGGATCAGTAAAAAGAGTGGAATCACTGCAATAACTGCAGGTGATTCTGCTCTTTTACTCCATTGTCATGCCCTCATCTTGCCATCATAGTGGGAAAGAATAGGGCAGGGAAATCTCCTCTGGTCTTTTCCCTCAGGGTTGTTGGTGCTTCCAGGCATCCCCTAAAACTAAGTGCCCATAGCCCCAGGGACTTAAAATAATAATAATAATAATGTTGATATTTGTTAAGCGCTTACTATGTGCAGAGCACTGTTCTAAGCGCTGGGGTAGATACAGGGTAATCAGGTTGTCCCACGTGAGGGTCACAGTTAATCCCCATTTTACAGATGAAGTAACTGAGGCACAGAGAATTTAAGTGACTTGCCCACAGTCACACAGCTGACAAGTGGCAGAGTTGGGATTCGAACCCATGACCTCTGACTCCCAAAACCGGGCTCTTTCCACTGAGCCACGCCGCTTCTCTGCTTGATTCTACCACCTGCCAAACAACTTCTGGATGCTGAGTTTGGAGGGGTTTTCTGAATGGTCAAACATTAAATATTATTATTCCTTTGGAGCAGGCACAGACTTGAAGTCATTCTCTTTTTACAAATCCCTTAGGGCACACTAGCCATTTGACTCTCCCAGAGCCCTATTCAGTCTATTCAGGTCTCAGCAGATTTCTTTCCTACAGTGCAAAATAATATGTGGCATCACCTATTTTGGTCATTCTAATAATAATAATATATTAAGCAATTACTGTATATTAAGCACTGGCATGGATTCAAGTTAAAGTTAAAGTAGATTCAAGTTCAAGTTTAGAAGCAGCATGGTATAGTGGATGGATCATGGGCCTGGGAGTCAGAAGGTCATGGGTTCTAATACCGGCCCTGCCGATTGTCTGCTGTGTGACCTTCAGCTAATCACTCCATTTCTCTGTGTCTCAGTTCCCTCATATGTAAAATGGGGATTGAGAGTGTGAACCCCATGTGGAACAGGGACTGTATCCAACCCGATTGCTTGTATGCTCCCCAACCCTTAGTACAGTGCCTGGAATATAGTAAAAACTTAACAAAATAGCATTATTATTATTATCATCAGGTCAGAAACAGTCCCTATCTCCCATAGATCTCACAGTCTCAGGGGAAGTGAGAGCAAGTACTGAATTCCCTTTTCATATGTGAGAAAACTGAGGTACCAGAAAGACTTGCGCAAGGTCACATAGCAGTCTAGTGGTGGAGTTAGGATTAGAAATCAGGTCCTCTGACACCCAGTCCTGTGCTCTTTCCACTGGGATCTGAACAAATCTAGGAATAACACAGGGGGAAAAACTCCTCTTTATCCCATCACTATTAGTAGGACATTATTGGCTGCTGTATCCAGATCAAGAGTCTGAAAATTCAGAAAAAGATTAACTTGCCAGGTGTCATTCAAAGAATATAGTGCTTTAAAGATTTTGTCCTTCCCTAATCCTTTAGCAAGATTTTGGAAATTGCGTAAAGCAAAAATGCAGAACTGGTACAGTCATCCACATAAATACAGTTGATAATGATTACAGAGATGATCATGTTCTTCTTGTTTTGATATGTAATTTTTTCTTGGGTTTGCCTGTCTCTAAACTGTCCCCTTCTTTTCAGCATTGAGTTAATTCTCTAATAATTCATTAACTATGTGAGTAGTCCAATGTTCGAAAAGTTCAGGTTTTGTTAAGCTATACATGTCATTTCCTTTTTTGATATGCACTGTTCTGTAGATGAAAGCAGTTTTAAAATTTTTTCTGTCTATTCTTTTTTCCACTGGCGTTTATATCCTTAGCTTCACCTGCGTCTTTCTCTGCAATGACAAATTATCTGCCTAGACAGCTCACTAGTATATCTTTTAAATAACTGGGCAGCAAACCAAACCTAGAAAAGAAAATGCACTTTCTAAAAAGCACAGGATTAAGAAGTTGATCTTTTGCTAGTTTGCCATTTCCGACCTTAGCAGAGGCAACCCTAGAAGACAACCATATGAGCAATACACTGGAGAGGAGGAGCCTGTGGGAGTGTTCCAGAAAGGCAGGCTGTAAGTGCATCCTATAGTGGCTGCCTCACAGTCGCTTCTTGTCTGAAATATCAGAAGAGCAGCATGGCGGAGTGGATAGAGCATGGACCTGGAAGTTAGAGGTTCATGGGTTCTAATCTTGGCTCTGCCACTTGTCTATTGTGTGACCGTGGGCAAGTCACTTAACTCCTCTGTGCCTCAGTTATCTCATTTGTAAAATGAGAAGCGAGAATGTGATCACTTCATGCGACAGGGACTGTGTCCAACCCAATTTGCTTGTGTCCGCCCCAGCGCTTAGTACTGTGCCTGGCACATAGAGAAGCAGCGTGGCTCAGTGGAAAGAGCCCGGGCTTGGGAGTCAGAAGTCATGGGTTCTAATCCTGGCTCTGCCACTTGTCAGCTGTGTGACTTTGGTCAAGTCACTTAACTTTTCTGAGCCTCAGTTACCTCATCTGTAAAATGGGGATGAAGACTGTGAGTCCCTCGTGGGACAACCTGATCACCTTGTATCCCCCCAGCGCTTAGAACAGTGCTTTATACATATTAAGAGCTTGATAAATACCAAAATTTATTTGTTTAGACTGTGAGTCTGTCATTGGGCAGGGATTGTCTCTGTTGCCGAATTGTACATTCCAAGCACTTAGTACAGTGCTCTGCACATAATAAGCACTCAATAAATACTATTGAATGAATAAACAAATACCATTATGATTATGTCCCTGCAGATTCCAGCTGCAGGGCTAATAATTGCCAGATCGTGGTTTGAACTTTAAATTGGGTAAAATGAAAGATGCTACTGAACCTCCTAAAAAGTGCCTCCAACAATACAGAAAGGGAAGTCCCAGGGGTGATCTTGATTTGCTGAACTGTCTTTCCTGGAAGCATAATTTATTTCCAACACTAGCTGCATTAAAAGATTTTAGTGCACAAACAGACTCGTGTTTGCATCAGCCTATGTCACAAGTCCCAAGCTGATTGGTTATGCACTGCATGACTTGGTTTCCCTCACTACATTCCACTGCTTGAGGGAGAGACCCAGGTAAAGAGACTTAATTTTCCTAGCTGTGTCTATAAGGTATTGAGACAGCATGAGCTTGAGAGTCTGGAGACCCAGGTTCTAGTCCCAGCTCTACCACATGCCTGCTATATGACCTTGGGCAAGTCATTTAACTTATCTGGGCCTCAGTTTCCTTCTCTATAAAATGGGGGTGCAATGGCTGTTCTCCCTCTTTCTTAGACTGTGAGTCCCATGTGGGACAGAGATTGTGTCCTATCTGATTATCTTGTATCTACCCCACTGCTTAGTACAGTGTTTGGTACATGCTAAGCACTTAACAAATACCACAGTTATTTTATCCACATTTTACTGATAAGGAAACTGAGGCAAAGAAGTTAAATCCTAGAAGTTAAACCCTAGATCACATAGCAGACAAATGGTAGAGCCTGAACCGACAGAGGATGTGATTAATATGAATATCTATTATCTACAACAGTGTTTAGCAGAGTGTTTGACCCATAATAAGCACTTAGTAAACCCCATCACTGGAATTATTGCCATTTTTAGGAGGCTTCAGCATTGACTCAAGTAGGAGCTCTGATTCAGGTGCCGCAAGTATTTCTCCTTGAGGATCTTTCCATATGTCCAAACCCTCTTTCAACCTTGGTGATTCCTGCATAATAATGATGATAATAATAATAATGATGATGGTATTCGTTAAATACCTTGTGTCAAGCACTGTTCTAAGCAGTGGGGTAGATTCAAGCAGATCAAGTTGGACACAGTCGCTGTCCCACATGGGGCTCACAGTCTTTAACCCCATTTTACAGATGAGGTAACATCTGCATAGTCTGCTTATCCACTTAGCATCTGTTTATCCACTGATACCTGCAGCCTGTGCAAGTCGACCATCCACGCTAGTGAAGACACTAGCAATTTTCAAAACTGACTTATTACCAGGTCTTGGGACCACCTCACCAAGGAAGAGACCATGGACAATCTTTTCTTGGCTTTTATTTTGACAAACCCAGGTTCAATGAATTTTACACAATGTCTCTATTTAATGTCATCACCCCATGGATCCCCAACTTGGCTGTCTTTTTGCTTTCAAACCCCTCCTTGAGTCATCGGTAGCAGAATTTCCCTGCCATTGGCCCAACCCTATTCTGACCCATTCCCCTTCCAGTCCTATTTTTTTGCAAGAAGTTCAGTCAGCCAATCAATGGTATTTATTAAGCACATACTGTGTGCAGAGCACTGTATTAAGTGCTTGGGAGAATACAATAAAATAGAGATGTTAGATATTATCCCTGCCTTCCAGGTGTTTACACTGTAGTGGAGGAGACAGACATTAAAATAAATTGCAGATAGGAGAAGAAGCTGAATGTAACCATTATGTACACTAAGTGTTGTGGAGCTGGGGGTGAGTTGAATAGAAAGTGCTTTAAAGGAAGAGACCCTAGTGGATAGGCTACACAGAAGGAAGGATGGAATAGTGTGAGGAAATGAGGGTTTAGTCAGGGAAGAGCTCTGAGAGGAGATACGATTTGAAGATCGGGAGAGGGGTGGTCTGTGGAAGCAAATATATCCAGATTAGGTTCCTTAATCTGCTTACTTTTATAGCTCACCTTGATCTTTCCCAGTGATGTCCACATTAATCCTACCAAAGAATAACAATAGAAACAAAAGGCTATGATTAATAGAAACAAAAAGCTATAATTAATTATAAAGAATACATATTAATTGAGTTCTTATATTTGTGGGAGAATATTCACACCATTCTTGAATGGACCTTCTTACTGGACAGCAGCAGTATCCCATGTATGAGGCCTTTCCAATCCTTGGCCCTCTAGTATGCAGACTGACAAACAGGTCCTATTATTTTAGTTTAAAGGGTATCCTGCAAAAAGGATGCTACTTTGGGAGGTCTCCTGCTCACATACTCCTATGATACATATGTTATCAATAATTTATGTTTAGCATTTGTGCAACACATTCAAGCCAATAGGCATGTATTTTGGTCTTTGTGAAGTAAATTTCAACTGCATCCTTCCCCATTTATCCCTTCACAACCTTGTAAAGAAAATTCCATCATCAGTGGAAACAGTGAAACAGAAAGGGTCAGTTGTTTACTTGCTTTTCCTCCAAAAAGCCAAAGACACTTATTTTTTGGTCAGGATTTGATATTTTTTAACATTTTCCCAACTGCAAGAATGCACAAGACATTGCAGCTGGCCATAATCTGAGGCCTGAATCATTAAACCCTCTCCAAAAAATCACAAGACAAATACAGTGAGACTCTGTTATTCCACACCCCCTTTCTAGTGTGGGATCTGATAAGGCTTTCTTGGACTCAAAATTTTCCACAGGGAATTTGCAAGACCTCTAGACTTTAAGCTTCTATCTAGACTGGAAACTCCTAGAGGGCAGGGAACGTGTCCATTTGCTTGGCTGTATTGTGCTCTCCAAGTTCTTAGTACAGTGCTCTGCACACAGTAAGCAGTCAGTAAATACCACTGATTATTTAGTTGATCACAGCCTTGTGATGGCAACCAGTCAGTTACCTAGGAAGGGGACTCCAAGCCACAGCTGTTCATACAGGAATTTCTTTCCCTCTAGCTGCTAATTTCACAAAAATTTCCTATCTCGACATTTCATTAATGAAACTTTGGGGAAGATATGCTTCATTTCATTATCTCAGATGACCCTAACCCCCTCTTTTGCAAGACAATAAGGAACTGCCTGTTAATTCCTTCTTCTGAATCACTCTACCAATCCCTTGTTTGATTAGAAGGCTTCTATTTTATGAAATTACCTATTGAGTAGAGTTGGCAGACTTTTTGAAGTCTGAGTCAGCCAGATTGTCATTAATTTTGATCCTGTGTGCTGCAATTCCCGGGATAACTATTTCCCTTTATTGTCCATTTAAAATAGGTCCCATTTTGCAAATTATCTGGATCTAATTGTATTTCTCTTTGTCATATTACTGGAGAATTTTTATTTTCCTCCACAATGAAGACCTTGGCATTGAGATCCAGCCTGACTCCAGGAGATATTTTGCAGGTTCTCTCTCATCACTGAGGAGCCTTGGGTTTTTGTTGTTGTTGTTGTTGTTTCCTCATTAGTGTCTCAGACTCTAGATGTTCATGCTGGCAAGTTGGATTTGGTTCTATTCTCAGGTTCTTGGCTCACAGCTCCCAATTAAAGAAGTAATAAGTTTTCAGAGATGCATGCTTCTTGCATTCTGCAGCTCTGTGATTAGAGTAAAGTTCTGGAAGTCCCCACTGAGTCATGTGGTGTTATAATGAAAGGTTTTCTTTCGAGAACCAAACAATAGCGTTTATTCATTCCGTGAAATTGTAATTGATCAGAATGAACCAACTCCTCCAAACAGATTTTCTTAAACCTCAAAAAAATGCATGTTTTCCACTGACTTTTGTATGTGCCAGAATCACAAACATTTCAAAGCCTATAGATGTTATGGTGGGTAGAGCACTTTTGAATTATATACTTGTAGTTAACTGTTTCATGTTTGGCTACTGCTGTTTTCTCTTTTCAAATGCTCATAAACTATCAATGCACTCTAGAGCTGCCTAGTCTTTCTCCACTTTCTAGTCTTTCTCTGATCAACCTATGGCAATGAATAGACTGATAAGGGATTTTGCATCCACCTGTCAGTGAAGTTTTGATTGTATTTGTCAGGGTGATTTGAACTCAAATTTGGGAAATAATGGATATACAGTGCATGAGGCATAGAGATGAGAAGCAGCAGATGCAAGCTTGCTGAACAGCACACAGGCCTGGGAGTCAGAAGAAGCTGAGTTCTAAATCTGGCTCTGCCACGTGTCTTGTGTGAACTTGGACAAGTCACTTAACTTCTCTGGGCCTCAGTCACCTCATCTGTAAATGGAGATTTAGAGTGTGAGCCCCGTGGATGGCACGACCATCCTTCCCGTCCCGCAGGCCCGCAATCTCGGTGTCATCCTTGACTCGTCCCTCTCGTTCACCCCACACATCCTATCCGTTACCAAGACCTGCCGGTTTCACCTCTACAATATCGCCAAGATCCGCCCTTTCCTCTCCACCCAAACGGCTACCTTACTATTAGGGGCTCTCGTTATATCCCGGCTAGACTACTGTGTCAGCCTTCTCTCTGACCTCCCTTCCTCCTCTCTCGCCCCGCTCCGGTCTATTCTTCACTCCGCTGCCCGGCTCATCTTCCTGCAGAAACGATCTGGGCATGTCACTCCCCTTCTTAAACAACTCCAGTGGTTGCCTATCGACCTCCGCTCCAAACAAAAACTCCTCACTCTAGGCTTCAAGGCTCTCCATCACCTTGCCCCTTCCTACCTCTCCTCCCTTCTCTCTTTCTACCGCCCACCCCGCACACTCCGCTCCTCTGCCGCCCACCTCCTCACCGTCCCTCGGTCTCGCCTATCCCGCCGTCGACCCCTGGGTCACGTCCTCCCGCGGTCCTGGAACGCCCTCCCTCCTCACCTCCGCCAAACTGATTCTCTTTCCCTCTTCAAAACCTTACTTAAAACTCACCTCCTCCAAGAGGCCTTCCCAGACTGAGCTCCTCTTCCCCCTCTACTCCCTCTGCCATCCCCCCTTTACCTCTCCGCAGCTAAAGCCTCATTTTCCCCTTTTCCCTCTGCTCCTCCACCTCTCCCTTCCCATCCCCACAGCACTGTACTCGTCCGCTCAACTGTATATATTTTCGTTACCCTATTTATTTTGTTAATGAATTGTACATCGCCTTGATTCTGTTTATTTGCCATTGTTTTTACGAGATGTTCTTCCCCTTGACGCTGTTTAGTGCCATTGTTCTTGTCTGTCCGTCTCCCCCGATTAGACTGTAAGCCCGTCAAACGGCAGGGACTGTCTCTATCTATTGCCGACTTGTTCATCCCAAGCGCTTAGTACAGTGCTCTGCACATAGTAAGCGCTCAATAAATACTATTGAATGAATGAATGGGGGACAGAGTTTGTATCCAATCTGATTTACTTGCATCTACCCCAAAGTTTAGAACAGTGCTTGGCAAATAGTAAGAGCTTAATAAGCACCTTAATTATTAGTATTATTTTGAAAAGAGTAGTTCATAGTATGAGTTTTTCCCCCTATAGCTGTGGCATAAGTGCACAGTGACTGATGTTATCTGTTTTCATGACAGAAGGTTTCATGTTCTCTGTAAAGATATGCACCAGAATCTATTAGTGGATTTCCTTCATACATGTCATGTAGACATCTGAAGATTCTTAAGAGCTGAATGTAATTCACATGAATATTTCTAACTCTCATAAGTAAAACCAGTTGAGTCCATTAAAAATTGTTAGCTTCAGGAAATTTAAAATTATTGCTCATGGTTTTTCCATTACCAAGCATGAAAATCCCTTTTTAAATTCCTTAAGAAGCAGCACTGGCCTAGTGAATGGATCACAGAACTGGAAGTCAGGATAACTGGGTTTTAATCCCAACTCTGCCAGTTGATTGCTTTGTGATCTTGAACAAGTCACTCAGTTTATCTTGGCTTCAATTTCCTCATTTGTAAAATTGGGATGAAATGTCAGTTCTCCCACCAGCTTAGTATCATGTGGCGCAGAGGCCATGATGTATTTGATTGCCTTTTATCTACCCCAGCACTCAGTATAGAGTTTTCCCCATAAGTGGGCAAACACAATTATTATTAATAATAACTAATAACCTGATATCAAGCCTCCTCCTTTAAACAAATATGTAAGAGGATTTTTCCATATTCTCAGTTTTAAATAGCTAGCAGCAATTGATAGGCATTTGGAGAAGCAGCGTGGTTAGGTGGAAGGAACCCGGGTTTGGGAGTCAGAGATCATGGGTCCTAATCCCGGCTCCACCACTTGTCTGCTGTGTGACTTGGGCAAGTCACTTTACTTCTCTGTGTCTCAGTGGCCTCATCTGTAAAATGGGGATTAATACTGTGTGCTCCATTTGGGACAACCTGATCACCTTGTTTCCCCTACCCCCAGCGCTTAGAACAGTGCTTTGCACATAGTAAGTGCTTAACATACCAGCATTATTATTATTATTATTTGGCAATAACCACTAGAGAGGATCAGTTGCCTCAGTCTAGGGTTGTCCATAATTTTTGTGTTAGTCCTGTTTGTTATTAGAATGTTTATGTGACTAGATCGACCTTTCCAAATCAGTACAATTATATAATGCAGGTTATGCAAATAAATGTGGAATTTGCATATTAATCCAATAAATATGGCGATGCATTATACACACACACGCCATATTTGTTGACATAACTCCCACTAGCGCATAATTGTCCCTCGGTACTTTTTGAGGAGGAAATAAAAGATTATTTGCCAAAAAATATAGTAATTATGCAAACAAATGTGATATTCAGAAGGGTGGGAGAATATTTCTTGGCATAAATGAGGATAGTATTAGGAAGGCAGATTGCAAAATAAATCAAGCATTGGAATCTCCTGGCTACTGACTGAATTGGCTTTTACAGGAATGTGAATTATTGGGATAAGTAATAAAGTACTCTGCATTTCTATGTACAAATTCATTATTACACAGGCAAGAATCTAATTGGAGCCTAAGACTACCATGTTAAACAGCAGTTAACAAGTTAAATTGTGACACACATCTTAAAAACAAAATAATAAAAGGTAATTAAACTTTTGGATACATTAAACAATCTTTCTTTTGATTAGAGGTTTTTCTAGGTTGTGGACTAATGATCTGTATTCACTAACATCAGTTACACATAAGAGTTAGCCTAAGATGCTATTTGCATGTCTCTTCAAAGTAGCCAATATGAAGGATTTCTATATAATATTTTTTTGTAAAAAAAAATCAGATAAAACCATATGTGTGCCACCATCTGCACCATAATAGCATTACTAATAACTGTGCTATTTGTTAAGAGCTTACTATAATAATTATAATTATGGTATTTATTAAGCACTTACTATGATACAAGCACTGTTTTAAACACTGGGGTAGATACCAACTAATCAGGTTGGACACAGTCCCTGTCCCACATTGGGCAAACAATCTTAATCCCCATTTCACAGATGAGGTAACTGAGGCACAAGGAAGTTAAGTGATTTGCCCCATACACCAGACAGGTGGTGGGGCCGGGATTAGAACCCACATCCTCTGAGTTCCAACCCTTACTCTTTCCACTAGGGCATGCTGCTTCCCAAGAACCATGAAAGTGCTGGGAAAGATTCAAGATAATTGGGTCAGATACAGACCGTGTCCCAGATGGAGCTCACAGTCTAAGGGGGAAAAAGAGTAGATATTGGAGCCTCATTTTACTGATGAGGAAACTCAAGTATAGAGAATTTAAGTGGCTTCTTCCAGGTTCCAAAGCAGGCAAATGGCAGAGGTAGGATTAGAACCCAGATCCTCTGACTCCCAAGTCCATGCTTTTTGCATTAGGCCCCTCTAGACTAAAGTCATTGTGAGCAGGGAATGTGTCTACCAATTCTGTTATATTCTACTCTCCTCTGCACTTAGTACAGTGCTCAGCACATAGTAAGTGCTCAAATATGGTTGATTGATTAGTCCATTCTGAGAAGGATAAACCAATGCATTTGCTAAAGGATTTCCTCTTGTTTCTTTCACAGTAGGGAATTCCAGTCTTCTCTCTGGGTAGCAGATCAGGTTCATAACCCCCACTATTGCTTACACCTGCTCAAAGTCCTTCAGAGCAGGAAAAAAATGTCTTGAATCAAACATTTTACAGGAAAACCCTTCACTTCTCTAGATGCAGTCAAAGGAGACTGAATAAATAATTTTCCACATTAGGGCCAAACTCCCTGAGTAGGGCTCTTTTTTTATGGTATTTGTTAAGAGTTTAATATGTGCCAGGCACTATTCTAAGTGCTGAGGCAAATACAAGGTAATCAGGATGGGCACAGTCCATGTCCCATCTGGGACTCACAGTCTTAGTCCCCATTTTACAGATGAGGTAACTGAGGCATAGAGAAGTGATGTTTCTTCCCCATGGTCACATACCAGACAAGTGGTAAAGCCAGGATTAGAACCCAGGTCCTTCTGACTCCCAGGCCCATGCTCTGTCCACGAGGGAGTAAGCAAAGTGATCAATCACTTCTTAGTGCCACACAATGAGGGATGTGGCAGCCTCCTGGCCCCTAATAAAGATGGTGGCTACTCTGTTCTTCTCCAAGATGGTGGCAGACAAAAATGATCCATTAGCAGGTTGTAAATCAGTGTCTCAGAGCTAAGCTGTCTGGGGTATTTGTCAAGAGGTGGCAGAGAAAAGCTCTGCCAAATGTGTATGGTATCATGACCTTATGCTGCGGGCATGCCTGACGAGTCAGGAGGGAAGACCTCTTTTTCCTCGCCTCAGAGAGGCCAGTGTCTGAATTTGGTCTCACCCTTGATATCTCTCATAAAGTGACATCATGAGCAGGTACACCTTCAGTTTGTTTGTATCCTCTGACATATTCCTACAAAAAGAGAGTGTTTTCCCCACCTTGAAGTATATGTTGCATTTTAAGGCTGTTTAATACATGGTTTCCAGATTTCTGTGTTGAGAATAAGGGATACTGGGTGCAGTCTAGTTTCACCGCCTCCTTCCAGTCTAGAGTTGAGCTCCCTCTCATTCAGAAGCAGGACAGACCATTGCCAAGAAAATAGGACAAGGCTAGCCCGGATATTTGGAACATCTGGAGCCCCCTGACCTAACCACTAATATCAGTTGTAGCCAAAGTGTAACAAGGAGAAGAGTTTCAGGAATGGGACTGGTGATTTGAGTATGTGCCAAGGGAAGAGGGAAAAGGCAAGGAAAGAGGGAGATAAGGAAATGAGAAGAAAAGAAGACAGAAAGAAAGGAGACACAAACACTCATGCAAAATCTAATGGATTCCCTCACTCTGTTGAACACTTACACACACCAAATATACAGCCAAGTAGAGTCAATAGAAAGAAAAATGAAACAACAGCAGTTGAGTCCTACCACTGTAGCTGTGTTTGTACAAAGTTGGTGGACAGCCTTTCTTGGGGCCAGTGGGAGCAGGAAATGTCAATGATAATTCTAGGGCTCAGATGGCTGTGCTGTGCTGAGTTTCAGCAGAGGGTTATTTGCCAGTGCGGCCACCATCTCCATAAGTGGAACTTTACCACATTTCCCAGGCTTCTGCCAGAAGTAGCAGCATGGCCTAGTGGATAAAGCATGGGCCTTGGAGTCAGAAGGACCTGGGTTCTAATCCTAGCTCTGCCAGTTATCTGCTGTGTGACCTTGAGCAAGTCACTAAACTTATCTGGGCCTCAATTAACTCATCTGAAAAATGGGAATTAAGTCTGTGAGCCCCATGCGGGACATGGACTGTGTCCAACCAGATTACCTTGTATCTATCCCATTGCTCAGAACAGGGCCTGGCACAACCTAAGCGCTTAATGAATACCATCAAAGACATACAGGGAAGTCAGTGCATGACTGCCCTATTTCACTCATATATTTGGTCGCAATGCTATATGTGGGCTCCAAATATTCATGTTTATGATTTCTAGAAAATGGCCCGAAAGAATGAAACTCTTAAGAATGCTTTATTTGGGCTTCACCTTACCAGATACATATATACACACATATACTCAAGGTTGCCTATGTACTCCCATGCACATATGCATGTATGCTGTAGAGTTCTATGACTGAACCTTTAACCAAATCATATTTTCTCTTTACCCTTTCTTTCTCTTACCACCATTTCATGTATCTCTTTCCCTTCTTTCCCTCTCTGAGTGAGTGCAAATTTGGGGGATGTGGCCATAGATTGGCAGACTTCCGTAAGTTAACATTTCAGTCTAAAATATATACATAATTCAGAGTCTTAAATACATGTGCATACACACGTTTGGCGATTTATTAAATTAATATCATGTCCATGTATTTTGTGAGGTCTGGAAAGTATGATCACTTTAGTTCATGTTAAAATGCTCAGTTTTATTTGAATCCTCCTTCACAGGATTCTTTGTATGGTTGGCAGCAAATAAGTGATGCAGCATCATCTATTTTTAAGTTTATTCGGGGTCGTGATGAAATCAGCCTGGTCCCTGTTTGCAAGTCTGGAAGCTCATATTAGCTATAGCCTTTGGGGCCCCTGAGTTATTTTCAGTGAACCTTGGCAAATGTGTTTCTTATCATTGTTTTGTTTGCATCTGAATTCAATTATAGCCTTGTTGATGAAAAGGATGCTGTAGGGAATAGAACTGTATAAATTAGGAAGCCTTATTATCATTATTTATTATTTGTTGAACTCCAACAGTGCATTTAGTGCTATATAAGACAAAATGGTTTCCCTTCCAAGATTTCAAGCCTAAATAAAAAAAAAAACTCAGTATATAATACCAGCTCAAAAGGTGGTTAAATTTTAGAAGGATAAGGTTTTTTTTCATTTAGCTATCATAAAAATGTCCTAGAAATGCAACAAAGCATTCATTTTAATCAGAACAGTCACTCTGTTGAATGTTAGTAGAAATATTTCTAGACTGTGATTTTCTGCCTCTCCTCTAAGGAAAGGTAATAAGATAATACAGTAATTCTTTTTTAATCAATCAATTAGTATTTATTGAGGGCTTACTGTGTGCCAAGCACTGCACTAAGCAATTAGGGGAGTACAGTAGAGTTAGGAAACATTATCACTGTCCTCAAGGAGATTAATTCAGTTATCAGTAAATCTAATATTTTTTTCAGGGAATGGATTTAGACAGAGGTTGGGGAGAGGGGCAATCTTAGTATGTGAGGGTTGATGGAGCTCCCTGGGATCAAGGAAACCCCCTCCGCGTCCCCCCCCCCCCACCACCCCAGAAGCCCTCCTCACCTGTATTCCCTCATTTTCATGAGACTGTCACTATCCCCTCCTTTCCCACCACAAAACAGTTTTGCCAAGGATGTCCCAGAATGTAACAATGATTATTGTGTTATTCATTCCATGCCCAGTGATGGAGTAGTAAATTTTGGACAAGTCTAGGACAGTCACGAAGGCTGCGAAGGGGTTGATTGATTGTCAGGCTGATGAATTGTGCAGTGCCACTCTTTCTCATCTCATCCAGCCATGTTCCCACTGGGGGGATGGGGCCAAAAGTGAGCAGGTGAATGAGGAGAGGCAGTACATTGAGTGTATTATCCTGTGCAGTGCACACAGGAATTAGAGGGTATAAGTTCCCCTTAAGCCAAAGCATGATTCTGAGGCTGTTCCACAGCCCCATAGACCAGCAGCCTTCCCCTCCCTCCCATGCTCTAGAAGTCCAACTCACATCTTACTGTGGTGTGGGATTGCGGCGGGCAGGAGGAGGGGAGGCTAGTAAAACCTCCAAAAGACGGGAAATGTGTGATAGGCCTACGCTATTATGGGTGGTGAAAGTTTCTGACTGAAGAACCACCTAGGGCTCCTTGCATATTGGGCACCTGTGGCTACAATTTTTTTTATGGTATTTGTTGTGCTGTGTTAGACACAAGATCGCCCCTCTCCCTGACCTCTGTCCAGATACATTCCCTTGAGGACAGTGATCATGTTTCCTGACTCTTTTGTACTCCCCTAATTGTCCCTGTCCCACATGGGCTCACAGTTTTAATCCCCATTTTACAGATGAGGTAACTGAGTCACAAAGAAGTGAAGTGACTTGCCCAAGGTCACACACCAGACAAGTGGCTGAGCTGGGATTAGAACCCAGTCCCTTCTGACTCACAGGTCTGGGCTCTTTCCATCTGACCACATTGCTCTAGTAGCTGGATAACTGGGTTGGCAAAGCCTGGAGGACCAACTCTAACAGCCACTTGTGGTCTTTAGTACTGAGGCATAACCTTGGCTTTATTGATAATAATTATGGAGTTTTGAAGTGCTTACATTTTGCTGCCACTGTTCTAAGCACTGGTGCAGGTGCAAGTTAAACACACTGGGCAAAGTCCCAGTCTCACAAGGTGCTTACAGTCTAAGGGGGAAGAAAACAGATATTGCATCCCCATTTTACAGATGAGGTAACTGAGGCCCAAGGTCACACAAGAGCAGGCCAGTGGCAGGTTGTGATTAGAGCCCAGGTCTCCTGACCCCCAGCTCTTTGCACCAGGTTGTAGAATAGATGTTTATACTGTGGTCTTCATCCCACGGGGATGAAATCCTGAGAAATAGCTCAAGCTATATCTTTGTCCAGGAGTAGCAGGAGTCCAAGCCTCTCTAGGCCCTAGGAGTGCCAACACATCCCCACCAAGGTCCAAGCCGGGCCCACTGAGGCCTGGCTTCCACTCTAGATGAAAGCCAGACCGTGCACACCTAGCATGATGAACATAAGTAAAACTTATGGGGATAAGTGAGGTCACAAGGTCTTGTAAAAATGAGTGATTCTTTCACTCATACTTGGTCCTTGCCAAGCCTTCAGGCAGCCAATGCTCTGCCAAACTAGAAGAGGCCCAAACCTTGGGGAGAGGAGAAACACCCAGCCTACCCTGGCCTGTGGGCTGGTTGGGAAAACCCAGAGACTGACTCCCACTCAGACAAAATGTATGGTTTCTTTTTCCTCGTGAAAGTCTTGCCCCTCCGCAGGAGCAAATGCCATAGATTTTAAGAAATGAGGCAAGGATGAAAGAATGTTGTAAGGAGAAGCAAGGTTGCTTAGTGGATAAAGCCCTCACTGTGCTAGCTCACTGAATCCCTTCTGGGTTCCCCTACCTTTTTCACAAACTCAAGGCAATTACAAGAGAGGGTTAAAAGCAAACAAACAAAGAAGAACAGGTTGGCAATTAGATAAAGGGAAAGGGCAGATTCATAAGTGTATAAATACACAGAAACTGTTAACTTTATGTTCAAGATCTCAGGGAGTATTATGGAAAAACCCTGCAAGGGTCTCATAAGGATCAGGTCTAGAGCATGGCATATTTTGGGACTGGTAGTTTGTCAGGAAAAAAAAGAAATGAAAGCAAAGAGCCTTCATATGAATATTTCAAGGAACTTGTAAATTTTTTTTTTAGTTGTACTGCACCTGATAAATTGTGGGGATTCGCTACAGTGTAATTCCTTGTACCACTGTTGCAACCTGGAAGCAAGCTTGTCTGAGAAGCAATGAGGTCACCTATAGAGGGATCATGTTTTTTAAAAAATAAAGGGCAGCATTAAACTTAGTCCCTGTAGTTAGTATAATGCCAAGTCGGGGCTTGACCCTCCTCCCTCTTCCAGAAGCCTCTACCCTAGAGTAAGAAAATCAAAAAGGCTTTCTAGGGAAAATGTTGTCTAACCCCCCAAATTGGGCCCTCCTGGCACTTGGGGCCGCAGGTGAAAAAAGACACGTCCATATCTCTAGATGCTGCCAAAACTTTGCAGTGTTGAATGAATTCAGCAATTCCCATGGTTGGTGACCTCTGATAACGATCAGGTAGGATACAGTTTCTGTCCCACATAGGTCTCACAGTCTAAATAAGAGGGAGAACAGGAAATAATAATAATAATATATGCCAGGCACTGTTCTAAGCACTGGGATAGATATGAGATAATTGGGTTGGGCATAGTCCCTATCCCACATAGGCCTCACAGCCTTTATCCCCATTTTACAGATGAAATAACAGAGGCCTAGAGAAATTATGTGACTGTCCCAAGGTCATAAAGCAGATAAGTGGCAGAGCCAGTATTAAAACCCATGTCCTCTGACTCACAGGCCTGTGCTCTTTCCACTGGTCCATACTGCTTAAATTTCCATTTCACAGATGAGGAAACTGAGGCCCAGAGAAGTTAAGTGACTTACCCAGAGTCACACAGCAAGCAAGTGGTGGATATAGAATTAGAACCTAGGTTCTCTGACTCCCAGTTTTTGACTTTTTCCGGTATGCCATACTGTTTCCCTTGAAGCCTATGATCAAGATATGAGGCTTGATAGAGATTTTGAGGTGAACTTTGTGGCAAGTGATATGATTAGGTCACTGTCTGAGAAGAATGAATTTTGCTCCTGGCCAGACTGGAGTGGAACCCAAGTCTTTAGTATGATTCAGGATGTGCAGAGGTCTGTTCTTGAAGAAAAGCTCTGGCCCTTTTGATTTGGAAGAAATTTGTAATGTGCGTAACCCCATAGTATCTAGATTAGACTATTTCTTTTTCTTTATACAGAATTACAAATCATGGAAGTTGGATATTGAACAGAGCTAGTAGAGCATTTATCAATTCCAAATACCCCTTATCCCGGTCATATTTTGTCATGTTTTACTAGAAAAACCATTTGAAAATTGAAATAATTCGCCCTTTAGCAATGCTCAGATTTTTTTATGGATATTTAGTGATTACATTGCCTGTTCCAAGAATTTATAATTATGAATTATTTTTCATTGTTCTTCCATGAAAATAAGGTGTAGGCACCTTTATAAGTAGACCCTTCTTTAGTCAGACGATTTGTATAATTAGTAATGTGAGTCTCTTCCTTTATTAAAAAAAACAAGTTTTTGCATTTTTGGAATAGAACATTGCTGAATATTACAATATAAATCTAGTCAAGACATTGCAAATCCCTTTGTGGTTTTTAATGCATTGAAAATGACTGAGCAGCAGGAGTTGTATAATCAAATACTCCTGCTGAAAAATCAGTGTTCAACAAAAGCTTGGAGCATCAAAAAGCCATGTCTCTGAAGAGGCTTGAAATATAAACAGATATTTCTCCCAAGGTTTTTTTTTGTTTCCTGTCACTTTGGAGAGTGGAATTACTCATTACTGTTACAGAGTCAGAACTGGCAAAGACCATTTGTCATGGAATAGTTGAAGCAGGGGAAGGGGAAGAAATCAAGTGATTGGCTCCGGCGCTTAATAAAAATTGGAAGAGGAACTAGTGATAAGTGAGAAGATGGAGGATAATGTGACTGTTTCTATGTAGAGTGTAGATTGAAAGTTTCCAGCAATGTGAGCCTGATCTGTCCTCTGAACAATCAAGTTTGGGCAAAGCATTCACAGTCACCATGCATAATTTGGCATGGGAAGTGGTGGAAGACCAGGGTGTCAGGGAAATGGCTTCTCCACAGATTTCAAACATGCGCTTGTCTCCTCTATCCTAAAAAATCCTCTCCCTTGACTCCATCACTTCCTCCAGTTATCGCCGCATCTCCCTCCTACCATACCTCTCCAAACTCCTTGAGTAAGCTGTCTATACTTGCTGTCTTCACTTCCTCTCCTCCAATTCTTCCCTTTACCCCTTTCAATCTGGCTTCTGCCCCCTTCATTCCATAGAAATTGCCCCCCTAAGCCCATCAGTGACCTCTTCCTTACCAAATCCAAAGGCCTCTACTCAATCCTAATCCTCCTCGACCTCTCAGGTGCCTTTGGCACTTTGGACCACCCCCTTCTTCTGGAAACTTTATCCAACCTTGGTTTCACTGATACTGTCCTTTCCTGTTCTCCTATCTCCCTGGCTGCTCATTCTCAGTCTCTTTCAAGAGTTCCTCCTCTGCCTCTTACCCCCTTACTGTGAGACTCCCTCAAAAGTTCAGTTCTGGGTCCTTCTATTCTCCATCTACACCCACTCCCTTAGAGAATTCACTTGCTCACATGGCTTCAACTACCATCTCTACATGGATGATTCCCAAATCTACTTCTCCAGCCCTGACCTCTTCCTTCCCTGAAGTCTCGCATTTCCTCCTCTCTTGAAGGCATCTCTTCTTGGATGTCCTGCCAACACCCCAAACTAAAAATGTCCAAACAGAACTCCTCATCTTCATTCCCTCACCCTCTCCACCCACACCATGGCCCCATCACTATAGAAAATACTTCCATCCTCCCTGTCATACAAATCTATATCCTTGGCATTATCCTCCACTCATCTCTCTCTTTCAACCTACATTTTCAGTTTGTCCCCAAATCCTGCCGGTTCTGTCTTTACATCATTAAAATCTAGAAAGGTAGCTGGAGAGGAACAAAGATTGTGAGCTGGGGTGAAGTGGAAGCAGAGTAAATAAATAGAATGGAGAGAGCTGAATGCCTTAAAGCAAATGATCAGAGGATTCTACATGATGCAAAGAAGAATGGCTAATGATTTGTGCAAATCGATGTTTTAGAAAAGCAATCTTGGCAGCAGAGTAGAATATGAACTAGAGGTAGAGAGAGTAGTGAGGCGACTGAGACAGTGGTCAAGCAAGCCAGAACAAGTGCCTGGACCAGCATGGAGTCAAAAAATTAAACAAATTTATTAAGTGCTCCCTGGATGCAATGCACTATACTAAGCTCTTGGGAAGAACAAAACAGAGATGTGACATAGGCCATTTCCACTGGAAGTAGTGTAGCTTAGTGCATGGGCCTGGGAGTCAAAGAACCTGGGCTCTAATCCAGGCTCCACCACTTGCCTGCTGTATGACCTTCGACAGGTCTCTTAACTTCTCTAAGCCTCAGTTTCCTCAATTGCAAAATAGGGATTCAGCAACTCTCCTCCCCCCCATCTAGTCTGTGAGACCCAGGTGGGAAAGGAACTGTATCAGCCTGGTCAACTTGTTTCTCCCCCAACACTTGGGAAAAAAGAAGAGGAAGGGGTGCATCCTGGTGGGAAAACCGAAAATACTTGGCAACAGACTGAATATGAAGGTTGAAAAAATGGGAGGTCAAAGATAATGCCAAGGTTGTGTGTTTCAGGATGTTGATATTCAGCCGTGAGGGGAATGTTATGTGCATGAGAGGATGTAAATGACTCTTAATTCAAGAAAAAATCTACAGAAAAAGGATTTTCATTTCTTTTGATTTGCTTTTACTAGCTCAGACAACTTGCTCCTGATTTTTCCCTTGCTTTGAAGAGTGTGGGTTAGAGTTGGGTGGACTAGGGTGGAGAAATCTAGAATGGTGTGAATGCCTCTATAAGCCAGTTCTGCCATAATCACATGTACTTCTGATCCCTGTTTTGGCTAGAATGTTGTGAGAGAATTAGGAATATTTATCCAGCACACAACCCAGTTTGGATCCAGTATGTTATAGTGTTGGAAGAAACAGCTTGTACATATGCTTGCAGCATCAAAACAGATTTTTTGAAACAGTGAAGGTTTTCCTTTACCCAGAGTTTTGTGAGAATGCAACCCTTGTATTATAGAAAACAATGTGTTTATGAAGTAAACCTACATGATGTTCAACATTAGGGAGGAGGTGATCTCAAGGAATGGGTTTGAGACCTTAAAATTAGCTTTGCTTGAGGCATGTATTTTGTCAGTTACTGATTTACTCAGGGCAAGGCTATACAAGCCAAAGGAGGGGAGCAAATGAGGTTGAGGAAAAGCGGAAATGAGGTTGTGGTGCTGTATTTTTTGGATGGGTTAGTGTTTTGTTTCAGAGCATAATTTGTAGTCACAGAGGTGAGTTCTAGGTGTTTCTAGCATTGGGAATTAAGTATATGATCACACTCACAAATAGTAATTCCCCAGATCATAATTTTGACCATAAATGACAGTCTGGAATAATAGTAGCTTAAAGCAGGTGGCAAACCTCAGGCAGATAGGCTGGCTCTCCCAGGCACCAGATGTCAATCTGGTGGATACCTGAAACAATTAAGTTCAACTTAAATGTGCAAATACCAATATTAAAGCTCAATCCTACATTTTTCTGTTATAACAAGTTGAATTCCAACAAAAAGCATTAATATAAAATTTTCTTAGAAGCTACTGTTTCAGTGCCATTAAGAGGCCTTCTTCCTTGTCTCCCTCTCCTGTCCTTGCTTTCCTGCACTGCCCAGATGGTGCTTTTGAGAAGCAGTGTGGCCTAACGGAAAGAGCATGGGCTTGGGAATCTGAGGGACCTGGGTTCTAATCCAAGCTTGACATCTGCCTGCTCTGTAATCATAGGCAGTCACTTAACCATTCTGTGCCTCAATTTTCTTATCTATAAATTGGGGATTCAATACTTATTAGCCATCCTATTTAGACAGTGAGCCCCATGAGGGAAAGAGACTATGTCTGACTTGATTATCATGTTTCTATCTCTGCTTAGGATAGTGCTTGGCACATAGCGAGTACTTAAATATTATTATTATCATCAATAATATAATAAAAATATATTTCTACATTTATTTCCCTACTCCCTCAAAAACTTAAATAGTTACCCATTCCTCTCTGCATAAAGAAGAAACCCCTGATCATTAGCTTTAAAGTATTAATGATCTCTCTCCTTCCCACATATCTATTCATTTAACACACTACACCCCAGCTCACACCTACTCACTGTGCCTTGTTCTCACCTCTCCTGTCTACATCTCCTTTCTGACTCATGTCTTTCCTCTGACCTGAAACTCCCATGCTTTTCAAATCCAACATCTTCAAAGCTCTTCCCATCTTCAAAGCCTTTCTGAGATCAAACTCCTCCAGGAGGTTTTCCCTGATTTTGCCCACTAGAGTATAAACTCCTTGAGGGCATGGGTCATGTCTTTCAACATTATTGTACTTTCCAAAGTGCTCAGTACAGTGCTTCCTACCCAGTAAATTTTCTTTGAATGCCATTGATGGAATGATTTATAATCTTCCTGGGCTATAGCCCCTACAAGAGGCCCTTTTTCACACTTATGCACTTTGTATACTCACATTCTCCACTAGCACTTACCTACGTGTTTTACATAACCTAGCAATAATTTATATACATTATCTCCTTTTCCTTCCTCCTCTTATCTGTAACTTTAGTGTCTATTTCCCCCTGCTATATTGTTTGCCCCATGAGGCAAGGGATCATGCTTTCTGACTCTCTGGTACTATTAAGTGCTTTATTCAGCTCTTTGCATTTATCAGGTACTTAATAAACACTACTGATTGATCAGTATTTGCAAAATTTTTCAACCTACTGTTAGGCTTGCCCTAAGTATATATAGCATGTTTCAAACTTCAACATCTTAATGTGCATCAAGAATTCATATGCTCAGATATTTCATTTGGAACTGCAGGGTGTTTGGGGATTAGGTTATCTAGAGGGACCCTACATTTTTGCATGGGAAGATAAGGTCTACCTACACAAGCTGGTTTTGGCTGCAGAATAACAAAGGATCATTAAAACATGCATTGGATAGTATCTGATTTTACGCCAAAACAAATAAAAGTTCATTTAAAAGATACTTAAAATTCAGTTACATCGTTTAAATCATGAGCATGGGTGAGACGCTCTGAAATGTAGTTCATGACAGGAGAGATTATTCATTCTTGCTTTTCCCAGTTACCATGACAGAATTGTTTGTGGGCTTTTAGTCTTCAATAGCAGTCATGTGGAAGATGGATACTAATAGCTCCGAGGGGAGCATTCTGTGCAGATCATTGCCTCATTTTTTCTTCCATACTGGACACAAGTGCTTCAGACAAAGGTTTGAGGGGTGGGCTTTTTTGGTGTTTTTTTTTTACATTCCAATAGAATATTTGCTAATAATATTGCTTTTCTTTCATTGGTAATTTAAATTAGTAAAGGGGTTATAAAATGTTCCATCCATTTGACAATTCCATTCTCCTCCGGTGCTTAATACGGGGCTCTTCCCACAGTAATTACTTAATGAATACTGACAGTTATGCTGATGAAGATGGACAGTTTTCTAAGTGTGAAGTAGCGCACTGAATATTGAAATGTGGAAAGGGACTGCAAATCAAATACAAGATATTTTTTGAGAAGTTGTGAACCTTGAACCCTAGTCTTACCACGGGCATGGGATGCCCTTTGGAGGACACCATCTGTGAGTGTACCAGGGGATGGGAGGGAGAAAGAAGAGTCAGAATTGTTTCTGTCCCTAAGCCTAGAAACATTAAGCACTGACTCGATCCTCAGCACCCACCTTGCTTTTTCCCAGTGATGTATAGAACTATTGTCTGGGGCCAGAGTGGGTGCAGACAAGGAAAGATAAGTATGAGTGTGTTCCTGGTTGCCATTTCTCAACTATCTAGAGAATATTAGGTTTTTTAAATGGTATTTGTTAAGTGCTTACTATGTGCCTTGCACTGTACTAACCACTAGGGTAATAGTATTTGTGGTATCTGTTAAGGACTTACTGTGTGCCAGACACTATACAAGCTAATCCGGTTGGACACAGTTCATGTCAGTTAGTCAAACCTATTTATTGAGTGCTTACTGTGTGCAGAGCACTGTACTGAGCACTTGGGAGAATACAATATAACAATAAACGGACACATTCTCTGCCCAAAAGGAGTTTACAGAGGCTCACAGTCTTAATCTCTAATTTACAGATGAGAGAACTGAGTCACAGAGAAGTGAAGTGATCTGTCCAAGGTCACACAGCAGACCAGTGGCGGAGCCAGAATTAGAACTCAGGTCCTTCTGACAGCTAGGTCAGCCGTCAATCCTTTAGGCCATGCTACTTCTCAGAACTTGGGACCTGGAATGCTGGAAACCTGTGAGGATGTGGGGTGTCTTAGGAATCCAGGCCCCATGGACTTGGAGTGGCTGCAGGCCACCTCTCCCAAGCAGAAAGAGTTCCTGGGGGATGTGGCCTGGTGTAAGCTTGTCCCCCTGTTTGGGGGAGCTTGCTGTTTTCTAGAATGGTGCTAAAATGGTTCTCAGAGGCTGTCACAGGCTGTCTTCTTGGCCAGAAATGGAAAGGCCCATTGCCTGAGTGGATTTTGGGGAGACCTCTGGGGCCCTTGAGGCTGCTTCATCTGGATCAGGCTCAGGCTGGCTGAGACCCCAGCCCAGGAGACTCTCAGACCTGGGCCCCACAGCAAAATTGGAGCACAGCCCCAGGGCACAGAATAGTTTCTCAACTATTTTAAGAGAACTAAGAGATCAGCAATTTATAGCTGACTTTTTAAGGCTACTCTGAGGAAGTTCAGTGTGTTCAAGTTTGGATCATGTAAATTATACAATACTTAAATCCTTAAGGACATTTTAATAAATTATGGTAAGAACATAATAATGATAATAATAACTGTGTTTTTTGTTAAGCACTTGTTATGTACTAAGCTCCGAGTTGGAGTCCCTTTCCCTCATGGGGCTCAGAGTCAAAGAGAAAGGGGATGAGACCCAGAGAAGTTGTCACTTGCCTAAGGTCCCACATAAGGCAAGAGGCAGTATCTGGATTAGAACCCAGATTCCTTGGCCCCCAGACCAGTGTTCTTTCTCCTAGATCACACTGCTTCCTTTCCATTCATTAATCCATATGTTTATATTTATATTAATGTATATTTATAAAAACAAATATACATAAATATAAATAGACACAAACTGTATCCATACAATGGAAACAAGAAGAAAAACACAGGTGCAACAGCTAAGAGCCAAAATTTGAAAAAATGAACAGGTAAATGACTTAATAAATGAAATAATAAAGGGATAGAGTGGCAGTTGGGATGGCATGCACAGGCATAGTAGTAATTAGTTGGAGAATGCTTCCAGGTGGAGGCAGCTTTTTAGTAGGCTTTGAAGATGGAAAATGAATATGGATTGGCAGGCTTGAAGAGAGAAGGTGTTCCTGGCAGGGGGAGGGGATGAGCAAAAAGTCATAGGCAGGAAGATCAAGAGTGAGAAACAGTTTTAAGGAAAGCTTGGGCAGTAGGAAGAATGTGAGTTAGGGTGAAAGAAACAAAGAGAATGGAAACATAAAAAGGAGATTGATGGTGGAGTCTTGAAGACAATGATGAGGAGGTTCTATTTGATGCAGAGAGAAAAGAGTAGCCATTGCAGAGTGCAGAGCTGCATTCTAAGTGGTATTTCAGAAAGATGATGTGGCCTGCTGCTCAGAGGGTAGACCAAAGAAGGGTGAGGCTGGAGGTAGGGAAGCCAGGAAGGAGACTGATGAAGTAGACCAACAAGAAGGTGATGAGAGAGTTTGAGCCGTAAGTGCGGGAAAGGAGGGAGTCAATCCCCAAAATACTGTGCAACAAAACTGGAAGCATTTAGAGTCAAACTGAGTGTGGCGGAGTAAAAGACAGTCAGGAGACAAAGATGCCACTAAGCTCTTGAGTTTCTGGGTGATGAAAAGCAGTGTTGTCCAGTGGAAAGAGCACGGGCCTGGGAATCAGAGGACCTGAGTTCTTATCCCAGCTCTGCCACTTGTCTGCTCTGTGACCTGGGGCAAGTCACGTAACTTCTCTGTGCCTCAGTTTCCTCATATGTAAAATGGAGATTAATACTGTGAGGATTAATACTGTGAGCCCTGTGTGGACAGGGACTGTGTCCAACCCATATATCTTGTGTGTACCCCAGTGCTTACTACAGTGCCTGGCACATAGTGCTTAACAAATGCCACAATTATGATGCTGATGGTGATTATTATTATTAGTGTTGCCTTCTTTGATGAAAGAGGTGGGAGGAGGAGTCGGTTCCAGGAGGGAAGTGAGGAATTCAAGTTTTTCCCAGTTGAGTTTGAGGGTTTGGCCAGTCATCCAGGCAATGTGACCCGGAGGCAAAAGGAAAAGAGAGATGGGAGAGGGTGAGGCCCCAAAGTGGGTGAAGAGTAGCAAAACCATGTCTAATACCCACAGTGAAAGGTTGAAGGGAGGAAGAAAAACCAGTAGATGCCTTCTTCCCCATTAAGCCCTCTTTCCCCAACTTCCTCTCCCTTCTGTTTCATTTATGCACTTGGATCTATACCCAAGTGAATCTTGGTATTCACCCTATGTTCAGCCCCACATAACTTATGTACATACCTGTAATTTATTTATTCATATTAATGTCTAGTCTCCCCTTCTAGACTGTAAGCTCTTTGTGGACAGCAAACATTTCTACCAATTGTGTTGTATTGCTTAAGTACAGTGCTCTGCACAAAGTAAGCATTCAGTAAATACCATTGATTGATTAAGACTGAGAGAAAACAGTAAGAGAGGTTGGAAGAGAACTATCAAAATACTCTGTCAGTAAAGAAGCCAAGTAATTCTCTTAAAATTGTGACTGGAATTTTGTACCCCTTATGGAACATTTATGCAAATATGTAAAAAGGAAACTGTATAGTCAAGCTATTATGGTACACTAAAGATCCTAGTAAGTGATTCTCCATAGCAGAATGTTTCAGAACTTTAGCATTTCCATAATGAATTCTTCAATTAACTGCCCTTTTCAGACCCTAAAATAAGATAATCACTGCAAACCATAGACCTGCTATAGTCATTTTTGTAATATGCAAAAGAGTATTTTCTTCTGAAAAGAATGAGAGGCTGTAGCATAATGAACTGCAGAGTCGATAATTCCTAGGAATGTACTAGGGTAAAGTGTAAAAGTAGAGGAAAATCCAGTCAAAGACTGACCAAAATGTTTTGCACCCAGGGAGAGCAACTTTTACCTCTCTAGCCATGCCTTACTTTTCTTGTTATCAAATGTAGCTCTTGAGACAAGATGCTCCCTCCAGTGGCTTTCACTACCTCAAGCACATTGAGGTTTAACAACAGTATTTTTGCCCCCATGGTTATTTAGGCAAGAAGTAGCTGGCTCACTCCCCAACTCTGCCATGCAGCCACTGCCCTTTGGCATCTTCACTCCATGCCCTCTGCCAGCAGGACTGGGAACATGGAGTACTCCATTGCCTTCACCGGAGGGCCAGGCAAGGTAGAGCCCCTCTAGCCTTTCCAGACCCCCAGGTGTAGGTAAGCAGCAGCAACACCAGAGCAAGTCAGCCAAGCTGGGCAAGATAGGAGGAGGAGGAAGAGAAGGAGTAGGAGGTGTGTGAACGAGGTAGAGACTACACAGACACAGTACTTTACAACTCTGGCACCAACCCTCCCAGCTTCCTAAATGAAAAGAACCAGAAGTAAATGCATTCTCCCTTTCTCTCTTTTCTCTCTCTTTCCCACTCCCCCCTTCCCCTTTTCTATCTTCTTTTCCTTGCCCTTCCTCTTCATGTTTCTCCTCTCCCATTCATTTAATCTACAGCCTCTTGCTAAGCTGTGTGGCCTAGCAGAAAAAGCACAGGCCTAGAAGTGTAAGGACCTGGATTCTAACCCCTCTCTGCAACGTGTCTGCTATGTAATTGAGGGCAAGTCACTGAACTTATCTATGCCTCAGTTCCCCCATATGTAAAATGGGTATTAAATTCTGCTCTCTCCTACTTAGACTGTAAGCCCCATGTAGGACAGGAACTGTGTCCAAACTGATTTAATTGTATCTACCCCAGTGCTTAGAACAGTGCTTGTCACATAGTAAGTGCCTAACAAGTACCACTATTGTTGTTATATTATCATGTGCCAGTAGAAAATGGCAATGTAAGCACACTATTAATTTAAAAGTATTTTGTGTTATTTTATAATTATATCTCCTCCAGTGAAGTGAAATACATTGATGTGAGTTCATATTGTATAATTTACTCTAATCACCAAATACTCTGATTTCCTTTTGTTTGTATCTTCTGCACAAAAAGGTTGCCAATTCCTTTCTCTCTCTCTCTCTCTCTCTCTCTCTCTCTCCCCCCCCCCCATATACCCTAATGTCTCTGATGTTCCCACTTTAGTGCCTCTTTATTCATTCATTCAATCATATATTCATTCATTCAATCATATTTATTGAATGCTTACTGTGTGCCAAGCATTGTACTAAGCTCTTGGAATGTACAATTCCACAACAGATAGAAACAATCCCTGCCCAACAATGAACTCACAGTCTAAAAGGGGGAGACAGCAAAACAAAACAAGTCAGGCATCAGTACCACCAAAATAGATAAGTAGAATCACAGATATATGCATATCACTAATAAAACAGAGTAATAAATAATATATACAAATACACAAAAGTGCTATGGGGAGGGGAAGGGTGTAGAGCAGAGGGAGGGAGTTGGGGGAATGGGGAGGGGAGGAGGGGCAGAGGGAAAGGGAGGGCTCAGTCTGCGAAGGCCTCCTGCAGGAGGTGAGCTCTCAGCAGGGCTCTGAAGAAGGGAAGAGAGTTAGTTTTGGCGGATGTGAGGAGGGAGGGCATTCTAGGTCAGTAGTAGGACGTGGGCCAGGGGTCGATGGCAGGACAGGTGAGAACCAGGCACTCTGAGAAGGTTAGGGGCAGAGGAGGGGAGTGTATGGGGTGGGCTGTAAAAGGAGAGAAGGGATTTATTCCATGTAGCATGCTTTAGAGAAGAGATAAGCGGCTGCTCTATTGACATTCCTTTCCAAGGACATCCTAAATTATTCAAGGACCTGATAAATCCAGTTTTTATTTATGTTTTCAAAGAAAAATACCAAAACCCATGCAATTTTCCCAAGATCCAAGGTAAAAGTCAAACTGTGCATTTCATTTATGAAATGAACGGTGTCTTCTTTCATCTTAAAAAGACAGACAACATGTGCCCCCTCCAGTGGATCAACAGGAATCAAACTTCATTTGATGGGAAAAAAAAAAGTGTTTGCTACCCAGTCACTTAGATGTTTCTATGTGACTAATTTTCTCCAGATTCTTTGGTAGAATAATCTTAACCATAGAGTTGATAAAAGGAGTCCATTTTGCCTTATGTTTGCATATTTTCTGCATGTGTGTGTTGTGCTTAATAAGATTCAACAATTTGACAAGAGATTTAAGTTTGTTATGCAGATGTACCCAGGTGTAGGTGCTAATTCCATGGGGGCAAAAGGAATTAACACCACCCCTCCCATGTTGTGGGTACACTTTTGGCAAGGTGAGCAACCTTTGAAGCTGGAAAGGGACAAGAGTTGGAGGTAAGATTGAACCAAGATGGTGGCTAGATTGAGGATTTCAGATACTCACAGAGCATCAGGGGCTAGGAGAGAACAGTTCCTTTAGCTGCAGAGCACTGTGCGGTAGGAGCCATTCTCCACCTTTCCTCTGAGGCAGGCTATAGAATTGACTAGAGAAGGGCTGGGGGTCAGAGCTCCCAGAAATCAGCTCTGAACAATGTTGCATCATATAGGAGCATAGAGCCTCAACCCCTCCTCCCTGCCCCTCATCCCTTCTGCCCCTCCTTACAGGGTTTGCTCCAAGCCCCAAACTGGTGAATGAGGTGGTGATGATTGAAAAAGGTACAGGTGGTCTGTTCCCCCCAGTAAAAAAAGCCCTGATTATTCTATCAGGTATCATGCCTTTTTCTTTCTCTCTATCCCAAACTCTGCCGTACTTAGTGCAATATGAAACTACCCCTGGGTATACCTCTGGGTATACTTTATCCAAGTGAGCATTTAACATTTTAACATGAAATTTTACAGACGTGCTTTAAAATTTAACGAATTCAAATGCATCCTGTAATTTTGCAACCTCTTAACCCAAAGTCTGTTCATCTACTTTCACAGGAGAGGGGCTGCTCCTATGTCTGCCCTTTTCTTTCCTGTGTCTTTCATTTTAGCACTTCATGAGTTTTATTTTTAAAATCTCTTTTTCGTTTTAGAAGAAATTCACTGTCTCCATTCTTGTGGTGTCGATGACCGAGGAAATTTGTTAATTGTATAACTCAATTTCAGTTTATCACACAAATATTTGCATATTGATATGAACAGTTGCCATTGAATTGACACTGACACAGAGTGTTGCTAATCTGGGATCATAGTCACATCATGAGTAAAACGCTATTTTTGAAAGAAACTATCAATCAGAAGAGAAAACAAATAGGGTATGCAGATTGGTTTTAGGGCTTGACCTCAAGGGGCTAGGACTACAATCACGGAATCTCCAATTAAGTCCCCAGTCATTGCCCCAAATCTCTTCATTTAAAAGCTGAGTAAATATAAAATATTGAGGTGCAATGTCAGGAGACTTCTAAACATCTAGGAATCTGTCATAGGAATGTCAGCCTTCTATATCTAAAAAATGTCGAAGAGTGGAGTCTTTTTCAGCTCAAATATATGACAAGGAGAGAAATTGGTATATGGTCTAAATTTTTGATCTATCAGGAAATGTATTTACATATTTAATCAGAGTATTTATAAAACATTTACTAGGAGCCTAGCACTGTGCTAAGCATTGGAGTAGGTTTAAGACAATCAGATCTGACACAATCTCTGTTCCACACAAGAGTATTCAGTCTAAGAGAAAGGGAGAAAAAGGATCTTTCCTCATTTTACAGATGTGGAAGCCCAGAGAGGTTAAACTTCCCAAGGTCACAGAGCAGATAAGTGACACAGTTGAGATTAGAACCTAGGGGTTTTTTGGATCTTACATCAATACTTTTTCCACTAGGCCACGCAGTTATACCCGCCAATAAGATTATAAAGGGAATGTCATAGAAAATTTCCCCATTTACTAAATCTGCATAAACAGTTACATTGATGATAGATATAAATCTGATACTTGTATAGACAAAATGAAGTGGGGAGCCATATAATGTGATGTCCATGCCTTGGAATCTGAACCACGGGGCGCCTACTGATTTTTGTTTCCCTTTGGTGTATGTGTCCTTGTGTTTTATGTTGCCTTAGTATATTATAGTGTCATCACTGCTGATGTGTCTGCATCCTGTAATTTTTCACAAACTCAAACCAAAGTCTGATTATTTATAGATTTTGAGCCCCTTGAGGGCCAGGTGTCAAGTCTAATTTCCAGTAAGTGCTTAGCACATAGTAAACACTTAATAAATTTTAGTATTACTGCTACTACTATTATTGCAATAGTAATAGTAACCCTCAGTCTTGCCACTATTCTTTCATCCCAAGGTTGGGGGAATCTCAGAACAGTCCCAGGAGTCCTGGCAGTGGGTCACGAGTAGAAGGGTTTATGACTCCCAGCACCCTTGACCAGGAGCTCTGAATCAATCCAGACTCATAGACTAATCAAAAGTGATCTAAGAATGCCTCATCATGGAAAAATACCCATATGCACAATTTCAAACAAATGTTTCTCATCTCTACTGTGCCAATTTTCACAAAAGAAAATATCAAATTCTCAGAGATGTCAACTTATCATTTGGACATCGGTGGCACTATTAAGTCCAAATAAGTCTAAAATACAAAGCCTCAGAAGGTTACCATTTAGCCAAAACATGGGTGATTTCTGGGAATACAGTTGAGATAGAAGAGAAAGTTTTATTGGTTTTTTTCCACCTTGATAAATTGACAAATTTCTCCTCAGTCCTTTGTCTCTTACATTCTAGGGGATTTTATATTTTGGAAATTATTGAGTGACTGTAATTTTCTAATCTTCCCACTAGAACATAGTAGGTTTTTAAAATTTGACAGGTGACTTTTAAAATCTGAAAATACTGAAATTGATCAAGCTGTGCTATATTATTGACTGATTAGAGCTGGGCAGCCTCCAGTAACCAGTTCCTGCCAGCATTATTATGCTGCTTTATTATGAGTGTTTAACATTTAGTGAACATCAAGGCAGGAAATCCTGAAAAGAATATAGAGAAAAGTGGCAAACTCTCTACTGGTGAGGTTTCACTACAAACAGCCCAACCAAGAGCCCAATACAAGCCCTGACCCCACGATCAAAATTGAATCTTAATTTCATTTTGTCTATATTCTTTAGATTACCTCCCCGGAGTCAATTTTATTAAAGGGCCTTTGTCTCTTTTTCTGACATTCAGTTTCTTATTAATTGAGGCTTGCCTGCTTTTAAACTTTTGTTCCAGATGGTGTCCCTATTTCAGTTGGGCCAAAATGTCAAGATGCTCCGATTCCAGGGTTTCCTTATTTAGTTAAGGTATATGCCCCAGAGTGCTTATTCCTCTAGCAATAAAATTGTGTATAAATATGCATAATAATACATAATACTCTACCGAGACTGCTCTCTCTAAGGTCACCCATGACCTCCTTCTTGCCAAATCCAATGGCTCCTACTCCATTCTAACCCTCCTTGACCTCTCACCTGCCTTTGACACTGTCGACTATTCCCTTCTCCTCCACACCTTATCTCACCTTGGCTTCACGGACTCTGTTCTCTCCTGGTCCTCTTATCTCTCTGGCTGGTCATTCTCGGTCTCCTTGGTAGGCGCCTCCTTCCCCTCCCATCCTTTAACTGTTGTAGTTCCTCAAGGGTCAGTTCTTGGCCCTCTTCTGTTCTCCATTTACACTCACTCCCTTGGTAAACTCATTCGCTCTCACGGCTTCGACTACCATCTCTACGCAGATGACATGCAGATCTACATCTCTGCCCCTGTCCTCTCCCCCTCCCTTCAGGCTCGCATCTCCTCCTGCCTCCAGGACGTCTCCACCTGGATGTCTGCCTGCCAACTAAAACTCAACATGAGCAAAACTGAGCTCCTCATCGTCCCTCCCAAGCCCGGTCCTCTCCCAGACTTCCCTATCACCGTGGATGGTACGACCATCCTTCCCGTCTCTCAGGCCCGCAATCTCGGTGTCGTCTTTGACTCGTCTCTCTTGTTCACCCCACACATCCGATGCGTTACCAAGACCTGCCGGTCTCACCTTTATAATATCGCCAAGATCCGCCCTTTCCTCTCCACCCAACTGGCTACCTTACTGCTACAGGCTCTCGTAATATCCCGGCTAGACTACTGTCAGCCTTCTCTCTGATCTCCCTTCCTCCTCTCTCACCCCGCTCCAGTCTATTCTTCACTCCGCTGCCCGTCTCATCTTCCTGCAGAAACGTTCTGGGCATGTCACTCCCCTTCTTAAAAACCTCCAGTGATTGCCTATCAACCTCCGCTCAAAACAAAAACTCCTCACTCTAGGCTTCAAGGCTCTCCATCACCTTGCCCCTTCCTACCTCTCCTCCCTTCTCTCTGTCTACTGCCCACCCCGCACGCTCCGCTCCTCTGCCACCCACCTCCTCACCGTCCCTCGGTCTCGCCTATCCTGCCGTCGACCCCTGGGCCACGTCCTCCCGCGGTCCTGGAACGCCCTCCCTCCTCACCTCCGCCGAACTAATTCTCTTCCCCTCTTCAAAACCTTACTTAAAACTCACATCCTCCAAGAGGCCTTCCCAGACTGAGCTCCCCTTCTCCCTCTACTCCCTCTACCACCCCCCCTTCACCTCTCTGCAGCTAAACCCTCTTCTACCCCCTTTCCCTCTCCTCCTCCCCCTCTCCCGTTCCACCCCCTCAGCACTGTACTCATCTGCTCAATTGTATATATCTTCATCACCCTATTTATTTTGTTTAATGAGATGTACATCACCGTGATTCTATTTATTTGCCATTGTTTTTATGAGATGTTCTTCCCCTTGACTCTATTTATTGCCATTGTTCTTGTCTGTCTCCCCTGATTAGACTGTAAACCCGTCAAAGGGCAGGGACTGTCTCTATCTGTTGCCGATTTGTACATTCCAAGTGCTTAGTACAGTGCTCTGCACATAGTAAGCGCTCAATAAATACTATTGAATGAATGAATGAATAAAGCACATTTTATTATGATAATTTTGTGGCTCTCTGGTCAGGAATCCTGTGTAGCTAAATTGCAAATTAACCACTAAGGACATATTTTTCCCACCTAGGTTTAGGGTTTGTTTCATAGCATAAAGCTGAAAAATTATCTCTATGATTCTGAACCTTTGCATATTTTATATTGTATGTATATGATATATATATGTTATATAAATATGATCTGTACATTAGACCCATATGGGACAAGGGTTGTGTCCAACCTGATTAACTTGTCTCTACCCCGGTACTTAGAACAGTGCTTGGCACATAGTAAATGCTTAACAAGTACCATGATTAATATTATTATTATGTCTATCTACATTGATATAATATATATAATATGTATGATATGTATATGATATATATATTATATAAATATAATCTGTACATTAGACCCTTATGGGACAGGGACTATGTCCAACCTGATTAACTTGTCTCTACCTAGTGCTTAGAACAGTGCTTGGCACATAGTAAATGCTTATCAAGAATCGTAATATTATTATTATATCTATCTACATTGAGGTCAGATCTAATTGATTGCTAAGTACTAAGTGCAATAAGAGAAACAGATGAAGAGAAGCAGTGTTGCCCCGTGGAAAGAACATGAGCAGGTTCTACCACTTGCCTGATGGGTTATCAGGGGCAGGTCACTTACCTTCTCTGTGCCACAGTTTCCTCTAATGCAAAATGGGGATTAAATAACTGTTCTCCCTACCCTTAGACTGTGAACATTGTGTGGGTTTGAGACTGTGTGAAGTCTGGTTTTATTTTATCTACCCCACCACTTTTTACAGGGCTTGGCAAATGATTGGTGCTTAAAAATAATCAGTATTATTGTTATAAATAATAAATTCCCCATTTAGCTACATTACAACTCACTGGGGACAGGAAATATGTCCACTAACTTTGTAATATTGTACTCTCCCAAGTACTTAGTACAGTTCTCTGTGCACTGTAAGTGCTCAATAAATATTACTGATTTAAAGGGTTATACACAGATAATGATGCCTTATTGGCTAATTGTGGGCAGGGACTGTATCTGTTATATTGTTCTCTCCCAAGTGTTTAATACAGTTCTCTGCACATAGTAAGTGCTCAATAAATATGACTGACTGACTGACTGACTAGATGATGAACCATTACTTCAGTAGCAAACAGTAGTGGTTGGCATTGATTTCCTGCTTGAAAGTCAAGGTGCAGCGTCATTTCCTTGGCTATAGTAACAAGACCCTCCACCCTTCTTCCGCAGTGTCACCAGCAATTGGTACAACTGTAAGCTCCTTAAAAATAATAGTAATAATAATATAATAATAACTGTGGTATTTGTTAAGCATTTACTAAGTGCCAGACACTATTCTAAGTGCTGGGGTGGAACCAAGTAAATCAGATTGGATACAATCCCTGTCCCACGTGGGGCTCACACTCTCAATCCCTATTTTACAGATGAGGTAACTGAGGCACAGAGAAGTGAAGTGACTTGCCCAAGGTCACAAAGCAGACAAGTGGCAGGGCCAGGATTAGAGCACAGGACCTTCTGAGTCCCAGGCCCATGCTCCTCTATCCACTCTGAGATGCTGCTTCTCATGCTGCTTTCTTGTGGGCAGGGAATATGTCCACCAACTCCATTGTATAATACTCTCCCAAGCACTTAGTACTGTGCACTGAACACAGTAAGCACTCAATAAATACAGTTGATTGATTGATAGCCTTTTCAGCTAAATGCAAACAGCAGTATAGCTACATTAACACAGCACCATGACCTGTCAAATGGAGTAATAGATGAGCAGAAAGAATGAGTAAACCATTTGGTTTAAATCTGAATTTGAAGACAACCCTTGCCATGAAGACCTGAATTTTAGTGGATTCAGGGAAGATCTTGAAAAATACAAGTCATTTAAATCTTTTTCTAGCAGGAAAATCTGAAAAAGAAAGGAAATGGTTAGCTGCATAGTGGAGTTTTAATGAAAGAGTCTGAATAATTGTTGAAATAGTCAAATATTTCACATAGGTAGAGTTACTGGGAAATTTTACCTCAATATTATGCCCCCTTTAGTTTTGAGAAATGACTGAAGAGCCTGCCAGATGTTTTGGATTTCTGTTCGCTTGAAATGTGGAATTAAAGGGAATTCTTTTCAAAGTTAATATTGAGGTCAACTCTTCAGTCCTCTCAGCTCCCTAGTGGAAGCAGCAGGATACCCCAACTCCACAGCACCTAATGTACATAGCTTTAAATTATATATTGTAAATTATTGATATTTATTTCTGTCTCTTTCTCTCTGGATTGTAAGCTTATTATGGACAGGGAATGTGTCTGCTAATGCTGTTGCATTGCCATCTCCCAAGTGCTTAGTACAGTGTTCTGCACATAGTAAGTGCTCAGTAAATATCATTGAGTGATTGCTTGATTGATCCCAACAAGAACTGAGGGGTGGAGAGGATTCTTGATGGTTGTCTGGTTAGAACATCAAACCTAAGTTTCTCCATATCCATATCTTCTTCCATTAGCGTATCTACCCTGGATGGCAGAAGCTGG